>NC_081215.1:21902773-22537773 GCF_902713425.1 Acipenser ruthenus
AAATATAGTAGTAGTACTTCAGTCTCATAATTGTTTAAATAATGATACGCATGCAAAACATTCACAGCTGTCATTCCCACCCACCCCCAAAGGGTTAATACTGATTTTGATTAAATGTATGTCGGAAGAGAATCAAAAGCCTGAAACAACCCCCATAGGCATGTTTAGTATAGGACAGATTACAACCAGTAGCCCAAATAAATCACTAATCTGAACAGGGTCCGATCTCAACAGGTCTGGATTAGAGAGAGCCTGTAATTCCTGGAAATCATTTTAAACAGTCTTTATCAATGTCTTTATAGGCATAACATAAAAGAAAGACTTTGACTTTTCAATTGTTGCTAGTAATATTAAATCCTGTTCCTCAAAACACTTTTCTGGAATGCATCCCCAAGGTGTAGTAATATAAATCACTGTACAATTAGCTATTGCTTTGAGTTTGTTTCATATCCTGTCCACGAGTCATTCAACTTATCTGTTTTCCAATTGCATGTCTTACAACTATTGAATCTGTGGTGACCGGAGACCTAGACAAAACTGAATCCTGAGATGAGCGGTTAATGTTGAAGTGAAATGGCACTCAGAGCTTAGCATTGAATAGACCTAGGAATGTTTTCAGAGTTCAAGCATTACAAAGACCAAAGCAGCCCATCACTTCTGTGCAATACTTGCCATTGTCGATCTTCAAAGCTGTCTTCGTTTGGAGAAACTAAGGGTTCGGGAGAAGTGTGTATACTTCTACAGCTAGAAATAAGAAGAAGAAGAAGAAGAAGAAGAAGAAGAAGAAGATATATCTCCAGGCTTTTTTTTATGATCAGCAAATTGACATAATTGTCTCTTTTAATTTAGTGATAACATGAGCTCAGTTTTGTTTCTGCAACTTTCTCCAAGCTGACAAAGCTAAACGCCACTTCAGATGGACTGGATCTGCTTGTTTTATTCCTGCTGGCACATTATTACAAACTACATTCATGTGGGAAGATTTGGAACTTTGAGAAAGTTAACCAGCTGACACAGTATCTGCTGATAGGGACTTCTGTGATTTGGTGTGCTACTTTAATTGCGCTTTTGCAGTACTGGAGCTCATAATGTACAACTGGAGTCCGTGTGGGATTAACATCTTTCACATCTCAATTGGAATACAGAGGTATATTAGTAATTTCATAAACAACCTGTGTTATGTCAAATTTTTTAATACTGCCAATACTATGTAAAACATTAACCCTGAAATGTCAATGGGCTCTATTCACAAAACTTTAAAATGACTGCTTATAAACATTCTATTAGGAGAAACCATTCTTAAAAAAAATGAAAATACATTTCTAACCTAGTCTAAAACCGTTGAAAATGTAAAGAAGTCCTTAAGTTTGTTAATCAAGTTACAAAAATGCTTTAAAAATGACCCCTATAGATCATTGAAGATATCAAATGAAAATCTTTGCTGCTTGAATCATTTTTATGCATTTTACATTTCATGTACCTCTGTTAGGGGGAGGGGGTAAGAACCCATAGTCCCATATATTTCCCCACTGATACACAGTATAATACAATTTTATTTAAAAAAAAACAAAAAAAACATTTCATTCGATTATGTCATCCTTACCTTGTTTCTAATTCATTTTGTATAAATGAAGGGGAAACTAAGGAGGACGATGAACACCTGGAGGACTTCTGAGTGAAAATGTGTGTGTACATATAGAGAGAGAGAGAGAGAGAGAGAGAGAGAGAGAGAGAGAGAGAGAGAGAGAGGAATTATACAAATGATGTGTCTTTATAAACTTTAAAGAATACAATTACTCAAAATGTTGTACTTTTTTCACAATCCGAATCAAACAGTCTTACCTCAGATCTAATGTTTTCTGTGTTGGTTTTGTGCACAGGATTTCTTGTGTCCATACTACCAATTAGTTCTTCCTCACTGCTTACTGACAATATTCTTTCACAGGAGCCTTAAAAAAACATCTTATATTAAGACATGCAACAGCTATACACCTATTTTGACACTTCCACTGAATTACAACTATAATTCTTGAGTAAACCCGAATCATATTTTTTCTGGCTCCCAGATTATAATTGTACAGCATGTTACACTTGTTTAAAGTTAAAAACAAACCCAGCACTATAAGGAATTGCAGCCGTCTTAACACATCAAGTCAAAGATGTATTTACCTTGTGCCACAGCCATAGCATCTTTCATCTTTCTGTACTCGTTTAATAGAATCGTCAGCTCATTTATTCGACGGTCCTGTAATTAAAAAAAAAAAGTATTTTTAGTCTTGATTTTCCATCACATTTTAAAGTAATGTTCATTCAGTTTCATTTAGATACATCTTTCACAGCTGGGAAATTAAAACCATTTAGCCCACTGTGATTGTTTTTTTTTTCAGTCATAAGGTTTAGTTTATTTATTGAGAAAAAAGCATCAGTAAAACAGTTTGGCATGATTATTATTGTCTTTCTTAAAACATCATACATACAAGAAGACATTTCTACATATTCTGGCATTTTATAACTGGGCATGTATTGCATAGAGCAACATCCGAAGAATCCGACCCTTCCTCACCAACTACGCAACCCAGCTCCTGGTCCAGGCCTTGGTACTCTCCCGCCTAGACTACTGCAACTCCCTCCTGGCTGGCCTACCTGCGTCCGCCACCCGTCCGCTCCAGCTCATCCAGAACTCCGCTGCCCGCCTGTTGTTCTCTCTGCCTCGCTTCTCCCACGCAACTCCACTACTCCGCTCACTCCACTGGCTACCGATCACCGCTCGCATCCAGTTCAAGACTCTTGTACTAGCCTACAGATGCCTTGATCAGACTGCACCCAGCTACCTCCAGACCCTCATCTCTCCCTACACCCCCACTCGACCTCTCCTCTCCGCCTGCACTAGAAGACTGGCTCTACCTCCTCTACGCTCCCCTGCCTCCAGAGCCCGCTCCTTCTCCACCCTTGCTCCGCAGTGGTGGAATGACCTTCCTTCAGATGTCAGGACCGCCCAGTCCCTGACCACATTCCGGCGCCTTCTTAAGACTCACCTCTTCAGACAGCACCTGTAGAACCCCTCTGTTTTTCACCTTGGACACTATCACCATTCCTTAAAATGCGCTTTATTTGCTCTTACCTGCCCCCTATTTTACTGCATTTAATCCTGTACTTCAGAGTACTGTAATCTGCCAAGTGTTTAATCTGTAGCATTTTGTAATTAATCATATCCTGATGTAACTATCAGTGTTGCTGTATTACTGAATTGTATTTTGTCACACTTGTACTTGCTTGAACCAAAGTTATCGTATTTATCTTGCTCTTAATTGTATTATTACTTGTACTGTGATTCTGAAATGTATTTGCTTACGATTGTAAGTCGCCCTGGATAAGTGCGTCTGCTAAGAAATAAATAATAATAATAATAGATATAGAGGTAAATGTGTTCACCCAAAAATTCAGTGCCAAGTGGCTGTTGATCATTTTGACAGTATAATAGGAATGACAATACTTGAATATTATACTCCGACTCTCCTTTTGATGTACAGTGCATACGTGTAACATATGGTATTGACTCTAGTGCCACACAACAACGAATGCTGGGAATTCATTTGTATTTTTGTATTTACCTTTTCTTCATTTGCTGCCAACAAGGATTCCATTCCCATTTTCAACCTTTGTAATTCTTGATCTAAAATGAATTGTTAATTACATTATTAAGTGAATAAAACCTTTTATCTTTTGGCTACAATTTGTGTTTATACTCCTTATTAAAAATGCGTTTTGCTTCTCAGTTAATTCAAGTTTTAGTAACAGAAAGATTGGGCGATTTCATAGTTAAATCTAAATTGGAAATCCGTCACTCCGTATTCAGGGCATTCATGTACTGACTTATTGATCCATTTTATCTAAATGTCACGAGTGACACCAGGTAGAGAATATATTGAGCTCTAATTTCTTCCCATCGTTGTACAATGGAGCAGCATTGCTTTGCCAGGACATGAAGTTCTGGACCAACAACTGTCACGAAAAGTTTGCCAGGTTCCCCAGTCTCTAGAGAGAACGCCCTTTTTAGACCTCCAGTAACTGCTATACATTTCATAAGCATTGGGTCGATGCTAGCTCTTTGGAATACAATCATAGCATAGAAAAAAAACATAGCAAAGAATATAACAAAAAACAAAAGCAAGCAAACAGATAGATTTTAAAACAGATTGGCATAATTATTATGATTTTTTTTTTTTATTAATTTTGTTTAATGATTTTTGGCCAGACTTTAAATTAACCAATATCTCCGAACCTGCCTCAATCAAGCAAACCAGTAAAAAAGCTTATTGAAACCAAGAAATTAAGCATTTGTGAGCTCTGCTATTTTAATGAAAGCCATTTGAATTATTAGACCCTTGCCTCCAATAAAGAGAATGGAGGAGACACTGAGGAGCTAGTTGTAATTGATAAACACTGCAGTTATGAAAAGCTTGTCATGTTGGCGTGAGGCAATTAATCAGTGACAGGTAAGGACCGCATTGATGCCAAAAGACAATCTTAAGGCTTACGTTTTTCTTTCAGCCTTCTCCTAAACACCTCCTCTATGATGGAGCAGTTGCAGGGAGTAAAATGGAGGAGGTAGAAAAAAAGTGACCATTAGCTATTAATCTCAGACAATTAAAACCAAAGATTAAAAAAAAAACATACATTTCAAGAGTTAGCTTCATCCTTTGTTTGCTCTCACAAAAGGAACAGTTCCAACTTGTCTTTACCTTCATGATATTTTGATTTGATTTTGAGTTTGGCTTTGCAGTTTGTCCCAAATGTACTGTGCATCTAAGAAGAATACATTTGTTTGAGTTTGGCATCTCTGACCTCAAAGATTCAAAGAGGTGCATGTATGAAAAAGAATAGAGTTTCTACAAGGAGCCTGGGAAGTTAATGCCACTCATTTTAACAGTATGTATTCCTACAGAGCCTGCTGCAGCAATACCTCTGTCTGTGCTGTCGCTCGCTACAGGAGTTCTACATGATAGCTGGGTCCGTAGACGTTCAATTTCTGCATCTTTTGTTGCCAGCAGCTTCTGAAGATCAGCTATTTCCGCCTGAAGAAAAAAAACAACAATGTAAAATGTAATCTTAATTCATTACCCACAACAGTAAAAACAGTAAATGCTTTCTTCCAATGCTGATTTGTCATGTTGAAAGTAGAAAGTCGTTCATGTTGATTTGACAATACAATAAGAAACCTCATAGAATTCATAGCTTAATGATTTTTGATAAGCTTTCTGATGCTATAAAATGGGAAAAATCCTCCATTGTAATAAGTAACAACATTTTCTCAAAAACAAACATTGAAAACCCAGGGCATATGAAAAACAAGTTAAAATGGAGATCATGGAATGGAATCTAAATTGTAAAGAAAAGTAAAGGAAAAGTGCAGCTCAAGAGTACACTATAAATTATTTCTGGTGTGAGTATGTTAAACACAGCTCTGAGCATGCAACACAAGGAACCTCACTTAACCAATTGAATTCACTATCACCTTCCACTGGGCTAACTCTGTGTCTCTTTTGAATGCTACTACTGTGGAATGCCCGAGTGTTTAGAATACTGTAGGTTCCTTTTGATGAGAGGCTCTAGGGTGACTTTCTACTAATGGTTACTCTACTGCTGATTGCCAAATCAAGTGCATGAGTTATCATAGATGCTTCATTTCTCTGCTTCTGCTGAAGAGTAGTTCAGGGCAGTCAGTAGTATAAACTGTCTACAATTAGGATGCATTTCAGATGATATTTCAGTCTCAAATACTTCTAACCCCCTCCTCCAATATTAGTGTTATGTTTATGAAGTGTTTCATTTTAGAACACCTCAAAAAAAGAAATACCTGCAGTATTATTTCATATAAGGTTGTGGTTGTAGAATTTATCAACAAAAACACCCACTGCCCTATGCCGTGGTGTGATGCTTAATGACAGATTCAAGTGGCAGGTACCAGTGTATATCAGAATGTGAAGAAATGTCAACATTTTAATGCAATACATGAAATGCATGTATATACTCCAGGTGGATGCGTCTTGGATAAATGAGATTGACAGGATTGATCAGGATTGACATCAAAAGCAGCACAATTCACATGCATAGCTAGTGTAAAAGGTAAAGGGATGAGATATAAAAAAGCACCTGAGCCATTCTGTATTTCTCCTCCCAGTGCTGTTTCTCTACCTGCATCTGTTCAATTGTGAGTTTCAGGCTAGAGAGCTTGGTCATTAAGGACTTGTAACAGATATGGAGGGAATAAGAAATAGAAAGCTAGAAAGAAAGAAAGCCACAGCGTTGGAGGTATAGGCTGAAAGAAAGTGGCAGAAACATTCCCAGCATGCACAGCAAAACTGTATTAGCAAGGCGAGCCTCAATAGTAAATGTATTAACTTTTAGTTTTGTTTCTTGCTTTTGTGGTAGATGCAAATAAGCATGCAAAAAAAAAACTATAAATAAGTCACAGTCAAATTTATTTTATGCAGCTGAGCAACAACCAAACGGTACCATGCTACATGAATTACCAAGTAAAACTGCTTGCCTTAGTTGCTTTGAGTTTTCTTTCGTACTGAGATTTTTCCCCCTCCAGTTCATCCACTTTGTTTTTTAGGAGCTTCAGTTCTTGTACTAATCCCTGGAACCATACAGAAACCACCAAGTAACACGTTAGTATGTTTTGTTATAGAAAATATAAAAGGGGGTGTTAGATGTTAGAAATAGAGAATTAGATGAATAATAAGTTATCCATCCTTCATTTTGAATTCAAACTTATGTGTTCAACTTTCACATACATTTCCAAAACATTCATTTGAAACAAAGAGAACTGGCAAAGCCATTCACTGGTAACTGTACTACCGAATTTACACGATCCAAGAGCAACGTAATGCTCACAGGTGTCTTTCCTAAAAACAAAATGAGCTCTTAAAATATGAATTTAGACAAAAACAGGCCCCTTTCTCAACAGCCAAAAATAGCTGGCTTCACCAATTGGAAAATGATGTCTGCTCTCAGTCTTTGATTGTTCACATAAATTCATTTTAAATAAAATATTCTCAGACTCAGATGTCAATACCATACAGTCCTCACATTTTTTCATATTGTTAAGGGCTATTTTTAGTGTTTTTACATACTTTTGGGCTTATATTTGTATCTGATCACTGCTCAGTTTTGTTTTTCACCAAAATGGAGCTGTTTTTTTCTTTTTTTTAAACAAACCCGATGACCTATTCTGAGGAGGTTATCAATGTCTGAGATGCCTCATTAATAATAAAGGATATGCTGCTCTTTCTGGTCAATGGCTCATTGATTGTAGCTTTACCTTACAGTTGGATAACTAAAATACTTTTTGCACTAAGCCTCTACAGAAAAAAAGACTGTGTCTGCTTCATTTACTTATAAGCCACTAAAGAAAGCAAAACTGAATCTACAGCATGCCCAAATTCATTTATTCAAAATCCTCCTTTGGGGGGTTTTCCACAGGAATTCCAACTGAGAAACTGGGATGTTTTTGTTGCCTCTATTACAAATGGAAATTAAAATTGAAACGTAATTGGTTGAATTACATTTTATATAGAACTTTAAAGGCAATGCTATAAAACTAAAAATGCCATCTGTCAATTTCAGTCCAATGGAATCATTGTGTTGAAAAATCAATATAGCACTTGTACATTCTTCCGTTTCTTATCCACTAGGACAATAGTGATGATCAAAAAAGCAACAAGGATTACAGTACCTTGGCCATTCTTGGGTTAATAACATAATAAGAGATGTTAGATAAACCTGGATTATGTGAGCATGCTGTGCTGAAAAAAAACACACAGTAATACTGTAGTTTAGCTGCCTGGATTGGGAGATCAAATGTATGAAAAGCTGTTGACCTGGTCTATTGTTAATGCTTGCACTGTAAAGTACAGGAATTTAGAAGCTGAAAGGATTAATACTTTTTTTTCCTAGAACAGACATAACAAAATCTGCTGCAAACGTGAATAGAATCCTAAACGTAGGCTTCAGACTGAGTCAGAAGGGTGATTCTCCTCCAGTATACCAGACATGTTGAACATAAGGTGCAAAAACAGTTGTTCAGAGTCACAAACTACAATACTCAAGGGGACATGTATCAAGATCGACTGACGCGATGGCAGAGTGTAAAGTAGCGCTCTGTCGCAGCACAAACTTTACCCCATCCCGAATGTATTAATTGGCACAAAGTTAAGGCACATTTAAATGCTTAAATGCGCCGGTGCTCAAAATGGGCTACTGGTAGCACAGATTAACAGACTAATCTGAAAAATAATGCCTCCCCTCCAAATGGGCCACCTAAATTGAACAATAGGTAGGTCATTTGGAGAGGCAGAAATGGGCTAACCTGTGTTTTAAATAAAATGTACAGGTTTTAACCCACTAAAGCCAGGGTATCTCATCTGGAGAGGCAGAAATAACCTGTGTTGACTTTACATTATATTATTATTATACGACGGATAAAACCAAATATACATTATGAAAAGGATAACTTAATTAACCAAGTTTATTATACGACAAATACAAACAATTGTACATAATGAAATAGCCGGTATCGCTTTATAATTTCATCCTCAGGGAGATCAAAAGGGTAATACGGACCATAAATACTCTCCCTTCTTCTCAGTACTCTCCCTCTGTTCCTGGGTTGTTCAGGAAGGTTAAGAGCCTGCACTCTCCGTCACAAGAAATACATCATGACTGCTGCCACAATGCTCTTTCCTATCAGCTGCTTTTTGACTTTTTCTTTGCGCCCAAATAAAACCAATTTGAAATCTGACTTATTTGTGGACCCTTTTAGAGCCGGCGCAGCTGTTCTGCCGCTTCATAAATCTAATTTTAATATCACAGACTTAATTTACAAATGAGCCCCACCTACAATTTGCTCATGCATATAATTAAGGCTTGACACACCTTAAAGTGCATGGCTGATAAGCGGCGGAGCACATTGCACGGCAGAGCGCATTTTGGCGGTGCTAACACATTCTTAACTTGTCAAAATCATGAACATACGGGGCAATTTTAAGGCCAGCATAAACTCGGCACTATGGTCTTAATGCCGTCGCAAACGCTTTATACATTACCCTCTCATTGTTTTCACGCATCACACGTGTTAATGGAGTCCTATTTAAATCATCTTTTCCTTTAAAGGTTTAGTGCCTAATATACCCAATATATTTTATACACTTAGAATAGAACATATTATTATTTGTTTATTTAGCAGACGCCTTTATTCATGTTTGGTGTAATGCAGTTTGATAAAATGCCCATTTTGTATTTTGTTTATATGTCGTGTTATTGTATTTTTAAACGTGAATCTTGTTGCATGCTGTATGAGAGCCATTTCAAAGCTGCTTTAAAAAAAGGACCCGCTTTACCAAATGCAGGTTCCGCAAGACTTCAATGAATGTGTTTTTAAAACATTTTAAATGCCACACGAGCAACGCCTTCAATTTGTTTGTTAATGCCAAGCATTTTGGGTGGCATTGTGAATTTTTGTTTTAATACCAGCATTTATTCCTCCTTAGCTAAGGCGGCACACAGAATTTAGATGTAATCTGCTCCCAGTATGCAACTAATTAAGAGTCACTTTTCCTTCCAGTTAGAATGCCACTTAACTCACGCATTGCCACCCAGTGCTTTATCATATGATGGGGGCATTAAATTCAAGTCAGGGTAGGAACATGGATTTTAAAAACATAGTTACAACCAATTTAAGGTTATAGAAATAAACAAGCAAGCTATAATAAATCATTTTCACAGCATACTGTATGTAAGCCATAACAAGTCAGCATCAACAGGCAGATGTAAACTGTTATGTAATTGAAATGGCTGTTTATGAGGTTTAAATGTATTATCATGCATGGACATTTTCATGATAGTCAATACTAATCATATAACACTGAGCTCTCACAGGCATTGTTTACAACAACATTTTAAAATGCCTGCACCCTTAACAAGCAGCCATTCTTCTCACTAGGCATTGTGCTGTTAGACAGGCACTGCAGCAAGGCCAGGCAAGCAGACAAGCAGTGCATTTTGTTCATGCTTAAGAATCTCTGCCTACATTCTCTCCCCTACAGTGACAGCTCTGCTCATCTCTGCTGGGGCTGGCTAAACTTGTGCCTGTCCTGTTTTGCAGGGGGTCCTTAGCTTTGCTCTCCTGCTCCTTTTTCTCCTGGATTCTGGCACTGATCTCTTGCTGAAATCTACACATCTGTTCCTGCAGTTCACTAATCAGATTTACCACAGACTGCAGTAAGGAAAGAAAAAAAAGGTGAAGAGAAACAGAAAAAAAAGAAAAGGAAACACACAGAACAAGGAAAATAAGACAGGGAAAGTGTGAAAAAAGCTGTAGGAACTTAAATTAGACTCTAAAGGGAAGCTAAAACATTATAAAAGGGCAAATTACAAAAAAAAAAAACGCAAAGCCATAAAGCGGATAATTTGAGCCTTCTGTACATTTTAAGTTGGTACACTGCCAGAATGGAGACCTTTGTCCAGCTGCCAAATGTGCAGTTTCCTTTATCAGGGTTAATGTTAGGCCAGCTCGAATTGTGGACTTAACACACAGAGGGCCCCAGAGAGGGCAGAGTTCACGATTATTGGAATCAGCTAAAGTGAAACCATGTAAGTCAAACCTGCTTCTAACCACAACCCAGGGGGCCATCTAAATATTGTACACTTAACACAAGAGTTGGATTTTGTACCCAGGTGCTTTAATTAGTTCTTAATAAAGAGACCCAGTACTTGCCATTACTTGCCTTGTCATTCAGTGGCAGCTATTTACAAAAGCAAAAGAAGTGAGGTCATGTCTTAATGCCAAACCACAGTAATGTCTTGTCTGAATGTATCGCTGTGGAATGTTTTTGAGGCGTTTCTCTCATTATAGACCACTGATGGGAGGCCCAAACCAGCTGCCCAAAAGCAGTAAACAGGTTTGATTTAAAAGATGCAGGCAGGGTATAATTACACATGAACAGCTACGAGGTTGCAGGCTATTGAATGTTCTGCCCTAAACTGTAAAACCACTACCTTCCATGGTATCTCTGTGCTTCCCCCCCTCAAGAAAAATGTTGTATATTCCAATTTGTTTTCCTCTTTCTAACATAAAGTACTGTGTATAAATAGCATAATAAAAAGTCATGCGTTATTGTTATACAATGAACTGGACACCTGGCACCATGGTATACCATCCAGTACAGTATATCACAATGCTGTTAACAAAAAAAAATATCACATTAATAAACTACTGGATTTCTAATAAAAGACAAATAAATACATGGATAAATAAATAAATAAATAAATAAATAAATAAATATCAGGTTGATCTCTGTTGTACTTTGCAATGGATTTTTCATTTAGAAAGCGGTCTCACTGTCTACATGTTTTTTCCATCACTTCAGCTTCATAACATTTCTATCTAAGGCAATTTCCTGAATTACTTATCAGTCTCTATCTATCTCCCGGGCTCTTCAGTGTATCAATAATAGTCAATTACGGCGGGTTAAAAAAAAAACATACACCCATACTGCTACAATGCCTAAATTTACATTAACCCTGCCAAATTGCTGCTACTAACACTGGAAAGAGAATCCTAACAAACAGCACTTGGAATTTTTCTTTAATTTTTCCCTGCCTTTTCTCACAGAATAACACATTTTCTACTACATATGCCGGATGGTGGTGAAGTTCTCTTTAAATACTTTCAAACCTGGGTTTTTTTCTGTCCTTTTCCTGGCAATTCATTTTGAAGTGAAACAATATATTTATGGATTTAGTTTTTGTCTGTATTCATTGAATTAATTTATGAATGTGCCTCAAAGGAATGTAGCTACACAGTACATTCTAATATGGATTAGTATATTTGTGTCTCAAAGATTTCATAACTTACCAAAAAATTTGCACAAAAACAGCTTCATAGTAAATTCAAGGAAGCCAGTTATGACAGTAGAAATATCATAATTAAAAATATATGATTTATACCATTACATATAGATCTGTAGATGTCAAGATCCAAACCCTAAGGCCAAACTTAAAGAGAATAAACAAAAAATAAACCAATTACCGTATTCCTTCAAATTTAAGACGCGCTTTTTAAACCATTTTTTGCTTCTCAAAAATTTGAGTACAGTATAGTGATGCGTGTATTAAAATCAGCAACAAAAGACGTGCCAAGCAATGTTCAGTGCTGTTGTGGTTGCTGGGTTACATGTTGCCTGATGCCGTGGAGTGTTGTGTCATGCTTGCTGTTGCCAGGATGTGGGATGCCGTAAGTGAGTGGTGGTATGTGTATGACAGAGACGCCATCTTAAGTATTATACAGTGCGCAGCACAATAAACGAGCTCCGTGGTTAATCTACAACAACACTGTTTCGTATCAGTTTTGTACGATACAACAGCGTAATTGAGGTTGTATCTTTGTAATGCATATTTATTTGATGTTTTATTTTTTCCTGAAATTGAGGGCTGCGTCTTAAATTCGAGGGCTCTTATATGGGAAGGAATACGGTAGTTTTGGAAACACAAGTCCATGGCAGGTCTATTTAATATACCAATTCCATTAAAAGAGATGTAAATCATTTCAAGAATCAACAACAAAAGTACATTATTTACTTGAGTAAACTACCAAATGCATTTCAGCAAAAGTAGAGCCAAGCATATTAGAATCAGCCTGGTATAACAGAGTATGTAATGAAGGGTCTAAATTCTCAGCTGCCTGGGTGCCATTCGATATTGACAGACTGTTATTTTTGGGAGCCCCTCTATTCATCCCAAACTGGTTTCAACTTACAAGGGCTATCACAAAAGAAAGTGTCCAGAAAGAGGATCAAAGCTAACAGCAGAAGACACATGTAAAACTTTCAAAGTATGTTATTTTAAAATTACCCTCAATATAGGATCAGTCATACGTTTTGACAGACTGCTTACTTGACAGGAAACACTGTAATAATTTAGACATCTATGGAGCTATACAACCAGACTGTGGAAGTGGGCCCCCTGTTACGTGTAGCATGTCTGTTTTGTTGTACACAGTTCAGTTTTTCAGTACAGATCAGTTGAGCATAGATGAACCTACCTCAGCTTTGTGCTGTTTCTCGTCGCAATCATTTTGCTCCTTTTCCATTCCAACTAGTTTCAGTTTTAGGTGTGAGACTTCATCAATCAGATCCAGTTTCTGGGTTTCAAGGTAAGTTCTGCTCAGCAGCTCCTGCAGAATAAAGCAGTACAGATTCAGTCACTCGGGCTGCCGAACACAAAGTATATCAAAGAACATGTCAACCGGGATCCACGACTGCTAAATATAAACTGTAATGTACTCTATTTATATGTTCACAGAGGCACAGACTGACATGTACCAGATACAATGTATGTACACATTTCAGTCCCAGAGATTACAAAAAAACAGCTTTAGACAGGACAGTCAATGCCCTTTGTCAGTGTACTGTACATACATCTGCAGCATGTTAAAGTCTCATTACAGTGTGATTGTTATTGTTAAGTAAGCTTGTCTGGCAAGCTTGAAAATGCAAAACAGATACACTCCTCAAAACATTTCCTTACAAAAAAATAAAAATGATACTTTTCTACATGTTTGTTTCCATGTGTTCACATTGTGTTGTTCTTATTATTAAGGCTAATCCTGGATATCATTTCAGGATAGTCACTGAACACCCTTCTATCTGTGTTGTTGTCTCCTATTCAGATAAAAACATTTAAATTCATTCTAGTCAATGTTCCTACAAATAGTATTTTTCCTTTTTTTTTTTAATATAGTCAGAAAAAGATGCATGACATATTTCTGTATAGTTACTAGGTAGGAGTTACAGGAGTTAGTGAACAATGCTATGCAGGAGAAAATGACTTTACTGTTAGACAGTGTTGTGACCTGCTGTGCATGTAGCTGGAATCTAGTATACAGGTTACTGTCTATCCTGGGTGGCACCCTGAATGAGAGGTATGTGGATGGGACAAGAGTTCAAAAATGCAGCTGGCTTCTCTTCAAAAATGGCAGAAAACAAGGTAACAAACTTACTGTCCACTTCAGACATGGCAAGAGCAGCTGGGTAAGCCAGACTACAAGGTCAAATTAAGTACCGGTATATTCATTTTAACAGTCTAAAATGCATTAGAATGGGGTAGATTAACTCAACTTCACTGTAACAAGTGTAAAAAAGCTGTGCGATTTTTCAAATTGAAGCCATTTACCATTTTGTGAGCTCCAATAGCTAAACTGGTTTAGAGCTATGCTGCTGTTATATTTATTTTTTGAGTCTCATAAGGGTAACATCTGGAAAACATTATGCTTATGTCATCAGGAAGTGATTACACAATTGTCAGAATACTTCCAACACTGTGGTTATCTCACAAAGTAAATGCAAAGCAATCTGTTTAATATTCAATGCAATTTTTTAAAACAAGAATATATGGCAATATGACTATTAGGTAACAAGACAAATCAAAACACTATAGATATGTCCCTGAATATGTATTATTACATATTCTTAATGGTGACACTATTTTATTATATACTGGTATATATTTTGCAGTCAGCACATTTTTTCCACTTACTTAGTAACTTGATCAAAGTTTACCAGAAACCTGTACAGCACATCAGACACATTTACTTTAGATAAGTAGAAAGCAAAACACTGCAACTGTGATACATACCTTCCTTACACAGAAGGAAAGAACTGACACTGGCAGGCAGTAAAAGCAGTTTCTATCTGCATCTCCTCCAGTATACAGCAGGCAGCATTGCTCTTGCTAGCACAGCATTTTACAGGAACTGTGTAGTCTAGGTTCAATGGTTCAGAACTGTCACTGACAGAGAATTATAACTTCCTAACTCACAGTTTGCTCAAAGTACAGCTAACGGAGAGCTTGACTTCACCCTCACAGTCTTTGAAAAAAAGGGCATCCACAAAGCAGGAGGTGTGTCTGACCTTGCAAAACAATTAATGTTCCAACTGTAAAAGCCTGTGTGCCTGTCCAGGTACGCATACCATCAGGCAGAGTCGTAAACCTAAAGGTACCAAATCCTGTGCAGAGGTGCAGTAAACAGAAATTCCCATTCCAATAATACCTCTGTTTGTAATTCAGAAACCAAAGGCTGTATTCTCCACATCGTCATAAGCATGGCTATTTTTCAGAAAGGAAAATGGAATGAGTTACTAGACTAAGGAAACTTTGTGCATGCCTTTGTTCCTGTGTAACCTCTTGCACACTCAGATTTTCCATGGGAAAGTCAGACCGCAAATACAGATTTTCTTACTGTAATAACTCTTCACAGTAAGGGGGATCAACCTCTGTGCTTGTCTGTGTATTCCACTTCTACACTTTGCAGTAGATGACATTTGTTCTATCTAGAGTTTCTTGAATTGGGGGGTGGCTTCACAAGTGTCCCACAAAGTGCCACAAAGGAGATCAGTGAGTTAAACTGACCAAAAGCACATGTTGTTTGATCTTATTTCTAAGGTTAAAATCTTGGTTGTAAGATTCTGTGATTGGTAACGTTATCCATTTGTTATTTCATCCAAAACTTTCCGATCATCTATATGACCTGTATAAATAGGAAATTTGAATAAAAGCAATTGGAAACAAAACTGTTGAAACTCTAAGCATTCATTATAAAGCCTTGTATCCATTGCTTACTACCCTAAAGGCTTAGCACTCTATGGGAATCTAAACTTCCAATTTTCTCACGAATCCCAATGGAAGCAGCAAAACATAGTCTGAAAGCTGTCATACTGTAGATAGACTGTAATACTGAATTGCACAGGCTATAACCAGTTTAGACCCCTCATAGGAATGGCATTTTATCAGTTGTAGATTAACAAACAGTTATACGCCTGTGTGTGGAATGCATGAGTGCAGACTGCAGTACATAGCTGGATGTGACAACACCTACTACTGTATAAGGTTCAATTTTTCACTTCTTGCACATTTTTAGTCATAAGTTGTTAAAAGTGCTCAAGTCTTTCTCCAAAATCTACCACCGAAATAACAAAATATCCACAGCCCCATTTTAATGCAATATTTGAGCTCATACTGGTATTTATAGGTTGTAATCCCCTGAAGTGATTGTACTGTGCACCTCAATTTGACTGCCTTGTTTGAACTGCTTATAGTCAAGTGGAAATAAGTTTAATTCCATAAACAAACACTGTGCCGTGAATGTGTTCACATTTATTGAAACATTCAACAGCTATCTCTTAGGATTGTTTTATTTCATGCTGAACCTCATTTACAGGTTAGCCCCTTTTTAATGAGATAGCTCTGCTCACTTATGTGTTATTAAAAGCCCTGTCTGATGCATTACAGTATACCTCAGCATTCAGCTAGGCTAAAAAAACCCAATCCATTAGCAGCATGTAACAATTTTACTTCCGATCCTATTAAACAGCTTCCATGTGATCTAACTGCTTATAAATGCAAGAACGTTGAACTCGTATTTAATCTCCAATGGAAATTGTCCACAAGTCAGGCAAAACAAGCATGGTAAACATAACAGTGTGCACATTGTATTTAGATGTTAACAGATGTGTCATTGTTTAGGGCTAAAAATGCCATGTACCCGCATGGACCAGAAATGCCCTGTGAAGCTCTTTTTAAGCTTGTAAAGCTAATTAACTTTAAAACAAAATATATGAACACCTTTCAAGTCTTTGTTGATTTGAATCCCTGAAAAATCCAAACTTTTTAAAAGATATTTAAGATTAATCAGGTTGGAATGCTGTACAATGTGATCACCCTTTGAATAATTTAAATTATTTAAAAACAACAGGACCACTGGTTACGTGGTGACATACTCACTGGGATTTGATTAAATGAAACACACAATCAGATATTTAGATGAGAACACATCCTGTTTATTCCATCAACAGACCCACCTTTCAGCAAATAAAACCAGATCAGTCACCTTTGCCTATTAAGAATGTGGCTTAGCTATTAGAGGGCAAACCCAGGATTTTGCAATCCTGTGGTTCTAGCCAAAGGATTCGAAATATTTTAAAAAGAAACGTGTGGTAATAGTGTCTCCAGATCTCAGTCCCAACAACAATAAAGTCAAAGGGTAATTGTAAAGTTGACAACTGAAAATAAAACCAAAAAAAGCAATCCATATTACAACCAAAATAACAATAAAGAAACCAGGCACTGGATTTAATATGCAAAAACAACGATATTAAATCCAACGGCAGAAATGTGAGCGAGACCGAGGTTAATAACGGATGTTAAAAGAGCCCTTACCTGTTGTAGCATTTCCTGTGTGGTTTGCCGTTTGTGATGGTGTTCGTCCAGAGAGCTCTCCAGGTCCCGGATCTTCTCTCCCTGAGCTTCCACCTGGTCTGTGAGCACACTTACCTGCAAGGCCAAAGAGAGCAAGCACATCCACTCAGGCATGCCTTAATAGGCCACCATAAATCCACCCACAGACACCACTTCTCAAAACCTAATAAAATATGCAAATTTTACCCAGCCAAGCTCGGACAAGCCCAGCTAGCTCCAGTAACTTAAAACAATACTGATACAAACTAATTTGTCAGTTTGCTTTTTGTAAGTTAACTATTCATTAACAATTGATCTATCTGTTAATACCTCGTTTTTAGTGTGGCTAATTAAATTTATGATCCCCTTATGTAAAATAGTGGTCTCTTAATCTGTAAAGCTCAAGCGTATTCAGGGTTTTAGACATAATCTCAATTGTGCTAACTCTGCTGCTCTGGCTTCTGATCTACAACAGCAGGTAAAAAGAAAAGCAACTCTTCTCCTGGTAATCTGCAGCCAATCGCCTTACCTGTAACTAACGCATGGAAACTTTCACCTATCATCTGTGTTTTTCAAAGTGGTGAAAGAATGAGCTGCTGTCTATAAAAGGTATGTGTTGGCACCTGACTGGAGGCTTTCCAAGTTCAACAAGCCGTAACATGTGAGTAACGTGAGTGTGGAAAATAATGGACAACTTTTTCAGAGCAAGTCAAAGCCAAGACCAATTTGGAATTCAGTTTTCCAACATAGTAAGCAGCAATGTCAAAATCAAAGCAACATGTGAATATATCTATCTAAATACATATAAAGTAGATATAGCATAATTTTAACTTATAAACCTATTATATACTGTAATACGGTTTTAAGGTTTCAACAATTTAATTCAAAACTCTAGCTATTGCAGTTTATCTAGTTGTCTAAATGTAAGCTTTTATTTTACATAAATAATTAAAACTGAGCAGGGGTTTCTCATAACCTAGCTTCGATTTCATGTAGACAAGTCATAGTGTTTATCTGCATATTGTTTATTTGAGCCAGGATAGAGTGGGTGCCAGTGCTTTCAAATAAAGATATAATCTATCAGTGTCCTTCATGACACACTATAAAAAAATGAATGTGTACAAAATGTTAATTACAAAGTGTAAATAATTGCAAAAGCAGATGGCATGTCTAACAACACAATACTGCTCAAACAAAATAAAGTATTTGTATGCCTTAGAAACAAGGGACGTTGTATTAGCAAACACACCTGTAGCACCAATGACTCCTTATCTGCTTCTAAACGTGCCAGACGCTCTTGATAGGTTTCACTGCTTACAGAAGAGCGAAGATTTGCCTGGGGAAAATAGCAATGTATTAGAATCATATTTGGTCACATAATAATAATTACAATAATAATACATGAAAAAAAAAAGACCAGGTAAACAGTGACATTTTAATCATAAATGAAGATGTACTTTTCAGATAGCTCAACATCAATACATGTTAATGTATCATTTTCGTGTCCAGTCTAATGAAAACACTTCTGTAGTCTAACAAAGCCACTACAGGCGAGTAGGCGGGCAGGGCGGTTCTGACTGTCCTTTGTGTTCTAATCTTGTCAGAAACATTTCAGCAGCTGTGACACAGACAGTAGAGGCCATTGCTTTCCCACTGGCTTATTTATAGTATTGGTTGTTGTAAACGCAGCAGTGTCCTTAAGAGACTCACTTATTTAAATGACTGATTTCAGAAAAGTTTAAATGTAAAAGGCTAAAAGAAGTTTATAATGATCCCCACACCTTCACCTGGCAGGGGGATTAACACATATTTTGCACCACAGCAAAGAACAATGACAGTTTAAATAACCTTTTCACTGCCACCACTTTGTAGGATTAAACTAATTGCTTAATATGTCTACTTTTGTTTTAGCTCCATAAAAAAAACTCAAATGCTTTTCTTTTCAAATGGGTTAGTTACAGTAGTTTCTATTGGTGATAGACGATTAACAAGGGAGGATTTAAACAAGAGTCTGAAAGGAAATTGCTGTAGTATCTCTTATTTCTATCTCCTCTACCCCCACTCCTCTCTCCACAGATACTCACTACTCTCTTGTGTGACATTCCATGTGATGTAAAGATTTACAGAGTCGTTTTTACTTTATGTATAAACTGAAAAAACAACAACACACATTTTTTGTCTCTTCACAGGCACAGCATTTTAAACTAATTCAATGTGTGCTTCCAGGCAGGATTAGTAAATACTCTCCTTTCTCAAGACATTTGGGTCTCAAGTTGAAAGCCAACCTTGTAGTTCTGTCTAGGAGCTACAGCGCAACAGTGCTCTAGAATGGTTACAAAAGATCTAGAACTTGGATGACCTGGCATCTGGTGAACCAATCATGTACTTGGGTTTTCCTTTGAATATGTCACTTGGTGTGCCTGGGTTCACTTGCAAGGCCATCTCACAACACAGATGCACCTAAAACATTAGACATAATCTCTTGCGCGCATTTATGAGACAAATCAAGTATCTGTTAGCTGCTTAAATCCACTGCTTCATTTAAGGTACTATAAAGGAAACCAATGACAAGAAGTGCACCTCTAAATCCAGGACTGTTTTATGGAATAAAACCTGCTACTCTATTTCGAAACGTTTAAAACAAACAAGCTTTCTATTTATTCAAAGCCAAACCTTTAATTGTATTTTTTTTATTTACTTTCTGATTAAATGTATTAGTTAATAACAAATCCCTTGAATGTAACTTGTATTGCACCCTGAGGATGGTTTGTAACTTCCAGCTGTCTCACTCTAGCCTAGGTTTTTTAACCCCACATACAAATGTAAACAACTTAACCCCAATCCAGAACAAATCAAGGTCAAACCTCTTAGCCATCTGATTACCTTATATGGCATGGTCATTTTTTCACTCTTACATTTATCTTCCTTTTATTATTTGTTTTAATTGAAAAACCTTAGAACAAAAACTTAAAAAAGAGGTTTTACTGTAATCCTGTTGAAAGTAATATCCCTATCCACCACACAATTCTCCAATATGGAAGTGTTGACCTAGTCTTGCTTTGATAATTTGTCATAATCTTTTGCTCTAAATTTTATATGTGACTTATTATATGTTGAGTAATTTCACTTTAACTTTAAAAAGAAGAAACAATGTCATCTGTGGACATTCCATAGCATAATTTCCTAGTTCTATTATTAGTGGATGCTACGTATAGCTATTTATACCAAAAAAAAGTCTCAACGGAATTCAGAGGAGTGTGGTTTGCTAATGTAGTACTCTTGAACAGACCTTAGACAGTCAGTCTGGAGATTTTACTCCATTGTTATTGTGAGTATGAACCAGAAAAGCACTGTTCAAATGATATTGGATGTATTATTTAAAAGAAGTACTGGTCAATGGAGATCACTATGAGTGGGTTGCTGAACAACAGATCATTAGGAGTGAAAGGCAACAATGTGACCACATTTGAACAGATACTGTCATTAAATTTTGCAACAGGCTGACAAGAAATACCAATCTATACTATTTCTTTGTAATTAAGGTAATTGTGGAGCAAGCATCAGAACAAATCTACAATATTATAAGTGACATTGCAAAGACGTTTACATTCTGCAGATAGGCAAATAAAAAAAAGGCAAATAATATTTTTTCAAGCATGATTAATTGGTTGAGAACATCTTTCTTGAATAAATCAGTGTGTCATACCTTCTAGTAAAAAATATATATATATATATATATATATATATATATATATATATATATATATATATATATATATATATATATATATATATATATATATATATATTACTTGTCTATGAGATATGGGGCTGCCAATAGTCATAAAGTCTTTGTCAGACAGTTACATAACAGCTGTACAGCACTATGGACAACAAAACATAAAATTGTTTAAAAATAAACCATTGGACTGGTTCGAGAAAGCAGTGCTGAGAAATTATTAGATCTGCATTGCTTCTAGCCACAGGACTGGTGTCTGACAAGTAGCAGAAAGTGTTGACGGGTACTGTACACTGTGCTAGCAGTGGGGCCAACAGCTGCTCTACCCACCCTGCCCTCCTCCCTCCTCAGCACTCTGCAATATAGCAATGATACCCTGGACCGGCTAGATAATGGGCTACATAATATCTGAGAATAGGGGACTCCATACAACTAATATTTTAAAATAGTTCACTTGTGATGCTGTAATCCACAAACTTAGCTAATAAGAAATCTTTCAAAGACTACAATAAATGGATGCAGTAAATAGCAAATGAACTGCCATTTATTGTATTGTACTGTAACATATTTGTTGGTTAAAATTATCCCTACCCTTCTTACTATGCAACCAAATCTTAAGCGTTATTATCTTGGTTTGTTATAACATGTATCGCAGCTTTGCAGGGGCCATGGAAATCCTCAAGATTCTGAAAGGATCGTTTTTTTAAGATTACTAATTCAAAATGTGTCGTTGTCAAATCTGTTATCTGGTGTAGAGAAACTCAAGTGACACATCCTTATCAACAGAAATGAGTTTAGCCTGTCAGCAGTTTTAATTAAAGCCAATTCAAAAATGCTGCTGTCAAGGAAGATCATCCCGTCTAAGGAAGAGAGAATAGTCTCTTTCACAAGCAGAGGCAGATTAGAAATGTCACTTGTCACTGCAGAGCTAGAGTATGCTTTGTAACCTATGATAAAAAAAAACGTATTTTATCTCACTTTACAATGATTCGGGCATTAGCTTTATTTACAATGACAGTTATCACAAAAACATTTTAAATAAAATTAAGAGTGTTTAGTGAAATTGGATGCTTTGATGAAAGGGCAAACCCTATTTTTTTCCCCATCTAGAACAAAAAATTATTGAGCCAAATAATAGCTATGGCCAAAAGTTTAGCATCACCTAGAATGTTATGATTGAGACATCATTTAAAAACGATATGAACATTATTTAGATATTTTATTTAACATCATGTGATGAAATAAACTACAAAATGATATCGCAAAAGTGTACTGGAAGCCATAATAGTTGTACAGTATTTCATGTTAGATTTCGAAATGTCACATTTTTTTAATTTGTATCCGTTTTTCGTTAAGTATATGGAAAACTGCAAAGTGGTATGTAATTCAATATGCTAACGTAACATTACTCAGCAGGTTTCATTTGACTTTAGGAAATAAAATTTATTAATTCTATAGGTTAAAACAAAACTGTTGACCATAGCTGTACAATTTAACTAATTCAATTTCTGACTTAAGGAGAATTGAACCCACGTCTATGTAGCTATGTTGCCTCTGTGTAGCTATGTTGCACCTTAGGAAATTTGAGTTTGCTTAGAGGGGTTAATTTTTTTAGCAATGCTCTTATTGCCTGACACCCATTTCAGTTTGGCCTTGTAATGTCATCCAATTCACATTTTAATCCAAGCTGAACTGGTGGAGTGAGCACTTTACAGACCCAGCTGAGAGCTTGCTTGATAATTGGAGAGACCCTGCCCTCTCCTTTTAGACAAGTTACTCAGAACTGTAGTCCAGTCTACCTAATATCCAGCTTTCACTTCTGAATCAAGTGATCCATATTGTGGAGCTCAATGCTACATATGGTTCAAGATCCATCCATTGGAAAACCATGTCATAAACATCAAATATACAAGTAAACATGAACAAAGTAGTGTTTAGAAAAGAACAGTATCACTAAACAAACTCTTCTTATTAGTATTCTGAATTTAGTTTAAAGCCAGCAGCAATGCAAATCATGTGGTACAGGCTGTGACCCGTTACCGAGATCATAACTGAAATAGTTTATCATAACCATAGAGGCCCCATCTCTGCTATGTACTGAGCAAGTTGAGGGGTATTTATGACAATTTAGGAGGCTTGTTTAAGACACATTTTGAAAACAGTAATCCCATTTATTGCTTCTAAGTGCCATGCAACATTTCAAACAGCAGTAAGTCTCCCGTAAGAACACATCTAGTATTACACACATCTATTTCCTGTTCATTGCCCCTTGGGTGGTAGAATGCAACCTCTTGGCCTGCAGTAAATATCCATCATACCTTTATACTGTAGGGCATTCCAGAATTCCTTTGATTATCCTAGTCAACGTTTGAATGATTAATAATCTGAAATAAGTATTAAACATTAACTAAACAAAATATAAAACTGAAAACCGAGAGTATCTTTTGGTGAACGGGTTTGTATTAGATTGTATTCCTCAACAGTTAAAAAGTGTTATTGCCTTTAAAGGGTACATAAGGACCTTTTTATTTTATTGTGGTACATGTTCCCATGTGTAAACAGTACAACTGTTTACGTAAGGTGTGTGTATTGTTTTAATTTTTATTTTTTTTTACATTTTGATATATATATATATATATATATATATATATATATATAATATATATATGCAGGGATTTAATCTAATTCTAAACGTTCAAAATACTATTCATAAAATTAAAATACATACCATTCAAAAACTTACAACCACAAAAAAAACAGAAACAAGAAAACCAGTAACATATTCTTTTGGAGGTTAAAACTACATTTACTAACATTTTCATTTTTATATATTACAATACAAAAAAACGCATGCAGCAATTTTCTTTACCTAAAATAGTCCTTCCTTGCCAAATGCCCCCAGGTGGCTGGTCTGTATCTCTGCTACCTGACAGCAGCCACAGTTACAATGCACATGAATGTTTCTAACGCCAAGCTTTATGGGGGCTTTGGTTATTGAAACAAACAAAAGAAAAAAATCTCACGAGAAAGACAGATGATCTTTGTCCTCATGTGCTCTGCACTAAATTAGATTCTCATGAAATACTTGGCAATGCCTAACACTTCACAGATTTATATGCTTTCCTTAACAAAACTTAAACTGTTGAGAATACCTGGAGATACATTTAATAAGGAAATAAAGGAATCAGCAAATACAGCACTTACCCTTTTAAGCCAAGTGAAATGCTTGTAAAAATCAATATCAGTGTCCATGCTTCAGGCCCATTGCAGCCTTAACTTTTGTCTAAGTCTTAGAGTAGCTTTGTGTGTGTGTGTCAGAGTATGCGGTGCTGACCTGCAATGCTCACTTACTTTGTAGTATTGCTTGAAACAAGACACTGCTCAATTTATTCAGCAGATTATTTCCCAAGCACCTCAGACTCCACTCCCCTGACGCGGAGAAGCAACTGTACAAACCCAGATCTGAGAGTGTCGTCTGGTCCGAGCCATGGAGCATCTGGTTTTTAATGAAGTTAAGTGACAAGCTCTAAAATCATGCTGCGGACTTTGAAAATAAATCATGCCAGCTGGCTTCTTTCGAGTAGCTGCTTTCAATAAACTTAAGTCTCTATACACGTCTAAACTTAGCTGTGCCTAGGTGTTTTTTGTTGTCGAAATAAAAATTGTACAGCCTTCTTGCTCGTCACAGATAGATCTATTAATCAGTGAAACTGCTCTAGCTCTCCGTTTAAAGGCTGGCTGGAACTCATTACCAAAAGACCCTACTTCCTGTTGAAGTTCAGTTGCTGTTCTCCATAACTGGCACAGCCCCCACGGTTTGCTTCAACCCCTAAAACAATCATTTAAGCTGCTAAAGCCCTTTCAGAATAGGCCAAGCAAAAACCTTGCACAAAATCAAAGCCGTTCCTTTAAACTCGTAAAATCCCCTGCTGACATTAGCTGCCAAAAAAACAAACAGTTTTTCTATTGGAATGTAAAGAAAAGTAAAAGCCATTCTGGTGCTCATTGAGGTGCAAGTACTGTAGAACTAAGAATAGAATGTTCTCAGGGTCAAGCACAGTGTAGAAAGAGGCAAGTTAGACCTCTTTCACTTTCCAATCAGTAAACTTCAGCCTCTGCCCAGCACCATTTCCTAGATCTGAATTGCATTCTTACATTCCTCTGTGCACTGAAGTTACTATGGGATATTTCCTGTTAGCTACAGAGACTGTTCTGTTACAAGGGACCCTTGTTTATTACAAACTGAGCAAAGATTCACAGAGCTATTTTCATATAACACACTGTATCACTCTGTCTCCAGATTTCAAATGTTTACGCACACAAGAGTATCTTAGAGGAGGCTGTGTGGTCCAGTGGTTAAAGAAAAGGGCTTATAACAAGGAGATCCCGGGTTCAAATTCCACCATAATTGTAAGTGACTCTGCAGCTGATGCATAGTTCACACACCCTAGTCTCTGTAAGTCGCCTTGGATAAAGGCATCTGCTAAATAAACAAATAATAATAATCTGCAGTTTGTGACCTCAGAGTTTACTTTGAATTGACCATTTGCTAAATGCTAAATTAGTGTCAGTACTCAACAGCCAGCTTCGGAAAACCTAGCTGATTATAATACATTATCGGTATACAGATTTCCTTTTTTGTTTTTTTTCTTTTCTTTAATTCCCAACTCAGATCTGACTGTGATCTTGGCACATCCCATGACACTCGCTTAAAGTACAGATGCAAAATCCCCAGAAAACTGCCCAGTTGGGCTATCCAGTCTAAATCATCTTTGAATAACACTTACTGGCATAGATTCCTTGAAACCGTCTATGTAAATGCAGTCATTACAGGTATTTAAATGACCTTTGTTCCAGTTCTGCTTGAGCATAACATTACTACAGCACTAAAACAATTCTGATAGATCCTTCAGGTTTGAATCTGTAAAAGTTTAAAGATATCTCCAGTCCTGACTTATCTTCTAAAGGAACACCAATATTATTGTACTGTGCACAAAATCTGCATGTGACAAAATTGCCTGGCAGTATTTCTGTATTGTACCAAGAAAATCAGGAATAATCTCTTGCTGTTTCTATAGTATTCTTAAAAGCAAAGCATCAGATTGGAAAAGACATCTAAGCTCTCCTGGCTTGTTATTCTTTGGGGTAAAGACATTGACCTTCTGTCCAGGACACATACACAGAATCCTTGAAAGTAATACAAGTTTCAGCCTAGCAGACATTAAAGTTTCACTTACCGTGCCATTTCTTAACAAATGAAAGACATGAACAAAGATTCTCCAAGGAGGCTAAAAATGAAGCAGTTTTGTTTTCTACTGCAGTGGGTTATCTTGTTAATATGAATCAAAATCCCAACTCATAACACAGGCAATAGGAATGAAGATAAAAGACATTCCTACCAGTTAAATGCTTACAACTCATCACCTAGATACCAGGCTTCACCTAATCATGTACTATAATATTCAACATGACAGAAACCTAACAGTTTGATTTTTTTTCTAAGACAATGCTTTTAAGCCGAAGTGCTTTTCCGTGCTATGATAGGACAATAACACCTTTACCCTTTAACCTTTGGATATTTTTCCCCCCTTACTATTTTATCCAGTAAGCTTTTTAGGTATGCATTTTATATTGTATTTGCAAAGAATAACAACAGGGCTTTAATATGCTGAAATAGAATATTGCTGTTGAGACCAATGTTACAGTGTTCAGATCCAAATCTCAGAAAGGACAGTTCTGTCTGTGGGAAGCTAATTATTTTAAGTATCCATGAAGCATGGGCCACTGAATGATCCACATCATCCACATCCAACACTTGCTCTACTTCAAAATATAATTTGTCTCCAAAAATGTAACCATTTGTTTGTCTAAATATAGAAATAGCTGAATGACTACAGTTGTGGATCCAGTTGTTTGAGCTCCACTTTTTTAAGAGACACATATTCTATCTCATAATAAAGCATGACTCAGTTGAAATAGGCTGTGCATACGCAGTATAATTACATTATAAAATCACATTCAATGTAGGGTTACGAATAGATTCCTGGTTCTCTCTGTTCATAATGCATATTTTATACAAGAGCCTCCTTGAGAATAATGCAACACAACCCTACTTTGAAATGAGTGTTTATTAAAAGAAAATGAACCGTGTTGCAGAGTAATCAAGCAGTATGCGTTGTTAAGCTTTGTCATGGGCACAGACATAACAATTGCTTCCTTTTTTCAAATCTATTTTGATATTCCTAGGATGCTGTCACTGTCTGAGCTCAATGCTGAAGAATGTGGAGTTCCACAGAGTAGATAGACTATATCTAGAAACAACTTCCCTTTCATCAGTTACTTAGGCTAAGCAACTGGCTGTTTACAACTTGGACCAGCACATGTTCTGTCAATCAGTTACACTGCATTTATGACACAGAGATGTAGAACGAGAACACAGAGTAAAATCACACTCATTTCCATACACAAAAGAAGCAGTGATCCAATATCTCCTGCATGGTTTGAAACTCGCACTTGTTTGTATTAATGGCTAATAAGTATTGAAGAAGATCCACCTTGACTGTTCTAAACCAACCTCAAGGGCAAACATTTCTTAATGTATATATTATCAGGTATTATTTACACTACATTGCATGCATTGTACATCATCAATAATTAATCATTTATTTTACATGCTTTATCAGAGGCTGTTAAAAAAAAAAGAAAAAAAAAAAGATTGAACTGGTATAAAGACTGTGTATAATTCCAAGTGAAGAGTATCGTTTTATTTAAAACAAAATACATGCATGGATTAACATCAAATTCCAAATCAATGTTTTTAGCATTAAAATTTTCTGGGTGCTTCATGTAGACCCTTCTTACTAAACATCAAAGGGCAGCTGAATTATACTGGCGCTGACACTGAAGACACTTAAGCAATACCAGCTGTTTGCAAAAAGCTGCCTTTATTACATTTAAACCCAATGAAGCCAGAGCTGTTCTGCATTACCAACAAGTCCAACCCACTTAATGAACCATTATACCCTATTTTCTGAATTCAGTTCTAACTTACCCCCACACCAGGGAAGGGTTCAAGTGATCCCCCTGTGTTTGAAAAGAATGAAGTGAGAGAAGCAGCAAGTGAAAGACTAACAGGAAATTCAGTGCTATCCCACAAGAGTCTGAGTGGATTTCACTGGCTTTCTACTGCATCCAACTGTTTCTCCCTCGTGATGAGCTGAGCAGCTCCAGTTGCAAGACTGGGATCCAAGTTAATGTTCACCTGCTGACATCCCATATTCTCTGCCCAGAAAAACACTTGACTATTTCTAAGCTGTACTGAATTTAAACCTGCTGTAAGCAAGTCAAAACCAGATGCTACACCGCTGTTTTATGGTTTTTAATGATCTCTATTCCTTTCCATGAGACTATTCCCCTTTAGTCCACTTCACCTCAGACATCCACTGGCTAGACGGGAAGATATACAGTATGTTTCCATCAATCTGACATTCAGAGGTCTAGCAGCATCTGAGAATCAGGCAAAGTTGTTCTTCTAAGTGAATACAATACTAACTCAGGGCTGGGAATAGGACTCTCATTGCATAGCAGTTTGATCCATTGCAGATTTTACTGTGAGCTTAATAAGTCGTACCAGAGCTTGTTACCTATACACTGCAATTAATTAAGCTCATGAAATGGATTACACTTCAATACAATAGGTGTCTTGTTGTCACCCCTGCTTTGGTCATTAACTCAAAACAGTTATCAAAGGTCCAAAGCGCTATTTTACCAGCATACAGTATATCAAATGTCTATCTCATTATAGAATAGGTTCTTTCTCAAGCTTGATTAGGTCATTAAAATAATAGGGTTGGGTATTTCTTTCAAAACTCAGAAACACGTTCACTACTGACATTAACCAGTAAACACACTCCATAAGCTCTCAATAACAAGATTATTTTAATAGCGTTTGCTAGTTATAAATAAAATAAAACCAAGCACGAGCTTCAGTTTTTGATTATTGAAAATAAACTCTTACAGTAACTTCAATAGAGAAGTCAAACAGATATTATTTTCTAAGCACGCTATGGAACACTCTCCTAAATACAGTTTAGAAAGTATTACCATGCATAATTGTGAGTGTTTTATATTATCCATGAATCTTTTATTTCAGATACTCACTGTGCCAGTCTCTAGCCAGTCCTTCAGATACTGTGCTGTGTCGCCTGAGATCTGTGTTCTTAAAGACTCTTTCTCCCCTTCGCTCGTCAGTAATTCCAATGCAATTCTCAGCTCTTCTGTAAGTTGTAAAACCTGCAGGGACCCCAAATACACTGGTGCCCCAATGTCAAAGAGGCCATTGGTGTACTCTGCGGCAGCTTTGGAGCCTAAATTAAAAACATTTTTTTTTAAAAGTTAGATTTTTTTTTTCTGGATGCTGTGACAAAACAAATCTCACTAAATATCCTATGACGATCACTGGAACGCCCCATTCACAGTGCTGTTATTAACACTCCCCTTATGTACTGCAGTATTAGATATCCACATACCGTATACAGAAAATTACAGCAACTGAACAGCGCTGAACAAATTGAATGTATCAATGCAGTCACCTGTACTCAAAGCTTTATTTATGCAATTCTGAATCAACACAATTTACCAGTTTGGAGGGAAACAGTTGTAAAATAAATCCCAGGTAGTTTTGTATTACAACGCACTGACTATATATGTATATGAAACCACTGTTGCAGAGGGAAATTACATGTATATACTCATACTAAGTGTGGCAGGACAGAGTTTATATTTGTGTGCCCTCAAATCACTAAAGTACCTGTGCTATCCATGTGAATGTGCAACACATTTAAATACCTTAATGCAAGGCGTGATGTTTTATAACCCAAGTAGCTAGTTTCACAGACCCCCGATTAGCACTAATCATGCACTACTCAAAGGTAATTTTTGGTAAACTAATCCAAGGTTAGAGCTAATCAGGGTCTGTGAAACAAACTATTATTAGGGTTAGGGCTGCCGTGTGTTCCTTGATACAGTCAGATTCCTGTCCAGAAATAGCCTGCCTTAATGAGCTTGATCTTCATAAAATAATAATTTTAAACGTATGTTGCTCCAAAAATATAACACAATATTGTGTTTCAATTCTAGATTTATACCTTAACATTAAGAACAAATTCATCACTACAGTAATAAGAAAAGATCTACAGTATACATGTATTACCAGTAGAGAGCCTGTAGAGGGCACTCAATTAATTCTGTAACTTAAAAACAACCGCACGGATTTTCATGAAACTTGAACAAAAAAAAAAATCTATATCATTTGAAATGCCATCCCGATCTATTTTGAAACGGCTGAGAAAACATATCCCTCAAAATCGAATTTAAACAAGGCTATTATAATATATATCAATCAAACATGTTTTGAGTTACCCACAAAGAACCCGTCTGTTTTCTGTTTATACCATGTGTATTTAGCCATATACTTATGATGATAGAGGTAATTTATTTTTCTTTTACAGACTAAACATTGCAGTTGCTGGGGGGAGCAAATGAATTCAAAGCTTGGCCATTGAAGTATGAAAAAAAAAAACAATAGGATTTGGAGCACCCACGCATGTATCATAAATGTATAGGACACTGCAGGTGATGACAGGGTATTACTGTTTCAGTTTAATGTTTTCTGTCACATGTTACCTAACACACTTTTTGTATTGCAAATGTCGTACAAATAAAGTATTCAGGCATTGTGAATCTTGTCAATGTTTAATATGAATTATTTTCATACTTCAGTTTTAATCAATCAGTTTATTCACACACCTATTACATAATTAATTCAATTTTGGCCTGTAGGTGTTTAGAAATACTCAAATGCTGCATTAAAAAAATCATCAAATTATATAGCCAGTTATTCGTTATTGAGCAGTGTGGAGTAGTGGTTAGGGCTCTGGACTCTTGACCGGAGGGTCGTGGGTTCAATCCCTGGTAGGGGATACTGCTGCTGTACCCTAGAGCAAGGTACTTTACCTAGATTGCTCCAGTAAAAACCCAACTGTATAAATGGGTAATTGTATGTAAAAATAATGTGATATCTTGTAACAATTGTAAGTTGCCCTAGATAAGGGCGTCTGCTAAGAAATAAATAATAATAATTGAATTTTGTTTAACAAGGATAATATCTTTGACACTATTGTCTCATTCACAGGTTGGTCTTAGAAAAGACAATAATATATTACCTTATACTTCATGCATTCAAGATCAGTTATATCAGGTATGTACTTTAGCCATTTCTTTATAATCATTTTAGTACCTAATTCCTGTTTTTAAATCAGAATACTACCCTGGGATGTAATGTATGCAACATTTTGGAGACTGGTTAATGTTTCTCTCCATGTGTGTATTATAAATGTACAGCTTCAGGTACAACCTGGGTGTGAACTGGGTAAATGTATGTTGCACCTGAGATTAGTGTTGAGGAAAAGTAAAGCAGTCATAGCTCTTAAATCATTTCTGTTCTCATTTTTAAGCACAGTTTAGTGCAGTGAATTCTAAACATGCTAGTGACAGATATGTGGGATGACATTTTGGAAGACAGTGGATTATTTTAAGTTAGGGGCAGTTGTGAGGAAAAGCATAAACAGCCTTGGTCGTAGTTCATATAATACGGGACGTTTTACCCAATCCCTGGCTGATGTTTACTGCAGGCATGTCACAGTTGCCAATCGTGTGAAAACAATCTGTGGGATTATATTTTGGTGATGGAAGTCGAAACACATGTTTTCTTTTACTTTAAAAAAAAAAACAACATAAAACCCAGTACAAATAAATACAAAAAACACATTTAAAAAATGGAATTATAAAATATATATATATATATATATATATATATATGATAGCGGAACCAATGAAAAAAATAATACATAAAGGAAAAAATTTTGAGTTATGGGGAAATACAGTAAATAGATGTACTGTATTTATTTAATAACTTTTTAATTAAATTATTCAAATCGTATGTATGGATTATTTTATTTTCTGTATGCAGTATAATACATAAAAGCGCTTATCAAAATAAACGTCAGTAATCTGTTCATATTGTACGATTCAATACTGCCATCTATAGGCTGGACACTGCACTTAAATATGCAACCCCCACCCCCCCCAAAAAAAACAGTAAGCAAAAACTTGAACTGTTAATAAAGCCTTAGTGTGAAAAACCCTGAGGAGGCAATTATTATTAGTGTGGGTTTTAAGCATAGGCCTACATCATTCCAGCTGCTATTTCTAAACTGTTTCTACAGTAGACCATCAGCACTACATCCAAAACATGATGCCAAATTAAATACATATCGAAAGAGTTGGAGGGATGATATTGGAACACTGACAACCTTCTAAATATAGAGTACAAGTCGATGCAATTTTACCAATTTTTCAGATCCCTGTGCACAGAAGACTCTTTGAAATACCTCTTAGAAATACACAATGCGTTTGTATTTTTCCATTTTCAATCAAATAAATACTCTCTAAAGCAATTCGTTTTGAATAGCATTTGGACTAGTACGTCTGGTGGGGTGTTTTTTAAGCCCATTTCACAAAAATGCCCTCTCACTGAAATGGTAGCACAGTTAGTAGTGTCAGTATTAAATTGACATTCTCTATTTATAGATCTTTAATTTAGAACAACTCTCAGGTGCTACTTGATACCCTTATATTGATGACATACTGTACAGTACTGCCTGAAATGTATCACTAATGCATGAAACCAGCCATCACAAGGAATACAGGAGGACATTAGCAAAACAAACATATTGTTGTATTCGCATTGCAGCATTTGTATAGTTTAGAGACTATTTCCAATGAACAGTCAGACACTTCAAAGTAAAAAAGATGTATGTTTTATTAGCTTGTTTTCAAAATACAAAACAAATAGATTTTTGCAATTTCAACAGCCTGGTTCCGTTCCCTGGATCATGCTGTCCTATGCTGGTTTACACACTGTATTACACAGACTACAGCTTTCAGTCTACTTAGACTAACTCCATGCAGAACTACAAACTTCGTGTTGGCTGTGCTCTTAATATAACCTTTAGTGGAAATCCCCAGTGTGTATCTCTTCTGAGATGTGGTGCTCTCGGTGTCAAATTGGTTATTATATTGAATTCAACCCGTTCCCATATATGGCACACAATAATGCAAGTGAATGCAATGTTAAGAACTACAAAAATAATAATAATAATAATAATAATAATAATAATAATAATAATAATAATAATATAGAACAAAACAAAACAAAAAAAACACAGAAATGGTGCATCGCCATGATATTATCTGTTTACTTTAACATATTTTGTCACCAAATAAAATCGCTGCAAATGACACAGCACTCCTCTGGTAAAGAAACAGTGCCTTGGGTGGATGTTGTGCTTTAATGTGTGCATTCATTTTCTGTTTGCATTACAAATGATTCCAAGAACTCTGAGCTGCAATTATTCCTGCTTCATATAAGATGCTGTGCTATAAAGGTCATCAAACCCCGCTGGTTAGCCAGTCTGTCCTAATAGTTTATTAGTCTTTATAAAACATGTTCTAATGCCAGCATTGACTTGTTTTACTTTAATGGGATATTGTGCTTTTAACATTTAAATAATATACAAATAAAAAGACAATAGGGATCCTCATGTTATTGTCTTTTCAGTGTAAAGAATGTACTTATCCTCTTACCTGCAATTATGTCATCCATTTGCTCCAAGGCTGCCTCAAGCATATGACTAGCATCTGAAGCCATAGTGACCATCTACTGCATTTGTTCTGCCCTGTCTGAAGAAAAAATCATACATAATCAACAACAACTGCATTCGCTTTAATTACAAAAGCTGCTGATGTGTATTTACTGTATATAGTAATCCCTCAAAGAATTACCTGTACTGTCATCTTAACATGCCTTACTGTACCTGGTGAAAAAGATCTTAAATAGTATTACAGCAAACTGTAGCAATCAGAAACAGTACAGCTTTAACATGCTGGCATTGTGTCTCAGATATAACCAGTGGATAGCTACTGTAGTGCCCATACTGTCTCCTGTGATTTTGTTCTGTATTTCACTTGTAGAATGTGCAGGACTATCATCTCAAAGTAAATATACAGTTACAGTTAAACTTGTCGAGCTGGAACTGCATAATAGGTTTCATTAACTCTTGCAGGTAAACTTGAACTCAAATAAGACTCCACACCAGGTTTTTTTGCAGCAATTTCTCAACAGCTGAGCCGCTCTACCCCTTAGGTTGTGACTATCAGCACAGTCTCACATATTTTGGTTGAGAAAATAGCTGCTTAGTCCCAGGTTTAACATAAATAGAAACACTGTTTTTGTTCAATTGATTTAAATGGTGGCAGGTCATATTAATATGACCATTAACTCAGCATAATTACCAACCTATTCAAGTGTTTATGCCATAAAGTGATAGTCTGGTTGATAGTCTGAACCCATCACCACCACTATAAAAAAGTCAGCAATGCTATTTAATAATTTATTACTGTATTTGCCAATATCATGCATAAATACAATTTCATATTTTACATAGCATTTTTTAAATCATGTGAAACAAACAGAATTGTACATACTGTGCATATAGAAACCTTTTATCCTTGTTTTACATAGTAATTTATTTTGAATTCTGACAAACGGGCTGCAACCTGAGAAGATCAATTTGTAAATGAACGCTCTAATTTATATTTTACCCCAGCGTTCGTTTTAGAGTTCAGTGTCAGTGCACATCATGATGTCATATAACATGTACTTAACCAAGTTACAGTAGGTGTGCTTTGTTGGGTAATGTTTGTACTTTAAGTACAGTGCCTGTAAACATAGTAGATTAATCAAAATGCATGCTGGATTTGTGGAAAAATGTCTACCCATATACAGCATGCTCAATTTCCAAGAAGTTATGAGTAGGCGCCAGGATGGCATCACTTTGAAAAATAATGATGTAAAATACCTACTGTACTACATTGTTCTACAGTACTGCAGTTGTAATAATTGGAACAAACCTTTTTTTTATACAACAGCACTGTTTTCTTTTCAGCCATTCATTATTATAATTCAGTTATGGGGTTTAAAGCTCTTTAAACTTTCCAGTTGAATAGACATTACAGATCAGCTGATTTGTGCTTTTATCCAAGAATCTGGCAAGCTACTCAGTCATACACACAGCGCACTAATGATTACATCTGTGGGTATTTGCTTGTAATATATGAAGCTCAATCTTGGAACACCTTCAAAAGATCTCATACACACTACAGTATGTTTTTTTTTAATTTCCTGTAACTTTAACTCATGAAATTCAATCTTAATAAGAGGGTTAATTATGAATGCAATGTCCAAGAATAAAACTGATGGCAAGTACTGATTTAAGATATTTAACCTCTTTGTAAATACTCAGATTTGCAATGTGTGTAAATAATATATGTTTCTTACATACGGTTTTAAAGGTACCATTTGTCTGTTCAAACAATTTTGGCTTGACCAAAAAACCTAAACTGAACCTAACACTGAAGCTGGTGGAAATGCACATGACAATTAACTGTGTCTAAGGGAAATGCACATGACAATTAACTGTGTCTAATGGCACAGCAGTACACATACTCATGTTCCTACACAAAAGACAACTGTAGCTCAATAGAATGGTGAAAGGAACTTGCGTGTCAATGGTGTTAATTCAATGGCCACATTTAGTGTGCCACCAGGGAGAGTAATGGTACCATCCTTGGGTCTATTAAATCAAGGTCCTTTGTTTTCTGCTGGATATTTAGAAAATGAAATAGTTCAGACTAGTGAAGACATTAAGGTCTTGCCTGCATTTAATACAAAACCCATTTGTTGTAAAGACTGATTTTTACAATACCCAATCCCCCAAGACAAATACAATGATTACCTGTGTCCACGGTACAAATATTAAAGAAACATATTAAAGACGCTCATGCAGTTTAAGTTAACATGTTTTTATTTTATTTTTTGTGTCAGCAGCTGTTTCAATTTTTATGATGATCACATAATGTATTCATAATTCAAGCACCACTTGATGGGTTACAAGTGCTTTTGGTCATGTGTTGGGATGCACACCTCGATACAGTGCATCATGTAAAGAGAATATCACAGTTCTGTGGTGTGCAGCCCTGTTCAGTTACTGCTGTCACAAAGAAGAATAAGCCATTCATTTCACTGCCATGCATGTGACTTAGAAACTGTACTTACTGCTATTTGTGTTCTATGCACAGTAGTTTTTACACATCGTAACACACATAACACTTGCTGCACTGTATAAAACATCTGGGTAAATACTAGCACTGTACTTAAAAAACAGACTGAACACATTCAGGTTAACACTGTAATTAACTGTAACATCTTTACTATTTTCATTATGAGATACAGTACTTGATACCAAATCAGGAGTACGTTATAAATGATATTTTATTAAAAACGTAATGGTGCTTTTCATATGCATCGTAATGATAGCTATTATAAAGAAAAAAAAATGAACTAACATGATGAAAAATGTTTCTTTTCATTTGAAAATATTTCAAGAGCACAATACAATGTCAACATTTTCTACTTTCACACAGTTACTCCCAAGCTATTTTCTTTGTCACCAAACCAGTGTTAATCATGCAACCCGTTTCTACTTGCCCATGTGGATACACTCCTTGATTCTCCAACCCTGCCCTTCTGGTTTTTCAAAACACAGTCAGCTCTTCTCCTCTTGCTAAGTTGCTGTAAAATTCCTTTAGTTGCTCAGAAAGTCTGCTTCCCTGCCTTATAGAAAGTGGGCAGTTACAGCAGATCAGCCGCTTTTGTGGTTTCCCACTGTCATTAATACCAGTAAAGGCAGAAGAATGATCAATTAGTATATTGTACCGTATTAAATGACTACTTAAGGGAACTTTTCAGACTCTATCCTTGCACCACTATCCTCAGTTGGCATTGGATTTTGAACAAAACTTATTTTCCTTTTTTTATTTATAACTGTGCATAAACTGTTAAAATCATTGGGAGTCTTATAGCACATTTCCACTATGTGGAGAACAATAGTTCCACTATTCCACTGATATAAAACTGCAGACATCTGTAGGAGTCACTATGATGAAGGAATTGGTCAACTGTTCCTCTACTTAACTTATCCGTTTTTTAAATGCTATTTTTCTTTTTAAAAAGAAATAAATTTTACCAATGTTCACTTATATGTATTATTATTTTTTAAGTAAAACAGCCCAAATCACATGTGTCTGTGAGAAAGATATATTAACCCGAGGCCTGTAACACATACTATTCATTTTGTTTTTTTCCTCTTTTTTTGTACATACAGCATTTTTGTTTTGAGAAGGTTAAAAATGGTACGGTTTCCAAGAACTGCCCTACAAGAGCGCTGAACAAAAAAAGCAAGCCTTAAAATCAGCCACAGGCATTCAAGAATGTTTCTCTATTTCAATGTGGTTAAGTATGCAAAACAATCGCTGAAAGTCCCATTACCCCTGCTTTAAACTTTAACCCGTTATTTACAAGTTGGAGTGAGGAAAATCTGTATAGCAACACTTTTGTAAACAATCGAGCCCTTACTTTACATATATTTTTAAAAATACATAGCCCCCCACAATCACAAAACTTTAAGGGCAGTATTATGGTTTGTTTTGTTAAGGACTGTTTTATTTTCTTTTTGTTAAAACCCATTCTTTTGTATTAAATGAAGCACGACGTTCATAAATATCTTCTGAACTGGTACTGTTTTACAGAGGAATTAATGTTTATTCTTATATTTCAATACGGTTATCTTAATTATCTTTATAAGCACTCCTTAACAAACAGTCCTTAAAACAGTCCTAACAGTTTTGTGAATGAGTCCAAAACTACTTACCAAAACTCTTTTTTTTTTTACGGAGACCAAACCGATGGTTACAGTACCAACAAGTAGTTGGTCTAATGTAAAATCTGGATCTAAACAGTGGTGGTTCTTAATACTGGCACCCTTAAACTGCTATCCCTTCTCTATCACGGACCTCTTTCTAATGTATGACATGAATAAATAACCCCTGGCAGCAGTGTTTAGATCTGCCACTTTAGATGATTAAAATAGACATCCAAGGACTTACAGTATCTTTTTAAAATCTACCCACAATAAATATTACTGCTTTTCTTATTCACGCCATCCATCGTAGGCAGTGACACTGATTTGTTGTACACATTGATGTGGCTGTGCCAGACAGAATGATCTTCTTCCTTCCAAAGAATAAATACAGTAGAATGCTGACATTTACAATACTCGCAGTAGCAATTTACTGACACGCATGTCTGTAATCTGTGAAATCTTGAAACTACATTTTCCTTTTAGTCTGTGAACAATGAGATCATGTCAGACCCTTCCCATAAGCCCTTGACAGCCAATGAATAATATAGCCGGCCTTGCATTGCAAATGAGTTTGCAACAGGGCTGTGGTATTCGAGCCACAAGGCTATATTGGGTTCTGCTGCTATCAGTATACAGATTAGTGACATCATGAATGGCACTTGCTTGACAGTGCTATCAGTTTACTGTTAGATGGTCCCAACTTGTATTGCAGTATCTGTTTCTGGGCTGCATCAAGCTGAAAACCTTTGATAAGATTTAAGAACTGGGAGTGACACTGATAAAAAGGGGGGGTGGGGGGGTGGGGGGGCTTTTTTTAAATGAAGAACTCCACATCAGCCACTGTTAGGCCAAGACATGTTAACAGTCATCAGGTAAGCTTTACATTCTTTTAAAGACAATATATAACTCAATCAAACATAATTCAGTTTTAAGAATGACTTTCCCAGAATAGAGTGAAAAATGATTAATAAGTATGAGTTTGCATCATGACACAGACTGTCCGATATGTATCACTGTACAGTATTTGTAGCACAGTATCTGGTGATGGTTCTAATGAGTAACTCAAATAGCTTTTTAGCTGAATGTCATTCCCCTTGTGGTTATCAAAATAAAAGCTCCCCTTACAACTAGCATATCTAGACTGAATGCAACACCAGGGAAATGGAAGATTCCTATTATTTGAGCGGTTGATCATGAAACACAAACAGAAAGGGGTTGCTGAAAGAGTTTTTACAACACTGCAATTAAATAGATAAGTCCTAGCAATGTGAAATCAGTTCTTTACCGTAACAATAATAATTTTTTAAAAAATGTATATATTATACAGCATTTTGATTAGGTTTAATATTACTTCCACAAATCACAGTCACTCAGCCACTTAGAAAACAAGTGAAAACACAATTATTGATGGGGGTTATGAGCAGTACTTGTTGGCATCTGTTCCTGGGTAAGAAGAAACTTTGAAACTTAATGAAGTTTTGTTTTATGTGGCACTTCTTTATGCAATGAAGAACAATGGGTCAGCGATGCAACAACACCACAGAGATTATCCTATGATAACAGAGGATTGTCTTGGGGGATGCCGCAAAATGCAAAGGCAAAATATATTGGTTAACAGTGCACATAACTAGAGAAACCACAAACCCAATAACAGAACTGGAGTGGAGGGGATTCAATTACAGGATACAAATGTGATTCCTGAGAAAATGTTTGGGGCCAAGTGATCCTGGTCTTTCATGGCTTAGTTAGTTAGTCCAATCCTTAGAAATGAATGCCCAGAAGAGAACATATGGTACACTAGTGTCTTACAGAAACCCGAGACTCATCTGGACATGCACAACTAAATACAAAAATATGTACAAGCACTCTTAAAGAGTAAGTAGTGGGGTTCAGAAAAATATAGCATTATACATCCCCACGTGTTGCTACAACTGTTTAAATAACGCACCTGTCATTTTTCATTGATGACATACAGACAACTTCTCACACTTACAACTTTAAACTCTGTTTCAAAGCTCTTTTCAAAATGGCCTCTCTTTTGCACTGATAGTGTAAGGATTATTGCCCACATTATCAAACAGGTAACACAGCAATAATGATCCAATAATAAGTATGGAACAGAAAAGCCAGAGCACTTGTTATGGTTTTTTTCTTCCTGCAGTGATTTTGAGGACAGATCTCAAACCCCAGTGCACTAGAGTGGCCATTTAGAAAAGAGCTTTGAAATAGACTTTAAAGTTATAAGTGTAAAAAGTTGTCAGGCTGTTAACAATGAAAAGATAAATCACAGTTGTAGCAACACGTGGGGATGTATAACACTATATTTTTCAGAACACTGCTACCTACTCTTTAAGGAGGAACCTGTGTCTAAAAAAGTGAAATCATACAAAGAGAGATATTGTATAGTACTGTAAACAGCTTGATAATCACTAGTGAGGCAGGCAGGCAGGCATGAATAATGGGGGTTTGCAAAACAAGAATAAAACCAGTTTAGTGGGGACTTTTACAGTTTATCCTTTCGGTTCTTGAACTTAATATCCTTTGACTGCTGACAATTTGCTTTTTGCTTTGTCCTTATTTAAAAACACAACCTTGTTAGCAGTCAGTATTGTGTAATACCAGTTTTCACTAAAAATCCATCAGCACATTTCTTTCATTATGATAATGTGAAGGACATTCACTGTTATGGCATCACACTTATCCAAACAGACATGTTACACAAGTTTCGACAAGCAGGTTGCCTCTCTGGAACAGACTCTTCAATCTTACTCACTAGCGGCAGTAGAAACTGTGTTGTCGGAAAACAAGTGTGTGTTGTTTTAGAAGCTAAGATCTCTAATTCTAAAAAAAGAAGAAGAAGAAGAAAATATGCTTGTTTAATAAAGTTAATTTCTGAAAAGCTGACAAAAAGGCCTAAAGACAGAAGTTCAGGACCAAATTGTGCTATATTTGCAATATGGTTACGGAAGCACACTGTATCACTTGCCCTGAACCTGTCTGTACACACCATGTGGAACTGCCCACCACACCTCACTGCACCCTGAAGCATGGGCATTCCTGTTTGCTGTATATGCCATGCTCTGACTGTGTGCAGGGTGTAAGGCAGGTTTTCCTGCTAGAAACGTGAACCACCTTTTCCAAAGACTAGGGTCACATTTGGTGGACAAGTGCTGGCCACACAGTGGGATTGTAAAGATTAGAATATTTCTGCACTCCAGCTATTATGATGATATTCCTGCTTGATAGAATATGCAATTGCTCTTACAAGACTTTTCTAGGTTTTGAATTCAAATCTATAAAATAGTTAACCGGTAACAAACTATTCAATATTTGTAATAAATGACCTTGCTAAGCAGTAAGTCTGTAAATCTGGTGCTCATTTTGAAAACCACACCAGCTGCAAACTTGTTTTAATCTATAGCTTTTAGGTGTGCTGTACTCAGCAGGCTGCCTCTTTAAATCAACAGTTCATGAGGTGGAATCTGCCTGTCAGCTCATTTTCAGCTTGAGCTATACCGCGGATGTTAGCAAAAATGAGCATTTGCAACAAGAAGGTCAAGAGATTTTATTTTAGATCCTCGGGTTGTATCATTCTACATGAAATATAAATTACAGTGACATGTCCATTTACCAGTCACCAAATGCATGGGAGAATTTGGTTGCTGAACAGTATCTTGTGATCTCGACATAACACATTTGAATTTTGACATTTGACAGTGTCCTCAAGAGCCACTGTAGTTAACAGTATAGCTGTGACCCTAAATACTTCTGTATCAAAAACAGAAGTCACTGGGAATTAGCTCACAATAGTTCTGAGAAACAATTATTTTGTTTGCTTCAAGTTGTAGATTACTGGTATAGCTGTTTACCAAAACATACCCTTGTACTTTGCACAGGAAGCTTGCCTGAAGATTACTGAGTATTTACTGAACTATTTGCACATTCCTTAAAATCTAAATATTGGATGAAGCAATGACCTCTTTTGAGAGCCATTGTATTTCATGAGTTACATATTACATTTTGTAAATCTTTATTTTACTTGGTCCTTGGTTTCACCACTGTATTACAAACAACTGAACACCATCACTCACCACTGAGGTTTCATTTAATTACGTTTTTTATGTAACTGAAACTTTACAATTTTAAAAAGACCTACACTTGACCCTTTCTCCTAGTACAGTCACCTCTAACAGAGATTCAAACACAAAGTAGTATCATTTAAATATTTACAGTCACGTGTTGCAAGACGATTTTGAGAACGCTTGTGCAATCATGAGTCAATTCGTCTTTTACTAGCTCACTTCAAGTTATTAGGCCGGGCTACATTTAAAATGTGTAAATCCAAGTCAATGTCAAGTCTGTTTTTTATCTCTACAGCCTGTAACTGAAATGTTATTAGCTATCTAAAATGTCAGCATCTACTTTTCCAAGTGTAATGTTAGTGACACAATATATTATGTGGTATAACAGTGTTAAGCCATCATGTGGAATTACTGTGCTTTGAAATTGCAATGAGATTATGTAAGTACAGTAATACATTACAGAATACTTCAACCTGTTTGTAATTCTCCTTTCCAGTGCAAATTCATGACCCTTAAAAAAAAGAATAAATAAATACGCAAAACCAAATACATATGTAGTAAAAGAAGAAAGGCATAGATAGTCACAGAGTGTTACATTAGAACTGCACTACGTGTTCTGTATTTAAACACAAGCTATCATAATACTGTTTTGTGATGTGTTTTTTTTTTTTTTTTTTTATTGTTTATGCTGGACCTGATTTATGGGTATGCACTGCCACAGAGCTTTCGGAAAGTTAGGCCTACTTCCTCTTCAGGAGTTTCAAAGGAAGTGTGACTGAACTGAATATTGTCGGAACCAAAAATATTTATTTTATGAATAGATACAGCTATGGCCAAAAGTTTTGCATCACCCTGTATAATTAACTAATTTTGCTTCATAAAGTCGAAGTAAACCTGCTGAATAATGTTATGTTACTGAATTACATACCACTTTGTAGTTTTCCAGATACAGTACTTAACGAAAAACTGACAGAAATCTTACATGAAATACTGTACTATTACAGCTTCTGCAGGGCTTTCCTCGGGCCTTTTTATTATTATTTTTTTCTTAGCAGACACCCTTATCCAGGGCAACTTACAATTGTTACAAGATATCCCATTATACATTATTTTTTACATACAATTACCCATTTATACAGTTGGGTTTTTACTGGAGCAATCTAGGTAAAGTACCTTGCTCAAAGGTACAGCAGCAGTGTCCCCCACCGGGGACTGAACCCACGATCCTCCGGTCAAGAGTCCAGAGCCCTAACCACTGCTCCACACTGCTGCCCTTCAGCCAGATGTGCCACCCGGCTGAAAAGACACGATCCTTCCGTCTTGCAGATGCTACTGGATTGATTGCGCTTCTAGCAGACTGGATCACGCGCGTTTTTGGGTGAAAAAAAAAAATCTTGGAACCACATCAGCTATTTTACATCTTGACACAACATTTTACCAATCAGAGAGTTGAAGGGGTGGGTTTTCTGTATTATGCACCTTGAGAAGCTAAAACGTTAAAATGACTGCTAAAAAAATAACAGATTATTTTCAAAGCAAAAATAGTGACAATGAATGCAGGGTTTTCAAAATAAGCCGGCGAACGGCGCAATCCACCGCCAAATACTATATTTGCGCCAGCTACTTTATTAAAAAAAATAATAATTATTATTTTTGGGTATTATCATTCAGTCCATTTTTTTTTTGTCGTATTATTGTACTGTAAGGTTATACATAGTACATAATACAAACTCGTTGATCCGATCCTTAGGGGTGATTGTTATTGTTTTCGGCATCTTTGAACAGTTCTGGATACTGACTAAAGCCTCATTGAACACTGAACTTGAATAATGGAAGCAGTTTTATTAGACAGGTATTTTTACGTAAATTTCAAGCAAAGTTGCCTGTGTTAATGTTTATATATTATATGTGTATTGGTTTGGTTATTATCAAACAAACAAAAAGCCTTGCATTGCCCCTCCCCAAAAGTAAAACAAAAAAATCTCTGAAAACATGTGTTATCATAGAAAATCCGCGTTTTTCAGTGTTATTCCGCAGCAAACAGATTCCTAGGATCCCTGATTATCACTAAACTTTACCAATCATGAATCCTTATATTAAGCTCTCACGTACACAAACATTTTGATATGGCATTGGCATTTCTCTCTACTGTGTAACAAATTGACTTTCAAAGCTTGTTACTATTTATTTTTAGTTTTGCAACTTTACAGGCTTTTTCCACTTTGTAATAATGGGCTTTAAACATCAGATGGAATTATACACAATCCCAGCCATCAATTATTCAACATTTAATTGTATCTTAGATAAAAGGAAACAGTTCCTGTGCTTCACTTGCGTAGAAAAAAAAACCCCCAGTCCTTTCTTATTCTGTACTGCACTAAATACGTCCCGGTCTCACAATACATTTCCACAAATAATGCCTGCAGCCTTATACGTCCACTTCCACTATCTGAGATGGCAATTACAGTGGGGCATGAAAAAAATCATTTGAGAAAAGTGCACTGAATTGTAAATCATTTTCCAGAGTCAATGTCAGGTATAATTTAAAAGTAAACATAACAGGATATACGGGAACATTATTCAGAGTAACTCTTCAGTTCCTAATTAAAGCTACAGTCTTCCAGTTTGAAACATTAATAATTGGTGCATTTTTTAAAATCATTGCATAGTTTAAATCATTAAGACTTTGAGACTTTATGTAAGTAAAACAGGTTTGGTCTTAATTTAATATTTAAACTGGGTCAGTATTCACTGTTCAGCACAGATGAATAGACGTCCACATGGTACTGTAGGCAACTGCTAGAGGAAATACATACTTACTTATTCTTTCTGACTATGTAAGTTTCATATAGGACCCTTAGTACACTAAAGCTTTAACTGCCTTTAAACAATTGAATATATGGCTGGCTAACATCCCAGACTGTGAAGTGACTGTAAAGGCATACAAGCACAATTACTCTTATCATGAAAAGCAATAGAAATGTAAGGCACAAGAGCCAGCTTTATGCTATTGCTAAACCACATGACCTCCAGTGTAATGCCAAATGCCCTAAATAATCAATGTCAAACTAGTGCAATGTTTCTCCATTTCCCTGGAGATGGTAAATAAGCAGTTTTTAACCCAGTGATATCCTATAATACAAAAATAAATGAAAATGCAGTGTTCATTGATTTAAAAGAAGGTAGTTATGCTGTAAATTATGTCTGTAATTTAACACCGCCAAGAAAATTAGACTTCCTAAACTCAAAGCTAGCTTCCCACAAAACCATAATACCTACACAATACTTACGTGATAATGCCTGTCAATGAAGGCTCTACCGTGTGTTAGTTGCCTGCAACTGCAGTTATGCAGCCCAAGCCAAAGGTGAGGGCACTAATATATAGTGCATCATCTTCTATCATGTATAAAGTCAAAGAATAAGTCAACTCCCTGCCGCATCCTTCCAAGAGAAGTGATGCCCTGCAGGGCAAATTACACGTCTGTATTGGTGACCATGATCTAAATAACCATACATAGTGTCATTGTAAACATACTCTGTTTCAGTACATGATAAGCAGACAGTATGTGGAATAGCAGCTTGAAACAACTGTCCTTGCAAAGCTTCATTGGGAAGGTGGTTTCCAAGATTTAGCCTTCATTAGCCCCAACAATCCAAAGTCAACTAAAACACAAATAGATTATGATACCCTTAAGAAGTTGTGCTAATTAGTGTCCACAAGTTACTTCACAATAGGCTACGTGTTATGGCCTACTAGGTAAAAATGTGCCTCGTCATGTGTTTGGACATACCACATTATTATTATTTATTTCTTAGCAGACGCCCTTATCCAGGGCGACTTACAATTGTTACAAGATATCACATTATTTTTTACATATAATTACCCATTTATCCAGTTGGGTTTTTACTGGAGCAATCTAGGTAAAGTACCCTGCTCAAGGGTACAACAGCAGTGTCCCCCACTGGGGATTGAACCCACAACCCTCCGGTCAAGAGTCCAGAGCCCTAACCACTACTCCACACTGCTGCCATATGAGGAGAAATGTAGATATCTTTTTGTACAGAGCCTTCAGTTTTTTAATGCCTACAGTAGGGCAGCAGTGTGGAGTAGTGGTTAGGGCTCTGGACTCTTGACCGGAGGGTCATGGGTTAAATCCCAGGTGGGGGATACTGCTGCTGTACCCTTGAGCAAGGTACTTTACCTAGATTGCTCCAGTAAAAACCCAGCTGTATAAATGGGCAATTGTATGTAAAAATAATGTGACATCTTGTAACAATTGTAAGTCGCCCAGGATAAGGGCGTCTGCTAAGAAATAAATAATAATAATAATAATAGGCAAGTTAAAATTGACATAACAAAAACAGCAGACTTTTCTATTAGCATTTTAAAAGTACTAGCCTATTGGACAGTATTAAATATTCAATACCAAAACCACTGTAAAATGACCTATAATACTCACAATGGAAAATAAAGCAAATAGTAGCAGGATATCCATGACTTACTTCTTTTTACCCAGTTGTATAAATATTCTACAAACAAGGGGCCACACAGTGCAAAATCCAGTAACACAGACAAGATGAATTCCCCATTACTTAATACTTTCTCATACAATTATTTAATTCCACGCAATTGAACCTTTCCTATAGCCTTAAACTCACAATTGCTTGTCATTTCAAAGTTACAGTACAATTTACAAATATGAAGGATTGAGACAGCTGTTGAACAGATCAGAAATTAACATGTACATTTTAAAGCTACACTGGGTCGCTTTAGTAACAAGGTAATACCCCAGGGCAGTAAGTGTATAGATCACAAACCTTATTCTATTTTGTCTATAATAATTCTGTTACGAGACTTGGTGTGACTAGAATAAGGTGTTAATGACCTGCCTTAAAGCTATTCTCCTCCACCTGTTCATAACATTATCGCCTAAACAAATTATGCATACTGTTTAACAGTACTGCCCCTTTAAGGGACTGGCCGAAGCAGCGGAAAGCGACAGGTTCATAATTTCATACAGACAGTACAGGACCAGTTTTCAAAACGATTCTAACGTTAAAGGAAGTACACAAAGTCATCGATCAGCTGCTAGATTTGTAATTTTTAAAAATAAAATATAAATGCATCCCGTTTGAACCTTTTTTAAACTATGAAAACGAAAGACAATGTTATAGTGTCTGGTGCATGTACTGTATATATATATATATATATATATATATATATTATTTTAATGTACTTCAAGTCTGCTAAAGTTCCCTGGAGAAAAGGCCAATTGTTTTCCATAATGAACGCATACAATGTATCACAAAGTCATAATTTACAAATAACTATTACGGTACTGTAACTTAATTAACTTACCTTTTTACTTTCAGTTATTTTTCTTAAATCAACTTTAATAACAGCAACAGCAGACAACCGATTCAACAAAAAAAGTGCAGTTTAAGTTTTATTTTTGTTTGCAACTGCTGTAGTTCTCCTGTCAGTATTAGTCTGGTCCCACCGCGAGTGGTTGTCGCCATAGTTCGATAAAGTGAAGTCTTTCAAATCACCTGTCATGTGATTAAAGAGGCGTCCCATTGCCACAGTACAATGCACGCGCTGCTACAAACAACTGCAGCATTGCTGACTGTTCTACTGTACTTAGTGCACGCATGCAGTCTTCTGTTCAGATGCTTTGAAGAGAGGACCTTTTATTTCGAATGGCTAAAGCTTCATTGCAGCATGTCACCTCAATGTATGTTTGTCAGGATACCGATGTTCGAATGCTCCGTGCTTTAAAATGTAATGCCAAAATCAGCGTTTAAATACTATATTGTTTATGCATTTATATGTTTGCGTGCACCAACGATAAATTATTCAAACATTTATTTTTACTTTAAGTGCTTATTTGTTGACAAAAATAAACACACATACACTCTCATTTGCTAGAGGCCAATACCAAATCAACTATTTTTATGTAAATGCATGTAAAAACTGGTTTCCTTCATTTTCTAAACCAGACCAATGGCTTTGCAACGCAGATTGCGGTCTGTTTAAAAATAGATTCAGATTATGCAATGCAGGCATGCCATTTCTAAATTTTTAAAAAAGCCAACAACTTTCTTTTCTCTCCATCGTGTTTCTTACATTTTTTTAGGGCTAAACAGCAACATCTGGTGAATGTGAACGATGTTTTATTTTATTAATTTATTTATTTATGTATTTTTGCAGGTTTGCAATATTCCCTTGTTGAGCATTTTGTGAATTTCCTTTGTTAGACCTTGTACTGTTTGCTAATCTCCAAAGGTCATTTAAACTGCAGGGACACACTTTCTCCAATCAAAATCCACGCAGTGAACCAAATCTTACAAATTGCATGCTCTGTCAACTCACAAGAGAAACTTAACACGTATATTCCCTGTATAGGAGGTTCTGTAGACCAGTCGTTTCTAAGTTTAATGTGTGCCTATAAGCAAACAGACGATATCTGAGCGTTATGTGCGATGTTGACATTTTTCTCCTCATCGAAAAACATGTGCTATAAAAAATAAATAAATCATAGATATTAAAAACAGGTCATCTGTCTCCCTCAAGTGGAGAACGCTGGCAATGCCTTGTGTCACTGTTGAATCTTCAGTACTTCTAGCCAATTCCTCTTTTTTACATTTAACTAAGAAAACTGTATTGTTTCACTTTCACTGTACTATATTCAAGAGAGATGCGCGCAAGTTTGTGTTGTACTAAAAACGAGAAATTAAGTGGTTTAAATATTATAAATATACTGGGCTCAATTCAATGAGGTATATATTATTCACAAAAGTTCTTCTAAAATGCTGTGCAGACACTGCAGAGTACAGGGGCTGCGTACCATCGATTCTTTATAAGAGAGTTCAATTCATTAGAGCTCTTTGAATTCGTTTTCCCTAGTAAGGGCATATTCCACTAAAATATATATATATATATATATATATATATATATATTTACATTCCTTGGATGCATGCTCAAAGAACGGAACATGTTGAACATTTCCTAATGTTTTATCCACAATTAAAGAGCTATAAAAGCAGTATACCTGTTGAGAAACAGATGGAATCCCCACGATACAAGAGTGGATGTACCTTTACATCCACAGCAATCAGATCTTTATGTGCCACACAACACACCGAGTGGCACTTATAAAATAGCCAAAAGCCATCCAGATGGTGCCCATCTGCAAGTGCTTCATACAAATCAAAGCCAGCTTATGGAATATGTGTTGTTATTATGTTTTAAAAAGTACAACTTAAAATAAAACAGAGGGGATATACTTATACAACAGTGTGTATAGTCCATGGCTTACTTCATACTAATACTAGATTAGGGCATTTTGGTTCTCTGATTGCATGATTATTAAAAAAAAACGAGGATATACTGTAAGCTTTCTTCTTTTGACAAGCTCACCCTTAGGTACTTTGTGTGTGTGGAACCCTCTCAACTAGGACATGCTTTCTAGATTTCACTGCATAGTGGGTTTTTGTTTTTATTGTGTTTTATTTGGGTGCACTATCTCTCCTCTGCTCAGCTGGCAAAACAAGCTGGTAATAAAATAAAACATCCTGCAGAGGCAGCCCAGTCTTGTGTGGGTGGAAGAGCACAGAGGTGTATACAGAGAGTGAGTGACAGTTCCTTCCAAGGGTTAGAACTGTTTCCACAGGTGTTTGTTTTTGATCAGGGTGTATGACGAAGGTAAGTCTCGTGATGTTCTGAATGACAGCCAATACAAAAAATGTCACATTTTAAATAAAGACAATCACAACAGATACAGAAAAGATACTGTTTCATATTTTATTCCCATATTGTCAGAAAAGGCCCATTTGTTTTTTTTTTATATAATTTAACCTACTGGTAAATATAATGTACTAATAATAGATCAAACCTTCTTATTTTAAACATACTACATTCAAACTTCAAAACCAGATACATGGTGCGATTTCATGTCAGAGTTTTATAGTTTGGTTGTTTGTAAAAAGCAATCAACTAGTAATCAAAGCAAAGCCAGCTTTGCTCTTTATTATTATTATTATTATTAGAATTTAAAAAACGATGTTGTCAAGATTTTATCAAGCTGTGGCCTGCAAATTCTGCAATTTTCTGCACTGAACCATCTTGGTTATATTTTAAATAATAGAAATGGGTTCTAAAACCATGCAATGTATAAGTCAGTCTCTGCTGTCACAACAAACTATTTAGCAGGTATGTGTTGGATACAATGCTCAAGCAAAATCTGACCTGTATAAATCAATTATTATAGATTGGTTGGGTTAAAATAGAATGCTATGGAATGGAATGAAAGGTATACGATATGTGCATACACAGTGTTTACAAATATTTATTTCTGAGTTCTACAAACTGGAAATCAAGTCTCTAAATACAGTGTTTTGATGTATTTTTGTATTATTACTACTGTATTTTGTTCTATCGTCTCCATTTATGATGCTGTTTATTTAGCTTAACTAACTTTCACTCAACTGCAGACCAGTTTAATGTGACAGCAATGCCGGGCATTGATCAGCAAATCTATTTGTCAGTGCTCTGAATTCACTGTTTCAGATTATGGATTTTCTAATTTCTTCTTAGTGGACAATCTATAAATCACCTGGTGCCCTTCATCCCAAGAGTAAATCTGTTTCTCCTTGTGGTTGTAGTGCATGACGGAATGGCTACCGTAGCGTTTTGGAAAATACAGAACAGGAGGCTCCTCATTACTTATCATATCGTACACATCGTATAAACACTGTACTGTCGATCGTCCCCTGTAATGCGAGTTATAAACAACATAAAGAGTGCCGCACATTATGAAAGCAGCTTCGGCATCCTTGCTAGTGCAGGTTGTGTCCCAGCTGTGCTCCACTGCCAGGCTTGCACGGTCTATTTGGGTGATCACTATATTTCCACCCGTATCGGGGTCTGCATGGATGGACCACAGGCCTTGCTCATCCACTGCCAGGTCTATGAAGGTGTATGGAGAAAGCTGGTATACAGGAACCCTCCCAGCCCCTGGCAACAGCATGCGGTCGCTCACAGTCTTATTCCTTATGTGGTATTTAACGATCTCGTTTACTGAGTCGCTCTTGTGAAAATACAGAAAGCCGTTGTAAACGACGTGGCCAGTTCCTTTCCAGAAAAAAGGAAGGGTAATATTCCTGGCTGCTTGCATGTAATTGCTTTCAGTAAATGCCTTCATGCTTGAAAATTCTAAAAAAAAATCTTGTTTAGTCCCACTGAAAAAATAAATCTTCTGCGATTCCCGGGCTGGGTCTTTCAACCAAGAACCATGGACGTCTCCTGCTTTTTTAACAATCTTTAGTGACTTGATACTCGCCAGCATAGCATCACAATCTATTCATGAAACAAAAGATATTAGTAAACCATCAGCATGCCAGCTCTGTGCTTTGAGTGAATAAAGTATATCTTGGTTTTCTGTAGACTTTTAAACTTCTTTAGGAAAATCCTTTAACAGGGTTAATTACTGAAGCTTGAACAGAAGAAAATATGTGATAAGCAGGGACCTTAAGACAGACAAATTACTGCTTTGAACTTCTTAATTGCCTTAACATCAGAGAATAAAATTAAGATGTTGCAATAAATACAAATCTTCAGCATTCATATGCATACACATCAACATACAAATAATAGCTCTTTAAAGCAACCAAACTTTATTTTTTAAACTGAACAACTCAAGTTACTGGTGGAATATTAGGAAAGTTGCATTCCTTGTTGTATGTTTTTTTTTTTTTTTTTTTTTTTTAATGAATTTACTATGGATGTGTTTTATAATAAGCATTCTTTAAGTACATTGCTAATATGAATTCTGTTTTATGGAGATTACTAACAGAATATTAATAAAAATATCCAGGAATGTAGTCCTATTATAGTGATACTGATGATATATTTGCTGAAAGCTTAGAGAACTTTTTAACACACAAGTAGTGGAATGTACTACACAACCTCTGTAATTACTGACATTAATCCATGGTAGACCTTTAATGATTGTATTGTTACCTAGGCAATGCTCTTGATGACACTTAACATATGCACTTGTAATAGAAAAACTGCCTTGGATTGCATTCAGATAAAAGTCTGCACCATCTAGCACAAGCTCCTTATTGTCCCATTATATCTCTACTTTTTGGGTGTGCTGTTAACACCTGTGTTGCCGATTGTTATCAAGCTATCATGCTGAGCGACAATTTTAAACACTGTAAAAATAAGATTCTTACCTGCAACCAGTTTATGCTTGGCCTTTTTCTTGCCTTGTGCCTCTTTAACCTGCTGCTCCAGTAGTTTCTCATCCACCTCCACGCAGGGCTGAGTTGGTGTCTGTGACTCCAAGTAGTCGATGTCCCTCTCGATCCTCTCCACTCTCGTCACCACATCCACCACATCGTTCTTAAACTCAGTTTTGTCAGCATTTAAAGCATCCAGACGGTTCCTTATTTCTTTTGAAAAGTCGTAGAGCTCTCGCACATATTTCATAAGATCTTGGTCACATTTTATCAGCCTGTCCTGTTGCATGTATAAAACCACAGAAATAAGTACATTTTGAAACAGAATCAGTGTGGAATGTTTTCTGTTTGTGGAATATTAATTAAATGCAGCTGTAAGGAATTGCTCAAGCATCAGATTTAGACTGATATTATAACAGTCTGGGTACCAATAATCACTTAAATGTTATATTTAGTATGGTATATATTATTCAAACAGCTGATTAATATTGTGGGACATTACATAAGACACATTATTTATTTTTTGAAGGTTTGTATTATTTTTATAACAGGCTCTTTTTTTAAATAGCCAAACATTTTCCTGCTACAATTTATGCATATCTTTTATTTAAAAATTTAAGACCAATACTTACTTCCAGCTGTACAATTCGTCCCTCAAAGTACTGCATCATGATGACATCTTGAGTGATACGCTGGGCTTTACCAAGTATTTGAATGAAGAGTAAAATTCTTAACAGCCTTAGATAACAGTTGACCATAGTTAATCAGGAGTCTCTCACAAAGTACTTTAAAGAAATGTAAAAGACGATATAATTAGCATTGCACTCAAAAATCACCCTAGTAATTTTAAGAATATGATGTTGCAATATATTAGTGAAGTCTTATAAATCATCAAGCATATGGAAGCTTGTTTTATACTTGTTTTTCACTCCATCGTAGTTCTTTTCTCCAGTAAATACAAATGATGTTTCTTTCCAGCAGCAGTCTTTCCAGCTATTAACCTAAACCAGATGTCTTACTGTGACTCATGGTAACTTGAAAAACTTCCATAAAAAACAAACACGTCTACCTTCGTTATTAAAGATTAAGCACAGCTGTGAAGTTTGGCCCCATTTGTAAGCTTCTTCTGTAATTACATACGTTACTGGAACATCAAAAACTAAAGCAGATCATGTTTTCCTTTTCATCAAACAATGCTAATAAGGCACAGGTAAGCACTGAAGATCACAAAAACATATAGGATGGTATATCTTCTACAGTAATCCTGGTAATCTCCACAAATATGATTTAAAAATTGTAACATACTGGTAGGTTTGTGAGAAACTGTACTGAGAATGTGCTTCTGGCATTTCTAAGCTTTAAAAAAAAAAAATCCTTTGGAATATAAATCAACTGATTTCCTATATCAGGAAGACAGTTTGGATTAACTCAGTTTATACTGTTTACAATAGAAGCAGTTTGGCATTGCACATTTAACTCTCGCTATTACAACTACTAGAACACTGCATAACTTAATATATATATATAAGCAACAGAATAGGGGGGAGAAAGGAGAAAAACTGTAGTCCAAGGAGGGAGATGCAGGACTACAACGCCCAGAATGCCATTGGAGGGAGCCAGGATGGGGTTCACCTGGCTCCAGCCTGTAATGATTATCACCTGCCTGCAATTTATATATATATATATATATATATATATATATATATATATATATATATATATATATTGTTTGTTTGTTTGTTTGTTTTGTTTTTTCAAGCTGACAAGTGTTTTGGCTAATAACTTTGCAATGCCAGGGTGGTCCTGCCAAAAATTAACAATTTTAATTAAAAAGACAAAAAAGACAACAGAAGGCATACAGATAGTAAAACATGCTAGCCTATTTTGTGAGTGCGTCCAGTCACTAATGTAACATGAAAGCTTCATCCATAACATTAAACAGTGTACAGTAGTACTGAAAAGAAAATGTATCTTCTTCATGTTCTAACATGATGGGTGGAAAGAGACCATTCAAAAGTGTCTACATACAGTACCAGAGTATAATCTATATACCTTAATGTTTAGCATAATATATATGCCTGTAAACGCAGTGTATATATATATATATATATATATATATATATATATATATATATATATATATATATATATATATATATACATACACATACATACTTGAGACTAGGATGCTACCACAGATGAATATAAGTGATGCTGGCTTTAACCATGATGCCACAGTAACATGCAAAATTAGATAGTAACAGTGGTGTCCAATCTAAAATGCCCTAATAATTTGAATCCCCCTTCTGTACAAATTTCACCTCTCTGCACCAACAAGTGGACATCCCATGCATTTTTAAATGGTTTACTGTGCAGATAGACAGTATCAAACATTCATACTGACAAGTGCTTCCCTGTTAAACCCTACAAGTCCACAGAGGGGCAGTGTAAGATAAAGCTTATTACAGTGTTTCAAATTATATTTTCTCAAGTAGGGTCTTGCATGCAGAGGAAAAATTACATTATCATTAAAATGTAACCCCAGTTAAATGCAGTGGTCACATGGTAGAATATTCTAGATACTACCCAGGAGATTTCTTTCTAAAATTACATAATACTGAGTTCCTCTTTTCAAATATCACCTGCAGCTGGCAGACTTACGGAGGGCGATCATCCACTCCTATTTATACCCCTAGTACAGCAGTGTTAACGCAAGCTGCTGCTTCTTTAAAACGTTTTATTCAGGTAGCGTTTGTTTAAATTTCCGCCCTTGGCACAAGTGCTTTTTCTTGGAATTAGATACCAGATGTTAGTTAAAATACATAATAGACGTTGGGCACAGCATTGACGGTAATAATAACATTGCCTGAAGCAGACATTTGGCCTTATTTACGAAAGGGCACTAAATTTGCAGTTACCACGCACATAAAGTAGTGAGCCTAACGTGCGTGATAAATCAAAATGTACTGCCCCATTTACTAACAGTATTTGGCTAATTTACATACCATACCGTGCACGCTATAGGTATTGTGAGCGATAATTTAATGTGCACGATAATGTCAGAGACTTACCCGTGACCACCGCGATATAAAAACCCCAGCAGTCCAGGGGTATTTGGTCCATACTAGCTTATTGTGAGGTAGCTTACATTGACCGAAAATGAGCGATAAACAGACACAGCACTGAGCAGGGGACAGACAGGCAGAGGCAATGTAAAGTAAAACTACACTGCTTACCTTTTAATTTGAACATGTCTGCCTTTCCCTTCAATTCATACATAAAATTGCATTGTACTGTATCATTTGGGAATTATTTTAAACCCGCCACAAATATTCAACATGTGCAGACTGCATTGTATGAGTGACGTTTCCATTAAGCCAATCACAGCTCACAGAGGTAGTACAATAGCCAATGAAATAGCACACAGGATTCGTTTCCTCATGCACACAGTACACATGGTTTTTGATTAGGATAGGGAAGCGAAGGCATGTTTAAACTGTTTGTTTTACTTTGTGTAATATTTAAAATCAGTAGCAAAAAAAACTAGTTGGACATGTCACGGAAGCAAAAGGTGGCGGCGGAACACAGAAGATTACAAAATCGTTAGCCAGATGATAATTTGTTCAATTAATAATTTTGATGGCAAGTCAATGGACAAAAGAGTGGACTGGTTAGCACTAGTAGCAGTGCTGGAAAAAATTAAAGAAAAATGCAGAAGTACCAATTTTCCTACACTGGATTCTGCATCAACAGGCATTGTGTGGAAAAGAGGCAGAATTAGAACATGTAATGAGCATTGTTATCAAGTGTTTCACAAAAGAACTGCCAAGTATCTGGGCAACAGAAGTCATAAAAAGGTACATTTCATAGTGGTACTGTTTACTATTTTGCATGATCACAGCTTGTCAGTATCTTTTTTTCTTTCAGTGTAGTTAAAAACGTTATATTTTGGAATATAAGTTAAATATTGAGACTTAGCATTATACATCTTTTTTTTTTTTTACTGTTGAGATTTCCATTGAAATAAAATACTCTATTTCCCATTATATTACATTTGTGATATTGAGTTCTAGGAAAGCTGCTTCTAGTTATAGCTGCCTATTTCTGTATTATAAAATAAGTAATATGTTGTGTGTGTGTGTGTGTGTGTGTAACTAATTTTCATAACCAAGTAATTCATTCAGAATCTATTTTTTTGGGATTCTGCATATAATGTAATTCAGTGGAAATTAGCCTATTCGAGCCCAATGCCACCAATAGGCATTTTTTATTTGATAAATTGCAGATATTTTCAATCTGAAAAAGAGGTAATGCTTCATTCATACAATTTATATTTGTGATTATATAAATAACATTATAGAAATGAGTAAGCGAGTACCATTAGTCTAACCTAAATATAACACAGTTGGCTAAGTACAGTAGTTTGTGTGGAAGGGCTTTTTATGGTTACAGTACTGACATTTATTGACATATTTTAGTAGCCTTCCACATGAATTGATTAATGTCATGTTATAATTACCTTTGAATGTAAACTCATAATAAATGTAATTATACATTCTAAAAATGAGTTTGCTATTTAACTTGTGGTCAGAGATGAACTGGCCCTAATGGTGATCGGTGTATTCATTACCAGTACCATTACCAGTCTGAATTGTCCCCTGACATTGAAACAATGTGATTGAACTCCAATTGGCCAAGCATGCACGTGTGTCTTCTTCTTGGGTAACAATTTTGCACCTCACTCCTCATCAGATTGCAGACACACTGATTCTGAAGAGCTTGTTTGTCAGTCCGTTTCCTGTGATCCACATGATTTCTAGCGAGCCAGTCCACAAGCAGTGATCCAGTTTGACACAACCCAGACCTCACTTGTTCTTTCCACTCTGATCTCTGTTCCTATTCATGTTTAATTAATACAGAGTTTCAGAAGCCACAACGAGAAATAAATGCAGCCGCTGAGATAGTATATCCCAGGGGGATGTTGATATTATTGTCCCTGTTGATTGACAGCATTTATAAAAGGGAAACAAACAGCTACATGTGTCCTTTACACTATCGTCGTACTGGAATTCTGTATCGTTCAGTTCAGGCAAATTCACTTATGAAGGGCAGCAACAATAAGGTAAAAGTATGTAAAATGATCAAATGAAAGTGGCTTGAAATATTCAGCATGACATAGAAAAAAAGGCCTTGAGAAAGCAGGTACCTGCCCCATGCAGTTTCTACCCAGAATTTAGCTGCCATGATTTTTTAAACATGGGCAATTATAAAAGCCACTATGGGAGTTCAGAATTGAGGTCTTCCATTAACATCATACAGTGCATGATACAGTTTAAAAAGAGTTTGTATTGTGCATCTACCCATCGAGTGAGTGTACAGTAGTTTCCCATTTACTGTCAACTCTGAATATTTTACATATGTGCAATTTAAGTTGCAACCACACTGGACACGAGCGACGAGAGCGAGCTAACTTTTCGTCGTCCATCATTAACTTGTTTTGAGGCATGACGTGTTTTGAGGCATGTGTTTGACGTGTGTCAAGGGTGTTAACCTTGCTTCTGATTGGTCAGATTCATTCCAGTTGAGCAACGACAAAAAACAAAAAAAAGAAACAGGTTGTATTTTAGCGACGCGAAATTTTCTCAAAGCGACGTCACTCGCATCGCTCGCTGCTGGTGTGGATATTGAGTTACTGCTGGTTTCTGGATAGCTATTGGCTAGGGCTATTTGTAATACCTGTCAGACAAAAAAAAAACATGTTAAAGGAAATTACTCAGAACGTCTGAATATTTGCACAACCCTACTGTTGGTAGTAATAACAAAAAAGCAATTTCTCTCGAGCCCTTCTTAGAAACTGGACTGTCATAAAATGATTGCAAGTCTCAAAACACTAAACAATAGATTTGATGTGATTCTGATTATTTTTTTCAATTAGATTTTATGGCACTAGGAGCAATCTGATGTTCTTTTCTCATCATTTTAACATGAATTATTACTGGAAACCTACAGTAGTATTGTAATTATGTGATAATATTACAACACATACACACTATCCAAATGTTGCTGAAGGGTAGTGCTTGCTAAGTATTGATAATTATATTGTAGATAATCCTTGTGCTTGTGCTCAGGTACAAAAAAAAGACAAGATATGACTCATTTTACATGGCCACTTTCTTGGTTCTAGAGATGTGTCCAAAATTTCAGGGTCCAAAATGTTCAACCATTAGTACTGTAGATGCAATTTAATTTGTGGTTACACATTGTAAATAACCAACCACATGTGTATATTGTGTAATTACAAAATACTGTATTCCAAAAACATTTTAATTTTTGCATTGTAACTACAATACCACGTACTGTCCAATTACAATGTAGTTAGAGACACTTAATGTAAAGTGTTATAAATATTTGATTTGGTGGCTCTGGTTGATGAGTTATTTGACACACAACACAAGAAAGGCAGTATCAGAAAGATGGACCCTTGAGACATTGGCGGATCACATAAACCTAAGTAAGCCCGTGTAAGCACCTCAGCCATAAGTCTAAACCATGTAAAAATCAGTTGTGGACATAATGAATACAAACCAAGGCAGGAAGTATAAGTCTGGAGAGCTGAATTACATTAAGAAAAGGGGTCAGGAACTATCAACACAGACATTGCTTCCAGCTGAACTACTTATCGTAGGAATCCCTTATAGTGTTGATGTTAAAATGTGTAGTAAAAAAGAACTATGGGTGTTCCCCTGTTCTAATAAACAAGTGTGAACCTTGTACAGTTATTTCTCAAAAAAAGTATCTGTAATTCTTAATGGAGACCTCTCTTTCAATTGTATATCAAAGTCATAGGGTGCACTAATGTATTGCATCTAAGTTACTGTGGAATAAAACAGCATTTGTAGGGGTGGGAATAAACATTCAGAAACAACTGATTAAATAGAAGATTTTGTAAAATGTTGTCCTCGTAGACCACTTAATTTAAATCAATTTCCAATAGCAGTGTAAACTTCAATGATCACATTTTCTCTCCCCAAATCTTTTGGATGCTGATGTTTATTCTATTTGAAGCTTGTTGTCTTGCTATGGTTTCCAGATCCAGAGCTTTACATTATGCACACAATGCTCATGAGGCCCCTGCCCTCTTTTGATTATAATCTTTGTCAGGTCAGATTCATAATTCATTGTAAATTCAAGTGTAAGCTGAGCTGTGTAGCTGAGCTGTGTCATTTTGTCAGAATGTGCGGTTCAGGCTGCCTTAAAAAAAAAAAAAACGCTATGTTTCAGACAAGCTTGCGTTTACAGTCTATTAATAACAAATAGGACAAAGTTAACAGCTGTTGGAAAATATCTCGTAACATTTCTGAAAGAAAATTCATGTGAAGACAAGTCAAGCAGGGGAGATGGGGATTGGTACAGGCATCTGGCTGCTAAAATTAATCAACAACAATACTTTTTACAAACCCATTACATGCATTTTGGGTTATTTCTGTTCATTTCAGCACCAGGATAGTTTTGCACCAGAAACATTGACCTTATTTTTGTATAATTGTACTTTGACTTTTCACTCCTTGTCTGTCTAAATAAATGCAGAGGAGGTTGGGCAGGCGGAGTTGAAAGGTCATGTGATTTGAGTGAAATAAGGAAGGTTGTTCAATGCCTCCAATTAAGATTCACCTGACAAGCTCAAGCAAGAGTAATGGCAGATTTAGAGATAATGATAGGAACAACAGAACCCAGAAGAACTCAGAATGATTATAAGCATAAGAAATGTAAAAGCAAATAAAGATAAACATGTAACACTTCTGTTGCTACTAAAAACCACTGATGAGATCATATTGATATTTTTGCTAAAGTAGAAATAAACGCCTTTCAGGAACCTTTACAATATGCTTACTTTTTAGTCTATTACCGTACCTCCACTAAATCAATATCAGATTTGTTGACAGGAAGCGTGTTTAGTGTTAGAGCAATTTGCCTCGTAATGGCAGAATAGTTTTATATGGGCTAGCAATCTATCCATGTTGAGTGGATAACAAGGTTTGATTAAGTGGGATTATTTTTCTTGCTTCAAATGACATTGTTAGTGACGTTGCTACATCATGAGGTATATGTCTCCCAGTACAATACATCCCATCTGTCTGAAGATACTTGAAGATCTATGGGGGAACTGGAACCCAAGTACATGTTCTCTGTACCAGCTAGGAATTCCTATCATAATCATTGATCATGAAATATTATAGCACCAACAAGACTCTAACAGTCTTCAGAGACTATTCTTGTTGGTGCTTGGTGGTGTTCTGCTCAATCATACCGTTTTAGAAATGTATTTGTTGGCTATGGGCAGTTTCCAGTATCAAATCTATATTGTATGTTGCTTTCATTTGTGGCTGATATTCATTATTAATTTAATTTTGTTTGTATATTATAAATGTTTGTGGCAGGATCACATCACCATAAATAAATATGATTCAGGGATTTTTTTTTTTTGCATTTTAAATATGAATGTGCTTTGCAATGTTTGACACGACGGTGGGAACTGGACAGCTTGTCTCTAAAAGTGAACAGCTTGCTCTGTTCTTACCTGCCTTGCAGCATGGTTATTGGCTACCTCATTAAATCGGAACATGAATAATAACACCCAGTACCACGCATATTATTCACTCTTTATTGTTAGAAGATTAATCCTAAAGCAGTGGTTGTGTTTGGAAATATAGTTTAAATAACAGGTGTTAAATAATGAAAGCTAATTTTGAAAAAGTTTACCTTACATTCCCATGATTTTGAATTCTGAAGTATAACATTTCTCTTGGTCTCATTAGCATACTGTAGAATTCCTTCAGAATAACCTCATTTAAACACTTATAAATATTCTTAAAATATCTTTAGTCCTGAAGGCATTTGACTGTACAGTAAAGTATAGAGTGCTAAAATATTTTCTGTTGCAACAGAAAAACTGGATTATAATCTCTGTTTTTAAAAGTTTGATTTTGCTGTATCTGTAAAGTTTTATATGCATAATCTTGGAACTTTTCTAGACTGATGTTAAAGAAACCTGCAACAGTGTACAATAGTTTAATCGATAATATAATATACTGTATTTAGGTCAACAAAACAGACTCTTAGATTACCACATATTCCTGTACTAGCAGTGCACATAATACTACACATTTACCAGCTGTACAGCTCAAGATTTTTTTATAGAACATTCTTACACTCCCTGTTGCCCAAAGTATTGGTCGTGTGACATCAGCATGCTTTCTGAATTTGTTGCCCTCATGGCACCACAGAACAAGGTACATTCAAGTGGAAGAGGTTATTTTAAATCGTTTTCTGGTAGCTTTTCAATAGTTTCAGTCTAATTTTCACCAAGCAATGAGATGTGTGGGAAGGGAAAAACCCACCAAAAGAACAAGTACCAGTTCATACGTTGGCGGTCTCAAAAATACACAAGCAAATCCAAGTATCCAATCACAGTGAAATTCATAGTCCATTATGAGCGAATGAGGGAACCCAGAAACCCTTTTGAAATTTAGATTATGAATACTTAAAACAACCCACAACAATAGAGCATTTAAGTGTTACTTATTTTTATATATATTTTTTTGTTGTTGTTTTGCATGGACAACATAACAGTGCTTTATTCTGCCGCAAAGCACCATCTTGTCTTTAGGAGCTGTTATTAATGTGGATATCCTTTGACATAGTGTGTGTGTAGGGTGGGGGTATTGTTGGTTTGAGTGAAATAACCTTATCATGGCTTAATGGTTTTTCTATGCAAATATTCTGCCCAGGCATTAGCCAAAGTTTTCATTCATAATGCACAACGAATGAGTCCATGGGGACTCTGGGGAGTTGCTGCTACTTGCTTAGATGCACACCATCAGCATATGCAAAGTGCATTTCAGACAAGAGTGTTTTTGTAATGATACACAAGGGCTTGGAGAACATTGTAGTACTCACATAATGATATAAGTTAACAGCTTGGAAAATGTCTTTAATAACGCAATGCTTATGTCAGGTATTAATGTATGACCAACAAGTGTTGAGAGATCTGGCATTGAATAACTTTTTTTGCTGGTTTGCAACTATTGCAACAGCCACAACACTTTAGTACATCTACTTCTTAAATTGTTTTAATTATTTAAAGCATTCCCAGTATTTTTATCTAGTCCTCCCAAAGGAAGGACATTAATTCAGTAGTGAATTAGGTGTAAAATTTATTTAAATATAAATTAGTCTCTTGTCGCCCTCTCAGGGACGTCAAAATGTACGAAATGAGACATACCATATTTAAGTTCTGGTTATATAACCAACATTCACACAACATGTCAGTAATATAACACAATAGTTTATTTAGGAATAAAAAGGGGTGCACATCTAATCTAATATTACAGAAAGGAAAGGCTATTGGTTAGAGATATGCATGAATAGTATACAGTTTGTTGATTTCATAGTCATACGTTTACACCAACCATAACATCATTAGCATGCATGGTTAATATGCTAATATTAATTATGGCTGGTTAAACAAAGTGTCTACTTTGCATTAGTATTTTCAATACCCGTTTCTTGTTGTAATTCATATCAATATGCACGAGAATTAATTCAACTTCCCATTCAGAACGGAATCCAACATTCCAGTACCTAATTTAGCAAATTAGTTTTACCAGGATATCCTTTCTGTTTAAAACGGCATAAATATTATCCACACCATAAATGTTCACATTATCTTTGTTGTCTGCAGTTTTACAACTGGAAATAGTTCAATTGAAAAGCTATGTAGTTCGTAGAAGTGTTCTTGTTGCAATTCCTCTGTACAGCTAGTATGTGACCTAAGGCCTAGCTGCTGGCTATGCTTCCGCCCGTTTCGTGGTATGTCGTGGAAACAACTTATATTCACGGTGTTTCAGAGACGTAGTTACGCAGCGTGCGTGTTTATTAAGACAAAAGAGTTGACTTCACTGCGGAGGTGCATCCTGTGCGCACAGACCGGGATGTTGACAGTGTGTGTTTATATGAACTTTTTAATATTTTTTTTTTATTTGGGGTCCAAGGGCCAGGTTCATTTTAATGAAGGGTACTATAGCGAGGGTGTACTGTATTTTATTTAAGTTGGGTTCCCGGAGATTTCCTCTCTCTGTGGGGTTTTTCCTTTCCTTCGTGCAACTAGGCCAGATTTAAACATTTTCTTTGATGTGTTAATTTTGCAGTTGTTGATTTGATCCTTTTACTTGGCAGACACTTTAAACAGAAAGGAAAGTGAATATGCTGGGAGCAGGCAGGCATCCTTTCTGTATAGGTTGTATGAGAGAAAAAAAATAAAATTAAAACCGAAAACCCTATTGGCATCAGACGCATCCACTTAGGTCTAGGGATGCTGCTGAATAAGAAACAGATCCTGCCAGATCCAATTACTCAAACACTCTCAATATGTAGTATTGCTGAAAGCTTATGTCACAAAGCATCAGGAGAGTGACACAGCTTTCCTTTCTAAACTATGTCTCTGGATCTTCCTCTTTATTTCTAAATGCCCATCCAAAATCCATGTTGCAATTTCAAACAAATATATGAACACTTTTCTAAATCTCTGTGTTATATAATATATTACTTTGTTTTAGTAGACCTGTATAATGGTAGTCTGCATCTTCAGAAAGTCCTTATTGGTATTTATTTTAACAAGCAACGCTCCATTGCTGGTCGAGCACTTGTTTTGGTCGCTATTTAAATGTTGAACCCAGGAACCCATGAAACACATGAAAAGTGAACAAAATATTTATCTTTTTAGACTACTGATTTTTTAGAAAGGTTTATTTATCTATTTAACTTTCAGTAGATTTTCACTCTGTGTGCTCCATCTTGAAGTACTTAGCTTTCTTTTAAAGCAGTAAGTCATCATTTTTTCTTTAATAGTCTTACAAAAGATGCAGCCCATTTTGTTGGTCAAAAAGCAAATATGTTTTGTGTGTGTGCTTGTGTGTGTGTTAAGCTGAGGGAACACTAAGCCACGTTGTGGCTTGGAAGACTGGGTTTCAAGCCACTGCATGGCACACCAGGGGAGACTTTGGGTTTCATACAGCCAGGTTGTTCAAACTAGGTCTCCCAGTCTCCTGGAACCATGTTTCAAGCCACTGTTCCTAAAAAAGTGACTCTGTGTTCCCTCAGCTTTAAATTCATCCAACATTTCCACATGTAGTATATGTTAATGTGTCATATATAGGGTGTCTCTTATTGTTATCATGTTGTTTGATGAAGAGAAGCTGAGCTGCTCAAACTGTGTGTAATTATGTCTCATAATGTCTCTTGTATATTTCCTGAGCACAACCTGTTAACTGCAATGCTCAAACTTTAGTTCTGTTGTATGTCATATGCACGGGACAACATGTGTACACAGGATAAGATCTTTTTTTTTTTTTTTTCACAAACCCTTAAGAGTAATTGGTTGATTTATAATTGATCACCTACTAGAAAGAAAATGGGTTTCAGTTATGTTAAGAATTCACTAATGTCAGATGCAATACACTATGAAGATATTATTCAGTGAGGGGGAAAAAATAGAGAGAAGATATAGCCTCAGAGGGAAATTCTTCTATTGTAAATAATTAATGCAGTGCGTCTTTCAGTTCTCACAGCTAGCTTAGACTGACCAGATACAGCCACGACTTATTTAAAAAGAGATATATTGCTTAAGTTTTCACAAGTGTGTTGGAAGTGTAACTAAATATGTTGGTGTCTTATTGGGATGTAAAAGCTGGACGTTAATATCCTTGCTTTAATTTGTATTTATTCCGATTTATCTCAACTGAGCAAACCTTTCCACTGATAGCTTAATACTTATATTTACTGTATCCAATTGTTTTCCATTCCATGTTGTTCCTTTTCTTTGGTGTTTTGTTTAAATAATTGACTGTGACCATCATCCCATGCCTCTTTAATTGTTCCTGCTCACTAATCAATTGTCTACTTCTCCAAATGATTAAAATTGCTTTGCAGACAGTTACTGAGGCTCTTCAGCTATCCTGAACCATGGAGTTGTTAAATTACAATATGTTTCTTATGATGTGTGCTTCTTTCTAACGCAGAACAACATGTAATATTTTTTAACCTTTTAAATACATCTCAGTGCTTTATTAGTTAGTCCGAATAGTTTGAATAAGATTAATTTAAATTATATAGAGCAACAATATGAAATAGCATCTTTTTTCCCCCTCAAGCAGACTATTTTAAGTCTAATTTGCTAGTTTAATCATTTTTCACCTTAAATTGTTATTGCATTCTAAGAACAAGTTATTATATAATAATAGTTACATTTTGACAGTTACCCTCTAAAACCTTTTTTTTTTAAATCCCCAGATGAAACTGTTAAGTGACTATCATTTCATGCACAGCAAAAAAGTGCCATGTGATGGTTTAATAATTACATTTTTCACTTGACTGATAGATCATTGACTGATAGAACTACTGAGATATGAATGATGGACTCCTAGGAGATACTTTTTCTGATTTTAATTGTTTGGTAAAAAAAATAAAAAAAAATCATAGTGCTTTCTTTCCCTAATGAGCAGCAGAACTGTTGAAATGGAAATGCTGCAAAGGTTCCAAGATAAGAACAGTGCATACAAGTAGTTAGACAAGTGTGACTATAGTTATTAGAGGCCATCAACGAACTAGGTAACATATCGGTTAATGAGCATTTCTACTTTCATTATAAATCTGTCTACTTTCAAAATAATAAAGAATGAACAAATCTTCCAGGAACACAGGGAATCGGACAGCTGTTTTGATTCTTTTAGACAAGCCATTAAATGAAAGTAATGATGCTCATAAGGATTATCAGAAACAGAACTAACCCTCTCATCAGAATCTCAGAAAGGCATTTTGTTCTGTGAAGGGCTTTTGCCTGGTTAGATATACATAAAGTTTGACTTTCATCTCCTTTCCTATACATAGAAATGAAACAACGGAAAACATTTGATTGGATGTACACAAAAGGTTTTAATATTTCAGGATGTATACATGTTGTGGTCCATGTGTAAAATCGGTAAATCTATAGATTAACTGGTAAATGTATAGATTTACCAGCTCAGCGTTCCAGCTTTAAAATAACTGGTATATGTGTAGATTTACCAGCTCATCGGTCAATGTATAAAATAACTAAAGATATGGTAGTTAATGCTACGATAGTTAATGCTACAGCATTTGAGGTGAATTCGGAAATAAAGTAACGGTAGATTTCTGTAAGATCTGTTACTTACTTGGGTAAATTAACTAATTTATTATTTATTTTTCTTAAACTCCAGCATTAGGATTTTATAGCTTGACCGATGAGCTGGTTAATCTACACATCAATGAAACCTGACGAAGACACGTTGTTGAAATGGGTTGTTTGCTGCTTCATTTTTGTTATATAATATAAAATCGCAGTGGTCCTGTCTGATTTTTTGAGAGTGCAACCTGTCTTGGTGGACTTCACTTGAAAACTGGAAGAAGCAATTGTGAGTTCACATATTTTTCTTTTTTCTTTTCTATATACCATAGTATATGCACCGCACGGAGGTTAAACATTGGAGTGCACAGATGATTTTCTTTGGAATATATATATATATATATATATATATATATATATATATATATATATATATATATATATATATATATAAGCAAACAATGGGGAAGCTGAAGGAAAACAAAGAAATGACATGCCTGTCTGAATTTGCATTTGCATTGTGCAATTTGCATTTTTCATATCCTGAAATAAAAATAATGTGGGATTTTATTTTGTATGGTTGTTTTAAGCCTCAGGTCAGTGTAATACACACTGTTTGGTGTCATTAAAAGGCCTGAAATCTTATTTTGTGGGATTATAATGTATTATTATGTCGATTATGAATAGCCAGTTGAAATATAAACTTGGAATGCTTGGCCAGGAATATGGAATTTCAAAATCATACTGGGCATATAACACCATACTGTGGAGAAGGGAATTTAGTTTGTGGTATATTCTTAGAGGAAGAGTTGTTTGTTAATTGAAATCTAATAAATACAACTTATAGGGTAATTACTTTTCATTTATCCTGTTGCCACTTGCAGTGTGTATTTTGAGAGCGTAGTTTCCCATACTTTTAATGTATTTGAAATCTTCTTTACAATGTATTCTTTACAAATGTAGTTTCTTCTTTACAAATATCATATTATACGCAGTTTCAATTAAAAACCAAATAAACAGAGAAGCTAAACACTGAGTACATTTTTGGTTTTCATAATATCTTGATGTCATGTGTCCAAATCAATTTACAATTTATCAATGTGCTCCATGGGGGAAACGGAGCTGGCATATCTCGGATTTATTCTTCTCTTGTTTTGATTTTTTAAAGAGTAAGTGACTGTTACACTAGTGAACCGAGAAGCATGGATACACATAAGCGCCTGAGTAAGATTAGCTGGTAATGATTTAATTGGCGGTAAAATGTCTGGATGAAATGCACATTGGCTGTGCTGTCAGTAATTACACCTTCTAGCAGGCTCCTCGTTCAACTGTAATTACTGTTTGGAAGATAACTGAGTAAACAGGGTGTGATCCCTCTGAAGTGCAAAGCAGACCCATTTTGCTTGTTCTTTGAGAATTGCGTACAATTCACTCACACAAATATAGTTTAGGGGGCAACACAAACAGTATCTCATGTGGTTTATCTTTATTAAATCTAATCTCTATTGAAAATGAGTTAAGCCAATTTTTATTTGACACTCCTCTGCTGCTGTTTGTTTTGCCTTTGGGGAAGGGATATCTGTGGCGCAGAAGAAAAAGCACTTCTAACTTTATTCAAGAGACCAAGTAAGTGTTTTCACAAATGACTTATCAATGTAAACTGCAAACCTCTTACATTATTTACACTATGCCCTGCCTGCTATCTAGACCCATATTCCAAAAATGATTGCTACTGCTTGACTAAGTAGTATGTTTATTAACCAGTTATTTCTCTCAGATTGGTTCATCTTGACCACGCCTGTTTATAAGGCACCCCAATGAAAGTAAACATGCTTGCACATGTATGTTATATTTTTATTCAGATGTAAACGTGAAATTAGTATAAATAAACTATTTTCTTTTTAAATGCTTTACAAAATTAGTTTTCCATTCTAAAAACAGTATTTGAAATATAAATATAAATATTCTCTTAATTTAAATTAAAAATAGAAAATATGAAGGTATTTTGTAAATATTAACATATTTTCATGCCCATACCCGTCCTTTGGTTCAGACATCAGCCTTCTGGGGATCACTTTTAAAAACAGCTGGTGGCAAATAATAAATCCCTGGAATAAGCTAAAAACACCTCTTTTTTCTCTTTAACTCTGCATTTGTAGCTGCTATAGCAGGTGCTTTTCACATGTCAAGTTCGGCAGGTGTGCAGGCTTGTTAAGAACTTCCGTGGCTCAGGCTTCTGAAGTATTTATTTCCATGTGGTTTTAAAACCGTTTTCCAGGGGGCTCCCGAGTGGCGCATCCAGTAAAGGTGCTCCACGTGGAGTGCAGGATGCGCTCTATAGTCTGGACGTCACGAGTTCGAGTCCAGGCTATTCCACAGCCAACCGTGGACTGGAGCTCCTAGGGGGCGGCGCACAATTGGCCGAGCGTCGCCCGGGGGGAGGGAGGGTTAGGTCGTCCAGGGTGTCCTCGGCTCACCACGCACCAGCGACCCCTGTAGTCTGGCCGGGCGCCTGCGGGCTTGTCTGTAAGCTGCCCGAGAGCTGCGTTGTCCTCCGACGCTGTAGCTCTTGGGTGGCTGCGTGGTGAGTCCACAGTGTGAAAAAAGCGGTCGGCTGACGGCACACGCTTCGGAGGACAGTGTGTGTTCGTCTTCACCCTCCCGAGTCAGCGCAGGGGTGGTAGCGGTGAGCTGAGCTTCAAATCATAATTGGCCATTCCAAATTGGGAGAAAATAATAAAAATAAAAATAAAATAAAACCGTTTTCCTAAAGTGTGGGGTCTTTTGGGACAATGGTCAAGATAGTGACCGACTAAAAGAAAACAATTCTCCTTTACCAGCATTAGATTCAAGTTGAAGTTTAGAATCTGGAATCACTGTTAATGTTGTTTGGTTTTAAGAACTCCATTTCGCTTTAGCATTTGTGAATTAATTGGCAGGTCATTCCTGTTGTGTTGTGTATTTGTAACGATGTGTGCATGCACAATACATTTTAATATATTCCCATCACCTCTCACTTCCACTTCAACAGGAATCCTCGATGTGTGAGAGACAGGAGCTATATATACTGTAAAGTGCAAGAATGAGACTCCTCCAAGCTACTTATTATGCCTGGGCTCAGAGACAAGCTGTTCTGGTAAGACAGAAAAGCATAGGGTATTTGCTGCAGCTTCCCTCTAGGGATGGTCAATATATCAATAAGTCATATTAAATGGCGCTGTGGGTAGCCATAATGCCATTTAAGCACCTTTGTTAGATAGCTGTCTGCGCTGTGGCTGACATTAGATGTTGTGCTTGCAAACCTACACATTTTAACCTTTACATCTGGTATTTTCTTAACAGACTGAGGAGCTGTGTAAAACACGTTTCTGAACAAACTGCTGTCATTGTAAGTAACAGTATTTACTTTGCTAAAGAATGTGGTAACATTATAGTTCAGGGAACTCTAAGTAGTTCAATACAATCTATAAACATGTTATTCATTTTGCTACCAATAATGCATATTTTGATTAGAAATAATAACACTGAATGACAATATAGTTTGGGATTTTTTTGATAACATGTTATATTTGTTGTAATACATATTATAATATGATACATATATAAAACTACTTTAACAGATCTCTAAACTAAAGTGTTACCAGAAATACTGCTAACGATGCTATGAAAAGCAGCCAGTTTAAAACACACAAAAGAACACAAAACACAAAGCTCCAGGTTATAAACTGAACACATGAGGACATACAATTATAAAAATGTATTTGTAATATTTTAAAGAACATTGTAGATAGTAGTTCAATAAAGAAGAAATCACAGTACGTTTCCCTCGTTTATATTTTGGTAGTAGTTTTACATTTTTATTCTCTCAAAACATTAACAGAAACAGTTAATATCCCACAGTAAGAAACCATGCACTATATTAAAAGAAACCCATACAGATGATATTATGTGTGATATAGACTGTTGTTTTAAAAACATATACTAGGACTATTTAGAAAACACATTCAACTGTAATGCCTTTTAAATGTAACACATATCGTTTTTATAAGAGTATAAAAACAAAAATCATGGCCACTCAGCATGCAACAGAAGAAAAGGTCCCCATGCGAGGGAAACAAACAGAGAGATTTAGGTTCAAGTTGTCTCGGTGTACACACTTCAATTGAAAGACTACCACAAAAAACCATATCCCATGCAGCAGCTTCTCTGCATCTCGGATCTTGTTTGCTTTTCCCTTTTTGTCTGCTGTATCACCCCAGACCATGACTCGCCCGCTCCTTCATGGCAAGGGAGAGGCTTTAAGAGAATTGCAGGATCCCCCTTGGCTTCCACCTGTAGATGCTTGTCCAACCCACTGGAAAGAGAAATATATATATTACTGCAGTATCTGCAGCTGCAGAAATATATATCAAAACAGAAACAATGTTGTCATCCCTCATGCGTAGTTATATAATCACACACACACACAGGCACACTTTTTTCAGAGATAGACACCATACTGTAAATATTTTTTAATGTATTTTTGTTTACGACTGTAAGTTGCCCTGGATAAGGGCGTCTGCTAAGAAATAAATAATAATAATAATAATAATTTGATACTGAACTTGCCGAAATCGGCACCCTTTTTTATTTCATTAAAATACTGAACCTCAATTATTCTGCTGAAATAATAATAAATAAACTATAGTTGTTGATCTCACAACTAACAAAAAAAAATATATCTTCTTCTGTATTAGCTTTGAAACCATTTTTAATGAGTACCTGCGGCAGGGTTGAGGCCTGCCCTGTAAATAAATATGTATTGATGGTTGGTTTAAAGAAATGTGGGAGTTTTTGTATTTATTTAAGTTAGGCAGGGACAGGGTTAAAACCCATCCCTGCCAATTCAATGCGTGTAGCTGGGGGCATTGATTGAATGGCTAATGATCAATCAACCCCTCAGCCACGTGCTATATGAAGCACAGCTTCTCCTTGTTAGGGGAGAGTAGTATGGAGAGAAGCCATGAGAAGTGAGTGAGGTGAGTGAGTGAGTGAGTGAATGAATGAGTTTATTTTTGTTTCTGTATAGTTTAGTGAAGTCTCTGCCCAGCCTGGAGGGTTTTGTTTAAACTGTTTGTTTTGGCCACTGTGCCTTTTTTTTTGTGTTTTGTTCATTAAAAGTAACACCTGCGCTGTGACGCCAAGCTGTCTACATATGGTGCTAGAGGTGAGATAGCACCCTGGAGACTCAGACCGGAATTGCAGGTTAAAAAACAAACCAACAAACAAACAGACAAACACATTTCTTTAAACCCACCATCAATACATATTTATTTACAGGGCAGGCCTCAACCCTGCCGCAATACCTAGTAAAAATAATGTGCTTGTAAGTATTAGGAGGCTGTGTGGTCCAGTGGGTAAAGAAAAGGGTTTGTAACCAAGAGTCCCCAGTTCAAATCACAGTTCAAGCACTGACTCGTTGTGTGACCCTGAGCAAGTCACTTAACCTCCTTGTGCTCTGTCTTTCGGATGAGATGTTGTAAGTGACTCTGCAGCTGATGCATAGTTCACACACCCTAGTCTCTGTAAGTCGCCTTGGATAAAGGTGTCTGCTAAATAAACAAATAATAATAATAACAAATAATATTAAAGGGCTACATCACCATACTTTGCATTATAAACCTCACAGATAACCCCAGATACAATGTATCTTTTTCCTTCCAAATAGCATAATTACCCATTACAATGGGCATCAGGTCTCCATGACAATTGATCTTGTTCTGGTACACATTGCCTGTGATATGAATCTCCTAGATATACAGGCTGATGAAAGCATTCATGCCATGTCTTCTTGAAATTTCCATCTTCTCTTACACTACAAAAAACACCCGACCCAACAGCTATGCCACATCAAAGTTGCACTGGCAAGTGTAAACAGGGTATTAGTTGCTTTGTTTCTTCAATTAGTCATGCTAACTTTCGTGTTATTAATGTCTAGGTCACTTCTATTCACTCTTTAGCCATTTCAATTGATAAATCAATATTGATTGTTTTTGGTAATTGATTATGATTTACTGTACAGTGTTCAAGTGTCATGAAATAACATGGACCATCTTCAAAAGATTGTAATGATTTTTGTGCAGCAGCCATTAACGATCTGGGTTAATCATGAGCAAAGATCCCTTTGATGGGTTTTAAACCCAATCATGATTTCAAGCCATGATAAAAAAAAATGATATCATTTTCTGCATCAATATTAACTGGGCAGTCTTTTCCCTCATTTCTGGTCACATTTAGCAGGCATTGGTCTGCAATTTAGCTTGCAGCATGCTTGCACATGTAAATTGAAACATCAGGTATGCTTAATACACAAAAGCTTACCTCAGTCAGTGGGTGCCAGTGAGCTATAGGTTTTCTAGGATACGTCAACATCTCATTCCAGTGGTCCCGTCCAAGGCTCTCAGCACTGTTGCCTACTCGACATATGCCAATTACCTCATTGTGACCTACACTGTAAAAATGTGTTCTTAAAATGATCAGTTACTGTTTTCTGTGAAGTCATCCCTAATGTGGGATAAACAAACAGTTAATATGTTAGACATTTTTTTAAAATCCCATGAAAGGTATATGCCCCTAGCAGAAAAACATGTATGGGCACATGGGTATTCCATGGTTATATCTGCCTGTAATTAATGCAAGATGCTACTTGTTGGTTCCCTGTGGCTCACCAAGTCAAAACAATAATGTTTGGAGTGTAGGATGAGCCATGGGAACATGGTTCAAGTTTCACTCGCGCAATCCTGGCTGGGAGTCCACAGGATGCATCGCCCTTTGAACTCCCGCAGGTTACAGAGTGAAATCAGATAGAGCTAGTTCGCCACGGTGACCACTACTGGTCAGCTGGACTTGGGTTCAGTCATCAGGGTTCAGTAGCCTGGAAACACCTGTTTCAGGGTCTGACAGGTGAAAAGAGGCAAATAGTAAATATATATATATATATATATATATATATATATATATATATATATATATATATATATATATATATACACTTAATATAACTAGCAAAATAAAGGGAAACGATAAAAAAGTATACATTTTTCTACATGCTTCCACAAATAGTAACACAACATTTCTCCATCTCTGGGGAAGCGTTCGATAGAGAAAGGGAACATCTTGGGATGTAATGCTATTATGTTTAAATGATTTATAGAGACTGTGTGTCCATTAGAAGGGCATGTTCACATATTTACGTCATCCTTTATTGCAGTGAGAGATATGAAGAGAAACTATGCTGTAAATCACAGCAGATAACACCCTTCCCATTTCCAGTATGTGTGCGGTTACATTGACTTACACCTCATTCAAGGGCGCTTCTCTATGGAAGGATCAGAGAGCTCTGCTTGACTTTATCCTCCATTTACAGTTTATAGTTTACATGGTTGCAGTGAATACTATTTGTGTGCTTATATTTTTTATTTGATATGGGTCAGTAATGACGTTATAAGTACATATGTATTCTTCCTAGTCATATTACTCTGTATGTGTCCTTTAAACAGTTCCGAAAAACTGAAAGAAAAAAATGTAACTCACCGGTCATAGTCCATGACAGCTATTAAAAGGCTAATTTGGTCAATATTTTCAGGAGGAACATCAAAGACTATGGCTTCATTGTAAATTGGGTTTAATGTGTTTCTTTTTGTAGATGTTTTCCTTTTCTTTAATCTCCTTCCTTCACACATTAAAGAAACCTTGACATAGGGGTCTGTAAAAACAAAACAAAACAAAAAAACAATGTGGCAAGTTAGCAATGAATCACTGTAGAAATGACAGAGAGAGAGAGAGAGAGAGAGAGAGAGAGAGAGAGAGAGAGAGAGAGAGAGAGAGAGAGGTACACATTTGAAAGTAGGAGATTAAGAATGAAGACTTAGTTTGGAATTCTATCTTATATAGGTCAGTAAATGTAGGCCTTCAGGGAGGAGAAGAGCATCTTTTAATTAGCATACAGCCGCAGCAAATCTAGAAAATCTTTATTGTGTTTACGTTCATGTTTTCTTTTTTTTTCTGAGCAAGTGGTGGCTCTTAAGTCTGTTCATGATACTGCTTATCTCAGCTTTAGGAACTAGTAACACCCATATTACAATACTCACTGCAAGATAAACCTACTGGTACAAAATAAGACAGGCAATTTATATGTGTCCCAGAGCAAGTATACGGAACAGCATTTCTTCCATTTAGTGGAGGTCACTCTGTAGTTTATTAAGCATCTATTAAACATGTTTTTAAAGGTGTTGATGATCAATACAAAAATGATATGTTATAATTACCACAGTGCACTGGTATATCTTGTTATTATTTATAATGATCTAACATACTCTACCAAAGTATAAATGCTTTAGGGAATCCAATGCAACGCAAAAAAATACATTATGTTTGCTTAATGTTTTATTGCACTATTGTGGTATTGTGACTTTAAAGCGTTTTTTTTTTTTTTATTTGGCCCTTTTGTAAGATAACTATGGTCAGGTTTGGGAGTAGCTGCCTCCTTTAATGCATGCAGAGTGACAATTACAATAATACAAAGATTCCTACCCGATGCACCAGTGATGTCCATGGCCTTCAGGTTCCTAGCTTTTATCATAGTAATAGTCAATCTGCCAGCAGTTGGAAGATAACACAGAGAAAACATAAGGTCTCCAAGATCCACATTATCCTAATAAAAGAAAACACATTTAAAAAAATTAAATATAATAATCACAAACCACTGGCCATAAAAATACATCATTCCCTCTAAAATGAATGAAAATCTAACGGTAACACAATACTTCATTAAATGCTTTTTAAACAATATTAAGACGCCATAGAAATAACATGTGCAAGTTATAAGATAACAAATCACTGTCAAAACTGTTAATAATATCATTTGAGATGCTTTATAAATGGATCATTAAAGAAATGTGTGATTAACCTGATCTTCTAATCAGGTATATGAGACAGGTTTGAAATATAACCCTGAATTCAGTTTTACCATGACCCACATTCTCCTCATATCCACTTGTATTAATAGACATGAAGAATTCGTGAGACTTGATGTAGGATTCAGTTAAAAGGGGAAAAAATAACCAAGATGGATCTAATTGTTCTATAAATAAGGAAAAAAAACGAATCTTACATTTTTAACCAAATCTCAGTTTATGCAAAACACATATTATCCAGCCCCATTAAAGCTCAAAAGAGTAAGTTTATTTTTCTCATAGAATGGATTGTTAACACACAAATACTGATTCAAAGCAACACCACAACAATTCCTGCATGTTCATTATTAGGTCTCCTCACCAAAATCTTTTAAACAAAATCGCTGAAGCCTTTGATTCAGTATTTATAAAAAAAATTAGAGAGAGAGAGAGAGAGAGAGAGAGAGAGAGAGAGAGAGAGAGAGAGAGACTAAATAAGGGAGGACAACAGCAGGCTCCAAGTTTTACTTGATAAATCGGTCTGCTTTAAAAGATTTCCATTCCACTGTGAGCCGGCACAGACAACCCTGAGGTCTTTTTCAATACTGAAAATAGCATGATGACAAAGGTCACACTGATAGTCTACAGAGATTTAGTTAGAACTTCAAATGGGTTGAGGTTACATAGGGTATAACAATCTATGAGCTATAATGTTGATGGATGAGTCAAGTCCGGCTTATTTATTGGTAGAGGTAACCAATGGTAGAGGTATTGTCTATTTCCAATGGTACAGTATGTATAGTTCTGTTAAATTATTCCTTACTGCTTACAGAAGAATGGCAGTTGCATGTCATTTGTCTGTGATCTGAACACAAGGAGATAGCGTTATGGCTAGCTGCGTCACACCCACAAAGCTAATCGTACCATTGCCATTCCTTATACTCGTCTCAAGCTTTTAAAGGAATACACGTCAGACATACGTGGGCAGTGTAGAAAGTAGTCCATCAAAGTGAGGCAAGCATTTTCATCAGCACATTAACAAACGTAATTTAGGAATGATTTTAAAGACTCACTGAACTTTGACCAAACAGCTATGTTTGGCATTAGTGTTTTGGCCTGCAATAAAGCATTCATCTCTGAAACAGTGGTCACAGAGGACAGTTGAAATAATAGGTTGGTTGTCTACAGTTAGTGACCACTGTGGGGGCTTTTAATGTCATTATAAATCAAACAAATGTTTTTGTGCTTGAAGATATAGCTATTTGAAATGTATGTCTCTGTTTAAAGTGAGTTATAGGACATCGACCTGCAGGATAATGACCGCTGTACTCCATGAGGTTTAGAATTATACATGTTCAATACAGTACACCATACTGTACTAAAGAACAGCTAACATACCATGCATTTATAGGACTAGAATTCAATAAAAACTTGCACCAAGGTGGAGGTATAGTATTTTACCACACTACAGCACTGAAGCACTTTCAAATATTTAAACTGAAGGTGGTTCCATGAAACTAATTCCTTTCAGACTGGTAATGTAATGATCTGCTTCCACTTTAAAAACTATAGAATGACAGTTCCCTCCATTTTCACAAGTCCTGAAATCAAATCCGCGGTAGAATGATTGGCAGAGTAGGCTTGTGCTGGATCAATCGAATTACAGTTAAGCACTGGGATTTAATACAGCTGGCAGAAAACTGAAGGAGTCTGTCTTCTCACCTTGAGGCTTATTTGCTACTTGTGTCTGTTTTAATGGTGAAGAATGTAGTTTCACTGCATGCACAGCTAGCTGGAGTCAAAAGTATTGGCCAAATGGTTACATTGTGGCATATAGTAAGTGCTTAAACAGCCCCACAGAGTCCTGATTGGACTCAATAGGAGACAAATAAACCTTATTTAATTTGCAAATGATCTAACTTGATTGAGATGTCTTTGTCTGTATACTGTATATTGCCTTAATTGCAGGACTCAGATATGTTTATTAGAAAAATAAATAAAAATAAATAAAAAACAGCTAGTTGTATAAAAACAAAATAAATATAGCAAAATCTAAAAGCAGAAATATGTGTTTTTCTCATAGACTTTCATTTATTAATACTGTTATTAGAAATTATAATTTGCTGGCATTCTCAAACCCTGTGCTTTGGGCAATGCTTCTGTGAATTTGTGAAAAAAAAAGGCTTTTTCAGGTGGAATACACCACGGAAAGAAGATTTCTTATTATGAATTAAATAGTTCATAATCAAAGTTAAAATATGGCAATAAAAAAAAAAAATCCTGTACCACAAAGAAAATGCTCTTCAATGAGCCAGACACTATTGATATTCTATTACCTCCCACTCCTGCAATGATCAGAGGACTAACCTTGAGTATCACGTACACACTTGTGCTATCCATGTTCTTTCTTTTCCCGGTAACAGGCTACTGAAGTTGAATGAATTACTGTACAGTATTTATTAATTTACTATATGAAATTCATTCTATATATTCACTGTTCATGTTTTTTTATGCTGTACTTTTTCAAATGTAGATAGATTTTATAGGAAAACAATTCTTAGATTTCAATAATTGAGGATTTTATATTTTGGGATATGAAATCACACACCTAACAATAGTCTTTTCCATTTGAAACTGATTGATCGACAGGAAATGTCTTCCTATTTCTCTGAATACAACATGCATCTTGCTGATAAGCAATTTGAATGCTAATGTGTTCTTTTTGTAAGGTTGATTTTGTCTTGTCTGTCATTGAAGCCTAATGAGAATTTCAAAATAGTCCCACACCCTTTTTATTGTGGAAAATCAGTGTATGAATTTTTTTTATAATAATAACCCTTCAAAATGCTGTAACCAATCAGTATATATAACAAAAACTAAATTTGGGGAAAAAACTAAATACAGCCATTTTCATCTAGCTTAAACTTTTGGAAATTGTGTTTTTATGTCAATATTTTATGCTTTTTTGTGCAGCATTGTACTCAGTATGGTAACCTACCTTTTTGTTTTGCATTCCAGAGCTTCATTAGAATTTACAGGTGACACAGATACTTATAACCTCCTGATGCTGCAGGTAGCTGCATGAGTTTCTTGATCAGTTTACAGTATGACAGAGAGGTAATAGCTTGCGTACTTATCTGCATCTGAACAAACTGGAAATTCATTCAATCAGCTTCTTATTTAAACCCCAGTTCAAGCACTACTCCCTATATGTGCCTGTTTTGCTCCTCCATCCTCTTCTCTGCCACCAACTGCATCAAGGGGCAAGCAAAGCTCACTGGACAACCTTCCTCAAGGGCGATGCTAGGAGGGGTAACCCCAGCCAAAAACATAAGACAGCCAGAACTTGATTGTTATGAAATGCACAAGATGAAAAAAAAAAAGATTTCTATCTGATGATTTTTTTCTAATGGTTGATCACCCTAACGGTGCCCTAAACACACAGAACATAAAGCTTAAAACACCACCGAACCGGTTTCAATCAGCCCTAAAATGGACCATGTCTTAAGGGCATGAATAACTGATTACTGTTGCGTACACCAAGCTTTGCCGCTCCCTGCACTATTCACCCATTTTGTTTGGGTTCACCAATGTGGAGTAGTTGTGCTCTAACCAAATTCAAAGATTCTAAAGCACAGACACAGAAAGGAGAATGACTATGCTATGGCAAGTAGAACAAGGTAGACATGGGAATACTGGATAATGATATGTGCCTCAATCCTATATCATCTTCTCAAACTATGCCTTTTACTGCCATTTCTAATGTAGGTCAGAGTTATGAATTATAACTACTTCAGGGTGGGGAGGTATAACATATTCAGAGCGCTAAGTATATTTTTGTGTCACATGGCCTTTTTACCTTGGGATATGATCTGGTAACATAAATAAATCAGCTGTATGGTTGTGTTAATAATTTATAATGTTTCTCATCTTCCCAAGATGGCAAACTACAGTCATAATGAATACTCTTATTTCCATAATGCCGCATAGGAACTAGGCATTAATCTTGTGCAGATGCAATAATGAATCTATTTATCGCTTATTGATAGCCATGGCTTTTAATTAATCATTCATTAATCGATTAATCACCCTGGTGCCCTACTCGAAGCCTGACTAACTATTTTCGATCAGTACCTGTCCGATATTTGATTATGATGTTGTCTATTGCAAAGTAATTTTGTGTACCACCAGTAAGTACAACAGTTATATTCCTGTTTAATGTGTAATTGGTGCCAATTTGTGATACATTTTTCAAACTGATATTTGTTAATATATTCAATGTTGACAAAATTAAGTTGTCAAATTATGTACAAATGATAAGCAATTTATTTACTTAAGTTCTGCGGGTAATTAATCCTAAATGATTGATAACCTATTGTAAATGGCAGCAGGTTCTTTTGAAGCCGATGACATGATAATACTGCTAATTACTTATCGGGCTCTGTTCTTTTTAACAGAAGGCTGAGAGAAAACTGGAGCCAAATGAAATAGATCATTTTTCTTTTGTCTTTCCTGATCTCCAGTGTTCTTCATTCAAATTGTTATTCAAAAGCTGTACTGATGGGACCATTGATCACCTCCAGAGACTTTATCTCTGGACTTCCACTGAGCTTTTACCAGTCAATGGCAGGACAATTAGATCTGGCTTATTTTGTATGCACAATATAATACACCATTATTTTGTAATTAACAAGCCTACATTGTTCAAAATAATTACGTAAGTACTCTATTCTTGTTAATACTGTATTTAAATAAGGTTCGGCATTTTACCAAGAGGACTACAATGGCAGTTGAGACACAGTTTCTTCCCAATGCTATTTACGTTGTTTAATTGGGACATCACTTCGTTTAATTGGAATACAGTATTTTCAAATGGTGAACGGAGATCGCTTTTCAGAGCAAGACAGGTTTGTGTAGCACAGTGCAGCGAGTACGTGATTACGCTGTGACTTGCATAAACCATGTTGAACTCTTGAAGAAGGAGGAGTCTCCTATGGTTTCTCAGACTCCTGCTGCAAAGAAAGTTGGCGTGTCAACAATGCAGGTGGGATTCATTTTGTTTAGGAATAATAAAAAAAAAACATTGACTCGTATTTTAAATGATGTATTTAACATTTAGTCATAATGTGATATGATTTCATTCTTTTTCTTTTCATTAAGAATCAAAAAAGTGTGAATTGGCTCGTCTCAACTGCCTCTCGTTTAATTGGGACAGCTGCTTATTCAGGATATTTTTCCTTCTCCTGAGGCGTCCCCATAAAGCAGAGCAGACTGTACAACTACTGCTACTGCTACTGCTACTGCTACTGCTACTGCTACTACTACTACTAATAATAATAATATAAAAACAGAATGTTATTAGTTTCATCCCTTCACACTAGCCCCTAAAGTTCTCTTTGGCCAATAACTTTAACATATGTAGACTGATCTTCTGCTGTTTTCCCTCTCTCCTGATAGTTTACTGTTAAACACAACCAGCACTACATCAACAACCACCTACAAGGCATCTGCTGAGCTGCTTCACATGATATCCTGTCAAGATAATATTTGTCAGCCTTAGAAAATACTGTGAACTGAAATTACAGTAATCTTTCTGTGAGCTGTGGGTAGGCAAACTCGGCAGGTGTTTCTTCCAATTACGTCCTTATTGAACCTCTGACTAGGCCATTAGACACTTATTCTCAAGTTCGGTTCTTACATTTGATACCAACAGTGTTTCAGAATTCATTTACAAGGAGGAATTTGAAGTCTGAATTCAGTCCAATGCAATGTTATACACATTAATGTACACAAAAGCACTGTACTAAAGATTGAATTACGTTTTTTATATTTTACATTTTCCTAAATCTGCAACTCCAACTTTTTCTTTCAGTACTGCAAGGAAATATTTCAAGACTCTTTTGGGCATATTTTCAAACTTGAGATTGCTCAAGTGACCTTAAATGATATTATTTAGTTGCAGTTAAAAAATAAAACAGAAATCTTTACAGCACAACAGAAGACTAACAGCACAAGCAGTTATTTTCTAACAATACAAACTATACTTGTACTTGTTCCAGAACTGTTTTAGAGCCTGAGAGTACCACCGATAGAGAGCCAGCACTGTGATTGCATTTCTGTGGTAACATAATATCCTTGTTTGGGGAGCAGAAGTAAGTAGAATGAATCTCACTGGAAAAAGATAGGAACTTGATGAATTATTATTTGCTTATTTAGCAGAGGCCTTTATCCAAGGTGACTTACAGAAACTAGGGTGTATGAACTATGCATCAGCTGCAGAGTCACTAACAACAACGTCTCACCCGAAAGACGGAGAACAAGGAGATTAAGTGACTTGTTAAGGGTCACACAATGAGTCAGTGAGTGAGCTGGGATTTGAACCAGGGACCGTGTGGTTACAAGCCCCTTTCTTTACCCACCGGACCACACAGCCTCTTACTGACTGCAGGGGTGAGTAGGGATGAGGTCTCACACCAATATGACAGGCCTCATCTTGAGCACAGATTACATTATCAGATATAGAAGAGCAAAGGGAGCAAATGGCAATGTTCTGAGAGCAACAGTGAACAGAAATGACATTTCATAGTTGCATGGAAACACAAGTTACAGTTACATCAGCCTTAGAACTGCAGTTCCTTGTGCTAAAAAGTACTCTGGCATTTGCATTTACACGTATGATATTTTAGCTTAATTTCAATGGACACGTTTACAATAAATGTTTCCTATATCGGTGAGCATTTATTTCCTAGGACCCCTGAAAATTGTTATGTGTTCTTTATGATGGTTATGTGCTGTGATGGGTTTCATGTAAAAACACTTTCTGCTACATTCTCACTGAAGTGGATGGTGAAGTTTTCATTAAGCAGTTTATCAAACCTAAGTAGGTACTGGCACAATATTTAAGCTGTTATACCATCAAAGGCTGTTTTGTCTTAAACTTGGACAGTCTGTTATTTCCAGCCCAAAATAATACACATTTATTTTACTTGAAAAAATAAAAACATCTCTATTGCTAGTTTGCCCCAATATTAACTCTGATTTCCTGGTCGCTAAGGACCATGGGAGTCAATTTATCACATCACACAGTGATTGAAAGGGAGTTCCAAAGATTGTAAAAAATAAATAAATAAACATGCGTTCAATTATAAACAGTTTGTAAAAAAAATGTATATGAAAAGGTACTTACTGTGGTGACATATTGAATGTCCCTCCAGAGATTTGTTTCTCTTGGAAAATCCACCAAATCTAGAAAGTTGTCCACTACTACTTGTCCTATAATGTCGTGCCTGGAGAATCTATCAAAGTCGTACACACTGAAGTGCAGCTTTCGAGAGGATAGCTCATTGTAGGCCACAGGGAATAGGAACACCTCATCAAACACAGGGTTCAGAGTTTTCCTGTGCACTTTAGTCTGGTGTTTGGTTTTGCGATCAGGTAGTAAGTAGATCTTCACATAGGGGTCTGATGTGCCGGAGAAGTCTTTGGCTGGCAGATCGACTGCTTTGTGGATTTTAACAATCAGCTGTTCCAAGTCACAGTCAAATTTAAGAATGAAATTGAGCTTTCCACAGGATTTGCTATTATTTCTCTTTCCGTCATCTGTATCCACGGATCTTTGTTTATAAAGCTCAGGTTTAATCCGCCCAAGCCCGGTGAGGGAATCCTGCTTTTGAAATTGCTGGATACTGAAATCCGGGTTGGAGAGATTCAGTTGCCTCCGTATTGAGTTATGCCTTTGAAAAAAAAGAAGAGATATTTTTAAATCCACCATTATCGTATAATTTAACATACACTGAAGAAATCGACTGGCATGGACCTTTCTAGAGCTCGAGACCCATTACTCTTTAGACCGCACTGTTGGTCTAATACTGTCAAAGATTTCTCTGGGCTACGCTATAAATAACCTGCAAGGAAACTGTTTTTTCATCTTGTAACACATGCTCATACTAAGCATAAAATAGCCAAAAAAGGCAACTAACCTAACAGAAGATGTTGGTTCAGTAATCTGCCTCTGCATTCGCACATTGTGGATGCAGTTCTCTTTCACCGCTGACTGGGCTTCAAGCGGGATGTCAGGAGAGGTGTGGCTGATCTTCATGGCAGACTCTGGGATGGCAGTGGCTTCCTTCACATAATCCTGTCCGTATTCATTGTCGTTGACCTCCACATCGGTGTACGTGGGCTGCTCGGGCTGACTCTCTTTGTTTGCAGAGGAAATACCACGTTCACGCCATGGGATCCAACACAGCTTCCAAGAGACAAAAAGAGACACACCAAAGAGAGCTAGTCCACAGGCCGTCACAACCAGAGAGAGCAAGCTCACTGACACATCTGCAGAAAGAAGCACAACTTAGTGTCAATGGAATGGTGGATATTAAGGCACTGTTCACTTTTGCCCACATTCTATTCCTTTGGCTATACTATGCATTTACCATATTTTACCAATGTTTGCCTTTTTTATATGTATTATTTATGCTACCTATCTGGTTTCTTTTACTGCTTTCTTACACTTTGCTATGGTTTTACTATAGTCAACTTTTATATTGCATGTATTCCAGTGGATATCATTTTATGTGAATGTCTACTGACACTTCCCAGAGGTCTCATTTATTTTACTCTTTCTTATTCAAATCCACTGCAGAATCTGTAGTGTCTGTAGGTTGACCTTTGGGGGTCAAACAAATAAGCAAATCAGCAAGCTGAATAGGTCTGATTGACAGAAACAATCCTTGCAGGAAGTATTCATTCATCCGGGCAGGGGTGTTCTGTTCGTAACAAGTCAATTAATTTAAAGAGGAAGTTTGTGCAATTCACATTCACTTTACATGTTGATTAAAAACAATTCATTTGTGGTTTAGAGAGGTGAGCTGAAGAACCTGGCATGTCTGAAAGTAATTATGGGGCCTATAGTTGCTGTCCACAGGGCCCCTCATAAAAACAATCTCCCAGTGAGTGAGTAATAAAGCACTTGGTCAGAACAAACAATTACCTCGTGCAAGAATGTATTAAAGAAAATAATCAATTGTTCTCTATGGGAAGTAAACTGGTGAGGGCCATCTGAACTTAGGGTTAAACATTGGTTGGCCACTTCCAGACAGCTCTACATTTAATAATAGACATGACATGTGGAAGTTGGAGCAGGTAAGTGTTACTTTTAAATATGTCTTTATGCATTTCTTAGTCAAAAGTAATACTCAAAGCAAACTATTTCTAAAGAAAGTGTGGTTTTGTAAAAGCTTTGTGAGCAGACAACTGTTTGTTTCCTATGACCAGCACTGGTGCCATACAAAACATGTAAATAAACAGCAGTTAGATGGTACCATGTAGGCCTATATTTAGGGTAGTATAATAAAAAATAGTTTATATAATCATGTAAGAGTATTTGAAAGCAACTAATAAGTTCACAAATATGGAGTGCTATTTTAAAATGTACCAGTAAATAAGCCAAGAGGCATAATCACAAGGATGCCCTTTTTAATTATTTCATAATGTTATACTATTTTTTTTTTTAAAAAAACATAATCATATCACTGCTTTAAAAGTCAATATAGTTTCTGAAGCGCAAGCTTTTTCCTGTGTGAATAATTTTATTGGAAAACAAGATGGTTAAAAAAAGAATCTGGGGCAGATGGGAGGTTTATTGCTTAGCCTTCCCAATTTTTCACTTGCAGTGTGAAAATGCATGTTTATGCATGACAGATACTGTTTTCTTCAAGACAGTATAAGAGAATAAAGATTGCTTCACTTTATAATCAATAAGACAGTCCTGTGTCATTAATTGGATACATAACATTCCAATTAAACAGCATGTTCTATTTTTTATCTAACAGGATATTTATTTATGTTGTACTTATTTATTGAGTTTGCTAACCAGATATAATACAATAGATGGAGGACAGTCGCCTGAGTATCAGAAATGGCAAAAACAACTTATTTACCCTCTTCATTCCATCCATTCTCCGCTATTTCCAGGCCTGGCGGCAGCATAAACGCTGTGGGGGGCATCCACTTATTTAGGGCGGGCTCATTTTGGAAGACAAATCAATTAGCACGTATTCTCTATTTTACTTCACTGTCATGACAATACACAAATAAATAAATAAATAAATCATATGACCGCGCAATATTATGAACTATCCACACGGCATGAATTACCACAGCTCTATCCGTAAAAGTTTTTAAATTATTATTATTATTACCGCATTAGGAACAACGGGGTGTCTGAGCAACAATACTTGAAATGAATACAATCATACAGTGAGCAGGCCCTCTACAGAGATTGCAATAAACAGCTTCCCACACACACTACATTACTGTAAAGTAATGAATGTACATATTATAATGCTTACTTTCAACTGACTATTCAATACTGAACATAAAAAACATACGCTCATGTAAACAATCCGACAAGGCGATCCTATGAAGGGGTTTCCAAACACCAGAAGCAACAAGACATTTCAATTATTATTATTATTATTATTATTATTATTATTATTATTATTATTATTATTATTATTATTATTATTATTATTATTGTGCTTTGCTTTACTTTAATTTGATTTGATTAAGAATTTCTCATAGATTTTTTTATTTAAGCGATAGTGCCCGTCGATGATGGCTCTACGTGTGATAGTTGACCGTAACGTCAACTATCACATGGTAGAGCCATCATCAAGAGGGCACTATCTCTATTAGAAAATTATTTTACCATTGTTTTCTTTAAAAAAAAAAAAACACCTTAAAACCTAAATTCACCTTGAACTTGTACTGATTTGTCGGGTGCTTTTGTCAATGCAAAGTATTGATTGGCTGGTTTTGGTGGATAATAAAATTAATTTGGACCAATTGTGTATTTGTTTTGTATTTACTGTCCAATAGTGAACTACGCTTAAAAATACAGCAAGTTGGCAATTAGCAGGTACCATTACAGCTGATAGAGAGTGCCTATAAAACATGAAAACAACGTTTTCTGTAAATGCTACACTGAAATAAAACATCAGTCTTGAAATTGGACTCTTGATGCTAATGGGACATTTTGGAAGGAGCATCTGTAGATGTCTGCATAGAGCTGTAAAACAGGTCTCTCCATTTTAAACCTGAAAGCTAGCCATTTCTTTTGATTATCATGTAAAGCAATGCTTTGTGGTTCCGAAATGCAATAATCTTCTAGCTTGGTATTCTGAATGATAATGCTATAAACTCTTTGTTTATAATGTCGGCTTTTTCACTGTTTTATTTAAATTTGATATAATGTATTCATGAAAGCAAACTTGTATCAACATTACTAATAGTAGTATGTTACAGTAAATTTGGCACTAAACCAAATAAACCTAATTGCTTATGCTATCTCACTTAAGTGCTGCTAAATATAGTTCAGTACCAGAGCTAAACAAGGTCCTGCTGCTCATGCAAAGATCAGCTCACTCCTGCATGATTAAACAGTCGATGTTTGTATTTAGTTAGAATCGACCTACACAGACCTAGGCAAAGCAGATATACTGAAGAAGAAACAGGAGGTGAAAAACAGCGCCAATATTTAGTATGCAATTGCGTTTGGTGAAAGAACAAATCTCCCCATGTCATTAAACTTGAGGCGGTGCAGTCCAGTGGTTAAAGAAAAGGGCTTGTAACCCGGAGGTCCCCGGTTCAAATCCCACCTCAGCCACTGACTCATTGTGTTGACCCTGAGCAAGTCACTTAACCTCCTTGGGCTCCGTCTTTCGGGTGAAACGTTGTTGTAAGTGACTCTGCAGCTGATGCATAGTTCACACACCCTAGTCACACACCCTAGTCTCTGTAAGTCGCCTTGGATAAAGGCGTCTGCTAAATAAACAAATAATAAACAGCGTGGACGAATGGGTCCAACAGGATCAGACACGTATTTCTAGCTTTGGTTGGTTCAAAATGCACAGCTACAGTTATTATGAATTACTTTGTGTGTTGTGTTCTTCGTGAACTTGATGTGTTGCTATGACAGTATTATAAGTTTGATGAATGACAGATCAGAGCCCAGATACACCTGCATCTTGGAAATGCACTGTAGTGGCAGAATAGGCTTGATGAAGTGGGTTTCTTGTGCAGTGAAGGTAAGAATAAAGCACAGCTTGAGTTCTCTTCATTGAACACATTTTATGCTTTCTGCCTTTTCTGTCACTAAAGTTGGTGAAAAGGCTATGAATCGCATATTAGCAAAATGTGAGTGAAAGCCGTGTTGCCTCCATTACTATACTAAGATTACAATTCTGTTTTAAATGACACAGTACATGAACATCTTGAGGATGTGGAATTTGGACCAGAAGTATCAGTGTCTGAAACTGAAAGTGTAGCAAATGCATTTTCCTGGCAATTCTCGATGTGTCTGGATGGGATCTAAATGGAACATGATTCATTCGTACTTGACCCAAATTCCATTTGTTCTTTATTTTTAATTGTGTCATTCACTTCTACTACAGTCTAATGCAATTCCAATGTAAGCTTAATTTGATAGTTGACAGCAACTAGTGCATTTTAAAGTACAGAGTGTTTACTACCTGCAAATTAACAAACCCAATCGGATTCTAAGCAACAGAACTGTACAATAATCTTGCAAATATTGTGTGCATGACCAAAGACATCTGGCAATTACATCCTTGCATGAGCAATGCACACAGTTTTTATACATATCCTATAGTAGTTGGTTCTGTTACTTCAGTAGAAGATACCATTTGCTGGACTCTCTCTTGTCAGGTATAATCTGTGTAGGCATATTAATGGAGTGTACACACAAATCACTCCGGTCTCTTACTGATACTCAAATATACACAGGCATGCTACAGAACTTACTCATTATTTATGGGTTACAACTTCAGTGCTATTTGGTCAGGATAGTGAAAGAACAAGAACTCTAGAAATGTGTGGCTCTTATGTGATGTGGGCAATGTTTAAAAGTAATTGGCACTAATGGACACCTTTGCAGGCAGTCTTTCTGAGAGGCCAATGAGCAACCATTAAGGGGGTGGTTCCTTCAGAGCATGGTTGAGCCATGTAGGCTCATTAATGTTGCCTGTGCTGGTTTCTGTTATCACTCTGGATACTAGTACCTCAGTCTCCTTTACTATTAATCCAGCATATTTTACAAACACTGAGGTATATTTTTTAACAAAAAAATGTATAAATAAGGCAAACCGAATGACAAATATCTACCATATTTTTATAGCCTGATAAGCAAACCTTTTTTTTTTTTTTTTTTTTTTACTATATTTTGTGTTTGTCTTTTGTAATGTAGGCATAAACATGTCTTTTAATAGTCCTGAGAGCGGAATTCACAACTTTCTTTCTTTTAAAATGCAGAATTCCTTGATTTGCAGGATTTTCTGTTTCTCATCTAAGTGGGGCAGGGCACTGACATCATCTTGCTAAAAATACCTGTTTAATCGCAGCTGATGTTTGTGCTGGTTTCTTTTAAGGGGCATGACTTGAATTTGCAAAGCATAGCTGTCTGATATTTTCAATTTAGCAAAATTGGGTTCCTTGTTGTCAACCATGCTTCATGTAAAATATATATGTATTATATACCCTTCCACCTCCCCCATTTATACTGATCCAGTATACACAATTAAATATATTTAGCAGCTTCAAATATCAAGTATATGTTCAATTATTCAGGTTTATTTTAGGTGTGTTAAGTAATCTTCAGGCACATAACTGCTAGAGTTGTTGTGAGATCATTTATGATTTATAACATATGTAACACAGTTTGATAAACGTCCTAGTCCCAGGGAATAGGACGTTTATCAGCAGAATAAAACATTTATTATTTTTTTTTTATCAGGTTCTCTCTATACAATTTTTAGTTGCAACTACATAAAGTAGGCGACATTTTTTTTTACAAAGGTTCACATGGAGTTCAAGTAATGAACACAATGTAACTCTACAGAAGACTAGGGGCAGCAAGTACTGTGTATATACATGAGACTGTATGCAAGGTCTCGCAGGGTATCAGAGTGGAGCAATACAATTATCGACGGTATTTTACCAAATAGTTTGTCTTTCAATGGGTGGGGCTCGTATGACTGCATTACAATTTAACTGTCTCATTTACCCTTTACAATAATGTATTTGCCTTTTAATTGTTTGTCATAGAAGTATGTTTGCATATAGTTCACTATAGGAATTGACCCATTTAAAGAACTATGTAAATATATTTTGTTTCGGGGTAAGCTTATTTATAGCAACGTGGAAAGTATGTTACAGAAGTAGTGTAACAGGTTTTCTTTTTTTTTTGTATCTGGGTAGGTGGCGCGGCATCCTTTAGCTACAGAGTTGTGAATGAGAATATATTGCAAAATAATTGAAAAAATATGTATAATATAATTTCACCCATCAGTTTCTCACTCGCATGTTTGTTTTGATTATTTTCTTTTAATTTATATATTTTACAAAAAGTGTTTAAAGCAATTTAAAAACAGAAGTCTTATTCAATAAAGCATATTGCGTTGACCAAAAATACTAGTTTAGGGTGATAGATTTACCATTACCTGAATCTGGATATCGGGGTATGGAGCGATAACGGATATAATTTATGAAATCCTGGCAGCTGTCGTTTTGCACCTCCCCTTTAGAACAGAGATCCGATAAGAGCTGCAGCGCCTTTTGACAAATCTCGTCCTCTCTGTCTCCAGGCATTTCCCACCAGCATCCTTCTGAATGGAGGGGCTCTCGGGCAGCACCACACCACTCGATCCCCTTGTTAGACACCGATTCACGGCGCTCAGTGCAGCTGGTCAGCCCAAAGCACGCTTCAGCACAAACGGCCCCCCTCGTAGCTGATGCAAATAGTCTTGAAACCATCCAGATCACTCCTTATTGAAAGCCTAAGACTTGTCTTTCCCGACTGGTCAAACTTGTGATTTACAAAGCCTAAAATGCGAGCCCGCAAAAAAAAAATAAAAATAATAATAATACTACAAGACCACTAGATGTTTACCACGGGGCTAGAATTATTCAGCACTACCTACAGTAGTGCGCTGTTCGCTGAAGCCAGTGCTGAACTAATGCTCGCGCAGTCTGCATGAATGGCTCACCACTTCTGCAGGCATTCACCTCTTCTCTGTTTGATCACCATGGGATTTCCAGCCTGACTGGGTTCAAACTGCACAGCTAATTACTGTCAGCGTTTCATACTGGATATGTTATTCTGCTTTAGTGTTCCTGGTATGCCTTTAGGTAAACTTAAACTGATGACATATGCGTTGCTACGAGATTTGCATTATATCGGCACTTTGATAGCTACAAAATTCACACTAGAGATATAAAGAAAGATAGTATGCATACATATTGCATGCATACACACATAATATTACACTACAAATGCACTCGTCTATGCATACATCTTGTATTTTCTTTTTTGTTGTTATTTGGACACTAATTTGATTGGCGTTTTCTATATTATTGTGAGCAAATGCACTTTACAAATAAATACGAACAAATAAATACGAAAGAGGTTTAATTTTGAAACGTAGTAGTGATCCTGACTTGAATATACAAATACTACATATTTGCACGTATTTATGGACATGTTATGGAAATAATAATAATAATAATAATAATAATAATAATAATAATAATAATAATAATAATAATAATAATAATAATAATAAAGATGGTGATAAAATAACACACATGCACAGATTAGGAGGCTGTGTGGTCCAGTGGTTAAAGAAACGGGCTTATAACCAGGAGGTCTCCGGTTCAAATCCCACCTCAGCCACTGACTCATTGTGTGACCCTGAGCAAGTCACTTAACCTCCTTGTGCTCCGTCTTTCGGGTGAGACGTATTTGTAAGGGACTTTGCAGCTGATGCATAGTTCACACACCCTAGTCTCTGTAAGTCGCCTTGGATAAAGGCGTCTGCTAAATAAACAAAGAAAAACCTAGGGTGCAATCTAAGCCCCTGGGCTACTACATTTTAGTGTAATGCTTCTGCAATTTAATATGTACTAAAATGAATTAAATGAATTATGAATTATGTTTACATTAATTTATCCTTTAATGCTTGGCGACCTAATATGGGGCGCGGATACAAAAAAAAAAAAACACTCTCCAAATCTTTATATGGGGACATATGGAAGACGCAAATGCATGACCTGATATGAGGATGATATTTTTGTCTACATATAAAGCAATGGAAAAAAAAATGAAAAAAGTCCAATTAAATATATTTAATATGTGTCCAAAACTACAATATTTAATGCATGAAAGGGTTAATTGCTTTTATTTTATTTATGTATTTATTAATTATCAATGTTCTGGACAAAATAAGAAAATGCCCGTTCCTGTTACAACCCGTTATTGTAGTTTTGCAATGTCACGTTTCCATTTTAATACCGTTAATCTGTCTCGTGTTACATAACCACTATGCAACTTGAGAATACTTGATTTCCTGTATCAACATAATCCTGGATAAAGTATGCTCTTGCCATAACTTGTTATAATTTGGTTAGCATCTGGGGTGTAAATGTAGCTTTTGTGAAAAGGTTCTCATATGGAAACATTCTAAAAAGCGAAGATTAAAAAAAAAAAAATTCAGAAGTCTACTGACCTGCCCAGTGGATACTCTGATATAGGAGAGTAGGTGTGCACTCAACTTACCAAACTAGCAACAATTGCTCCAAGCCAGATAAATGAATGAATAACTTATGAGGTAGCATTTATAACCTTTAAAGCTTGATATATCTGAACATACAACCTTTGAGTCTTTGTGATACAGTATAATAGACAAAAGGTGGCAAAGACTTCATGGTAAGTGTGCTTTCAGAAGAACATTTTGTTTTGTATATAATGTATGTCAATTTGTGATCATTTTGTTTATTTTGTAAGAATGCATTAAAATACTATTGTGGATATACATCAACAAGAAAACCAAAGTGCTTTGTGCTAATTTGGAAAACACAGAATAAACCTAAGCATTACTATTTACAGTGTAAAGCATCTATGCAGTATGCTGATTTGCATGGGTTTGGGTTTTAACTTCCACAGTCAAAGTTAAACTAAATGCATTGGATTAAAGATCCTCCCCCCAAAAAGGACACATTGCCCTTTCAAGCTGCAGGGATCTGCATATCAATCTTAATATTGGGAAGTTTGATCAGAGTTGCACCTTTTCTCAAACCAGACTCTCCCCAGGGCTTCATTGATCAAGCTTAATGTAGTTATATAAAATAAAGGACCCCTGCCTTATATTCAGGAGTTTACTAGGTAATTATTGAGAATTACACTGAAGAGCGTATGTCTACGGCACTAGATATATTATATAACTGTTCATTTATTTTGAAAAATAGGCACAACTGTAAAAGCAGTGGGGGTCAAGGTTGCCCCAATTGTTTCTAGCAACTCCACTACAAAATAAGACTTGATTGGAACAGAGAAATGCCTCCATATACAGTATGTGTGTGTGAGAGAAAGAGAGGGAGAGGGGAGAGAGATAGATGTCATCAAAAGTTTGCATACCCCAATATGTGGAAATATACATACGTTGTTGTTTTAAAAACATTTTAAAACAGAAATAATTTAATATAAATGATACAGACGTCACAATAAGTGTGTTCCCTGTATATTTCCATGTTGACAAAACAAGTTAATTGTCATTAAAACTCAGATGTTCTGTAATATACATATGCATGGTTAAAAATACCTGGGGTCTGCAAAAAAATATGTTTGGAGAAGAAGAGAGAGAAGGACTTTTTTGTACCTTACTTAGGCAACTTATTTCTCTTACAGTATGACAGGTATTGACTTTTTTTCTACATTTCACCTAAGAGTGTTGGGAACTACAAATTTAAAAGTGAAATGGTGCTTTTGTCTAATTTACTTTTGCTGCGCCAGTACCTTGAAAACATGTAAACTATCCTTGCTGTATGTATGGATAGAGAGATAGATAGAGAGTCTGGCAGTTCTCGCTCTTCGCTGATAACTTGGCGCAAGGAACTACCGTTCTTCTCAATATCACATAATCACATAATCTTTTTTTACAATGTTTAATGCAAATTGTTAAAACCATACTGCTTTGGGCTTTGTTGCACAACATATAGTTTGTGTGTCTTGCTGATGAGAGTAACTTGAATGTGTGTTTTATTGGTCCGTGGTAACAGAAAGAAAATAATTGCTCAAGCTGTATCTATTCCAATTTATATTTCCCAAAGGGCATGCTACCTAGACACATTCTAGAGTATTAAATGTTTGGAATGATTTTTCTGTTCTTTACTCTGAAAACAAGACTTAGCACAATAATATTGATCTGGATTTAGCAGCCTGGCCATTCAGTACTGTTTCAGCCTGTTTTAATTAGACATTGCATGCCACAGTGATCAACATATTCCAGCCCAATAAAGGGATGAGAATAATATGCAAACTGTCTTCCACAGTTATTAAGATTCAATTGCTTTGTGTTTATTATCCTCCCCTGCTCATGTCAATATATATTCTACCAGGAGCAATCCTTAAACAAATTTAAAATTGTTCCTGTTTGTGGAATAGGTTTCAAGTTTTGTTTTTTAAGGTTAAACTATAATAAGGGTATGTTTTGAAACTGTTTCCTCAAGGCTCCTTTTTTAAAGGAGAACATTCTGCTTTGTCAGGATTCAAAACTGATAAACAAACTACTTCAAAGTGCTAGGGAGAAAATACTGCTTTTGTTGTTTGAGTCTAGTTTTGTGAAACAAACATGAGCTAAGGCCTAGAGGAAATGCTTTGAACATATACCTCGGTCAAGTGAACATGATTTAGGTAGCTGTCTTCATCCGTGATTTATATACTTTTAGTCCAACTGCATCAGTAGTCAATGAAAAAAGAATTACTGACAAGCTGTGATAACAGGAGTTTTTGCCCTATACAGTTTTGCCATCCCCACCGCTGCAGAAATCATGAGACAAATTCTTAGAAATCAAGAGATCTGGCATCTGATTCGCGAGATTTTATTTTTCAAAACATAAACCAGTATTTCACTGCTTAGAGACAACCAATATTTTGAGTTGTTTTTTAAAACCTTGTTTAACAACAGCTTATATTGCATCTATAACACCTCAAAATCTCTTTACAGACCTCTATTAGTGCTTCTCAAAATGCATAACAAAACTGGACAATCCAGGTCACCATTCAGCATTACAAACAACATTATCTATTATCGTACCTGTTACTGCTGCGCAGACAGCTGCTGTGATGACAGCTACTGGGGTGTTGCATGTTTAGCAATATGAAGGAGCTGGAAAGCAACTACTCCAGTCCGGGTTGAATTTGCATCTACAGTGTTTGCGCTTCTTTGAGTTTTCCGCCATGACTAACGTAAACCTTTCAAAAAGCGAAAAATCCTGAAATCCCACAGTACTGTCACGAGCTCGCAAGCAGGTCTTAATTTTAATTTAGAAATTGTGTGTCTTGCGAGATGCATTCGCGAGAATAAGCAATACTGCCTATACCCTCTTGATGGAAGAGCCACTGCTGAATTTCACTGGCACATTTTGCAGCACTGCGGAGCCACCATGGACCATTCATCAGCACCCAACAAAAACCAAGTCTCTAAGCAAGGACACTATATATATAGACAGGCAGATTTGCAATTTTAGTCCTGAAAGATTTCAAGGCTTTCCTTTGTGCCTTCAAAATGAAAAGTGTTTCAACACATTCCAGAAATTATAAAGTAGGACCTTAAAAAAAATAGTCATTATAACTCCTTTGTAAGATGTATGATGCCTGCTCTTTGGTCCACCTTTTACAATTAAATGGCAGGCAGCACAATGGGTCCAGTTTTGAAGTGCAATGGCAAATTGTCAGAGTGGATTCAAATAATGTTATATGTATACAGGTATACAGAAAATAAACTACTCAAAATAATAATGCAACTGATCCTGCCTGTTCCTACTGTAAACTGTTCTATTCCTTGCCTTTGTATTTCCATGGACAGTATTTCTTACTCAAAGAATCATCCCAGATGTGTATGTCTTGTAACGGTATATATGCAACAGAGACCTAAAAATGCATTGCCGTCATAAGTCTGCTCTCCTTTAAAATAACTATTCTTAAATATTTCCAGAATGATGCTACTTTTTTCCCCAGTGTAGCCTTGTTTAAATGAAACTTGAATTGCTTGTTTTGCTTTTTTGTCTTTTTTGTCTACTACATAACAACAGCTTTCCTCTGAAGTATTACAAATAGATTTGAAAACCTGTGTTTAATAAAATAAAAAAAAACAAACATGGAAACAAATGAGAATAAAGACAGCGTAGACCTGCCTCTAAGATACTATTTACATTGGCAAAGAAATTGAGTTAGTGTACCCTAAGCCAGCTACTGCTGGCCTTTATTTCTCTAAGGGGACTAGGTTGTGATTATTACAGGCACTTAACTCGCCTTGTCACCAGCATTTTACTTTGCACTTAAGGAAGCTCAGTGTGTTAGTTTAAAATATTTAACTGTAATATTCCTCTTGGGGGGGGGGGGGCTAGATTCAGAAGAGTGTAGCCCCAAACCTTAAGGAGTGACCCATTTCTCAACTTCGATTGATTAATTTGGACAAGCCTGGAGTTTTACATGAATAATAGATCCATATAATTCTTAACATACCGTAGTTAAAAATATCACAGAGAAAACCATAGAATAAAAATGTGGATGTAGTATGCATCCAAATGGCATTTTATTTTTCAATCTCTTACTTGGTGTTGTGCTATAGTACTGTAATATAAGGAAATGGTGTTAACAATGGAATTTTCAACCACAATAAATCCATCATATTTCATAAGCATGTCAAGAAGTAGTGTACAGTGCTGCCTGGTTAAGTCACTGTTAAGCCATGCTGACAGTAATAATTGCATGTGCTGTGTGTTACTGTGTACAATACTTCTAGTTCATGGTGCTCATTATTGCTTACGTCAAATAGTGGAATAAGGTGGGAATACTGTCCAGAGAAAATTAACACATCATTTTATAAGAAACTTCATCAAGGATTAAAGGCTTGTCAACTTTCAAACAACTCTACAATTCAGTGGGATTCTATAATGAACCTTCTATCTGTGTTTGTGTGTGAGATGTTTAGTTTTGCTAATGATACACTTTTTTTTGTTATTTTTTAGTTCGAGTGGGTAAAGCTATAGAAACAAAGTTTGCTTACCAAGTGTTAGCTAAAAGTGCATCTTCTAAGTTGCATTAAAAAGAAAAAACTGTCAATTTGCCCAAACAAGTAAGAAACTACTCAGATACAGGTAGAAACCCTCTGACGCCATCAGCTATTTATTTCCGATGGCATGTTGACCCCAAGGCAACTCAGTCTTCGGCAACAATCACATGTCTGTCACCAAAAGTTGCTTGTGTAACCTAGGCCTTATAGAAGAAAAATAATTAGAAAGCAATCTTCTTATTATACACCTTGATCTTGTCCAAGTTTCTTGTGACTTCTCTCTAAGCTGTCTTTGTGTTCTTGCTCAGCCTCTATATTTTAGTTCTGTTGAGATCACAGCTTTGGTAAGAGAGGTTAGGCAATCATTTTCAACATCATTCATCATACCTGTCTTGGTTCTTTTATTTGAATCAATGCTGCCGGTAGCAGCAGTTCGCTGTGTCCTTAGGTCCTAGATTACAGGACTCTGTCTGTAAGTGTTACTGCATGGTCATTTTACCTTTGCTTCAGGAAGTCAAATTTCAAGGAAGGTTCCCCTTTACTGGGTATAATTGCATCATTCGTCAAGAAAGTAACTTCCTTTCCTAAAGCAGGTATCACTGCTGTATTAAAAAGTTGTAGTGTCTGAGGCTGCCATGCCTGTAAATAAGTGAAACTATTTATTTTTTTCAACAATTTAGTTTGCTCAAGTTCCTATTGCTCAAAATGAGTTCACTAAAGACTGAAATCAACACCAATACAGGTCATTACCAGGGTTCATTTGTTTGTTTTTAGTTTACTATCATGTGATCCCTCAGGTGATTAAGATTGTGAAAAAGCTACACAAACTTGTCAATAATATTAATGCAGTTGACAAAGTTCACACAATAAAGCTTCTGTACCAAGAAAGCCACAGTGTCAGTAATGTAAACCATGTATTCAGGTTGTCAGGAACTTCTGAAAACTTTTAAGGAACCACAGGCCTGTTTTCTTACTGTAATGTATAGGCATTAATAATGAGACTCATAAAAGACAGACCGAAAACTAAATTAGATTTTAGTTGTGTATGCAGCACAGCTTTGAATGGTATGCCTAGGCCAAGAATGGAAGCAAATGAAGACAGAGGGATGTTTATACAGTAGAAGTGTGTTCAGACACATGGCTATGTTTTATTGCAGTTGAACCTAAGGCGAGTTACAACAGTGTAACCTCTTAATTTACCTTTTTTTCTCCCAGGATCGTCTGTTGTTCTCGTCACATTCTGAGCAGGAAATTTGAATCACAATTTACAATCATGATTTCTGCTTTTGGAGCTGGTATGAAGGAAGCCTGAGGGCTGTGGTTTCCCTTATGGAACTGGCAAACATCCTACTGTGTGACAAAATGGTCTGCTGATGAACCTAAGCCTCCTGCATTGTGCCAACATTATAGACAAGAGTTCCTGCCAACTACTTGGGAATGCAGAATAATAGATTTAAAGAGCCCTCTGTTAGTAAAATGTTCTGTGCTTTCTTTCTCACTAGCCGCCCCTTGTATGAACAAAACTAAACCAAAGTAGTTTTGGTTTAATTATCCTGCTATGGTATACCATATGCAGTGTTTTAATAGATGGCCATTGCAATGTTAGGTCATTATTTTGGATGTATTGTAATATTTGAGAAGTGATAAATATGAAGGAAAAAAAAAAAAACTTACACCTGATTTAATGATGTGTTGCCGGAATCTAAATAAATGCTACCTTATAAGAAAAAACAAAAAGTATTGCATGAACATATAACCTTCACTCTTTTTTCATGTTAACGCATTGACTCATGTATCCACAATAATCTCTTTTGAAACAGTTACTCATGATTTGCCATAGACGGATATATGGGTATAGTAAAGACTTTTTTCCTGGGTCCGAGTGTGAATGCCTGGGCTACCTAAATCAACTACTGTCTTGTGCAGACTATTGTATCGTATTTTCTTTATCTAGAAACATGTCCATAAATCTAGACCTTCAATGGAAGAACATCCCATTCACATTTTGAATGTAAGGATATGCTACCATAATTTGCTGTCTTCAGTGACATGTCCAAACTTCTTACAGTTCACAATCTGAGCTTGAGGGCAGAAAAATGGCAACACAAGTCCAATACAGATGAAAGTCATGCTTTACTTTATGGAAGTAACACCGCGACTTGGCAACGATGATGGTCATTAAAGACTAAAAACAATCAGTGAAAGATGAATGTGTAAGTGATCCCCACATAAGTGATTTGAACTATCACACATAGGTCCTTTTAACAATGTAAAGTACTTGTATTACACTAGTATCATAAATAATACAATAGAGGGCCCAACGGATATTTGATTAAATTAGCAACAAGAAATTTCAAATACAAATTACAAACTTGTAATCTCAAAGCTGAGAAAAGAGTTTTATGTTGATCTAGAATTCTAAATGCTGTGGTTTTTGAATGAATAGACAATGGTATTTGGTTTAAATCTGTTTTATAGTATATTTTTAATCTTTCTGCTTTGTATTTGTAAAACATTTATGAAGCATTTGGAATGTACAGATCTCCACCGGGGTTGTTTTAAACTCATTGCCTGGTGATATTGTGATATTCAGCATGGAAGGTTCTGATGTAACACAGTTATTGTCAGGGGAGCTCGGCAGTGAGTGCTGTTTATTTCCCTCTGGAATTCGAGGTGCCTGAAATTTAAAAAACATTAGCTGCTATGCGCCTGAGGGGAGCTTAGCTGGAAGCTCCTGTCATTCTCGTTTGGGATTTATTTTAGACTTCCTTTCCCACTGTGGCTTAAAAGGATATTTTAAGTAAATGCCCGGTGTTATCAGCTGATTGATATGATGACACTGGATGTTATTTTTATATAGATGACACTACAAAAAAATAATAAATATTTACTGTACATTGGTTATATACAGTATTTCACTTTGGGTACATATCATATATAAAAATACCTTTTTATTCTGCTGCATTACATTGAAGAAGGCACTAGCGGAAACATGTGTCTACATGACTACATTTACCTTTTTTTAATTCTACTACTGCCTATTTTTCATCATCTTGGTTGTTTATGCATTGCACAGGTATATGCTTCACTGTGGTGAAGCCAGACATGTTAGTATCAAAACTCTACAGATTTACTTGAATCCAGCAGGAGATACAGATCATGTGGCGCTTAAAAATAGTTGCTCAAAGTAAAGCAATACAAACATTATTAGATCCCCACAGCCCTGAATGCACCAATTTTTGCCAGCGTGACCTGTGAATGTGAGACAGACCAGCACTAAATACTGTCCCAGAGAGCTTCAAAAATTGGTCTTTTGTCAGCCAACCCAGTATCCTCGGTATCCATGAAGCTTTGGACTATAAATGCAACTTGATTATCAAACAACATTTATTATTTGAGCCTTAGCTTTGTAACATACTGACCCAAAAAAATGATTTAAATTCGATTGGAGCCTTGTGACACTGCAGAGTAAGTGTGATTGAAGCAAATCCTATTTATATACTAACCAAGAATCCAGAACACCAGTCAGCTCTATAAAATGAAGCATTTGTATAGTATAGTCTGTTCTTGAATTGATTGGTATATAGTATAAACATGGCAAATATTTTTTTTAATGCGAGAGAGAGAGAGAGAGAGAGAGAGAGAGAGAGAAAAAAAAATATCATCTAAGAATCCAGAGAATTAATAATACAAAAAAAACATTAATATTCGCTACTGTATTCCCAGGTTCCAGTTGTTCTCATTTTGAGTACCAGTATGTAACCGATGAATGCATTGAACAGCTTGTAATCCTTCAAGCAGAGCTTTAAACACACACACATTATGAGTAACTACAGTAAAAGACATGTCAGACTTGTGTTAAAAAAATGACAATTAAAGAGAGACCCATACATATCAAAATGAAGCATTTCCATGAGCCAATTGAGTAGTCGCCAATTTTTTTTTTTTATCATTTTCTCCCAATTTTGAACGTCCAATTATTTTTAGGCTCAGGTCGCCATTACCACCCCTGCGCTGACTCGGGAGGGCGAAGACGAACATACGCTGTCCTCCGAAGCGTGTGCCGTCAGCCGACCGCTTTTTTTCACACTGCAGACCCACCATGCAACCACCTCAGTGCTACAGCGTCGGAGGACAACGCAACTCTGGCCAGCTTACAGGCAAGCCCGCAGGCGCCCGGCCAGGCTACAGGGGTCACTGGTGTGCAGTAAGCCCCACCTGGCGGCCCTCGGCCAATTGTGCACCTCCCCCTGGAAGCTCCCATCCACAGTCAGCAGTGGAATAGCCTGGACTCGAACTGGCGACGTCTAGGCTATAGGGTGCATCCTGCACTCCACGCGGAGAGCCTTTACTGGATGCGCCACTTGGGAACCCCCATATTGGGTTGTTTTTGTCTATAGATAAAAGTAATGGCCTTTTCTGAATGAAAACACACACTTATACTCTTGAGACCTACAGGTGTGTGTGCATATAAAATATGTACTTGTTTTACTGGCAGTAATACATTTGAACACTTAACAGACCAAGAAAAAGTGTTTGATGGCTGTGTGAACCACAGGGGATGGTGGTTTTTGAAGTGTGATATTGCAATGTTAACAAGCCACCCACTCTAGGTTTCCCAAGTACTGCACGAGTGAACAGTGCAAATGTCACTTTTAACCCTTACTGATCCTCCTAGCACATTATTTGGTTATGCCAAAGGGGGGAACAACATGTTACATTGGGTCACAGAGGTTGAATAAAAAAAAGCCATTCGGACTTCTGTTATCTAATTTATTAAGTGAAGTGTGTCTGTATTGAATCTGGCAGAAATGTGTAGGTCTATTGTGTGTGTTTCTTAAATAGAATAATAACACTATACTGTAACATGGGTTAAAAGTCAACCAAAAGGTACTGGAGAGTAACCAAAATCTTCCGACTTCAGTATTATTTCTCTTTGTTTTGTTTTTTTTCTGTTGTCAACCTTTTTTCCACAAAAGAAACAAACAGACACACATAATTAGATTTCATTGCCTCGTCCACCGTTGCCAGGGCTGGTAATTGAATTTAGTTCGCTGTAGCTTCTTGGATTTGCTGTATGCATTTTCAGCCATCAAGATGATTACTCATGCTAGAGTTAGAATGAGCCTGTGACAGAAACTGTCACTAGGCCTAGTATTAGGCCTGGTCATTGGACTTTTTGTTTAAGGACTGTTTTAAATAAATAAATAAATAGGAACAGACCATGGAAAAACCAGGATAAAAAAAACTTAACTGTTTGTTATTTATTGTTGATAACTGTCTTTGTTTAAATCTTTTGTAATAATAGTTGTCTTCTTTTTATTGTGAAATCTATGTACCTGTACAGGCTGTGTGTGTGCGTGGATGTGTGTATGGGTGGCAGAGGGATGGCACCCTGCTGCTGAAGACAATAAAGCTTTCAGGTGTGCCTGCCCAGGAAGTCTGATTGACTGATTTGACAGGCATGAGAATGTGGGGAATTCTATTCCCGTAATTGGTTGGTCAATCATTCCGTCATCCACCTGGAGCAGGTACTGCTGTATAAGAAGAGAGTTAACTAGGGGGGAGCAGAGAGGTGCTAAAAACTCAGTCCAGATCAGGCTTAAGTAAATAATATAGAACTCTGTAGCTAAACAGGGAAAAGTGATTGATAGGTTTGAAAGTGAAAGAAGTGAGACGGCATTCGTGTGTTTTATTTTTCGGCTATATCTGTGAAGCTCATCAGTGTTGCACTGGAAGGAGCAGCTGGTCACAGAGCCTGCTCTGGTTTGAGTTGAAGCTCTCCTGTAGCTCTGCGTGTACTCTTATGCCAGACAGCTTTGACAGAACACAGGTGTCAGTTTGTTGATTGCTAACCCTGGAGCAGCAGCAGTGTTTATAATTCTGGATGCCCACATTCCAATCTTGGGAAAGCAAACAACACTTATATTTCAAGATAACATTATTATCTCATTTTAAATGTTTGTATAGCATAGTAAAACCATCTCATAGTATCTGAAAGCACAGTGTGAGAACTGTAAAACAAACATCAACTAGAAAGATAATCAGAGATCAAAACCCTCTAGTTTTGTAACATTTTTGGCATGGTTTTCCTTTTCTTTTTACTTAGTTATAATTAATATTATTAGTAGAAAAAGTAGTAGTAGTATTTACCTTTCCATCTATGAAATGAGTTTTTTCTATGAAAGAAGCAGGGTATATGAATCTTTGAAAAGCTCATTGAACTGCAATACTGTTGCTTGAAAGCACTTTTCATGAGAATATTATTCTGAATTGCATCAACCTGCATCTCTGGATCCAGTCTGTCAGATCCAAAGCCATGATAATTATTCAATGTATATACAATATTCGACCCTGGTAAAAACCTCCCACCTTTCTACTCCTTGAAAGAGGCTGAAGTTGAAGATATCCAGGCTTTTAAACCATTAAACAGCAATTGTTCTCAAGGGCGTACATACAGTGTTCTCATTATAAGCAGAGGAACATACGACACAGTAACATTCTGCCTATAATACATCACTCACCATTATCAGAAGTATAGACCCCAGTTACACTATGTATTTGTTTGGTAGTATTTTCCATTGAACGTATATATTAATTAATTTAAAACAGTTATATAGTATTTGCCTGCTGAGATGCAAATACAGCCTTGGGAAAAATAACAGCCAGGTTCCAAACAGTAATGAAATACACAATACATGCAGTCCTGTTCAGTGCATAAAAAAGACTTAGCTGAAGGCATTGTCAATGCAGCAAAACAATCTGAAATTTGGTTGAAAGAATTAAGGTCCTGAACTCTATTGAAAAGCAGTTGGATTGCAAATGGTCAATGGGGCAAAAAATTATCATAACTCTAGCTTTTATTATAGGGTGTACAGTAATGGATTAAATATTTATTTTAAAATTTATTAAATAATAAATGTTACCTTTTACTAGTATCTAGTGTACCATGCGTGGAAAGTGTTTTTCATTGTTTTTCAATAAAAATGATAAGGCCTGGTCTAAAAATAGGATCCAGATTTAAACAGCACTCTACAGTAGGAGCACATTCCACTGAGGTCACTCATCAACATGATCTTCTGAATGCTAACAAAGTAAACACTGCTTCTGAATACAAGGTATACGAGTGCAGCTACAAGTCAGTATTACACTTTAGATCTGGGCATCATTTTGTACCAATAAAACACAGGAAGGGTCCATTTTAATAAACATGTCTTTAATAAACGAGGCTGTGTGGTCCGGTGGTTAAAGCAAAGGGCTTGTAACCAGGGGCTGGCTTTTCACCACTTTGGTAACAGGAATTCCGTGTTTGATCTGGATTATATTGTGCAATTTGTTTTTTCAAAACATCGAAATGGGATCAGGATTACTGTGATCCGGATTTCGTTTTGGTAATCTGCAATTGGGTTTTTCAAAATTTCAAGAGGAGATCAGGATTACTTTGATCCAAAATACCAGGATTATTGTGATCCTACTGCGGAGGTGGATTTAGCTTTTAAATCATCATAGACCATCGATATTTTGTTTGAACTGTCATAGCAAACACATGCTATATGTCCAAATAGAGTGTTAGAATATCATATTTACATATTTATTTGTATCCAGTTTTGTGCCCCTTTCAAAACAGTCTCTTTGGATGGTTTAATGTGGTGTCTGTAAAACTGAATAAACAGTTTTTAATATAGTTGTCAGACAATGCACCTTATAATTTCACATTATACAAGAGGTTTACAATCATGCTATTCAGAATCTCTCCAAGTCCAATGAATCTGGTTTTGTAAAGGGACCATTTCCATTGCTAATTTGGAGCTAGCATGAGGTCGCTCACAACAGTTACAGCACCAATTATACAACGTCCGTCTCAAAACAACTTCAAGTGAATAGCTTGACGGCAGGCATGTTGCAGATCTATTGTAAAAGTACTTAATTTGGCTTTTGCTTTATCCAGAAAGTAAACCAATTATCAAAGCTGCAGCAAGGTTTTAATGGGTTTAATCCTTTATGCTGAGAGAAAGTAATAAAGACTAATGAATCTTTTCATATGTTGATTCTTTTTTTAAATATCCTATGGGTGCACTGCATGCATTTTTATGTTACACAATTGGAAGGTTTACTTCCAGAATGTTGCAAAGACTGTGTGTAGTATATTAGTCAGTCAAATACAGTAGATACATAATGAACTAATACTATAATTTATTAACCCTTGAATTTCTTTCTTTTGGATTCCAGGGTACTACTAAGGACCACACACGTAGGAACAAAAGCAGCCAGACCAGGTAAGGGCAATAATACGCATTTTATTTTCATATAGGAAAGTATTCTATACAGCTAAATTATTAAGATACCATTCATAAGACATACCACAGGCCAATCATAAAACACGATGTCTAAAACAGTAAGAAAAAATAAAGCGTATCTATAAAATAAAGTCTCACTTTCCAGGTCCCTACGGCTTTAAACAAGGTCTATCTCTGTTTCAGTTTGCCCATATCCATTATTGCAATCCTGTTGGTTCAGAAAGTGAACAGAAATTCCACAGGGTGTAGGACACATCTCCCTTCAATCATAATACCCTCCGCGCTGGTTCTGTCCTGGTCACCACGCTGGTGCACCTCCAGATGAGAGAGAGAGTGAGAGAGAGAGTGAAAAAAAGGTGCTTAGCCACCAACTATGTGCAAGGCTAGATCTCTACTACCCCTCTACCCCCCTTTCACCCCAACTCTGGTAAAGCGGTATAACAGGTTGTTAAGCATCACAGATCTATGCTTCAGCTGTATAGTGCTCCCGCACCTAGGCTGGCTGGAATACCGATAATTAAAGCCACAGCGGGGTTAGCCTTGGGGGTAATCGCAGTGGCAGCTAACTGTGCTCTGCTCAATTCACTGCTCACAGTGCCCCCATTCTTCCTCTTTGATTTACTCTTTCTGTCCGGTTTATATAGAGGCAGGTCTAATACAATTTATCTCCTACAGGTGTGCTAAAATGCTGCACCTGGAGGTGATTGATGGTGGCTGGTTCCTTAGAAGCCAAATTTGTATTCCAATCATCCCAGTGTCAAAAGTACAAAAACAACATTTAATATCACAACTGTTGTGCAGGAATGCTGCACAACAAATCATAATGCACAAACAACCCAAAACAATATGCAAACCATTCATCAAACCAAACAGTGTGTCAATTGATTAATTAAGTGAAATCAATAAATATAACCCTGGTCCTTGGAAACAGTTGACACATAAGCGTTACCGTTCCTTCACTACACCTAATTTAATGCACGTCGCTATGCTCCGAGCACATTTTCTGGTGTGTTACATTTTATACTGTAAAGTGTTTCTCTCTTATTCATTGCAGTTGTGGAAACATCGGCTTCAGTATCTACAGGGTTTAATATAAAGTGCTTTGCAGTGCATTCCTGGATTGACACAAGGAATATGGTACAATTCATGTATATTAATAACTGCCATCTAGCTCCTAAAGACAGCAACTAGTATGGATCAGCAACCAGTCTTGGTGGCTACAAATAATTTCATAATGCTTTTGGCAGGTATAATCTGCCAAGTGTCAGTGTTGGAATGCAGTTCCAGCTGTGACTAGCATTCTGCATGACAGAGTGCCTCAGAACCTCTGCTAACACAATACCATTAATATTTACAGTAGGCATACATGAAACAATTTAAAAGGTCAGCTAAATGTCTATTTTCATACATGTCTTACATTTGGGCAATCCATACAATCTTTTCTTAGTATTATAACAATGCACATATATATTAGGACAGTGTGGAGGAGGCAGGTCGACAACTTTAGCCCAGGGCCTGAATTCTATGATAATGTAAGGAAAAATGATCAGAGAATTACAAATATTTATAGGTTAGTCATGGCATCCTTGCCTACAGGCACCATTATTTCATTATAGGTTGCAATTAGCACTGTACTGTCATTGGCATGTTTAGAAAGAAAGCAGACGTGAACCTATTTGAAATTAGGCAGATTTAATCAAGGTATGTTTCTGCAGCCACTGTTTAATATATTCATGTATGATTTTGCTTTTTTAAAGCATAAGGATGCAGTTTTTGAAACCTGCTCAGCTATCGCCTTGCCCATCTTTTCAATGAATTAATATAATCCTTCTGCTCACTATACAATTCATCCAATTAAGAGACTATCCTGAACAAAATTATTCCAAATAAATATTGTATGTGTTACATTTTACAGTATATGTCTCATATTTTCCTATATGAAAGAGGCACACAATGTTAAACGTGTTTTCATAGGATTTATAAGTAAGAACACTGGTGGGCATATCTCAACATGTTGTACTTCCCATTGAAAGATCCCATCCGACACACATGTTTTGAGTCCTTGTCCGAAAATAAATTGAAACGTATTGTGTTTTAGACAGACTCTTTCTGAGCAGGTTGTTTTAAATAAATATATCTCCAAAAAAAGTTGGGTCTGTAAGGCAATATTTAAAAAGATATCTACTTAAAAGAACTCTACTCCCACAAGCTGGCCTGCGTTTGAGTACCAATCATTGCTTTTCCTATAACATGTTTTCAATGGCCACTTAATTCATTCATGAGACTTTAGGAAGTTGATCAGAAGCATAGCATGTATCTGCAAGGAGCATTCGATAAATATTCTTCTCCAACAGCTTCTATTAAATTACCATTACAAAACAAAAAATCAAATTATCCTATAGGAAAAGCTGAGACCAACAAAATTATAGCCACATATATTAGTTAGGATTTATTGGAATGATGTTGTCATCACCACTTCAGGACCCTTTGATTTGTCACTTTGGTTCCACTGAAGCTATTGTGTATCTGTTTATGTACATGATTTAAATGATTGATGACACATGCCAGAAATGAAAGCATTTCCCAAGACAGTTTGCAATAAAAAACAAGCGTTTTTTTATTTTTTTTTATTTAAGGCCAATATAGGACTAATTAAAGGAAATGACTTTATAATTGGAGTCTTCACTACAAGTAATAATTCTGTTTGACAGTAAAACCAAGAGCAGGGAAGTATGTGTGTTAATATAGTAACTGCTTGTTTTTCATCATAGCAGGGCTTTATTGAACTAGGTTCTATTGCAGTCTCTGAGATATTTTGCTCTAATTGCAATAATAAAACTAAGCTTCCATTCCAATTTCTCTTTATTAGAGCTTAAAAAAATGTTGGCCAAGAAACTGCAAAAAAAGGCCTTTACTATCGATAAAAGAAAGCATGGTGGATCGGAAAAGGTCTCCTGGGCTAATAGCAAAATGCTAAATTGTGCTACATTATTTAAATTTTATTTAAATTAATATATTATTTATAATTGTCTCGTTATTAATTTAAAGTCACGCTGGTCTTCTGTAGTACAAAGCAATGACCTGTTGTGCTTTAGCATCCTGGTGTGTTGTCAAAAGCTGACACAAAGGCTAGGCATTCCTTTTACTTTGCTAATTCATTTTTCATTGTAGCATTAGTGCCTTTTTGATCTGTTATAATTGCATTTGAAAGGCTAAATTCCTGTATTGGTTATCAACTTTCCACAGCTCTGCTTTGCTTCACCAAAGCCAGCCCCTTTGAGCGCCACTGACCTAAACCCAATGAACCTGCTGACTAAAAGAGGTGGCGGTTCCTTTCATTTGGTCATTATGAATGTAAAAGGCTTACTGATAAGTGTGTATTTTCCTCTGTTATCAATAGAAATAGGAATAAAACAAAGACTGTCTTAATTAAATATTAAATCATTTCTCCTATTGACTGTGGTACAGTATTTGCTTTGAGCACAGAAGTACCAGTTTTTCTAAGGATGGGGTGGGGGGGAGGGGAGGGGGAGTATTACTGAGTTTATTAGAAATTCGGCAAAGCGATGGTTCAGGCAGGAAACTCACTTATCGTAAACATTAAGCATGTTAGGTGCCCTCATTCTCAGAACATGCGTCAAATGGCTTGTGTCTCATTCGTCTTTCGATAAGCAACACATCCAATGATCAGCTAGAAAGGGCTTTATATCTTACCTCAATCCATTCATCCCTGTTGTGCATCAGACTTTGTCTCCTCCTCCCCAGCCTCCAGCTGTTTTCTGGCTTTGTCTAAAATTCTCCTGCCCTTGGCTTCCCTACAGTCAGCCTCCCCACTATCAGCAAACTAAATGATGGGCAGGGGTACCTCAAAGGATGAGGCCAAAGGCCAAAGATGTAATGCAAATATGTATAACGTAGTATTGTCTTGTCTAAAATATTGTTTCTATCTTCAGAGTTTTCCTGACTGAATCTGAGGTCAAACTCAATGTGTTATCAACATTGTTTAAATTTGCAATATATACCAGAACAATCAAATCCATTAACCAGAGTGGTTTTGGACTGCAGTGAACAGATGCAGTGGAGTTCTATTTTAGTGTAGACTTGAATATTAATGTGGGGCACTGTAACTTTAATACATATTTTTAGCAATAGAAAGGAAGGTTAATATTGGGGCAATTGGATGTAGAACTGACTTACTCAATTTTAAATCCTATTTTAGAGTATGGAAAGTCTGTAGAAATCACCACACACTTCAATATTTTTTTTTTTTTCTAAAGCACTTGTTATTGCGAAGAATGCCATGTTCAGACAGACTTAATTGTATTTGTTTTTAAAAGAAAGCACACTAGCGACCAACACTTCTTCTCCAGTGTTTGCTCTTCCGTCTCGTTTGATGTTAATCTTTAGAAGTGATTCCCTGGATGCATTCTCCAGACAGTCATTGTTGTGTTTATAATTCCACCCTGCTACACTTTGGATTGCCTCTGTTACCCTCCTACATGATTAAGTGAAATCATAACTATTGAACAGGGCTTTCATGTAGCTATATACCCTTTATTTTAGTCTTCAGATGTTATCAAAAGCAATACAGTTTATTTCAGCATTAGGGATATGGTTAAAGAGCTGCTTTCCTAAAGGTATTGCCTTCCACCTGAAATTAGGTTTTATCTGTCCTTTTGATAAACAGCTATGGCCAAAAGTTTTACATCACCCTATAGAATTGTGCTTCATTAAGTCAAATGAAACTTGCTAAATAATGTTACGTTAACATATCCAATTACATAGTTTTCCATATACTTAACGACAAACTGACAAATTGAAAAATGTGACATTTCAAAATCTAACATATACTGTACTACTACTGTGGCTTCCGGTAGATTTTTACAATGCCATTTTGTAGTTTATTTGATTTACATGATGTTAAAAATCGAAATCATGTTCATATAGTTTTTGTATTATTATTATTATTATTATTATTATTATTATTATTATTATTATTATTATTATTATTATTGTCTCAATCCTAAAATTCTAGTTGATGCAATTCTTTTGGCCATAGCTGTACTCCTTGAGTATGTATTTATTTATGTGCCCAGGAAAGCAAGTTAAGAATTTAAAGTGCTTTCTAAATCATAAGATGCTGGCACATGGCTGAGCTTTCTTTTTTAATTATGTATATTTCAGTTGGTAAAGGAATGCACACTGCCACAATCAATCAATTAATTAATAGTTGGGTCTGTAAGACAATATTATAAAATGATATTATTTACATTTGTCAGCATAACAAATGAACCTCCTTAATGAGCACATTGCCTATTTCCGTATCCACTGGGATATTATTGAAGAGCATAAAGTCAATTCTTGTCCCTACTGATCTCGGACAGGTGGAAGTGTAATGGGCAGAGTTGTGTGCTGCTCTGTCTTTAGGGATTGGGATCCCTGACAGTGAGGTGAGGTTAAAGCTCTGTAACTGCTTGTGCATACTCCTGAGATTTGAGGTAGATTCAAATCCAGTCCTTTAGGGGCACGTGAATAAGTCTGTTGTATTCAAGTGGAACTATTCTTAGTAGTGGGAGTCCAGGAGCTTTAATCTTTTCTTTTTACAGTAGGTTATTTTAATAAGAGCATAGCCTGCTAACACTATGATCAAGACCTCCTAGCACAGCTAAAGCATGGTATTAGTTTCAGCCATTATTCAAAGTGGTCAATAAGTAATAATGTGTTTTCCTACTGTTCTCATCTTCTGTAAAAAGCAGAATACTAATGGGATTAGCTGTTGATAAACTTTAGGAGGGTGAACTTGAATAAATAATAAAATAATAAAGCTTTCTCAGATCAGATACAGTATCTAAAAGATTTTTCTCCTAGTGTGTTGCCATGGTAACAAGCACTATGTCTGACATTTGCTCAATTTTTGTTTTTCACACCTTTTAATTAATAGTACGACGTATATTTGTGCAACTGGTGTTTTCTATGACACTGTGGCAATTAAAGTTTGAAATATCTGGAAAACGAACATGTCCCTAAGGCATATGCTGTGTTCTAATTAAGGGAAGCGTTAAGAGGTATTTAAACAGTATGGCTGCCTTTATTTGACTTCACATCAGTCTAATAATTTCAGCTCTCTAGCATGTACATTCCGATTTTGTTTTTGCTGGCTAAGACCTTACCTGAGGTCAGTTATAATTACAATTACAGAAGGTCTAGCTAAAACATGAAATGCCCCATGTCATACCTATATGTCTGCTAGTAATTTAATAATTTAAATACCTTTTTAATATGATTTTTTTCAACATTCCATGTCCATCCAGTGATAGGTTTCACCTAAAAACCATTAGCTGTACACAAGAATAAAGCAGCAAATCAGAAATGAAAAATAAGATCAAGTTTGAGGGATCTGGGTAATTGCTTCCTGTTACTTCTCAGATGGGAAAAGAAAGATGGTCAGGAGCTGGAGAAGATTGCGTGTCACTGGGCACACTTAAGGGCTGTATTAGAACTGACACCTTTTTTATGATATTATCAGAACGCGTTGTGGCAAACTGAATTTCACAGCTTGAGTTTGAGTATGTACAGTAATGATCTTTGTAGAAAAGCTGTTTTTTCAATTTAAGGACACGGAAGAGAAACGTATTGTAATAAATCTTGTTTTTTAAATACATCTGTAATTTTACATCTATTATAGTTGTACGTTGTCTTCCAAACGTGTGCTCCATTTTTTTTCTTTTTAATACAATATATTTATAGTTGGCTTGTGGGTTTCTGGTGTGTTTTGGGGGAACAGTTTTGGTATAAAAATCTAACTGTGCTTGTTTTGACCCAACACGATTACAAAGCCATACAGACGTGCTCAAATTTGTTGGTACCCCTCCACAAAAAACGAAGAATGCACAATTTTCTCTGAAATAACTTGAAACTGACAAAAGTAATTGGCATCCACCATTGTTTATTCCATATTTAATAGAAATCAGACTTTGCTTTTGATTTTTTATTCAACATAATATTGTAAATAAGAAAACAAATGAAAATGGCATGGACAAAAATGATGGGACTGCTAACCTAATATTTTGTTGCACAACCTTTAGAGGCAATCACTGCAATCAAACGTTTTCTGTAGCTCTCAGTGAGACTTCTGCACCTGTTAACAGGTAGTTTGGCCCACTCTTCCTGAGCAAACTGCTCCAGCTGTCTCAGGTTTGATGGGTGCCTTCTCCAGACTGCAAGTTTCAGCTCTCCCCATAGATGTTCGATAGGATTCAGATCAGGACTCATAGAAGGCCACTTCAGAATAGTCCAATGTTTTATTCTTATCCATTCTTGGGTGCTTTTAGCTGTGTGTTTTGGGTCATTATCCTGTTGGAGGACCCATGACCTGACTGAGACAGAGCTTTCTGACACTGGGCAGTACGTTTCACTCCAGAATGCCTTGACAGTCTTGAGATTTCATTGTGCCCTGCACAGATTCAAGGCACCCTGTGCCAGGCGCAGCAAAGCAGCCCCAAAACATAACCGAGCCTCCTCCATGTTTCACTGTAGGTATGGTGTTCTTTTCTTTGAAAGCTTCATTTTTTCATCTGTGAACATAGAGCTGATGTGACTTGCCAAAAAGCTCCAGTTTTGACTCATCTGTCCAAAGGACATTCTCCCAGAAGGATTGTGGCTTGTCAATATGCATTTTAGCATATTCAAGTTTGGCTTTTTTATGTTTTTCTTTCAAAAGTGGAGTCCTCCTGGGTCTTCTTCCATGGAGCCCACTTTCGCTCAAAAAGCGACGGATGGTGCGATCAGAAACTGACATACCTTCACCTTGGAGTTCAGCTTGTATCTCTTTGGCAGTTATCCTTGGTTCTTTTTCTACCATTTGCACTATCCTTCTGTTCAATCTGGGGTCGATTTTCTTCTTGCGCCGCGCCCAGAGAGGTTGGCTACAGTTCCATGGACCTTAAACTTCTTAATAATATTTGCAACTGTTGTCACAGGAACATCAAGCTGCTTGGAGATGGTCTTGTAGCCTTTATCTTTACCATGCTTGTCTATTATTTTCTTTCTGATCTCTTCAGACAACTCTCTCCTTTGCTTTCTCTGGTCCATGTTCAGTGTGGTGCACACAATGATACCAAACAGCACAGTGACTACTTTTCTCCATTTAAATAGGCTAAATGACGGATAACAAGATTGGAGACATGTGTGATACTAATTAAAGAAACTAATTAGTTTGAAATATCACTATAATCCAATTATTTATTATCTTTTCTAAGGGGTACCAACAAATGTGTCCAGGCCATTTTAGAATATCTTTGTAGAATAAGCAATAATTCATCTCTTTTCACAGCTTCTTTGCTTTATTCTATGACATACCAAAGGCATGCAAGTATACATGATAAAATAGCTTTTAATTTCATCACTTTTCAGGAGGAATGAAGCATTATTTCAATGAGCTGTAAGGGTACCAACAAATTTGAGCACGTCTGTATGTACATTTTCATATACATCCAAAAAAGGCTTCTAGACCTTAGTTTTGAACTTCGGTACCAGGTGATTAGGTATCAGGAAGCAGCAGAATATTTGTATTTCTAGGAGCAAAATATCAGAATATTGAAGTATAAAATACTATACAATATCTTCAGCAGAAGAAATACTACAGAGGCTGATGTGTTTGTGGTGTGCCAAGAATATCTGGAATCTGGTAACTTCTTATGAAGCTGTAAAATCAAACTGCGATTTGTGAATGGGACTTCAGTAATGGTTCTGATGACATTGGTTCATTCCTTTTCTCTCACACATTGATACAGATAATCTTATAGCATGTTAATTCCAAATCCCATCTGAAATAAAGCAAAATAATTAAGCATGTAATAATGCATAGAGGAGAGGCATACCAATCTACAGTACATGTCAAGTTAACTCAATAGGGGCTATCCTGGTATGGGGTTTTGCATAGCTCTGCACTGTATCCATCACTAATTGCTTTGAGTCCTCATGAGACCACCACATTAGAAGGAAGCTGTCTACCTAATGTGCAGTAGATTAATACCTAGGGCTTTCTTTTTTAATTATGTTGATTTGCTGTACTTCAAAGATGGCCCTTTCTCACGATGGTTTCTTATTGATGGTGAATCAAGCTCTTTCATCTTTCTCAGATCAGATACTGTACATCCTCTAATTTCACAAAATCACACCTCTAATTAGTTAGACAGCTGAATAAGAGTTTAGAATACAAACGGTCAAATGTATGCACACAAGATTTCTAAACAAGTCTGCTAATTCCGTACGGTGTGTAGTAGTGCATTTCATTTTTATACCACTTTTTAAAGTTTTGCTGTGATATATTGGAAAACAAGTGTGTGTCCACTACATCTATAGAAAATAAAATATGACCATGTACAGCACTGGATGTTATGTGACTGCTATGCAAATTAAGATTACTGACAAATAATAATTTTATTTCTTAGCAGACGCCCTTATCCAGGGCGACTTACAAGATATCACATTATTTTTACATACAATTACCCATTTATACAGTTGGGTTTTTACTGGAGCAATCTAGGTAAAGTACCTTGCTCAAGGGTACAGCAGCAGTGTCCCCACCGGGGATTGAACCCATAACCCTCCAGTCAAGAGTCCAGAGCCCTAACCACTACTCCACACTGCTGTGTAATAACATTGTAATGAGCGTGTAATTACCAATAGTTCTGGCACTTAGTTCAGTGTAATGAACAATCTTGTGTTACCTGACATGACTAACATGGTAACAACATGCCAAGGTCATTTCCATGGAACTGCACATGTACTATACATGTGTTACCATGTAATAGCAGGAGGCAGTGGGTGTTACCCAGTTATTACCATTGTATTACACGAATGTGCTCCCAAATGTATTCCCCCTGTCGTCTTATGATGTTTGCAATCTTATTGTATATTTGATAGGTGATTTGACCTAGGAATTTATATTATGTTCTAGTTGCCTGCTGTAGACATATGTACTGTAACTAGATCAGCCAAAGTGCCTTTACAGGTAGTAAGGATCAAGTTTCTTTTTGTATTGCTGGCAATACAAAGATCATAAAGATTGATCTAGCCTGGATAACATAGCAACTCCTGAACACCTTTTTTGCAATTAAAAAGCAAGAGAAAAGAAATGGCTTTGCATTACACTTGATCTGATATAACTATCTGCTTGATTGAAATATCTATCTGCATTTATTTTCCAAGTCTATTGATATACCCCCCCCCCCCCCCCCCCCCAAAGTACTACATTAGCAAGCCTTAGTTTCCTTCACTGATAGACTGGTTTGACTTGGGCCTAGTGGTGGGGGTGCAGTTTGGCTTGGAATTCTTTGTACTTGGTAGTCCCTCCAGACTAAAATTCTCTGAGGCAGTCCCATGATGGAAACAGCACATTGTTCTGGAATACTAACTATTTTTAAGTAAGTTAGCCTGCAGCAATAGACATCCCTTCCCAAAACCTAATAAGGAGTCTGTTTAAGCTGTGCCACACATTCATCACTTGTAGCTGATATGGCTCACTCAAACATTACTCGGCCATGAGGATAGACATTGTAACGTTTGGTTTAGTCTTTCCTAGAGCCCTGGTTTTCTATATTTTGCATATCTTTGTATCATTCTGACTGAGGGTGGTATTATGAAAATTAAATTATAGTTCAATGCCTTAAGATGTCGTGGTTTTACTTTTAATGTATTTAAATTGATTTAAAAAGTAGTATACCACATGACTGTGTTGTTTTTAGCAACCAGTGTGATCACAAAGCTATTTGTATAGGTTGGATTTATTTTACCAGACCTCATGTTTACCTCATGTTCACCTACCTCCAATTGCGATCTATTTGTGCCAGTGAGTTATATAAATTATTTCACACTACCTAAAACTGGAGCGTTGACTTAATGCTGCAACCCACGCACTGAGAAAATCACCCACCGAACCTACGCAACGAATGTCAAGCTACTGAACCCAAGAGACATATGCCCAGCCTGAGATATCTGTGCCTGGATTCGTCAGGATCCTGACCAGAAGGGTCATTGAAGTGTGATGAGGCAAATTAACCCTGCAGGAGCAGGAAGGCCAATGCAGGGCTCCCTGCGAGTTCCCCAGCGTCAAACCAAGCCATGTGGAATTCAAACCATGCTCGCCTGACGCACTCTGCGCTCCAAACGCTATGGCTGTGCTTTTACTTGGTGATCCTCTGGACACCCCAACATGTGATTGTGTTTTTATATTGCATGTTGTCAATAACAAATGGTCAATCTTCATTATAGGTGGATAATGAAATGCATATACAGCACACACACAACAAAAGAGTGTAACTCGGACTGTGTAATCTGACTTCTTTCAAATTATTTCTCCAGCAGGTGGGCGTATTCCCTGTTCACGTAAACATCTATTCTCATAGATAAGCTGTTGCCTCAGTTTCAGGATCATTGTTATCAAATGGTCAGAGGTTGCTACAAGGCTGTTTATCTTGTAAACATCCCTAAGAGCAGACCGAATATAGATACAAGATATGCTATACTTATGGAAGAAACATCACTTGGATTGTAAACATTCCATGTGACAGATGAGGTCCATGCACAAATATAACAGCGTGCTTTATTGCAGGCATCATCATAGATATTGCCAGCAAACCTAAACAGTGTGAAAGAAAGGTCAAACTATTTAATGCAGCCCTGTCACGTCTGGATAAGCCCTGGTCCTTATGGGTATGCTTGTTTATACCATATGTTGTGAACTGTAGAAATGCTACTGTTTCAGGAGAAAACACAGTTTGTCTTCCTCTGTCGAGCAAAAGACTGCAATATCACAGTTCACTTTTTTTTTTTTTGGTCTAAAGCCAGCAGTTTAGATTGATGCCAAAGTTATTAAGTGTTGTCAAATAAAATTCAAACAAACATAACATCTTTCCTACTAGTTCATGTCAAAAGTAGAAGGAGAGTTTACACAAATGTAGGGTGTGTCAGGTGCATAACTAATAGGGAGGTTGGTCAGTGTTCCGGGAAGGAGGAGAATGCAGGGTTTCACTGGGAATTTCTAAAGCTGTGTTCCTATAACATGTATTATTAAAATAATCAGGAAACACTAAGTTAAAGAAATAAACTGCACATTTGAGCCCTATATAGTGAATGGAAGTGCAAGATATGTACGATTTCTGGAGTAATTCTGGTAGCAATTACCTGCAATTTAATACAAGCTTATACAGGAAAAGAATATGACATCTCTTCCTGATTAATTTATCAATCACGCTAAATGAGGCCTATTTAGGCCAGATTGTGGAAGGTAGTATTAGCTAACAGGAACTCCCTTTACAGGATAAGTCTCTGTTCCGTGGTGAACTTATTCCTGTGTTGCTTTAAATAAGATCTGGGAATAACCTCAAATCCTCAAAACAGAGAGCAGTGTAGTCCAGTCAACCTTGCCACACTTTCATCCAGCTGTGGGTCAATCGAATGCATAGAAAAGAGAAAGCTGGGCAGGCTGAGAAATACTGCACTACACTGGTTTGGTATATTATTAGCAGCTGTTCAGGACCACATGGTGGGTTTGCAAATCAGTTATTCTTGAAGTCTCAATCTGAATATTATCTCCCCGGCCACACTGTGATGGACATGTCATAGTCACCAGTAGATGTAAGAAATTCTGTGAACATAGCAAGTAAAGATCACAAAATATTTATATATTTATATATAGCAATTTTAGTCTTGTATTCTACTGTCCATGTCACTAAAGGTGGTAGAAATAGATATGTTGTCTTTCTCAGAACATGGCTGTGATACATAAGGTCAAAATCTCATTCTACACAAGACATTATTCAAAGTCTTACAATTCTGTAACAATACATTTATAAGAAATCAAAAAAAACATTTTTTTTTTTTTGGTTTTGTGCTTCAACTCAACACTGTACAAAGGTTAAAATACACCCCTTTGTTTATTTTATAGTTTGAAAATAATAAGCAGCAGCTATTGTACTTCTCTTTGATTGATGTATGTGGGTCAACCTTCAGGATAGAAAACGAGCATTCCTTGAAATGTGTAGCAGTGATTCCAGGAGATAGCTGTTAATTCAAACTAACACGCAAGCTAGCCTGGGCACAGCTTTCTTAATACTGTAACACAATTCTGGACAATCTCTTCTTCTTCTTCTTGTTGTTCTTCTTGTTCTTCTTGTTCTTCTTGCCTTGTTTTCTTTTAACGCTTAGCTTCTGAGTCCAAACAAATGGACAGTTTAGAGGCTGGGTTTAAATTAGTGTTAATTGCATGAGCTGATGCCAGAGAGCTTTTAGAGGCACACCCTTACACAATTGCTTAATTGATGATGTCTGTTTTCATTCCTACAGTATGACTTGTTTAGTATTGGTTCTGGTAAACACAATTATAAAAACAGGCTGTATAAAAGTTTATCAGGGACAAATTACAAACGAGGATCAGCACTATTCATATCACCTTACTAATGCAGAATCAATGCACATTGAATAGGGTTAAACAAAACACCATTTGTCTGTATTTGACTTTATCTGCATGTGTCTTAAACAGGAACTAGGCTTCCCACTAGTTCCAAATATAGGAATATTATCAGTGGGAAAGGAATATCGTGCTGCTCTACCCATCTGGCATTGGGAGTTCAAGGCAATTTCCAGGGAGCGTGTAGTAATTAATAATTCAATTTTTCAACAACTACACTCTCCTTTTACAGTGATTTGATACAAGATTTTTTTTTTTTTGGGGGGGGGTTCTATATCTTGGCACCCAAAACCACTACCAGATAAAATGTGTGTATATATGAAAGTAAGGCAGTTTGGTAAATACATACAAGACTGGTTTACAGTTTTTTGGACCATGCAAAGTGGAGTAAATGCTGAATTTGACCTCTAATATCCAAATAAAATCCAGTAAATATTGTGAGTAGTGCCATTATCCTAGCAATTTAGCATTGAAATAATTCATTTCTTCAGGTTAATTTATGAAAGTCACTTAACTGGATGTCTGTCTCTTATATGTTGTTCATAAGCTGCTGGTTATGTAAATCCCCCTAACATTATTTGAAGCTAATTATTTTAAATGTGGTGCAATTATGTATTTTTCCTATAATTCTAACTGTGATTGCATTTCCTCCCGGGCAGAGCCTGTTTTGACACAACAAACTGGATGTTTAAACAATGTGAAATACCCTGCTAATTACTTTGGTTTGTGAAATCTATATTTATCGATATTGCCATAGTAACAAGGTTAAGGTTTACATTTTGTGCAATATCCCTGTGCAATTAACAGGTTTATTTTTGTGTTAATTAAGAATTCTAAAAAGAAGTGACTGAAGCTGACAGAATAATTCCAGAAATCCGACGTTTTGTGCACTGCCATTCGTTCCACACTGTAGATCTCCAATGTGTAGTAAACATGTAAACATGTTTATTTATTTTAAAACATTCTGTCTGGTACGATGCTTGGTTAAATAAATGTGTTTGCAAGCCAAGCCATGCTTTCAGTTAGTATTGGGCTTCTTTGGTGATTTCAGTTTAAAGTATCACATCTGAACAATCCATACCGCCGTAATACAGTGCGGTAAATGTATTTGTTATCACTCATTATAAACGGCTTAAGTTGTATTTCTCCATCTACAGTATAAGGAGTACTTTGTGATTTATTTCAATAAATGCTTCTTGAGGTATTCAAGATTGTACTTCCTTCAGCATGTATTTCTTTGTCACCCTCCAGTGGCATTTATTGGTACTGCATTTCAGAGATTCTGTGTGAACCACATCCATTGCATTATTGTTTATTATTTATTTTGTTTGGTTCAGTAATGTAGGTTGTAGGTTTACACTGTTGCTCGATTGTAGTCATTTTGTATTCAGTTTTGTTTTATTTAATGCAACTATTGTCTGAGTCAGTCCTGTGGTGCAATTCCTGTTTGCAACAAACTGCCCATTGAAGGTTGTGTAGTTATAACAAGCCGCCTTGTTATCAGTGAGTAATACATAGCTGTGAAAATCACCCCCTAACAGTATATGCTTCTCTACAGTATGTTTTACTCTCTACTCCTCAAATGCAAATTGTATCAAATATGATTTTATATATTTGTACAACAGCTTTCTTTACACTATTTGCAGATATTTTGCAGACATCTAGTGGCTGAATAGGTGCACTGCTGGCATTCCAGCTCCTACAATCCGGCAGTGTTTGTCTCCAACTAGTGGCTTTCCATGTGTATTGATGAGTAGAAATTCTTTAGATCCTTCTACTGTAGATAGGTTACCAGCATAGAGCATGCTTATTGTAAATCAAGATCTTTTCAGTGCTAAATATATTTGTAATACTTCATTGACTGCACCTGTTCCTTATTTATTGTTTGCTTTTACAGCTGAAACTCTGTTTCACATGCTGTTTCATAAACTGGGGCCAACAGGTGAATATTGATTCTGAAAAACACATAGGGGCTGATGTAAGAATGCACGCAAAGTGAAATACCCCTATTGTGGCCAAAAAGATGGAGAAGACCCCCCCCCCCCCCATATTCAAACCCAAAGTCACTTTGTTTGGGATGCCGAAGGATGTGGTGGTAAGGTGTTATCGTCTCACTCTGCAGGTCATCCTAGACCTAATAGCTGAATTTCACCTTTTCATCACCGGATTGACTTCTCCTTGTAACACCAACAGCATTGACTTTCTCCATTATAGAGGACCGTATGGCCTCTTTGGTAGCATAACTGATGTTGGCTGAGGCTTTTCCAAATAACTCAATTTCATGCTGAGTGACCTCAGCTGTAATAATTTTCTTTTCTTTCCTGTGCACCAAGAGGACTTTGCTGCCCTTCCTCTACCATATTTTTTTGTTTGGTTTGATTTTCGTGCTCTACAAATCTCACACGGCACTTATTGCTCTCTGTACTCTCAAATCACACCCATCTCTGGCCTGTAAGTGCGGCCGCTAAATACCCGATGCACAGGCGCCACTCGTTGTGACCCTCATTATCATGATTGCAGCTCATTATTTGTGCGTGTTGAGTGATTTGCATTGCTCTTAAACTTACATGGGCCACAGTGCAAAATAATTGCCTGGTCGCTAGGCAGTTTGGATTTTGCAGCCACAGTTGTTTGCACTGTGCCTATCTTTACATCAGCCCCTTATGGTTCTGGTTCTTATTACCTGTGGATCACATGGACCACTTTGTTTCAAAGTTAAGAAAATGTAGTAGAAGTGAAGCGAATGTATTACTGTATGTAGCTTTCATGAAATGTAAAACTAACACTACTGAAGCTAACTGTGGGTAATGTGTGAGGCTAAGTGATGTTGGGTTATGCAAAAAGTAAAATCGCTCACACAGGTGTTTTTTCACTTTTACTTTTATTGTAAAGGTGATTTATTCCAAAATAGTAAATGTGTTAGACAGACTACTACAAAACATCTACACAAGACTCTGGTAAGAATCATTTGACATTCCTATAAAAATTCCACAGCAAAAGTAACCAAACTTCTAACAATGCACAAATAAAATAAAAATGCTATTAATTATTGTTCTCCTACCATATTAAACTGTAGAGCTGCTACATGTCATACAATTGGATAAAAACTCACAATGCAATTCTAAAAACAGCATCTTGAGGTTTATAAAATGCTGGAATGATGACCTGTGCTTTTAGTTCAGGAATAGAATAATATGCTATTACCACAGGATATAACAGTTCTAGTACTTGTTTTAACTGATTGGTATTTAAATGAATAGTATACCACAACATGTTTACAGTAATTTTGCAAGAATTCTAAATGCAACAGAGCTATTGTACACATGTTGGAAAATCAATCTTTTTTAACCATTCTGGTCTGTTTAAATGAATTAACACTGATTTCAGGTTAACCTCGCTGATCACGCTTATTGTGGCTGACAGATTTGGATTGGCACTTGCCTCTTTGATCAATAAGTACATACAAATGAAGGGATCAGAGTGAAGACTTGTGATAATATCACAACTCGAACATGATCAATTATACTGCAGGCATTCTACTTAGCCAACATTAGCAGACCTCCCAAAAACACGTCATTTTAAAAGGCCTAGAACAGAAGGTCATGTTTATCATGGACTTGCATCGATCGTATTAAGTGTGAATCTTTTCAATGAACGTGATTATTGAAAAAATACTTGGATACTTTGGTATACTGATATAGCATACAGTTATCAATGATTACGAAACACCAGAGATAGTGTATAAAGGTGTGTCAAGTGCAATGTACTTCATTATCATACATGATCACACACACAAATGGTAAATACGGTAAATAACCTTGTCCATATCTTGACGAAATGGATGGTCCTTTAATTGACTTCCAGTCCCACAGAAATACTGAATTCTCTTTAGAATACACAGCCGAGGTTGGAGCGGAGTTTTGCCACCTCACTTGAACCTGGATTAAAACAAGACTGATTTTCCTTTTGCCAGCTCTAAGAGACGGGCAGAGTTAAACTTCCAGGCAGCAGCTCCTTAACAAGGATTCACGTTACACGCTCGGATTTCCTTCTTGTCTTTGCAGCTTGTAAACTGAGCGTTTTTGAACCTCCTCTTCACCATCATGAAGCGCTCTTGAATTCCACCGCCACAGAGTTTGGTACAGTCAGTCCAGACTGACCAAGGCCTCATTTTACATCCTGAGAAAAAAAAGACAAAAAGACATGTATAAATAAATTGGAAACACAAAGCTAAACTGTAGTTCATCCCATTATGTGTGCTGTAAATTCAACGGTTGAGGAGATACCCCTCATTTCTAACTGGCATGTAAAAACTGAAACTTCAATGCTCCCTCATTATAACGCAGCCCTTTATACCACAGTACAAGAGAGTATGGTCATTGCCCCATGATGCCATTACACTGTTTTCATTATAAGGCAGAACAGAAAATGACCTATGGTTCCCAACTGTTTTGTTATAAAAGGCGAACACTGTATGTATAACCAATAGTGAAGTGTGATACAGTAATGGCACCACCATGAATGATATTACGTTTCGTTGTTGAGCAGTTATGTGTAAAATAAGTTGGAGTGGTTGAGCTAGCGTTTACATTTTTTATTTTTTTAATTATTGTGTGAACTATAACAATACATAATTTCAGTTTGAGTTAATATGGTACATGTTTTTTGTCTTGTTTTTACCGCCACAAAAGCTAATAATTAAACCTGACCACAAACAGAAAGTTCATTATGCTTATCAAAAAATAATTTGAATTTTAAAAGTACTTACTGAAGTTGTTGTTAAATGGTGCAGCAAATTAAACTCATCAGCACCACGTACCTTTTAAAGTCAGAAGTTATTTACACAGTTCATTGCTACTGTAGCTTAAATTAGAAGCTAACTCTAGTAATAGGTGGACATATTTGGCTGGGATTACACTCCCTGCCTGTAACTTAAGGAACACTATTCATGGCACTGTACTTATTAGGATCATGATGTGGTGCACCTAAGCCGACTGACTCCACTCGGTTACAAGTGCTTCAAAATTAAATGACGCAAATTCCTGCCAGTGATCAGAATGTAATTTATATAGGTTTCCTACTGCAGTAAATCAATACGTAGACCCACATCAACACTTTGTGCACTGCTGTAGAACACAAAAGAGATCTATACATGAAGGGACAGTGAGGAAAGTATACTTTCTTCCCCCAAAAAGTGAGAAAATGATGGGCAGAAAAGCAGCACATATTGATGAATCCAAACCTGGATGCTGTTCATCTTGAGGTTCCTCCCTGGTCTGTTTACTCCTTCGTTTCTCATGGGCTTCCTTGCGGCGCCTCTTCTCGTCACTGGAGCCCCGGTTGCATTTTCTGATTTTGCATTTTTTGCGCTGTACCGTCTCGGGGCACGGCTCTCCGCCAAACTGAGGCTCCAGCTTGATCATCCTGGTCCTGATAACATGACCCTTGCCACATGATTTATTGCACTCGGACCACTCGGACCATTCTGAAACCATGCAGTCCGTGGCTGGAAGTGAAACATGAAGATGCAAAAAGTTATTAAAAAATGACAGCGTTTTTTTTTTTTCCCCAACAACTCGATTTTCCAGGAGATAATAGCAATGGCTGCAGACATATAAACCAAAACGAATAAATTGGGTTTATCCCTCAGTCTTGCTGCTTACTTTAACGATAGGTCCAAAAGCTGCTGCTGTTTTAATTTCCTAAAATTCTGCTTTTCATAAGTGAGGGAAAATGCTTTTTTTCTTCTTGTTGCAAAAACAAAAAAGTAATCCCTCCCCTCCTCCCCAAGTAAATCGTGTGTATGTTATCAGACACTTTTCATTTTTCATTGCACAAGACAGTAATATAGTAATGCCTTTGTCAAAACAAGTCTGCAACAGAACCAATAATGTGCATACTCACGACATTCCGGCAGCATGCATTTCTCTACTTGTTCAAGCTCTTCATTGCATTCACCAAGCTCCACTGGAGACTTTAACATCCTCTGTCGTGTCCTCATTCCTTTCCCACATGTAACACTGCAGTCACTCCACTCAGACCAAGGAGACAGCAAGCAGGGAATCGTGTCTGGTTAAAAGCACAAACCAGATAAACTATTACAAATTAGATAAACTATTACACAAATAGTTAAGTTTGATTAAAGCTTCAATTTGAAACAACAGTGTAAGTTCCATGCTACTCACGACATTCAGGCATCATGCATTTCTCAACATCTGTTAAGTCCGTCTTGCACATGGTGCCATCAGAGGGAGGCATTTTGACCATCCGTTGGCGTTTTTTCATGCCCATACCACAGGTGGCACTGCAGTCCTCCCACTCAGCCCACTCTGTCATGAGGCAGCTACTCGGGGCTAATAAAACAGGATTAATATCACTTACCTACATGTACCAAATACATTATAGAATGATCATGTACTCTTAACTCATTGTAAATACATGTGTAACTACACAATTACAATGTTGTTATGTATAGTTACAATATACTTAATATGTAAATCGTTTTGCACCATATATGGAAGTACACAATTGTATCAGAAAAGAGTGAGGGATAGGGTTATATCATACAAAAAGATGTACACATTAAGTACATTGTAACTACTGTATGCACAATAACATTATACTTGTGTGTAAGTACACATGTATTTACTAAGTAACTACTATGTAAATACACAGTAATTAGGAACGCAATGTCAAGTGTTAAAAACACTTTCCAGTCTCTTAAGAGTCTGTCCTTGTCAGAACAACATGCTTATTACTTCAGGATAGGCCAGCACTGGAGAGCTCATTCCAATCATGTATTTAGAAAGCATACTTACAGCAGTCCTCATTAACAATGCATTTCTCATTCTCCTCTGTGGGTAGTTGGCATATGGAGCCATCCTCAGGGAACTGCTTAACATATCTCTCTCTGGAGCGCATACCCATTCCACAAGAGACACTGCAGGGAGACCAGGTGATCCACTCGGACACCATACAGGTGGACGCATCAACTAAAGACAGCACGAATTAAAGGTTCACTTGGATCATAAGGTAAATGATAAACAGCTAAAAGTCATTATTGCATATTCCCAGCAGTTAAATAATTCAGACTTAATTTTACAGGACAATTTTACCAAGTGTTTAAAAGATATCTATCTATATCTATATAAACAAAACATAGGCATATCCCAGGGACTGAAAGCATTCAGTTGCATATATTAGCCAGGTCTCTCGACTAATGATTGTTTATTGCAAATGTAATTTTAGTCTGCTGAAATGTATTGTGGCAGGAGGATGACACCTCATTTGTCAAAGTGATTTTTGCAATTTCTTGCTTCTAATAGAAACATATGCATTTACCAACAAACTGTTCTGGATGATTGAACGCTGCCTCCGAGTTCACATCATTGCAATTAAATTCTATTATATGGTACACCATCAAACAAGATGTTACAAGATGTATTTATTTAGAAATTATTTAGATATAAATACCTGTTGCCCGCTCAGCAACTAGTTCATGTTGCTGCAACTTTGCAGGGATATCTGACAACCAATGCTTTTAAAATATATAAACTGGATATTGCCAGTGGCATGCCAAGTGTAAAGGATAATGATACAGTAAAATAATGGAAAATGCAGTATTTGTATTGCAGTGTTTCTCACCCCATGTAGCCCAGCATTACTCTAGAATATCACTCTACAGTGGCACATGCTGGGAAAGATACAATTGCAACTGCATTTCTAACTTACAACAATACAGCTATGGCCAAACGTTTTGCATCACCTAGACTTTTAGGATCAATACATAATATAACATATATATATATATATATATATATATATATATATATATATATATATATATATACACTGCTGTGCAAAAGTCTCTGACATGTTTCTACTCTGATGCATTATAAGCATCAACAACTTACTCAAAGCCTCTACTAGTGTTTTCTACTATTATAACGACCTTGACTTGCATAAAGAAGGAAAAACACTAAGTGAAATAGCTGGACACTTATCTGTTCAAATACTGAAAAGCAAATGGATGGGAGTGGATGCGAAAAATGTGCTGACAAGTTAAGACTATAAAGACAGAACATATGAAGCAATATAAATGAACTTGGTGTGTTAATTCAATCAAAATGCACATTGCTTCAAAAGGTGATCCATTTTTTGCATTACAGCACTTGTAACCTTGGATACCAAAAGTGAGACACCAAATCAGTTCAACGTTCCCATTGATTTATCACCTGTAACTAGAACAGTAACCTCAATGTTAGTTAATAAACCAGAACTAATGCAATCATTAATAAAAAAAATAAAAAAACATATAAAGTGTCCCTGATAAGAGACCCCAGGGAACCCCGCTAGAGCACAGGTTGTGTAGAACAAGCATCATTAAATCGATATAAAGTGTGATCGGACCATTAACTGAGAACAAAGAAAACTCGGAACTGAAATACCCGAGCATAATGAATGACTGAAAGAAAAAGGAAAGCCTTGAACAAAATCCTGGACCAATACATCTCCTGTAATTATGCATCCAAGACAGAATATTTGGTGTGAATATAGCTTAACGATACCAATGGATACTGTTTTTTTTTTGTTTGTTTTTTTAATCTAAAAATATCAACAGAAGTACAAAAAGATTTCTAGCAGTGATTTAACAAAATAAAAAGGACTAGCAATGTTAACTTGGTGCATCTCACCTTCATCGCTGCAACCAGGCCCCATGCAGGGCTCAAAGTCCTGGGTATGTGGACAGGGCACACTGAGGTCTAGCTGGGCCTTCAACATCCTCTGTCTCATCCTCTTTCCTTTGTCACAGGTGGAGGAGCTGCAGGCAGACCAAGGGGACCAGTTGGAGTAGATACAGGTTTCTGGAGTATCATCTGGAAAGATAGGAGTACAGCCATAAGGGATTCTCAAAGTGCAAACCCTAATCAGAGGCCGATGCTGGCAGTGTGCACAAAACATTTGCTTTGCAAATGCTTCTGACTGGATAAGTCATTGAAAAATGAATAGACTTTGCAGAAAGAAAATGATTAGTATAAAAGGGTTTTCATTCCCTGCATCTAAATAAAATAAAATGAAGCATTTTTCCATACTTAGAGGAATACATATTTTTACACTGTGCAAAATGGTAGTGCAAAACAAAAGGAATCAAAGCTAACTACGATAATTAGATGTGCCTGTCTTCATTGAAAACACAAGAAACACGTGAGTGCCTACCTTCGTCTTTATCCTCTTGAGCAAGATCAGCCACGATATCATCCACAGTATCAGGGACAATATTGCATTGCTCACCCTGTAAACACAACATGTATTACTGAGAAATGCTGCATACTGCTCGGCAAGGAAACTCAATACAGTGTAAAAAGGTAAAGAAACTGGAAAAGCTGAGATTATGCAAGTTTACATATTCCACAAGTCGGTCTGTCCAAAACACACCAGTTGCATTGCAGACTCAACACTTTGTACCACCTCCTTCGCGTGTTCTGGTGATGACTGCTTACCTTTCTTGCAATTCTCTCAATAACCACTCTGGCAACAGCAGTGATGGGGCCTCCCTCTGGATCATAGAAAGGGCTCTGAGGGTGATCCAGGCTGGTAAGAGGTCTGATTTTCTCTGGAGGAATTGTAGCTTTATTGGGTGACTGAAATGAAACAAGAAAACCGAGTGAGAATAACTGTAAGGCAACTGATGTCAGGCACTTCTCGAACTAATTCCATGGAACTCCAACCAGAAATGTCTTTCTTAACTGCTCTACTTTCAGTGATTCTTCTCACAGGCCACTAGATGGCACAGTAGTTGAAGAGCCAGTAAAAAACAAAAGGCAGAGAGAATTTTACTAAAGTACTGTATCCATGTTTTTTAAAACCACTATTCCTCTTGTAATAAGTCAAAGTAGTACCAACAACACTATTACTCGTACAACTATGACTCTTAGTAGTAAGCTTAGAACGTACTGTACTATCTATAAATTTCTCACCGACACACAGTATTTGGGTCGGAAGGCCTTTTTTTTCTTTTTACATTTATAATTTTGTTATGTATTTATTTGTGCTCACCTCATAGGTAACTCCATTGTCTGTGCCAGCGTCCCAAGGAATCAAGTCCTGAACTACCTTTTGAGCCCATCCACATTCCTTTGTACAAAGGTCTTCAGCTGAAAGGCCTACATTCCAGTCCGGACTGGGACCCAGCATTGTAAAGAAGGACATGAGGTGACGAGTTCTATCCACTGAGAATTCAGCAGAGGGTGCTGATCTCCTGTAAACCAAACAGAAAAGGATTAAGGAGCTCTGCCCATGCAAAGAGGCTAAACATTGTAAATATACAGTTTATGTACAGTATGTCTGTGGGTATACCCTAAGCTCTTTAATTCTACAAACATTTGAATCAATTCTAATATATGTGGCTTAAAACTAAAGTATGTAGCAATTTACAGTATAAAAGCTATTTCAGGGAGGGGGGAGGGGGGAATGGATATTTTGGTCTTGTGCAAGAGCCAAGGATTTAGATCCAAGATAATATCCTGGCTCTGAATCCCAGCTCATCCAATGACTTCATACGACACCAGGGGGCACAGGTTGCTTGATGCCCTTGAAAGGAAGTAGGCCTCTAGAAATTAGATGTTGCATTTACATTGGGCGGACTGGGGTAAAATCTAAAAGGGTCTGATTTACTGCTAAAAAACATTTGAATCGACTCCTTATCCACTTTTTGCCACAATGACATTATCTATCAAAGGGAACCACATGCCTACCATGTACAGTGCATACTGAATTAAAGTGTCATTTTACTGAATTAAAGTGTCATTTTGATGCAAGCCAGACTCGTATTACTTGGTCTAGATGTGTGTGAGCTTTTTTTTGTTGTTTTTGTGTTTATGCATATAAGATTCTAAATCACAACATTATTCGTATTTTAGTTCTATTAAGACAGATCTATAGGACACATGTTTTAAATATGGACTGACTGTATTAAAAGACAATAAATCTATGTCTTCATCCAATATACTACATACCTCAACACAGGGTTAACCTGGCATCCCTTGCATTAAAACCTTATGAAAAGCCAGGCATTAAGAACTGCAAGAAAGACTTTACTAGAAATATTTAACTTGCTCCATGTTTGTACGCCACATGTTTCAGTATTCTGGAATGCTGAACTGCATCATGTGCAAGCTGCTTAAATCTTAACATCTGGTCTTTCAAAGAAAGAGCTACTCAGAATTTTTCAACTGAACCCACTGCTGCTTGAAAGAATTACAGTGATGGAATACACGCATTAAGATAAGGCAACATACCTTTCATTTAATATTCTGTTGTAGATATTGTATAGTATTATAGGAAAAGGACCAAGGGTGATAAAGAGAAGAAGATAAGATTCAGAGTAAAAAAAAAAAATAGAATACATTTCTTAAGAACATGAACATTAAGTGGCCATGTTTGTAAAATAGAAAACGTGGCATGGCATTCATACTGTCATTTTGCATTCTCTCTTAACTGACTAAATTAGCATTTTTAACATTCATTTGAATTATTTCTCCCACAGAAAGTCTCTGTCCTCTGTATCAGAGGGATGTGTGTTAGATTCCAATCACACAAGTTTTCAGTTCTCAAAACGTGCACTGCAGGACATCACTCACAGGCTAAGGAGAGTGGCTTCCCTCTAAGGGGGGAGAAAATGAAAAGATTATTGTGGACCCTCTCCGCCAGCCTTAGGAACAGAAATTGGAAGGTACATATAATGCTTAGCATGGCTTTAGATATTATAGAGGACCACAAAACTACACAGAATCCAGCCAGTGTCAACGCAGGCTTGGGATAGGATTTAATTGGCACCTATAACATTTTAGTTGGTCCAATAAAAAAAAAAAACACACAAACAAAAACATTCTTCTTGCTTAGATGCTCCCTGTAACTAACAGAACAGAACTACGTTAAGGGTCAGCTTCATCAGAAGTGATGGGTTATTCTGTGCTACAGGTCATATTTATTTGTCTAAAAAGATGCATGGTATGTGCTTTCAATAATAATTAAAACAATAATAAAAATACACACTATGCAAATTGACCTTCATGTTCATAGCTTTCCTCAAGTGAAGCGCTGTATTTTTTTTTAAAGACTTTACATGTGCTTTTACAGGTTTCATTGTCCCTTAATGTATCTATGAATCCTTTGTTTACTGTGGACTAAAATGTCAGCCAAATTTGCATCCCTTCTAAAAGCTACAAATCGGTGCTTTCGGAAATATTTTTAATTTTTTCTGAATTATGAAGGTTACGTAAATGCTTCCAAGCAATTTTTTGAAATGTTGGGTAATAATTTAGATCAGAACAGATTCTTTTTATCCTTATACCCAGTCCTTTAGGAATTGCTCTTTTAGTATAGATAGGATGTGCAGATGACATGTGTAGGTACTGATGCATATCAGTAGGTTTCGAGTAAAGATCTGTTTTAATAGATCCTTCATCAAGTTTAACCAAGGTGTCTAAGAATTCAGTTTCAGATTTTGTCCAACTTAAATCCACCGAAATGTTAGGGTGGATATAATTTGCTAATTTATAAAACTGTACAAGAGATTCTTCTCCATGTGCCCATATTCCAAATATGTCATCCACGTATATTATGTATTCTAATGGTTTCTTGTCTAGTTTACTCCGTAACATTTCCTCCCATTTGCCCATATACGTGCTTGCAGAATACATACCTAATTTTGAGCCTATTGCTGTGCCATTCTTCTGTTTGTAGCTTCTATTTCCAAATGTAAAATAACTATTTTCTAAAACAATGTTGATGAGACCCCATCGCTCTCATCTTGGTGACAAATTACTGTCAGACTTGGTGATGCTTAAGTGCGATTACAAACCTCAGACAGCAGTTTGATATTTGTAAAGTTAATGACAGAACTTACAATATACATGTCTAACCGTTTGTTTCTTCCCTCTGGAGGAGTGCAATGGTTCTTTATTTTAATTTGTATTCCATGTTCACACACACATTCTGATTCTTTGTGTGTTTCATCATAAATTTATTCTACTAGCCTCATTCGTCTTTCCCATTCTTTCAATTCCGTTATTAACTTATCCTTTATTTATGTATCTTCTTGTCGGAACAAACTTGTGCCACTTGAATAGTATTGCTTCCTGCAAGGCTGTTAATGTTTTATGATCCAAGAATAGGTTTGGTGAGAGGTAACCCAAAAATGCACAACAAAAACACCCCATGTGAATGATTGTTAGCTCAACATTTAAATACACAAAAAGATCAATTATAAGCAAAGAATACCAACATGACGCTGTATATTAGTATCTTCTTTGTCTGTAAAAATTCATGACAAAGCAGCAAGCTGTTGCTTTAATTTTCTGTCTATATGAAGAGGTGCGAGGTATCTGACATGACAAATAAACATGTGCTTCTTTATCTACATCATTTAAAACAAGGTTTTAATGGTAAAAAAAGGAAACCCGCAACAAGGTACTGTGTCGAAATAACGAACCATGAGCAAGGCACACTACAACATCATTTCCATGGCAACAAGTCACTGCAACTGCCCTTGACTGAAGTACCAAAGTTACAAGCCTGTGACAATGTTATCTAATACCATAACACAACACTTTGTTATGGGTTACTGCTCTCACTTAATAGGTATGCTTTTTATTTATTTATATTTTTACCAATTATAAAATGTCTTTACTCATTGAGACACCTGCAGATAACCCTAGAACCACACAAGAGAATTTAAGGCTACCCTAGCTGCACATAATGGAAACCAGACTTGGCTCCTGAGAACAGTTTAGAGATTTTTACACAAAAGTAAAAGGCTTTTAATTTTAACAGAACTGCAGTAGACGATGTAGAGAATTAGATTAGATAACTAAAAATGTATGTATTGCTACTTTTGAAATATTAAGAGCACTTAAGACAGAATCTCACTCTAAATGTGTCCTAGTGAGCTGTCACAGTTATATTATTTTAATTTCTGTGGATTGCTTCACTTATTCCAAAGGGATTTTCTGGGGCTACCTAATTACCAACGAATAAGCAATGCTTGGACTCACTGCACACTGTTCTCTTAATTAATTTTCAGCACATAAAGGTAAGGTACTGTAGGTACAGCATGAATCTCCTGAAAGACTCCTGAATAAAAATATCTATTAACCACCAGGGTGGATGCTCCAAAAGACTTGAAAAGCAAGTTATCTGATGTGATGAACCACGGGAACTAGACTGGTTTAAATATCTGTGGTTTAAATATCTTTGAAATATGCCAATGCTATTTTATATATATATATATATATATATATATATATATATATATATATATATATATATATATATATATATATATATATATATATATATATATATATATATAGTGGGGATCATACATAGGATTCAAGTATGGTAGATTAATTTTAAGACATTAGACCAATGTACAATGCCAAATTGATACTGACTGTACATTACTGTATTGTTATTGATGGGATTGGATTTATTCAGGTCTGAAAAGGGTTAATGATCCATTCCACAACAGGTTTTATGAACTTGCTTTCTCTTTTGCATGCCTAACTTATGTTTATGATTTTAAAAGCAGTTAAAATGTCTCCCACTAGAAAAACCATGTGTATAAATGTTCCATGAACTGCCCTGATATTATACAGCACAGAGAAAAGAATCTGTCCCAGGGAAACCCATTCAAATCCCAAATAATCAATTTTCATTAAACAGCTCAAAACGAGAACACCAGCGGGAAAACTCGAAATCACTGTGTGCCAGGGTCACTGTGTGTCATGCATTGTGTAAGGGATGTTGCATCAGGAAGACACACTATACAAAGGCCACAGTTTGATAGGTTTTGTGATTTTCAAAAGCATTAGATCGTACAACCTCTCGAACCTAACTGCAATAGTTACCATCGTTGGTTTTGATGAAATCACAAATGTGTGCCGACAAATAGTGCGTCTGCAACAGCGTTTTTACTGAATTTCCTGCCTTTCTGGTTTTGTGCCTGTATGTCCTGATTACACAATGCAAAAAAGTTTAATTAGTGGCTTTGATATTCATTATTTATCAGGTCTTTTTACCATGTGTGTCTTGCAGAAATCAATTAGGTGTCTTCTGTATTTATGATCAATGGAAGTAAATGAAAATAAAAAAGGCAGTACCCATGATAAAAATGTACAGCCTTGAAATGTAGAAACCCACTTGCAGTACTGTATTGTGTGGTTCTGGGTTTCATTTTAAAGGCTTTCAAAACCAGTGTGTAAGCCAGGGGTTGCCAATCACAGTCCTGGAGGGCCATCCCAGGTAAAATGAGATAATGAACTACTTCAGGGTCTTGATGGAGGTTTAATTAGTTTGATTAAACCATTTTGAACAGGGTTACACTAAATTCTAAATGGGCTGCCGCTGGAGTAATTGATTTAAGGGGAGAAATCTGTCTCTTTATTGGTAAATACTGATCTATTCGTTCTGCACAACTCATTCGAGACTCCTTTTTGATTGACAGTACATTGTGAAAAATAGGTCGACTTGGTGTCTTAATGAATCGAGCTGGTGGAATTTCATTAACCTAAAAACTGAGGAAACACCCTGAGGGCCTCGTACCCGTTTGCCTTATATAAGCTTATCAAAATAGAAAGTCTCAACACAAAACAGTAAAGGCAAATTAAACAAAGCATTGCAAAATCAAGTAATAAAAGTGGCAAGCAATTCAAATACTTTTCAATATATACGAAAGCTTATACACTATTTATATATACAAATTATTCATGAACAGCAAACAAATATGCAATACATACATACATACATACATACATACATACATACATACATACATACATGAGCCAGGAGTGTGGCCCCGTGCATTACCTACTTACACATTCAGTGGCTGCCAGGCAGGCCATTGTGCTTTAGCTTTGATGACTGTCAAAACATCATCACCCTACGAATAAAAAAAAAAAAAATACAAATTAGAAATTCACTTTTTATCTCTACAAATACTCTACATGAAAAACTGTTCCAGTCTAGAATTAGGAAAGTATACATTACAAAACAAAACCTTGTTAGTGTTGCTGTAGACTTTACAAGGACTCTGAGAGGGGGAGCACTGGGCACTTGCACCAGATAGCAGATTGCCAATGGGTTACATACAATGTCTTTCGCCTTTAGTACCCTGGTTTAATTTTCACAGGAGTAGAATTGTAATTTCTGCCATTTCTGAACAGCATGGACGTTCTAGGAATGTGTTGTGGGATCTAAAAGGGTGAATTCAAGCGGCTGTATAAACCATGAAATAAACTGCCATTCATTTTTAATAGGACTTTTGTAAGACATGAAGTGCTCCTGGTGGTTAAAGACTTCATACTTTATTGACCACACTAGGGGTGTTAATAGTTTAGAGTTTAAACATTGTTTAGAATGTAGACGTTTACATGTTATCAGAAATATGCTTGAGAAATACAGACATGTTTATACAGTAGTAAGTTTGTTTATGGAACAGATCGAATACTGGATATTAAATATACTCAGTGCTATACAAATGTAGTCATATACACATTAATATAGTAGTTTTTTATTATTTTAAACTAAGTTAAAACAGAAATGGAACACTCCTGAACACCAGAAATCCCAGTGAACAAGCCCGCCAAATACACCCACCCCTCGTAATAGCGCCCCTCGCGGGTTCGGATATGTCGCAGTGCTGGAGTTGGAGCCCCATTTTTACAGTTTAACTGCACATGCCTTAGCTGCAATATACATAGTTAATTACTGTATATATTATTTCGTACTGCACGATACACAAAAAAAAATATACAAAATAATTAAAAACAAAGCATTACTATTGTACTGTTATCATATACACAGGCATTGCACAATAACACAAAGCAAATTAAATATCTACCTGCTGAAGCAGTTTTTATTTTAGCAGACGACGTGTTCACTTGTAGCAGCAATGCACTTGCAAAAGTCACAGGGCAGTGATGTCAGCTCTTTAGCAACAAGCCTCCTATGTTAGGAATGGATTCTTTCAATGCAGCCCGTTTGTGCATTTGAGAAAGGAGTGAAAGACTCATGAGACTTAAGTTGATGAGAAGCAGTTACCCTCCACAGTACGATTAAAACGATATACTGCTTTTTATACAAAAAAATGACAAAAAGCAGGTTGCGTAGAGGATTTATATTAAACCGTGATGGCCCCGATAAAAGGTCGTGGTTGTACAGTATTTGTTAGCCTATTTGTTTTTCTATGGGTCTCTCACTATATCACTGCCCTTGATATATAGCAGATTTATACTGGACCCTGACACCCGTGATATATCGAGAGGGTGGTGTAGTATTTATAAAGATGTGAGTGATACAGTAGCTACTGTATTCAAGGTCTTTCTGAATTTTGTTTCATTTAAAATTTCAGCAATACAGTTCATTTCAATCTCACACGCTCCACCAGCATCCCACAGTTGTCTTAAGCAAATATTAAATGCCATTGAAAAAGCAAATAAATAATACATAATAGAAAAAATGGTTTGCAGACCATAAGACAGAACACCTGTGCAGGCTGGAAGAAAAGGTCAGTGTTGTTTACAAATCATGACCAACAGAAACACCCGCATCAGCAGTTTGTGAGTTCACAGACAGGGGATTAGACATAGGAGAAGCCAGCAGGGCTCCATCAAGTAGCTTCAGCTGAGTTTTTGCTTTTCACACTTAACCCTTCTAGGACCACTATCATGTAAACACGATAAAAAAAGCACCTTTGTTTTGATGACTTACAGGGCCACCGAACTTTGCAGTACAGTCTTGAAACACGTATCAATGGATAGGGGAGGGACTGACCTTCACTTCCTGATAGCTTTTTTTTGTGTGACGTCACCGAGAGGGGCATTTAGTGTTTAAAGGGTGGAGAAAGATTACAGCAGCCCGCAGAAACAAAACATCACAGGAACTTGTTTAGAGCTAATAAAAAAGGGGAAACAATGTAAATCTGATGTATTTGACTTATAATTATATTAAAACATTTATTCTGTCCCATGTGTTTTAATATATGTTTTTACAATATTTATAAATATCAAGAAACGAGTGGATATAAGCATATACTATTTCATGAACTAAATGTATCAGGTGTGTTTTTTTCTCCTTATTACTGATAATAATGTAATGAATAACATTTTATTTATAAATATTTATTTTGAGAAACTAAATCAAGTAGTGTCCATTATTGCTTATAAAGACAAAAAACGTGTATTATGTCATTGCAATCACTCAGCTGAATCAATGTCTTGTAATGTGCCCAAACATTAATATTTTTCAACAAAACTTTCAGGATGTAAGGTCCCTCTGGTCATAGAATAACACTTTGTTACACATGTATCTCTAAGTGGAATACATAATAAAAAATACTTTTAAAAAAAAATAAAAAGCAAAACGTTTGTAATGCTCGGTCCTGAAAGAGTTAAAGGTTCACAAAGTGCGGGAGGCACAGAATTCCTTCAAGCTATTCTGCAGCTATGTTCTCTACCTACACTTCGATGCAGTCATAAGTCACTTGTAATTGACAGTTCCTACAGTGCTATTCCTTCAGTTTAGAAATAATTGTGTCTTTTGCCTGCTAAGTGGTACATGCAGCAGATCCCCCCTGCTGCTTTTAATCCACAGATTTGTACCATCTTTGAATAGTGCTCTACATCACTGCAGTAATCACAGGGGACTATTTATCCAACGAATGTTTGTTCGCATGGAGCATTTTTTTATGGTTCTCTTATTTCATTTGAAAACAGGGAGTCAAAGGAAAACCACTTGGCTCGGAAAGTGTCGTTGTGGCAAAGTGGTTAAGCTTCCACCTTTTTCATCTCAATGCACCAGATGTAGAGTTTATGGAATGTGGCACCGAGGATTAATTCACTTTTAGAAACTGGGATCAGAACAAATTGTTCAACCAAATCCCAGACATGCACTGATCTATCGGACCGACTCCAGCCTTCTTTATACATTAAATCCCAGACATGCACTGATCTATCGGACCGACTCCAGCCTTCTTTAATACATTTTATCCACTGTTACTTTAACCACAGTGCTATCCACTACATGTGTATTAGAACGCTTTAAATATATTCTGTAAATGAAATATGAAGTGAAATACCAGCACAGGAAAGATTACACATTTCTTAGAAGAAAACATTTCAATGCATAATAGTATTAAATATTGCTTGCTACGTGATGACTGAGCGTTGAGTTAAACCGGTACTAAACCTAATGAGGGGTGAAAAATCAGGTTTGAGAATGCCAGCAGGTACATGTTTATTATAACTCAAGTATTAGCTTTCTGGTGGAGACTGCCAAAGGGCACAGAAGTCACTTGGAGAACTGAAGGCCTCTGGGCACTGACTAGGCTTTGAAAAGTAAACAAGTTTATTTCAAGTGTGAGTTCAATTACTCCCGGGCTTCCCAGTTCTTGACTGCTGTATTAGCACAGTAACTTTACAGCTTAATGTGTTCCACAGGGGGATAGGAAGAGCATTTTCACTTTGAACTCACTTCCTGGGAGTTTTCTCAAAGCCTCTTAGGACCAACAGCATTGTTGTTAATCCAGAGCATGATGTGTTGAATCATAGGCTAATAATAATAAAATTAAAAAAGCCTATTTTGTTTAATATCTCTTCTCAAGGTAGTTTTTTTTTTTGTACCATTTTTAAAACCCTGTAATTAGTGACAATCCAGTGTGTATTTACAGACATGCAAGCTCTAAAAGTACAGCTGCCATTTTGTTTAAGGCATATACTCCAAGTCTAATGTCTTACTCCTGCCCGGCTCTGTGATTCACAGTGTTTTCAGTACCGTAAATGTCAACTGTAAAAATGAAATGTCAGGAAATCTAGATGATGGAGCAAGCTACTGCAACATTCAGCCTCTTCCACAGTAATCCTGTGGGAACATTTTTACAGACAATGAGGCAACACATTACAATCCATAGGTTCACGGTAACATGATAGACCCCTTGATTATGATCTGTAGGTATTGAAAGAGAGATTTTGTCAAACACTACTACCACGGATTATGAAAAATAACTTGTGTAATTACAGCAGAGGAATCTTTAGCCACAAACGTCAAAACATGTTTGTACTCGCTTGAATAGCGATATCTAATATTTTTCTTACTTGCCTTGTAGCACTATGATACAGAAACCTTATGTTAACAGATGGCGCCAAGATACAGACTGAAAGGGTTAACATGGGCCCAATTATGGGGCCCATGTACGGTTAACATATACGGTTTATCTCAGCTACAATAAGCATTCACATACAATGCAGGTTCTGCGATAGCTGTGGGCTGTTTAGCTTCATCAACCACTGATTTATTCTATATAACAAATTACTAACAACGCAGTCCTTTTAAGGTCTCCCAGGGCTTATGCTGTTGTTTTGCTTTGGTGCTTACATTAACATTTACCGCCCCAAAGGGTTTTCAAAGACAAGTACTGAAATTGTAACTTTTAAAACATAGAAATTGGTACATTTGCCAGGAAAAAAAAAAAAAAAGCATTGTTGTATAACTGTGGAAAGATGCAAGCCAGGCAGGCATGCTAGTCCTCTTTTGAAACAGTATTATAAAGTGGATTAGTTTTTAGATCCATTTAATTTAAAGTTCCCCACATAGATACGCTTCCTTGCGACACAAAATTGCTGTGGAAAATCTATTCCCTTACAACAACTCACTGATGCATAAACCACATACATGTCCAGCTCATCACAAATTCCCCACAGCTTTGAAGCTACCTTCAATGGGTTCCTAAACTAGTTCTTGCATTAACTAAATTAACATGATTGTGACAGGTGGCGATATATTTTGTCACTGTTTATGTAGGCAGTTGTTAAATTACATAATACATTGGTACTTCGTAACTTAATTTTCTAAAATATTAGACTACAAAATTACCCAATTAATGGAACATTATACACAAAAGGAATCAAGTGATGTAAATACTTTTGAGGTCTCAGAGCATAACATAATTTGACTATTTGTCATCACCTTTAACTGTGCATTAATTGTACATATTATTATTATTATTATTATTTATTTCTTAGCAGACGCCCTTATCCAGGGCGACTTACAATTGTTACAAGACAATGTTACAAGAATCACATTATACAGATATCACATCATTCTTACATACAATTCCCCATTTATACAGTTGGGTTTTTACTGGCGCAATCTAGGTAAAGTACCTTGCTCAAGGGTACAACAGCAGTGTCCCCCACTGGGGATTGAACCCACAACCCTCTGGTCAAGAGTCCAGAGCCCTAACCACTACTCCACACTGCTGCCTTGCATAATAAATCTATTTCATTCTAAGCACACTACTTATTGTCATCCAATGTGGTCATCCATTTTCCATTTCAATGTTAATACAATATAAAATGGTATTTTACATTTCATCCTTTCAAGGTAAAAAAAAAAAAAAAAAAACTATAACGAATGTTTTTATGTGTTGCAGGGTAGCAGCAAGACAGACACTCAGAAGCAAAGATGCTGCTGTTTCAGCGATAAAGCACACATTTAATACACTAAATAACACAAAGTACAAACAAAAAGGCACAATGGCCAAAATACAGGTAAACCAAACAGAAAAACGTAGGCAGGGCATTCGCCTTCTCTAATTTACAAGTACACAATGCAGAGACACCATAACAACACAGATTTTACTCACCAAACTCCTCTACCAGACAGAGGATTTCTGGTTGCTTTTATGCAGGCACCAATCTGCACTAACTGGTGAGTGGCCACACCTGTGTCCCTGCCACAATACGGTTCAGCAGAGATTCAAAATGTAATGCTACTGTAACAAAATACAACTAGATAGCATGTTCTATTTATAATTTTCAATTTGCCTGCATGTATAGAATGAGTATTAGGACAGTAATAATCATTTTATAATGATCCTTATTTCTTCAGGTTAATTTAGAAAGCACAGAGACTAATAACAAGTTGATCCTCTTTACGGTGCTATTAAGTTCTCATGGACACCACCAGTGTATTGAGGATTTTTTAAATTTAAACTTAATAGAATTTTGATATTTTAGTTTCAGGGTTATCTCGTAAGTCAACGGAAGATGTCATTATTAAAAGTATAAGGAAGATGAAAAGAAATCAGCGAACGAGGGCATGCTTTACACTTCACACAGATGTGCCTTGCCTTTACATTCGCTCTTAAAATGGAAATTATTATTTCTGGGTCTCCACCAAAGGACCAGATGAAAAGGAATTCGAAAGCTTGGATCAACTTGAAAACGTGGAGTTCCTTTCGAGGTCTTAAACATGGGAACGGATGCAAACATTACACTGCTGCCGGATCAAACTGATTTTACTATTCAAAATACAGAATCCATTATACAGAAGCCATCCCACTTCCTTTGCTACTGCAATAAAAGCACGACACAAATGTGTGCTGTGCAGGGATAACATTACTTTTCAGATGGAGTGAGAGGGAACAGAAAATGATAGCATATCTGTACTGGTCACTGTGCACAGTCAGGTACTAGGATGCATTATTGTAGTGCCTCGGTCACGTGATACTGCTGTGTGTGTGTGTGTGTGTGTGTGTGTGTGTGTGCGATTGTTCATGTTCCCACCTTTACTACAATCTAGTTAATTGGGAAGGTCCATCACGGCCTCAGTAATAGCATCAGAACCAAGACACAAAACTGCTATTTACTATCAACTATCTACTGTACCCATGGACTTGAAAAGGAATAATGAAATGCACACAGCAGGCCTGTATTGTGCCCTTAACAATATAATGCATATTAAAAGATGAAAAAGAAGAATGTCTAGGGCTAACTTGAGGTCACCCTACAAAACCCCCGGACACTGAAAATGTCATTCTAGCAATGTTTATAAGGGGATTGCATCTTAGTTACTCCTCATTAAAAAGGCTGAAAAGCAACAACATAAAAACAACATCTTTAAGCCACCATGTTAGTTCCTGATGCGGTTATAATAACAACCTCTTTCCTGGCTACAACAAATTGCTTTCCTGTTTGTTCTCAGCTGTCCTTATTAAAAAGAAAAAAAAAACACAACAACAACAACAACATCATTATGCTCCTGTACTACTTATCATCCATAGGAAAATTAGCATATAACTATTAAAAAATAAATATGTATTATAATACTATGGTAAATCAGACATTGCTTCAATCATTTGTTGGAACTGACTCAAAGACAATATTAGTATTAAAAGTGACGTTTTTAAACGGGTTAACCTCCCCCCCATCCCCCACCCTAATATAATCCAGAAAGTTATTACTACTCCAACGTACTCCAAGTAATGCACTAGTAGCTCCTTAACCCTTTCTATCTCAGCATGCGTTATAAGTATTGAGGCCCAGATGTTTGACGTCTGATTGAAGATGCAGTGTGTATTACAGTGCGGTGCTCAGTACTTTACTGCAGGTACTGTGGTGGGTTAGGATTGAGACTCTTGTTATATCAAATGCCAGCATTGTAATGCTATTTTAAGCATTAGCTATGAACTACAGTTCATCTGTATGTGGTGCCATTTCATTAAACAGAAAGGGCCAGTCAAAGTTGCAGGGGACAATTTTATCAATGTTATGTTGTTTTCACAAATTGGCTTGTCAGGCAATGTGAAAAGGGACAAAATAATTGGTGCAGAAAATAGCACAGAAAACCGCACAGAACCCATACAAAAGAATGGTCCCAAGCAGGTAGAAAGCATCCCATTAAAAGAAGGCATGTTATAAATGCTGATAAAGAAGGCATCACTATACAGTGTAGTTCATAAACTGAGGGGTTATCAACAGTAATTTCACTTTTATCACCTTTATAGTGATATTTTTTCTTTTTTTATTCCAAGCTGCTGCATGACTTCATTCACTGACCTCTCACGCTATCCAGATTCCCCTGGGTTCACCCCTTTCCACAAAACTTTTTTTTTTCATTTTTGATAATTGATGAATTTCACAATCGTTTGTCAGAAGTGTCTCTTCTCATGGCAAGCCAACAATGGCATGAGTTTCTCTAACAAGGTTTTTTGTCTTGAAATCTGCTGTCAGCCCATTTGAACACACGACAGTAGAATGAGAGTGTGTTTCTCCAATTTCAGGAACCTCAATAATGCGCTTAGAGGACTGCAAACAACTTCTGTTGCGAGATAATAATTATGTTAGTGTTTGTCATGGGATCCATGCACTGCTTGAGAGAACAGAGCCTGGGAGGAAAAATGTAATAATACAAAATGCGCTGGTAGCCCTTGGTAATTTATATTATGAACTGCACCTAATTTAAAAAGAAAAATAACCTTTTTTGTCCCTATTTTTGAATGTGTGACTTGATATTTGGTTACAGATATTAAAAACAGTGGACGTGAATTACAACAGGGAGTTCTACTGAGTGGTAAGAAATATTTAAAGATGTTTGATATAGCACAGTATGCTGCATATAAAAAACCGTATAGAGTAAATAAATAAATAAGATGGAACAGTAATTATAATGCACAGCAACACCACGGATATTTTTAAAAGACTAATATTGTGTGACCTTGTTTAGATGCCTCGCTAAGATCGGACTACAGTAAAAGGCTGTGATACCAATGTCCTTCGTGGCTGATTATATTCTTAGATGAACATGTGATTACAATCTGTCAATGTAAACATTTTCCAGCGACTCACTGTTACGCAGGGCTCAGGAAATCAAAGGAAGGGTCAGAGAGGTCTCAATCTCTTCATTTAAATTCTGCATTGAACACTTTTTAATCAAGAATGTATTGATGTCTAACAATCTCACTTTTCTCTTGCTATAGCGGACAAAGGTTTTTAACTTAACAGCAGCTTTAACTTCAGATTGGCTTAATTGGTCATACTTTGTGATTTCTTAGAACAACTCCAATTATATTTGACCATGTTTGTTGGGAAATAATTCTTGCCTAGATTTAATTTAAAATCTCAAGATAGGCTTATGCAAAGCTTATCAAGAAAAAGATATACCTAATTTGTCATGCTTTCTAATTTATCAGACATGTGCAAATTATATAGCATAAGGATTTTGCAAGTTACAAACAAAGTTCACACCACCAATCAAACAAAGGTGTTTATTTTAAATTGCAGTGATTGGGACTGTGTTAAAATGTCTAAAAGAGAAAAAGTGCTTTGGTCATTTACTCTGTTTATGTCCAAACAACTTTCTTTCTTTGGAACACCCAGAAGTAACCATAACCTGTATATACCAATGCCACCTGCTGGATACTTAATGCATAACAGCTTATTGTAGGTGAAGGAAAAATATATGGAAATACATTTGTGCCATCTGATAAACGCTTCTCAGGTTGATTACTTTCATATTACAGAACATTGGAATAAAAAAAAAAAACATATTAACATGAATTATATTCACTTCCAGCCCTAGACTGATTTAAAATGGGTTCTCCTTTTCATTTTAAATACCTTTGATGAGAAAATCCCCCGAAAAGGTTTAAAATATGGTATCATCCCAAACATCTTTGTAGCTGGCAGCTAGAGAAAAGAGACAGAACTCTTGGTTTTTATAAGATATTAAAATTACAATGCTGCAGGCGCCGCACCTTGCTCGTTTGTTTACAAGGCAATGCGTTTGAGTGATAAACTAAAGTCGGCAGGTTTTTCAATCTTCTTACTAACAAACAGCTGTTCAAACATTCAGATCTACTGGAGCTTTTTCATATTGTACTGCTTAAAAATTAGCATACAAATAGCTATTTAACAGTAATATTACCCTAGTTTATTAGCCAGCAGGCCATGCATCACATGGCATCATTACATTATGCTGCCATGATCCCGAGCAAACCATTTGGACACTTATTTTTACCATTATGTGATTCATTGTGCGTGACTAAACCATATCTAAACAATATTTATTCACTGAAACAAACACTTAAGTATTCTAAAAAAAAAAAGGATTCAGAATCAAGTTTATTTTACAGTAAAGACCCCACATTAGTTTTATGGTTTTACCCACAGTGTTTTCATTGTTTGAAATAAATGTTTCTTATTAGCTAGAAACTCAGAACTACCAGAGTGATTATATCCCACAAAAGACTCCCACATAAGAACTTATGATACATTACTTTCCCAGATTGACTTATACAATATAAGGTTATGTATAATGTATTAAGCACTGGAGTTTATGGAATTTCTAGAATAGGAAACAATATTAACACCCAGGTTATCTACATGTATTACCAGTACAATACTACCTTTAAATGTATTCTAGCAATACCACCTTAAAAAAAAAAACAGTTTTGCTTTCTGACATTTTCAGTTACTGTACTTCCAAAAAACAATATTCTGACATGTGTATCATTAAATTATAATTGAAACCTACAGAACAATATACTTTCAGAGTGAAATGTAAGGTCAGTTTTTTTTTTTTTTTTTTTCCTGCAGCAATCTTTAGTGAATGGAATTGCATACTGGTACATGTACATGTATGTCTGTCATAATAGGTATTGAAGATTATATTGAACGTAATTACAAAAGATATATTATCTTGCATTGCTGGTGCTGTATGTATATAGAAGTATAGACACATGCCATTAATATTCTACAAACACATAATGCTTCAAACCATACTCTGACTTTGCTTCAGCAGTAATGAAAAAATATTACACCCTCAAACTTATTATTGAAATGGTAGGGCATCTAGTCAATTGCCTTGATTATTCATAACCTGACTTTTAGTTAAACACCTTGGTTATTACTGTTTTGTACCATCAATCACTGTTAAGCATTAGAGAAGTGACCACGAAGTTAAATCATGCCTTTTGAGTTAACACATGTACTAATTGGTTTTCTTTCTTCAGAATCATTGTTACTTATGAACAGATGGTGTTACAATGTATGCAAGGATGGCACGCAATTACAGTGTAAAAAGAATTGCTCTTAAATTGCTGAAAAATATTCAAATCAAAAGATGTTGCCTCAATAACACCCTCTGTAAAGTTTTTTGTTTTTTTCCCCCTTCTAAACTAACTGGAAGAACGGTTTTGCACTGTATTACTTTTGGTGTACTCCAGCATAGACCAGTTTAATTTTCGCCATTAACAGCCAACAGCACTGTGAAACAATCATTTTATATGGATCAATTAAGTGTACAGAGTCCAATTAAGTTGCAAGGCAGTGCTCTGTCCCTCCATGTGATGCGATACAAACACAACACATGCCTTTGCAATCATGCTTTATTACTTCTATTCACATTTATGACGGTTGCTATACAGCACTTTAATCCCCCACTGGTCAGTACGTCATTCTTAAAAAGGAAGATATACCCTTTTTCAAGCAGGAGAAAATTAAATCCTCTCTAACTACATGGTTCCTTGCCTGCACCTTGTGAACATATGATACCCAGCTGGTCATTTTTATACCATAGCTTGTGCAAGTTCTGTCACATTGACATGATGAACTTAAAGAAAGGTTTCACAAAATTAAATGCTGGGCCCCTTGGGGAATGCTCAAAGCAGTATTCTGACAGAATTATCTGAGAATTATAAATATTTCACTAAGCATTATGTAAATGTGTGTGACTTTCAAAACAGCTTGCTAATGCACTTATTACTGATTCATTCGTCTTGGAAACTTTTTTAAACTCTGCCATCACACCCTGAAGGGCCAAATGCACTTTAAGATATTGAAATAATTTGGGTTCTTTGATTACACTAGACTAATCATTACTATATTTTACAACTCATCAACGGACAGATCAATAGAGATGTCAAAGCTAATCTGTTCTGCATTCCACAGTCATTTCTCATGCTGCTGAGTATATCCCACTTAAACCTGTGCAGTGTTTCAAATCCAATTTTACATCAGCTGAAGAATAATTTGCATATACTGTACTGTAGAGTACAATGAAGATCTAGCCTATGATCAGTGGTTTAGCATAATAAAACACAGGGGTTCTGCAGCAAAAAAGGATATCATTGTACGGTATGTATAATATAGGGATGATGGGAACATTAAAACATGAAAGTTTTATGCTCTGAAGGATGAAGTAAATCATTCTCTCATTATACTAAATGCTATGCGGTGGCTGCTGTTGTGAATTCCAATTTGTAGTCTCTTTACAGTCTACAATCCTTCTATCTACGATTCCTGAAGAAACAATATTTGTGCAATTCAATGTAAAACAATAACTGCTACAGGTCTCATTTTCAAATAAATTACAGCACACGTGGTAAGAATGAGCTGGAAACGCTTTAACTCTGTATATTATATAGGTTTTAAATATATGTATATTATATAATCCACTTATAACATATAAGCCTCCAGTAAATGTTGCAATATGCAAATTACATCTCCATTAATAAACAAAGGTGGCTGGGAATTATTTTTTACCACTGGAACCTGAACCATCAGGACTGACACATGCTGTTTAGCAACGCTCTTAATGCAAGAAAACAATGGCAGTATCATTGTCATGTATCATAACCAATTACAGTATTTTTCCCATATGCACTTATTATGCCCATGCTGTAATAAAAAGCGTGTCAAGCGATGTCTCTATCAGAATGAAACAGCGACACTCTTATCTCTTTAGACAAGAGTCATGACACTATTAAAGTACTGTCAAAACTCAAACGGGTAGATTCTGCACAGAGCATGTTATCGCTGTCAGAGACAAATGACTCCACAATAACAATTGTATTGCAAATCCTCAGAAAATAAACTGAAAGTTACCCGAAAAAAAGCACAGATGTCTTAAAATATTGTCGCCGAGCAAACTTAAAGCAAAATACATTTTATGGTAACAAGTCTAAAGCACTGAATATCTGTGGCAAAAATTTGAAAAGGACCCTGGGGCTATCAAGCAGTATACTCCAATTCAGAGATACAATTAAAAAAACAAACAATGTTAGGCTGCATAGCTACTGTAAATGAGTGGAATACAGCAATGATTACACTATATAATGCTACAGAATCCTGTGTTTAGTTGTGTTCTCACTGCAAACTGATATTACAATTGAGCCCTAAAAAGTGGTGGGGATACTGGATCTTAAATCACTTTTTTTGTCCGTTACAATGGCAGCTCTGGTGCAACTGGGGCAAGAGAGAAATAATTTGCCATTTTTAAAGCCAGGCCTATATTGTGGACCCAGAAACTGACGACAATGAGATGTCTTAGCAGGAGTTGCTTTGGGTGGTGATGTACAGCATCAGAAAAATCTGCTTATAAAATGTTCAGAAGAATAGCAGAAGATTAAACAGAACACCAATGACACAATGCTTGATAAAAACAGGAGTGTGCAGTTATCCTTAAAAACACCTACAGCAATGTAGAGCCCCACCAGTCCTCAGTGTGTCATCACTCTAAGAAGGAAGGATTATCCCTAGCGTTAGGAAAATGATGCACTATGAAAAGAATTGCCCAGTTTAATGGAAAACTTGAATACCACAGCGTGGTTCTCTTCATAAATAACCCATTATCTACTTCTAACCTGAAAAAGAGCAGTAATGACATCAAATGACTGTAAAAGGTATCCACACAGCACAACACGGTAGACAATGTACAGTAAATGGGAGGAAACTGCCTGTATGTATTTCTTTTATACAGGGAATATTTAATATGTTTGAGTGACTATATTTTTTCATTATTGAACAAAAGATACTAAAAGGCTACTTTAACAAAAACAGTTAATGTTTGGTTTCTCTTATAAAGAATTTATGAAACACATAAAAATGCAGGGAGAGGAGGGCACAGCTTTGATTGAGGACCCTATAATGATATTTCCTGATAACAAATCATAAACCAATTATTTAAAAGAAGAAAAACTGACAAAATGAAAACGGAAAACTATTCTCATGCATTCATTAGCACAGTAGGCCATTTACCATTGGACCTTGTGCTAAGGAATCAGGGTGAAGCTCTGACCTCCCTCTCTCCTCCATTTCAGACATGTATACTGTGGATGCAGTGGGGAAACTAAGACATTCATCTGACAAATGAATTCATCACATTAGTTACAGTTACAGGCAGGTGAATAGAAAAAAAAAAAAAAAAAAAAAAAAAACACTGCAGTCTCAAACAGAAGAGGACTGACAGCTTCCAACGAGAGCCACATTTGTTCAGTGTTCAGCCCTGAGCTTAAAAGAATCGGTTTTACTTGGAGATTTACTTTATCCTGCATGGTGTTCGGCTCCGCTTTCACACAGCAGTATAAATGTTACTTACAGTATAAGCGTTCCCACTACAGTATATCCCTGTTACCAAAGGCATGCAACTCCAAGAAAGATAACACAACTATACAGTTCATAAGCTAAACAAAATGTAAAGGTCACCCAATACATTTCTGCAGTGTTTATTAAAACCTTAAACAAACCTGACATTTTACTCGTAAACATATTATATAAGAAACTTGGGTTTAGTCTTTCAAAACATTCTGTGGATTATCAACCCTGACTGGCCAAAAATGTGGAAATTTGACTACTTTCAAGTTGCGTGGGTAAAACAGAGGTCACAGTCTTTTTGGATAAAAGCATGCGATCATATTACTGAAATCATTGTTTTGCTAATGAGTAGGCTTTAGTTTTACATTTTTAATTGGAGAACTGTTTATTTGTTGAGTCTATGGTTTACCCCATTTGTTTAAATGTTTATTCTCATTAAGAAATGCAACCCTACTGTATACTTTGCTTCAGCTTCTTTTAAGATCACAATATTCTTGTGGTTCAAATGTTGGGCAGCATTTCAACAAACTGTCTTATTCGATGAAGTAATGATGCCTACAACTAAACTTAGCTAGTTTAGAAAAAAAACACATCTTTACTTCTGCCCTTGCTTTAACACCCATTTAAAAAGTTTTTTTTTTTTTTTTTTTTTTTTACTGAACACCACAACATAACTCATGCATTTTACTTAATGCCTGCAGCACAGACTAAGATGACAACATAAACATACTGAGCCATTTAAATAAACAGATTCAACACAAAGAGCATTGTCAAGAGCAACAGCATGGTTTTGACTTTGCAGAAGACAAATCTAAAAGGTCAAAGTATTGTTTTTTATTTTTTACAAGTAGTCATCTTGTACCTCACACTGCATGCTGAATCATAAAGACTAATTTGCTCTAACTGGCTGAACTACAGTATTGCGAAAGAAAGAGAGAAAACATTGAAGACATTTTGTTAAGATACTGGCTGACTTTAAATTTGACACAGTTGTGTATTTCAGCATTTGATTTGTATTACAAAGTTTCTGAAAAACAGCACCTTACAACACTCTAACATTTAGAGTAAGACAGCCTTTCCTGACAGGTAAGAGTTAATACTCAGTTTGTCATCATACAGGCTCATATTATTCTTTACATGCATTCCAAAGGAAGTTTTTTTAAAAATTGTCCCATGGTACATAGTACACAGACAACTAAAGCGTTCTCAAAATGCAACTGAAATTCACTATTAATAATGCTCCACTCAAATCTGTATGTTAATTAATTTAAATATACCTTTCTTTCAGTCGGGGTGGTGCGAAAACAAACAAACAAGTGTGGTGTTGCTTCCAAACATCCCACAACATTTATATTAATAAGCTTCATGAATGGAGAATACATATTTATTATTTTTAATCCCATTAGGGGGGTAATTCCTCCTCAAAGTAATAACTGCAGAGATCAGTTAACTAAGCAAAGCATTTATCTTCGTCTGTACCACAGTCATTTTTCATAGTCAGAGCAGAAACTTTCACTGAAGTGGTTCGTGATTGGTTTCTTAAGCTTTAAAACTGGTATTTAAAAGGGATTACTCTAAGTGAAAGGTTAAAAGTTAAAATTGCTTTCAAATCTAGTTATTCTTACGGGAGAAAAGAAAAAACAGGAAAGATATTGAGCCTCCCATAACTTCTGTATCACTATTAGAGAATGTTTTTATTGTTAAATATCATAAAATCACAGATAAGAAATAATCCAATTACTGTTAAGGACTTTTCAACATGTCTATATATGTTATCCTGTGTATAGTCATCCCGCGCATGGAACCCACTATATACTGTTATTCTCAAGTAAAAAAAAATAGTAGTTTAATAGTAGTTAATGAGTAGAATCTTCATTTTTTTTTTTTTAAATTTCATACTTTGTGTCTAGGGTATCTCTTATAAAACAGCTTTTTTGCATAGTCTGAGCCCAAACGTCATGAGAGGACATTTAGAGCCACCCTACACAACAAAGTAGTATTTTATAAATCAACAGTATCAAACTGTATTTAAACCAACAAAACTGTCTTTACATAGCTCACAAGTTCAAACTTTGTGCATGGGATCCAGTATCACATTGACCTAAATGTTCTCCATGATAATGGAATAAGATGTACCTTTGTGCATGGGATACCTCTCAAGTTAGCATTTTACAAACTTGTGAAACTCCAGCTGTCTGGTGATGTGCTTAGTCAAATCTGTTAGGTTGTCCCAGAAGTAATGGCGAGGGCATTCACCCACGAAGTTATGAGGCATGCCCACAAACCATCCAAAAACAGACCATAAGTGCCACCCAACAGACCTCTGGAGACTTTATAAAACTGAGCCAGTTATATCCACTGACTTGAAGCTATTAGACAGACCCACTGAAACAAAGCAAACACTGTTTGTATTAACAGCTCTTTAGAAAAGCTTGAGGCAACAACTACTCTAGTGCCAGCTGAGATGATTAGTTAAGGATCTGGGGAAAGCAGAGGATGGTTCAGCCAGTGGATAACTGCTGTTCAGGATTTTAAATGTACTGGCCTTGTATTCATAGCAAGACTCTTAATGGTTACACCCAAAAAGTTACTCTTAGTTCGTGTTAGGGGTTCACAATGTGTATGCAGTATACAGAGTGTAAAGGAATGTGATGGTCCAGGGAGGTAACCGGTCAATGATTTGAAACTACCAACCATTAATAATTGTAGCATAAACCAGTAACCCGTTTTGTATTATTGCTAGTGTTGTCCGGAGTGAAACCTAGTAGAACTACATGTACAGTACTGCATGTAGGGTACTGTTATAAGCTAAACCCATCTGCAGTGCCAAGTAAGAACATACAAATACAGTAATTATGAACTACAGCCTACAGAGAGGAAGAGCAATGCCATAGGATTTGAGTTTCTGTGCACAGAAGGTATTACCAGATGTGCACACTCATTAAAAGCTCCAATGGATATTAATCTTTTCAAAGTTTTCATGGCAGGAAAAGATGCAAAATCATGCAATAAATCCAAGTTTTAAAGCAAGAGATAACGCAAGGGTAACACAAGGATCAGGAAGGATGTCCCGAATGCCATAATACTGTGTTAGCGTGCTTTGATTGCCTCTAACCTGCTTAAGTCTAGAGTCTTGCATGCACATTTCTTGTTTGGTCTTTGCAAACCATTCATGAGCTAAATATCAGCATGCAAAATGTGTGTCTACTTGACCTGTACAGTAGTATTATGATTGTGATACTGATAAAGCACAATCCTTGTTTCTTTACTGGTATGGTTATAAAAAAAATAAGGCCTAAAGCCCCTACCCCAAACAACAACTGCTGCTCATTACATACTGTATGCTAATGAGGTACAATTAGAATATCAAAACTGTAAGCTGTCTTTCCACAGCTTTCATTCTGAATATCTTGAGTCAATAGTAAAAACTATCCACCTGTTAATTCATAGGTGGGTCTATTAAATCAAATCAGAGAAATGAAGAACCTGAACTGAACACCAATGTCTTTAGAATATGTCATGTTTTATTTAAAGATTCCCATTAGCACAGTGCTTCTGTTTAAAAGTTATATTTTATTCATAGATAATAATGTGGTTTAAATGATTAACAAACCACAGTGTGTTATCATCCAACAGTAATTGCCATAATAACATAAATAAAGGGGCAGTTTACATGGAAATTATGTATACTCAAGATTGTAATGCAGTATATAAATATATTATGTATATAAAACAGTAATTATATATATCCAGAGTTAAAGCTTTGTGAATTGGGTTCTGTGACTCCAAGCTCCTTATGAAACATTCCCATCATGTCAATTACCCTGCTGAAGTAAGGGTGCCTTTCCCAGTAAAAATGTTAAAACGTAATCCAATATTTTACTAATTAGCTTTTAAAATGTGAATTTCGTGGGGTACTCTGTATGATGCTGTTCAAAGACCAGGTGATGTCTCCAGCAATTTGGTGGTTTCATGAGATTATCGTGGCACCCCACCATGATCCACGATAATAACAATGAACAGGAGGGAGACAGGTGAAAAATCAGCACACACGCCCGAACGAATGTTATGACAAGTCCATTTAATTAATTGTCTTGCGACAAATGAAGAACATAATTCCTTATGCTGGTACCTTCTTTAAAAATGTTTTATAAAACTGATTCAACAAACCCTATAGCCAAAAACAGAGCCTCGCCAAGTTAAAACAACTGGGTCAGAATGTGTACCTTTACTGCAGAACCACAGATGCTAATTGCAAGTTAATCACTATGCTAAAACGTTAATTAGCTGCTATTGCTATGTCGATTACTTATTCTGCCTGTTCAGAATCAGAAAAGTGTTCAACAATAAATGTTGATTGATAATTAGGAAACCTGCCTTTCCACATCCCTTTTTTAATTATACGTATTTGCCAATTTGCTATGACCGTCTCTAAATTACAATGCTTCATTTGGTTCTTTAACACAGCCACTGATTACAGAACAGGCTATTTGTAAGGTGTATGATTATCAGTTAGTATTGTGAAATGTACATACATATTTATTTATTTGGGTTTTTTTGTAGTACATTGTGTGATACAATTATGGTAAAATATGTATGTTATGTAAATAGTGCATCACTTTTTACTTTTAAGTAATGAAGAGGAATCTGGTAATGTTTTAGCAAAACATATTTCTAATGTTAGAACAATATTGTATTTGTACATTATTTATTGTTGGAGTTGGAACTATAGTATCATTCCAAGTGTTTAAGTTAAAGATACAACATAGACTAATGTTACAAATTGCAAACAAATGTTTTACTCTTCAACAGGGAAACTTCACAAAGTCCCACTAAAGAGTTATATTACTGATGAGGTCTTTTTTTTTCTTTGAAAGGAAAAAGTCATATATGCTAAAAGTAATTTTCTTAATTTGATTATTTTAAATGCACTCCTGATGTTATCAGTGTTCATTAAAACCTTTAAAAGTAATGGGTCCTTTAGTTTTAGTTCAGTTTTCAGGAGCTTTAAAAAAGAAAATCACAGACAGTTCTGTGATATTTCAATAAATGTAACCATTTAAAAAAAAAAAAAAAAAAAAAAAAAAAGGGATGTGGACATTTTTGGGGCCAACTGCATGATCACACAAACTGATCTTTGCTGCGTTTTTAGAAATCCTTGTTCATCCTATCCACTTGCTCAGTGCAAACATGACTTGTGAGGTTATGCCAAGACGTCTGCAACCTTCATTTTCATCATTTAAACAAGACACAGTAGATGCAAGATAACAGCCTCTTCACTAGGCTGTTCATAGATTGATGGGTTGTATTTAAGAAGTGGATTTCATTTACACTAGAACTGAAGACCTGAGTGATTCAGACAAATCCGACAGTTGTATTTCATTTTCTTCACGTTTCTTAGTTCGATCTCTTGAACTGTTTGAAGGTGTGATCTAAAACCGTATGTTACAGTTGCCACGAGCAGTACGAGAAGCTGCTGCTCAAGAGTCTCTCTGGAATTATGAGTGAATGCGAGGAATGACTTGATCATTGTTCACATGGAAAAGAGAAAATAAAATCGCTCTGGTAACCTCTCCGGTGATTGGTCAGATCTCCCTACTCAGGACATCTGGACACTGTCCCCTAAGAAACAAGGCCAAGTTGACTGACATTTAACATAAACATGGAGGACCAGAGGCAAATCCTGTGACACCTAATGCTTTTATATTTTAAAACATACAAGGTTATCGGTCTAAAAACAGCATGTATGAGACATTCAAGCACCATGATTAAAGAACTGCATGATTGAAAAAATGTTTCCAGCTCCACAATATTTTGCCCTGGGTCAAAAAGCCTAATTTCTATATTTTAATTGCACTTGGTCATATCACCATTTACATTACTTCTGACAACTGTGTAGAGAGAGATACAAAAAATCCTATTACATTGCCCCTGAATCCGAGGAGAACCTCGTAAACGTCCTCGGCACCTTCATCTGAAATGGATTTCTACCACATGCCACTGAACATCAGACAATGCCACTGACGTGATTGAGCTCTCTGTGCAAATATTTTAATTTAACAATAATGGTTTCTTGAGTTTAAAAAAAAAAAAAAAAACTTCATCACTGGTCACAGATTAGTATTTAATCACTTTGGAGTGAAAAACAATAAAAGTTATTACCAGCCATTTCCCCTTCAGGCAATAGTACTTAATATATAGACATAATTTATTTGCTGCAAGTTCCGAGTCCCTGATTACGTTCTTGAAAAAGGACAAAGGTTATTTTTTTTACATATGTTAATGCCTAGGGGTCTCAAAAAAAAAAAATCTTGGCAGGTTATCTTCATCATTTTGTTGTATACATTTAACCATATTAACTCAGACAAGTATGGTTCAAATAAGAATACAAACATTGATCAGTTAAAAAAATAAATAAGTAATTTTTATATTATATATATATATATATATATATATATATATATATATATATATATATATATATATATATATATATATATATATATATATATATATATAACATATTTTTCAAATGTCTTATCAAATAGATACATACCATAAGCAAACTTCAGTAAAATAGGTCCCCACACTTAACCTGTACTATTGGTCATTGGACAAGCTATATTTTTTTTATATAAAAGGGTTTCAAAATGTATGGTTTAAAAGTCTTAACAGAGCTTATACCAAATTCAGAACTGCGTGAACTATTCACAATGCTTATACATATTTAAAAAGGGATTTAAGGCAGGCACGACAGTGTCTTTCTGAAATACTGCTTTTCATGTACATTTCTGTTTTTGTAATGAGAAACTTTCCATTGTTTATTAGAGATCATATTTCAACGGAGAAAGCGGGGTAAGAGATTTACGGCTAAATACTATAGCTTCACTTTGCAAGTCTCTTGATCGCAAAATTGAATTGTGAATAAAATGACTTCAGGGGAACTAGTATCTAATATGATTATCCATAAAATGAAGCTCAAATTGTATCCTTGTTATTAATGAAGGGAATTTTAGCAATGATTAAAAGATATTGCAATGTAGCCAGCCATGGTAGTGGGCCTAGGTGTCACCCCTGCTGGTATTTCTATTAAAGCTGTACTGCTAAACCTCAAATGTGGTGCTGTTTCCCAGCATGCAGTTCAAAAGCTATTAGCTTGCAAGGTAGATTCAAAATTAAACACTTATTTTTTTTATTTTTTTTTAATAGTACATACATTTTACACTATATAAAAAGTAGGAACATTACAAGGGTTGCACAAACTGCAAATAATTTTTTTTAGGAACATTTAATAAAGGATGCAAAGCACCGTTTTAATAAACCTTTTTTATTTTTTACTTTGTATTAGCAACTTATTGAACAGTAAACATTTCATTGTAATTTTGTTTTGCTATGATTATAGGTTTGAGGACAGAAATTGACAGGGATTTTTTTCATTCTTTCATTCAGGCATTTCTACACTCTCCCCTGCCATCGATGTTGAAGCGTTGTGCAAAACTAGACTCACCCGGGCTAGCCCCGAAATTCAGTGAAAACTGTTGAAAAAACGGGTTTCGCCCAGTCGTCTTTTTCAAGTTCTCGGCCAATCTAGATTTGCCCGATTGGACGCGGGCGAGTGCTGAAAAAAAGTGGTAACTTTGGGATTCGCCCAGAAGCCCTTGTGCGAAACTAGATTGGCCCGGGAAAAACTAGACTCGCCAGACCATCGGGTTTCACCCTTAACACAAACACACACATACATACATACATACATACATACATACATATGTGTGTTTTGGAAGACTTTTTACAGTGATTAGGGCTGTACAGAAACAGATAACAATGGACTTGAAACCCACCCAGTATGGATACCCTTACACCTACTGTAGATATCAAAAACCTATGTTGTCTGCCTGCTTCCATCATGGCCCATGCCTTGCGTTATGTCCATGCAAGGCAGATGTGAATGTTCAGTTCGGCACAGGCAATCTAGTCTCTGTCCTTTGAGATGGTTGTCTGTTATTTACACCTTCAGGGCTGCATTGCCTTGATTCTGCTCTCATTTAGCCTGAATGGTTGCGTAAAGCTGTCTCCTCGAAGTGCCACTCTTCTGTTCCTGCTGTTTATTTTCCCTTTATTCAATCTGTATGCAATCAGTGTTTGATTATTGTCACTCTATGGGAGGCCTCTCTATAATGAAGGGTTGCAGTGGAAGCCTGGGAGAGGTTCTATAGACACAGAGAAATGGTGTGTAAATTGATGGATGCCGGGTGTATGAAAACTGAAAAGACGCTGGAATAAAAAAAATAAAAAAAAATTCCTCTCCAACATTCTTATTAGTTTACAGCAGACAGTCCCCTCTGTCAACTTGTCAGCCTCTTACCAGAACTCGCAGGTAATTGTATTAGGTTTTCAGCCCAAAATCGAATTAACCACTGCATCACCTTGATGGTTTATGTACTACTGGAGAACAGGAGAAGCGCAATTTTGGTTTTGTCAGACAGCTTGCTTAGGTTTTCTTTTTTAAATCCAATAGAAAAATGATTGTTTCCTTGTTTCTTTAGGAATTTCCTGTGCATTTTCTAAATCACTTTGTCGGCCTGAGAGCGTCTACTCTCTGCACAATTACGGTATCCAACATTTTTTTAATTCTTGTTTTCTTTCCTTTTACAATTGTACAATCTAAACCTGACTTACTATTATAGGTATTATTGAAAAACATCTGACAAATGAATTGCAAACCATGAAGGTGGACTAGTGGATAAATCAGGCCAAACAATAAGTGTGTATTATAATTAACAGACCATCTTTTAGAAACCATGATTTATTCTCTGTATTAATAACTGCATTGCAGCAGCTGCAAAACACTCATTAAATCTGTTTTATTGTTAGATTATTATTATTATTATTATTTTTAATTACAAACCTTTGTTTCAGTAATGTATTGTGACCAGACATTAAAAAAAAAAAAATAACAAATCTTGTCAGCAACAAGTAAAAATTCCCAGTGGGAAACACCTTTACCTTTTTGTAATTAGTATTAGTTCAATCAAAGGTTTCATTTTAAACCCAGTCTGATAAAAACAAAAACAAATCATAAAGCACAATATCAAACCCCCCACTGATAAAGTTGTAATTGGATCATAAAATCAGGTTATCGTAGAGTGAACTGGGAAAACATATTGTCATGCTTTCAAGTGAGAGATTATCATTCCTAGATCCTATTACCATCAACATTTTAATTTCTCCTTTTGCAGCATCCGTCAGCCTCATCATCTGTCAGCCTTATTATTAGGATGACACACTATTAAAAACTTGCACAACTTGACGAGAAAGGGGTACAAAAACACTGTTATTCTTGAATTTTAAGTTGCACTTATGTCATTTTATGTTTCAATGTTTGCATTCTGGAATTTGTAGTACGAAGAGTATTTTTTAGGAAGTTTAACTGCAAAACAGCAAGGAAAGTATGAGAAACACGCAAAGTGTTATTTTTTCGACTGACTTCTGTGGAAGCAACACAAACATCACCCTGCAATAACATTCCCTCCCTTTATTTATTTTTTTAAAAAAATATTTTTCAAATAAAAATGTTAAAGCTACAATACATACCTGTATTTGTGTCTTGCTCTTCAGGTTCTTTGAAATACACTGCACCTTATTTTTAACAATTCCATTACCTAAATTGCACTGCATTGTAAGCCATTCAAACCTAATCATCATCATTGCACATGTCATCATTAACATTACAAGCTAAGGATGCATGGAGCATGCAGATCCCAATTCCAATGCTCTTACATTCAGTATCACACAATAAATTGCATCTGTAACCCACTCAGGTCAAGACATCCCTTTAATTACCTGGGAGGTTATATATTACAATAGAACACAGAAAAACACAGGAAACCCCAAGCTCTTGCAATGCAGAAACATACTCATTGAAAGCAAAGGCTTCTTCTATTATTATTACCCTGGGAATTGTGGCTATTTTAATAAACCATACCTGCGATTAACGTACTGTGACAAAACTGCAGTGTGTAGTGTTGCGATAGTGTGGATACAGAGGTTACTGCTGTGATGACTTGACTCGCACATCTTCCAACCCGCAAACAACAAAACGTCCTAACTTAGACATGTAACATTGCATCTTCCCCCTGGTCTCTCAAGTCATTTATAGCAGTTTTTGAGCAACGTAAAAACACTCTAATCTTGGGTCGTTAAATGATTCTGGCACAACCCGTTAGACAGCACCAGAAGATACCAGATTTTAGTCTTGACAAGCCTGTTCATCAATGAACTTTAATGGTTTACAGTTCAGAAATGCACACACCACAGAATGTGTATTTTTTTTATACTGCGTCACTCAGAATGTGCATGTTGTGTTAGTTTGTTTTGTTCAAGCTCAGTTTGAATAATGTGTGCTCTTTCACAGCCTTCAGTGCATGACTTAAAGAATCTACAAACCAAATTATAAGCAGATTACTGTCAAGCATCCCCTTCCTTACAGAGGGTTAATTTACGTAGAGGAAACATGCCAGAGAGCAGCCTTTATTGAAAACAGATTTATTAAGGAACCGTCGTGAATAAAAGAAAGACATCATAATGTGGGTCTATTGTATTTTACAACAGTGCTGTACTTTATAAAGGTTGCTTTTAAAATGATTTTTTAAAGTAAAGAAAAAGGCTGATGCTCTATACTTGTGGAATCCTAATTGGGGAGGACAGGTTCACGTTTTCATACAGAGCACACCAAAAATTCAGAAAGTAACTGTAGGCAATGTTGTTCCACTGTAAGGAGCTTTCCCACAAAGTCTGCAACGTGTTGCTTAGAAATGTAAATGAAAGCTAGCCCATGGTTGATCGACTTTGACATTATTTAATAATATTGATACACACATTCTGGCCACTTTATTAGGAACTGTACCTACTAATCAGTAGTAGCCGTTTACAGCCCTCTAGATAATATTAGAACCCCCGGAGTTTACAGTCTTATGTACAGCTGTAAAAATTATAAGGTCTGTTATGTACAGGTCACGTGGGCATCTTAACTGACTTCACCACAGCACACAAACTGGCAATTTAATGAAAATGACGACCAGATTTCAAAATGTTACTGATGAAAATAGAGACATGTTCGAAAAAAGACGCAGAGAGATATCAAATTTACTAAAAGCGTAACAAAGAAAATGGAGAAAACAGGAAAATTCATCAAATACCAGTATAGCAACTCAAGAACATTACAGTAAACTGGAAAGACAGCTATCTAACGTGACGCAAATATGACAGTTCAATTTACTACAATAACCAAACGGACTTCACAAAAAAAGAAAGGTTTTGTGGCAAAACAAAAGCATAAAAAAAAAAAAAAAACAAGGGAAGGGAAATGGTCACGTGCTACTTTTTCAAGCTATCGTCAACGGCTACAACAAATTATAACAAATAAAGTACACCAAAGTGTGCAATAAAAAGCCTGTAATTGTATCTCGGGCTTCTGGTGACATGGATACTCCATCTTCGGTCTCGTCATTTATCTTGCCAAGAGAGTTTATTGCTTATATTATTATTATTGATGTTTTATTTTTTTAACTACCTGTTTTGTCACATGTAACATAAAAAAGCGATCATAACATGCAACTTGTTTATACTGTCCTACTTTGATTCCTTGGACCAGTTTCGTGATTTGATGAGTTGTTCTTTTCAGCCTCCTGTCAAGTTCATCCTCCTTTATAAAGCTTTGACACATCTGACAGTATTTCTTTTGCTCTCATGATATCACAGTGTAAGAATGTAGCCTATAGCACTAATAGAAACTTGGGAGTGGGGAGGTGAGTGCAAATGATCCTTCATTACAAAGAAACATTACTCTACATTGATCCAGCACATAGAAAACATATACAAGTTGACATGCGCATTATGTATCTTCAGAACAACAATATTTACCAGAAATTCAATATCTATCCATCTATATTAACTATTTCATCAGGCCTTCATAATACAAGGGCTATAGTTCTTTGGCCTTTACAGACAAGTAATATTCAATGTTGATGAAACAATTATGTTGTACAGTGTGTCATCTGTTCAAGAATTCATGAAAAAAAATATATCTTTCAGCCATTCAAAGCTTTAGGTTTGTCAATGTAAAATTACATCTGAGAGACCAAATTACTATTAGATCATTCTACTCCAGATATTTCAGACTGGAACCAAATCCCCAGATTACTACACACTGTACTACTGTCACACAGCAAAGGGTACTGCACATGTTGCATGGAGACCCTTTTCCTCATTCACCTGCTGTACCTCAGAAGCATTATATTGTATAATATCCCAATCCAAATGATCTAAACTGTGGGTACAAATAAAATGTACTATGGAAACACAAAATATTAGACATTTTTGGAAAAAATTTTATTTTCCAAAAACATTTTGGAAAAAGCTTTGGAGAACTGTATATTAGGATCACACCTGTTTCTGATGTTCATATAACAAGCCCTAAATTTTACATGCAAGTGAAGCCACCATTATAAAATATGGTTATCAGAAGTGAGACTGCATTTACCCTAAATGAGGTAAACAATACACATTTTAATCATGCCAATGTTGTTCTGGTGACATGTTCACATTACTGGAGGAACAGGATCTATAATAATTCAATTGTTTACTTTATATGTATTTATAGAAGTTTCGTAGTGTAGTAGTGATGTGTTTTTATAGGCTTTGACTGTTGGCTGCACCTCTCCACTTCCAGTTATATATTATAAAAAACACTTTTGGGATAATTTTGGAAACATCCATCCATCCAACCATTATATGCAACTGCTTAATCCTATAGAGGGGTCGCGGTGAGCTGGAGCCTAACCCGGCAGACACAGGGCGCAAGGCAGGACTACACCCTGGATGGGACACCAGTCCATCGCAGGGCAACTAAGGGGTAATTTAGAGAGTCCAATCCACCTCGCCAGCATGTCATTGGACTGATAGGAAAACGGAGTACATGGAGAAAACCCACACGAACACGGGAAGAACATGCAAACTCCACGCAGACAGACCCCTGAAACCGGAATCGAACCCAGGACCCTGGAGCTGTGAGGCAGCAGCGCTAACCACCGCACCGCCCATTTTGGAAACATACTTAATAGAATTAAACGTTATACTGCTGCATTGCAAGAAAGTCAGAAATCATTTTTTTGAAATCTCACAAAATACAATTCATTTCAGTTTCCTTTTATGTCAGATACATGTCCAAACAGTCAGCAGCAATGTTATTGTATGTTTCCCATACATATTTTGTACCCATCCAAGCACTTTTCCCTGCTGTCACCTAAGGCAGGAAAAAATGCAGGTCTTTAAAACTTAGGTTTAGACCTCAACTGCATATTTCCATACTTTAATAAAGTGGAAAATCAATGTGCAACTCCTAAAACAGATCTGACAGGCAACCCAAGAAATGCCAGTTGGTTGAAATTAAACAATTGACTGTGAAATATTGGAACACATATACAAACAATACAACATTACAGCTGAATCCAGTCTGAACAAAGGGGCCAGTGAGCAGAAGATGCATGCAGAAAAGAATCCTGTGACTAAGTTCCAAAGCTCTGACAGCTTAAGACTGTCTGTGAAAGGAGTTGCTCAATATTTTTATTGTCAGCTCTCAATGTTCAGTTCTGGCTTGGAGTTTGCACGCTAACACGGCCAGCCCTTCCTCCCCAGGGGCCTTATTTACTGAAAATGGTTCTTTCCTCAACTTGGTGTCAACCTTTTGCAAAAAAAAAAATAGCACTACAGAGGAATGTGTTTTTAGGAGAGTCAGTGAATACCAGGATGGTAAATTCTTACACGCTAACATTTTCTCTGACGTTTTAACTCTAAACAGCTCTATTTGATTTAATGTTTCAACAGTTATGAGTCGAACATAAAATACAAGGCCATTTCAGTTTTTTTTTTACTCTTATAATAACATTGCATACTTTTGTTTGCGCTCTTATCCATTCCTTCCTTTTCCTGCCTCTTCTTGTTATTCCCAGCATGCATCTTTCCATACCCCGCTGAGTGTAATCTTCGGCAACGGAGAACCAAATGTGCAAAATCAACAGAAGAGCAAAAATGGGCTGGAGTGCCTTTGGAAGATTAAGCATGGTTCTGAAAGGCAAACTAACCTTATGCAATGCAAAAATTACTCAAAAAATAAAAAAAATTAAAAAATGATCTATCTATATATAGCCTCCCCACTTATTACCCGAAAGAGACCTGGACATTTCATGGCAGGTACCCGGTTCCGGATTTTCTACCCGCGCCAACCTCTAAATTATATATATACACATTTATTTTCCCCATGATTTAAAAAATCATACATGTGTAAATATGTGTTAAATACATGTAACAGATGCACATGTCATTATATTTATTATAACTGTAATGGTACAGAAACATATTTATTCATTAAATACAATACAGGAATTGATGTGTAATTGAGGAAGGATTTTATTTTGTACTTATAGAACTGACAGAACCAAACATTAAGAAAACAGTGGCAGTGCATGTGCCTGGTATTCAATTCCCCAAATGAAACGCTTCAGATGTTTAATCACCCCATTACACACAATGACATGCCCATCACATCTTTATATTCAATCAGGTTATCGGACAGCTTTGCAGCTGATTCACTTTGTTGAGCTGGCTTCTAGATCTGCTACTAATGAAGAAGCAAAGTGCTGATGAAGCACACAGCTCTTTGACCTTTTTTGTGTTTTCCTGCCTTAAGTTTAAAAAAATTAAAATAAATAAATAAATAAATAAATAAAAACTTACTTTGAAAGGCAAAAACAATTCTGCTGTACTAGTAAAATCCAACCTCAGTATATTAATAGGACTAAAACAGCTTTAAAATTATTAAAATTATTTAAAATTATTCTATAACAGCTCCTGAGTTTTAATTTTTTTGTCGCGTACAGAATTTTAAAAAGGACAAACAAACACTACAGAATGGCCCAAAAAGTCAGTGAATTCTGAATGTTTAGGTGAACAACCAAATAAATCTTTTTTTTTTTTTACAGATTTCAAGTTCTCGAGTTGTGTTCTTACTCTTGATGGAACATCTGTGAGGCAAATTCAATTTTTTTTTTCTAAAGTACATCTCTTGTTTCTCCTTCCAATACCCGAGTAAAGCAGCTGAAATCAACACCCTGTACAATAACATAATGACAAAGGATTGTACTATCATTGTTCAAGTGAATCAGGCCAATTACCCATTTCTCCAGAACAAAAAAATAAAACAAAGAAACCTTAGTATAGAGTCGAAATGTTGTCCATCTATCAATTAGAACATTGGGAATACTCCTAGACAGCAAAAATACCAGTACTGTTCTTTGTCATACAATTAAGAAGCAATTTTTAAAATCCATATATACAGTATCAAACACTAATTGTAATTCCATACTGACCATGCTAGACACAACTCCTAACATAACATACATAATTGAAATTTAGTCTGACCATTGGTCCAGAATAATGGCTTTGCAATATCCCCAGGGTTCCTTGCTACTAGGGTTTGAACATTGTGTTGATCAACTCACTTTCTCCATATAGATTTCTTGAGGTTAGAAATACATTGATGTTTCTGACCTTTGACATTCTGTCTTACTGTATCTGGAAATGCTGCCGTATAGGATTATGATCCAGGGCAGTTGTATGATGTATTTTCATTTGTACTGCAATTCATTTTTAGTTTTCTTTTTTTGTCATCCTCTATTCTTAAGGCAAGGCCTTAAGAAAATTGAGGTAGCATATAGCTGTTCATGTTTTAAAGGACATGGCATTTTCCTCTGCAGTCAAGAAAACAAGCTCTGAAAAGAACACAAATCCTACAATACACTTGCATTGTCTGAACCAGAGAACTACTGTATTACAAACTCAAAACAATGAGCAATCCAATTTATGAAATAGGAAGCTACCAACTGACAGATAAGGGGATTAGGTTCAAAGAGATTACAAAATATTCCCAGTTACCCAAATGGACCAAATATAGTACATTTGTTCATTACATATTAAACAGATGTACAGATTTATTTTGATTTTTATAAAAGCAAACATGCATTTTACAATTTTCTGTATCAAATCCCTATTTACTATACCTGGAATGGAATCAAAATTTATGTATATGTAAAACATATAGAAACACTCTTACAGAGGACCCCAACTCTTGAGAGATAATTATATATTTACTGTATTGTGGCTTAAATACCGTTGGCATATGTTCGTTTATTATAGGAATACATTGTACACTGATAAAGAAGCAGGTATCTGGAAGGACAATCACTTCATGATTCAGCGGCAGGTAAAGAGCTTTATTCTAATTATAAATTAACATGACCGATCAAAATGAAAGACTGAAAGCAAAAGCAGACTTGTGTCTACAATTGAAATGAAAGTAGCTGTGAAGGGTTACCATCTCAGACGCTCCTTGCATTAGGTTTTAACCTTAGCAAAGATTGCAGGTTGAAGACTTTAGTCCAAACCAAAAAAACTGAATTGCTGAGCCTGTGTGTGAGAATTGCTTCACATGGTGGATTTTGTGTAGCATCCAAATTCAGGTCCGATACACTATATTATTTTTTTAAAAAAAGGGCATGGGCCGTTAACAAAAACATATACATTCACTTACAAAAACAAATAAGCAAGTCCTTAGTAAACTCTTTGTGATTTATGGCATTGTTATTTGTCGGTAAATTGTCTGTTAAGGCCATCAGGCACTTCAGATAATAAGGGAATACGAAAATAAAAACAAAGAACGCTTCAATTGTATGGATCGCTATTACTCAATTTAATGGTTTCAATTCTTGCTGCAAGGAAGGCTGAAAAATCACTTTTCAAACAAAGGGAACAAAGAAAGTATCCTATTTAATTTCCCATGAGTTAAAACAGTGCTTACATGTAGAATCCATAGGAGGCTGTGTGGTCCAGTGGTTAAAGAAACAGGCTTGTAACCAAGAGGTCCCCGGTTCAAATCCCACCTCAGCCACTGACTCATTGTGTGACCCTGAGCAAGTCACTTAACCTCCTTGTGCTCCGTCATTCGGGTGAGACGTAGTTGTACGTAACTCTGCTGCTGATGCATAGTTCACACACCCTAGTCTCTGTAAGTCGCCTTGGATAAAGGCGTCTGCTAAATAAACTAATAATAATAGTAATAATAATAATACCCCTCTGCTGCTGCAGGTAGTTGGTTTAGCTCACAAATTGAGGATCGGATAATATGTGGGGTTTAAAATAAATCCATTATAGCAAAGTCCAATCAATGTAGACTTGACTTCCCTCACCTCGATCTAATAATTCAGTTAGCAATGAAATTGCATCTGATCTGTATTCCATGGTCATTAAACAGCTTAAGATAAAATGAATATCTACAGTGATAGCTACTGGCAGCGATACATAATTCAGATGATAGCTAGAATATTATCATTAAGAATTGCCATGGAAGTCTGGGGCTTAAAAAAAAGAAGGAGGCAATTTTGGGTATAATGTCTTTTTCCGATATAATGACACATACTGTACTTAGTAATGTGATTTGATTGAAAATGCTTCGATTTGAAGAAGTCTTAATTTTATGTTAATTTTAAAATGTCCTCTGATCCCCTCATAGGTCATGCTTTACAGCGATATAGTGCAGTAAATGTGTTTGGCATCATCTTCGCTGGTCCGCAGATGGTTGTTGTCAAGTACAGCCAAATAAAAACTGTTAGCATTAACTACATGAAGGAGGGCACCTTCCATCCGTTGAGCTGAATTGCCTTGTGCCATGAAGGAGGAGCTGAACTAAGACCAAGACCCCCTCTTCCATGCTGAACTTGCCCCATGATATCACTGATTCGAAGGGCAGCCTGCATCTTCCACGGCTTTCTTTGTCGCCCACTTTCTTCCAGTTTTCAACACAGGTGCTGCCTCCCTTACGCATTTGTCACGTGACTCTACTAATGTCATTTTCAGTTGGACCTTGGCGCACTTAAACTCCTCAGTTAGAGCAGAGACTGGTAGCTGCAGTATTTCTTTACCATAAAGTCCCACTCTGCTGAGGCAGCGTGTCACTCCCAACCATTTCCTGATGTATGAACTGATTAAAGCTTCCAGCTTCTCTACTGTTGTCAAAGAAACCTTGTACACAGTCAGTGGTCACAGCAGCACCGGTTCTTTTCTCTCTTATGCTGGTTTGTCTGACCGGGTTCGCAAGGATCATTAGGTGCAGAACTATCCATGCAAGTCCTCCTCACGTCTATGACAGGGGTGCTGACATCCTGCGAACTGTGGTTTGCTTACTGTCGCTAGATTTCATTAGACTGACTTGACTGACTTCGTAAGAAGTACTGATCAATGCGAGGCCCTTGTCCCTTCTCCCTCAAGCATTTCATTTACAATAAACCCTGCATGGTCACTACACTCTGTACCCTTGAAATTCTCTATTACGCTGTAACTGTTTACTTGTTGACTCATGTATGTTTGATGGTACATTTTGGGTCAGTTTTAACTAAGAAAGTTGTTACAAAAGTACTCTCCATTCTCATATCCGTTACCGTTCCTAAGTCGTTAACCGTGTTGTCCAACATGGAGTCATCTTCCGCCCCCTGCTCTCGCAGACTCTAGGGGTATTTTTCTCTTTAATTTCTTAGAAGCCTTGGGCGGGTGTCTCCAGAATCCTGTAAACACAGAGCTGGATACTGCCGACAAGGGTAGCTAACCCTTGCCAGCCCTAATGGGGTCTCTTTCCTCCTGTAAGCTGAAGATGTATATGCATTACAGAGGCAAGTGACATGAAAAAGCAGGTAACCATGACAGGTTTACAAAAATTGCACAAGAATGAGCAGTTTTCAAGCTGTATCTTGAGAATAAAAATGCATGCAGAATACTGTATGTAACGGTGCCTCCACTGCGGTGTATCCCTGTTGCCAGGCATTTGCATCCTCCATGGGGGACAATAAATGGGTAACTCATACATCAACACAATGGATTGTACCACAGATTTTAATAGCCCCGTTGGTCCTTGGAAATGCAGCGAGTGTTTCAGAACCACAGGAAGCGACTGCAAACAGCGTAGACAAATCAATATATAAATATCTGGATTATAAATGTGAGAGTTTCTCAGAATGTCTTTAAAGTTCATTTAAATGCAGAATCACTGCGCTAGGGGTGGTTTAAAAAGAGAGTGATCACATCTTCACTAAGTGTTGTGTGGGCACCAAAGACGCTGGATTTCTTTCATCTTCATCAGAATTCTGACTCCACTTAATAACCACTCTTTCGGGCTGTTTAGACTCACAGTTGATAATTAGGAGCAAATTCGAGCAATCTTTATTGGTGCTCTCGGGATGATGTCTTTATGTCGAAGGGGAACTGCATGCAGCTACTGACACCAGCAATAAGGCAAGAAACCCACAAGCCCATGAGAACTTGAAGCATATGTGGAAGCTACTGCAAATCAAGGTCAGTACATTAGGTCTAGAAACAAAATTTCTCTCACTCTCGTGCAGTCTAATATATTTAGTTTTCAAAATAAACAAAAAAAGGTCAGGATCACTGGCATTCCAAAACGACATGGCTTGAAGGTCACAGGTCAGTGTTATTACTGGGTGATAAATCTATTTTATTATTGTTACTGACCACTGGCCTGTGTCAAAAGTGGCAATTAATGAGATCTATAGTAAAGAACTACATTTTTGTAAGACACTGGTACAAAACAATTTTGGCCTCTCCTTGGTACAACTACCTCATGTATCATAGTGTGCTTCCTAATTGCAGGAAATTTGTGTAAACTAATAAAATACCGAAGTATGCAACAGCCTGTTTCTGTTATGTACTTTAAAATGGGGAAACTTAGTTCTCAGATTAAATTTCTCAATTCTGCAGTAAATGAACAGACTCCAGCAAGCAGAGTAATTCAATACCCCTGTAGTTTTACTGTTATTATTCCCAGCATATTCATTGTGTAAGCTAAGTGTGTTAAAGGAAATAGGGATTTTATAATCTATCAAAACAGACAGGAGGTCTTCCCTTGTAAAAGGCTAACATTATCAAAGCTGCATCATCAGATTCCTCATTAAGACCATACTGTGCTTTTGTAATAGTTGACTAAATATGCAATTAAGGGCACAAGTTGTAACAGCATGGATTTTACATATAAACCGACAGAAGACAAGGTAGACTTTTTCAACTAAGCAGATGAATAAACAGATATTAAAATAAGCTTTCAAACAATAAGCAATAAACCAGAAGCTGAGGCATCAAGTCATCTTGTTTAATATTTTTTTTATGCAGGCAGCCCAGCTTGGATATTGTCGCCTCAGCTTTCCACTGGTTGAACGGTCGGAGGTGCATGTAATATAAAGGTCCGGTCAAAGTCAGGATACACTACTGGCAGCATTACCACAGCTGGGGAAGTCAATCCACATTGAAATGCTTGAAGCATTACTTGATTTATGGTCAGAATGAAAACATTGGTTTGTGACTCCTTGTGGAACATTCTCTACTCATGCACAAAGGAAAATACATATCCAAAATTTAAAAAGGTCAGAAGTGACTCACACCCAGCTGAGCCAGAAACTTGAACTTAACCCTTTGTTACACAGAGAACGTCTACAAATACTGGAAATCGAAATGGATTGTATGTATTTATGAATGACATTAGAATATCAGTCAGTTATATTAGAATAATTATCTTCAGAATGCCCCACCATCCTCATCATCTAGTTACAGATATGGCATCTAATCAATTTATTGAAACTGAAAGTCTATCTCCAATATATCTAACAAATGAGCAGACAATAATTCAAACACATCCTACTGTCTCAGGGAAAGCGTATAATCAATCATGCTCTTTCTTTAAAATTGAGGCAATCACAGAACATATTGATCCATATACAGTACATCAGCATAGCAGTGGTTCTATATTATAGGGTGTCACTTGATGTCGATATAACAAAATTAAAAAAAACAAAAGCTATGGTCTCTGGTAACTTTTGAAATACTACACTAGTTTTTTTTTTTTTTTCTGAATCAGTACCATAGTGCTATCTCAGTTAATCCACAATAGAGTATTTATTTCATCATATACCTCTCCACCAATCAGAACACATAATTAAGGCTATGATTTTGGCTCAGCACATCTACAGTAATCCATCGTGTATCTGCCTGTCACATATCCGCCCTACCCGTTTATCCGCCATGATCAAGCTCTTCAGCAACGTTACCTTATTATTGAACAGAGAAGATTTGTTCAGAGATTGTAAAGCCCACCACAGTTTTCATACACTGTGTTGTTTGCTGGTAGTGTCACATGAGCTGTTCAGTGTGTTGACTTGATATATAAATAAATATTGCTCGCCTGCAGGGTATATCAACTTCAACTTCAACTTCCGTCTCGATCTCCTGTCAGTCACTCAGCAGTGAATGCACACACCCACACGGCAGACGGCTATTCTGGTCACCAGCATTAATACCCTGTATCTTTCTAAACAAGGGATTTAGTGGAGCTCCCTAATAAAAGCTGAATCTCAAAACAATAATTGTGTGAATGTAGTGTTACATCTGTGTATAATGGTATTTAAAACATGATTCATTTATCCCACCTACTGTACTTAAATGTAAAATGTATCCAATTTTGCGAATGCAGTCTGTATTTAAAGTATGAACAACAGCTGCGACCACTTTGCACAGTCAAAAGGGCTGTGACATGATGCGTCCTTTGTACAGCAAATCGTGAAGCTGCACAGCTTTTAGTTGTCTGCCCCAGACATGGCGCATTCATCTGCGACAGAAGCATGAACCAGGCTTTACAGTTTTCAACAATTCTGAAACAAACAACATGTTGTAAAGAATGCCTCTAAGTTGGTAAACTTCTGTTCTCTGAAGCATTTGTTCTTCTGTCTTTAAAGAAAACATGTTTTGGTATTTTAGCGGTCACCCATTTAAATGCTTGCTCACTTAGCTATCTCATTCGCTGGTCTACATGGACATAAAATGGACTACACAAGTAAATCTAAATCTAATTATCACTTGACAAACACTAAATAAAATATCTGGTGTCACACACCATCATGAAGTCAAATAGGTGACCGAGGTAATGTTTTCATTAACACAGTGCCTCCCAATCTAAGCTACTACTTTTCAAAAGCTGGCCAGCATGACCACCTGTTTCAGGTCCTGGAAGGACACATTCTTATTTTGAGAGGAATCTAATTATTGTGATGTGTAGTTTCTTAATGAATCATATGCACAAATTCATAAATTAAAATTCATTTCAGAATGACTTGTCCTTCGCTTTCATTAACACACAGCTGAAGGTTACAAGTGTCTATAATTACATACAGTACCCGACTAATTTTTATAGGAAGTATGAAACGGGTTCACTGATTAGAAAATGAGTTGTGTCAAGTGTAGGACACTATAGAGCTTAAATACACAAGAGGGTGCTGTTTTTGCCTCTCCAATATTATGGTAATGTATCTGCAATTATAAACTAAATATATTACAAATGTGTGAGGGTGAAACCCTCACTGTAATATTTTACAGCACTGTGAAAATAGTTTTTAAAAAATAAACCTATGGAGGGGAAAAATAAATAAATACATAACTGATTTAATAAATACTAGGACGTGGTTAAAAAGATGCTACCGACGTCTGAACGCCAATATCGCCCTGAACAGGTGCATATGTTCAGAGAGCTATATAGGATAAGGTTTTGTTTATTGTATTTTATTTATTTTTATTTTCTCTTTCAAGTTATTAACTGTTTAAGTGCTGCATTTTATCCACTATTCCGGGTTAAGTGCAATAGCAATAAAGACATTTCCACGTTTGGATAAATCCAGTCGTTTGTCTCTCTGAGTTCCTGCAACTTTACCATCAGACCCTGGGTTGCCCTAACAAAATGGATCACTGTATCGTTTAAAAGGTGAACGATACAGTGCATAAATAAAGCAACAAAATGCAGAACTAGATGAAGTCTCACAGAACATATATACAGATAAATACAAAATGACATTGCATTTATAATAGCACATATACATTCTGTATTTTTTATTTTTATTTTTTTACCCTTATGAGGTTATTGTGTTTACCTTTTGTCGGATCTCTTCCTCCATTTTCACCGGGGAGCCGAACTCAGCCACCTGCTTCACTCCTTCACTAGCATAGTCTCCATACTCCCACAAGACATAATCCTTCGAGTGGGAGGCCCCAATGATAGCCGACCAGTGGTTAGCACGTCCTTTGGAAAAACAGGTTTATTTAACGTATTAATGTATTTGTTCTTTAAGACGTTGAATTTCATGAAAAGCATCCATGTGCCATGTCAGACCTGACAGTCAGAGCGTTAAATAAAGACCAAACCTATTTCTTGAACCATTCAATTAAAAAAAGCACAATTTTGTTATTATTATTATTATTACTTTTATTTATTTCTTAGCAGACGCCCTTATCCAGGGCGACTTACAATTGTTACAAGATATCACATAATACATTATTTCACATTATACAGATTATTTTTACATACAATTACCCATTTATACAGTTGGGTTTTTAATGGAGCAATCTAGGTAAAGTACCTTGCTCAAGGGTACAACATCAGTGTCCCCCACTGGGGATTGAACTCACGACCCCCCGGTCAAGAGTCCAGAGGCCTTCAGTTCATTATAGTACCAGTTTTTGTGCAATTAAACAGTATTGTAACAAACTAATCATCTTCACTCAGTCTCTTGAAGAAAGATACACAGCTCAAAGGAGGACTGCCACTAATATAATTGCCTTTCAGATTCCTTTCAAGACTGTCAGTGTGCAATAAAAATGTTACCTTGTGAACTGCATGATAGCCATCATTAAAGTTATCATTAAATGACCACAAAACAAAGCAAGCGAAAAAGATTATAAGCCATTTCTAAATAACTTAGCTCAACTCTTTCAACATCACCTGAACCATCTAGAAAAGTAACCACTCAAGTCAAGCAGAAAGCTAATCGCAGTCTGGGAAAAATAATTCCACTCAAGCAAAGCAAACTGGTCTGAGGCATTTCCAGATAGAAAACTTATAAAAGAGTTATAAAAGACCTTGGAACTATTTAATTGGTTATCTTTCTTTGCAATGTCTTCAAGTACAAACAAGTAATCTTATAATGTGTCTTTCATTGCTGTTGCAGATTGGGCCTTAGTGACTTTACTAGAAATGTTTAAATGAGATTTTCAGTTCTGCTCCACATTTGAATGCCAAGCTCTAGGTCTGCACCTAAATTTGGAAGTGACGGCTTATAGTTGAGAAATGAGTTAACAGTACATCAACAGAACTGATATATCACTTCATGACTGCAGCATATATTCCTTTCAGGCTTTTGATTGACAACATCCTCTTCTCAATTGCTGTGTGAAATCCCAACCTTCCTGCTCATGTTATTTCAGTGCTTTCATTTCACTGTGGCGTAGTGGTTAGGGCTCTGGACTCTTGACTGGAGGGTTGTGGGTTCAATCCCTGGTAGGGGACATTGCTGCTGTACCCTTGAGCAAGGTACTTTACCTAAATTGCTCCAGTAAAAACCCAACTGTATAAATGGGTAATTGTATGTAAAAATAATGTGATATCTTGTAAAAATAATGTGGTATCTCGTAACAATTGTAAGTCGCCCTGGATAAGGGCGTCTGCTAAGAAATATATATATATATATATATATATATATATATATATATATATATATATATATAATTTTTTAAAGCAGAGTTTAAATTCATTACTTCTATTTGTTTTACTTCCAGCAGGCAGTCTCACCGTAGTGCCCTATGATTTAATCTACCAGTGGAAAGAGATTACCATATTGCTGTCACAAATATCTACACCAACGTCAGGTCCCACAGAGATCATGAACTCTACAAAAGCAACAATGCCTTGATACTAGTTACAGTAGCCTTGTGGGGTCCAGAGTCAGCAATAGAACCTAGCTCCCTGACAGCAACGGTAATAGGACAGGCAAGCCAGCCAGGTAAAGTGAAGGAAAGAGTGATAAATTTAATCAATTTCTGACATGCAGTCTTAAGTTCACTCCTCCAAACAAAATGGAAAACCCATTGAGTAAATAAATCTGTTCTGACCCAGTGCATTCTTTCCTATAGTGCTCGAAATAGTGCCATGATTCACTAGAATAGTGGTGCCTATTGAAGATCTCAACGTTCTACTGTTCTGTTGCTAGAGGCAGTGGCCTGAGAACCTTGTATTATTGCTTGTATTTTATACTTCAATTTGGAATATGCCGATATTTCAAAGACAGCGTTACACATAAAAAAGAAAAGTTGATGCTGCTACTGGGAAACTAATCCCTTCATGTGTCACTGTTCAAACTCACTCAAATGGTCTAGCTGCAATCAGGCTATGTGGATAACAAAGCAGCGCCCATAACAACATTAACTAAGCAAATAAAGAGCATTGGATAGCACACTTTAATATTGTAATGTTTTTTAGACGGCTATGCTGCAACAGAGCAATAATAAACCTAGTGGTCATTCAGGAGCACATATTAAGTGTACCATTACAGACCTCATCATAAATGGAGTGATTTAGTATGCCACATACAGTAAATATATTTAATATAGAATTTTCAGTAAAAGGGGCTCCCAAGTGGCGCATCCGGTAAAGGCGCTCCGCGTGGAGTGCTGGATACGCCCTATAGCCGGGACGTCGTCCGTTATTCCATTGCCGAACGTGGACGGGAGCTCACAATGGGTGGCGTACAACTGGCCAAGCGCCGCCGGGGGGGGCGTGGGGGGGCTTAGGTAGGCCAGGGTGTCCTCGGCTCACCGCGCACCAGCGACCCCTGTAGTCTGGCCGGGCGCCTGCGGGCTTGCCTGTAAGCTGCACAGAGCTGCGTTGTCCTCCGACTCTCTAGCTCCGAGGTGGCTGCACGGTGAGTCTGCAGTGTGAAAAGAAGTGGTCGGCTGACAGCGCGGGGGTGATAGCGATGAGCTGAGCCTAAAAATAATTGGATATTCTAAATTGGGAGACAATACGAAAAAATAATTGGCGACTACTAAATTAAAAAATAATAAAAAAAAAAAAAAAACTTTCAGTAAAGCCTGTATTATTAACTCCCATTACTTATATGCAGAGTTAATGTTCTGGCCAAATATCTGTGATGTTCAATGTGCTGTGACTGCTAAAGATTTAGGGTTTTGAATAATTGTATAAACTTGTTTGATCAGCTGCAGGACTCAATAATTTTTACAAATAAAGTTTAATTTTTAATGTGAATGTTGTTTTGGGTTTTTTTTTGCTATTCCTTTTAGAACAGATTTTTGTATGATATTGATTTTTGTTCCTGAAAATTCAATAATGCATCGTGGGAAATATCCGCCTACAGTAGAACAAGCATTAATATGCAATCACAGAATTTAAAATCTAATAATATTTCATATTTCCTTTGATACTGTGAACATTGATTTTTTTATGTCAATTCTTGAAAAATGTATGTTAAATGACTTTAATTAGGAATGGAGAAGATGAGAGGGGGTCTAAGGACCTTAGTAATGGTTTCAGCATTACAATTTGATTTAATAAAATAATAATTACCCAAATTACCCTTTTTAAACCCTTCACTGCCAGGGCCAGGTCAAAAGCCATGCAGAGAACTGATGTTGTGTAGCCCAGTGGCAAAATGCCAAGGCAATTCAATCTTTGCATATGGATTTCAGGAAATAAACCCTTAAAAGAAACCCAGTTACTCAATGCTGCAAGGTGTGTTGCACTTTACATATGAACAGTTACATTCCATTCTAGAAGTACAACTTCTAATATTAAAGACAGTCTCACAAAATTTGTGGCTCATATGGGCTTCTAAATCAACTTGAATATTTAGTCAGTTGTAGTATTTATCCCTTAAGCTAATACATTATGTGCAAAGTAATTCTCAGTTTATCTTAAACCAAGACTGCATTCCAACTCATATAGATTTTATCTGGGTGAAAGCCGTCTCTTATTAATCCCTAAGCTTAATGTATACCTATAAAAGTGGTTTCAAGGTTATTTGTACAAACAGGCTGCTGAGAAAGAGAGAGAGAAATAGATTTTATATATATACACACACACACACACACACACAAACATACACATAGATAGAGAGAATTGAAGTTTATTTCTGCGGCTACAACTTGATTAGGATGGCGAAGAAGTCGTACAACTTTAAAATTAAAATCTGTTGAGCTCACAGATCAGATCAGTGATTGACTAGGTGAGGCCACATACCAGTGTAATGTGGAGAGGGAAATTCTAACGAGACAGAAATGTCAATTCAACACCGAGGAGGTCGCTTTATGCATTTAAGAAATGTATACAATACAATCTGATATCCGAGTGCGGAACTTATTCAAGGGTGGCAGTAATTCAAAGTAATATGGTATATATGAATGATATAGATATACACACACACACAATTCAAGACCTACTTGGGTAATCTTTGGGATGCACCTTCTCTGACCAGTTTCCATAAAAGGTCATTCTATATTTAGCAGTCCCACAGGCGCAGCAGTCAATGATTGGCCTTTCAGTTGCGCCCTCCGATAATGGCTCTGAAATGTTAAACAGAATACCGACTGTAAAAATGGTAACCTTCTAATACTGCACTGTAGCTCAGGGCTGTAAACATAAGGGAAGCTTCTGTAAACTTAATGATATTTTCTGATTATGCAAATAAAAGGACCGCAGGCCTGCATCCCTTGCCCATTGTATGCAGAAGTGCATTCGTGAGATACAATCTGAGTGAGACTAAGTGTGTGTAAAAAAGTGATGAGGAGCTTACCTTTTTCACACATTCTTTTTGTGAGAGAGCCTTCATCTTGGAAATAGATGATTCTTTTTTGCACAATGCTTGCCCTGCAAGGGATAAACATTTAGTATCAGAATGTTGCACATGTAAATTCATAGCAAACTGACGTGCTCAACAGGTAAGACATGTGGAACTATTTCATTAGCAAGAACCACTTTCATGTTTACTTACTGTATACCGATCGGGTATCACATTGCAACACTGTGCATCACATTGATGGAACCATTTACTCCTTCAGTCTACATACAAACCCATCTAAATTGAAGATATTTCCTTTATAGAATTAGTTTATATTCTTCAGTTGTTTTTTTTTTAAACCTTGTTGATTTAACATTTTATTCATAGCTATTAAGACAGCAGCTGTGGTAACATTCTTTGATAAACGTTTTCTCTAAAGTCTTTTGCTTTTTCAAGTTCTTTCCAATGTCTTCAAGGAACTGTCATGTGTTTGATTTCCATACATCAAATTGAATTATGTCAGTGGTGGTATTGAGAGCTTCCTCTGTTCTTATCAGTTGAATAGATCCCATGGCATGTCAAGGTTAAAACTTTTACACAAAGCTACAGGGAGGTTGCCTTGGAGCTAGATGATCAATTCTATGACCTTTCAGATAAGCCAAGAACATATGTGTTCCACTGTGGTGGTACATCTGCATCCCTTTTACATTTATTGACAGAAACATAAAAGGGATAAGATGAATAAGGTGCTACAATCCTAAAACTTCAAACCGACTTTTACATTTCCCTTCTTAACATAACATTTTAAATGCAAGTTAAGATTCACAGAAACAGGTCAGAGAGGCATTTCATTCAAATGGAGGCCAGTCCATCCCTTACTAAGAGAGCTTGTATGTGAAGGTCTTCATAAAAGCATTTGCAAAAACAAAGGAGGTGTTTAAATGCAGTACTAATTGCCTAGTCAGAATTTCTTTTTCATCCCTACTCTCTCTTCTCTGTTTAATGCCGCTAGCAAGACTTGGCTTGCTTCCAGATGATCAGTTCAAATAAGAATATTTATGATCCTTTTGTTCTGGTCTAAGCCATGGGTTTAGATGCTATTTCCTCTGCTGGCAGGCTATACCGGTTCCCTGGGGAAAGTGCCCAAAGAAGCAACTCTATTCAGAACGCACCCACCTGACTTTATAAAGATGTTTTCTGCCCATTTCAGGTCATTCAACACTAATAACGGCAACTGGATTGAAACACTTATATTTCTTAAATTCTTAATCACCGACAGTGAACATTCAGTGGCAGTACAATACACAAGGCATTTGCCTTCCTCAAAACTATGAAACTTGTAGAAACCAGGAGATGTGCAGTCCTTCATCTCGATATGGTAGCAACGACCCAGCTGCTGCACACATGGAAATACTCCAAAACAAAAGGGGCCCTTTGGGCTGATAATTTATCATTAATCTCTGCTAATGAACACGTGCAATAGGATTTCCTTACAGCAGGAGTCCAAAGACAAGTGGATTTATTTGGAGTAAACTACACTCTTGTTTATTTCCTAGTAAAGACAATAGTGATATATATGCATGTATATCCTTTTTACTGTAACATTTAAATGTAACAGTCTCAAACTGTACGATTTCTTCAGGCTATCGAAAAGCAACCTTATACACTTCAGCACACCACACATTTCTTTTCAATTGCCTTAATGCATGAAACTAAAGAAAAATGTGCTTTTGATGTTTAGTAGGTGTGCTCTGGGCACAGTCTCCCAGCAACTGGATGAAATTCTCAGCATATTTACCATCTAGTAAGGATTTTATTAATGAACCATAACATATACATATATACCACACTCACTTATTTGAAAATAAAATATATGGTCCTACACTAGTTTCTAGAAATTTCTATTTGCAAGCCTAGCTCTCAGTGTTGCACATCCTTGATTCACCTAGATAGAGAGAGAGAGAGAGCACCCACCCTATCAATCCATTTCCTCTTGTACACTACAATTTAACACATATTTAATCTTAGTTAAAATGATCCTCAAATGTATTTTAGCTAGGAAATCAGTACATACTTAACATCCCACTGAATTACTGGAAGTGATTCCTAAATCAGCCACATTCCTTCCTACTGTAATTAAACTCCCACTGTTCAAAGAAATCATTTCGTTCCCTGCTTTGATGGTACCGGTATGGAATTGTTTGGTCTTTTAGGCTGGAGGTTTGCTAGAAAGTAGCCATTCAATTCTTAAGAAGTCAAGAAAATTCTCACTCCCTACAGTATACGCCTGTCTCTGTCCCAGGAAAGATGAGCAATTATTCAAAACATTCTGCTTTGTTTTCTGCATGTCACAGACATACTAACTCAGTGACTAGGTACAGAAATTTATTTCTGAAGCTGAGCTGGAGACCACATCAAAAGTTCAAAAACTAGACCACAGGGAAGCAAAATAAATTTCACTTGTTAGGACTCATCATTCCTCTTAACAACCGCATAATAATGTACATTAATAAAAATGTGAACCCCCATTCACATTCCTTAGAAAACATGACACCAAGGGGTGTTCAATAAGAGTTTTAATAATGACAATATAATTTTTTTTTTTTTAAGCTTTAGTCAAAAGCTATTAAATATATATATAAATATGGAATTGTCTACACTGTCTAAGTAAAGGAAGACAACATGTATATCCAATGCTAGATGACACAAATAAAGCACTACAGGATTCAGTGCCGTGAAAAATAGGTCACAATGACCTACAGCACATCCACAGAATAGCATCATCAACACAAGAAGCACAAGCACAACCAATCAGGATGAAAATACTAGGTTAACGCAACTTTAAAAAAGTTATACTGAATTATCCAAAAAATTAAACAAAAAATATCTGAATTCTAAAGGTAAAACTTTAAACTAAGAAACTACTTGAGTTGGTCTCATTCATTTTACCTTAAACTTACACTTTGGAACGAACACAAAGGCTTCAGTTTTACTCTCCTGAATGTGCCTTTACCTGGGCACTTGTTTTAAAAGAGATTCATGACACTTCTCTGAGACACACTCAAAGGGTCAGAGAAGTAACAAAGCAGTACACCTTTCCAATCTCTTTGCACGTTTTAGAACCATTAAATGCAACGGAAGAACTTTCTTGCTTTGTGACCTCAGACTAAATTAACATTTAGGAAGGTTCAAAATCTTCACTCTTCCAGCAAAAAACCTACTGGACCAGTTCACTAAAACTGGCACTGCTTGCACAGCGGGGGAGCTGGACTGGCTAAGCTGATTGGAGGCTGACCTGCACTCCTCTCCCCTTGGCCAAATATGACTTCCACAGGTCACTAGGGTTAAGGCACGTTGCTAAGTGTGAGGAAGCCCAACACTGTTCCGTACCTACTCTCTGATGATAACGGAAGGGATTCATTTCTCAAGTTTTTTTTTTCTTTTTTTAAATAAACAAATCTATCACCCAATTTCATGCACATGAAATACAACTAAAAATAGGAACACAATGGCTGCTGAGGTATTGCCAAGCAAAAGTGTGTATGCTATCCTTAACTATCACCCTTAATCAAAATCATTAGCATTCCTTGTTCCACAATTGCAATTCTACATTGGACAAAAATGTGTTGCACATGATCACCTACTTTAAGATAACACAGCCAGCTCCAGAAGGGGGCGCTGTCCAGAAAACTTGTATCCTTGTCCTCCTCCGGGGTGTACTCTCCGTGACAGCGGGGGGGCAGTTTGTCATGAACTGGGTATCCTCCTCGTCTATAATCTGTGAACAATTAAAAATTGTTATTAGACAGTTACTGCATCCATGTCCAGTGTATAAACCTCAGAACTTGCATCCACCAATCAATAACCACAGCCAGAACTCCAAGCAGCTCCAATGCATTTGTCATGTGACCGATAGCAGATTAGATTACAGGCGTCTGGAGAACTCGGAGACAGTAAATTTAAGCACCTACAATTAACAAGTGGCCTAAAATAACAAACATCCTAGCGCATTTATTTCTGAAATAAATACTGTAGATTTTTCAGAATCAGCCAAAGCAGATGGTAGAGAGGGAAGAGGGAAAAGTAAAGCAATCAAAACTTTTCTGTCCTGACAACGGCGATGCCCTAAAGGTTCAGCCCCCTCAATAGTGCAGCATTGAATGATGCTTTATGGGTGTTATGATTTGTGGGCTCTAACATTCTGACAAAGATAAGAGGTATTCATGTTAAAAGAGAAAAAAATTAACTCAGTTCATCTGTACAAATCTTGCCTTAAACCATAACATTGTTCAGCCCTACATGACTGAAGAATAATGAATACAAGCATTATTTCAAAACATTTTATCCTCACCAAATGTATGCACTGACCACCAACCTATAGACTCCTCGGTAAGTTTCACTCTGAACCAAAATCACTCATTTCTGTGCAGTTAACCATAATAAAATCAATACACCATTTTACAGCTTTACACTCACAGATAGATTTAAATTAAAACTTGAATTTAACATATTAGTACATTGCAGTGAAATCTCAAAGCAGTTCAAGAGTTAGGGAAACCTCATTGATCAAGACTTTGGAGTACAGAGATGTAAGAGGCTGAATACAATGGAGGGTTCAAAAGGGATGCATTTATAAAAAATAAAAAAGCAATACACTAAAACAGTCATGTTTTCCCTATTTCTGATCCATCAGGTCAGAAAACAAACACATGGAACAAGAAATCCCATTGAAAAATCCTAGAGAAAGATACCAGAAGAAACAAAATCTGTAGAAGAAACATTAAAATCACCTTGCAATAAACTCAATAAAAAGATTCGGACATTATTCACAGTAGTAAAAAAATCTACAGCACACTGGCGGAATTTAATGTGAAGAGACTTGAAGCCTAGAAAAGATATATCTGACAAATGTCAGTGTGATGCATCACGTATACTACATTTGTATGTACAGTCCATACAGGCTCCTCAACTATCCATTATGGCAAAGGAAATACCTGCCAAAGTATCAAGACTGGAATGTGAGCTACCAACGCAGTGACAAGCCCTGATATCTGCTGATTCAGGGAGATCAGGGGCTAGTTTAAAGCTACACTTCCAACTCCTTCTGCTCCGTGAAATATTAAAATCAAATCCAGAGATATCAATCCTAGTGAACTCCTGTGCCAATGGAAATGAGCTGACCACACACCCAGGGCGGACTTACTTCGTTCACAAAGTTAGTTTAGAACTGCATTTCTTCTTAGTGCCATGACTTAGACATTTGGTACATTGGAAATACACACATCATAAAAAAATGTAATCCTGATATCCTGTTTTGTCAAGTGAACAGCTGCTGGATATCCTCCTATAGTACCCCCCTCCACCATTCCAAATTCATAAAGATCATGACCATATCATACTATAACAAATTCATTCATAAACAAGCACCCAAGGGTGCTAATATACATGTGTTAATACATATATGTGTTTGTTACACACTATTCATATCTACTGCAGTACTGCATGGAATCAGTGTTCTTGTCTTTAAAGTTTTCACATCTGTTTAGCTGTGTAAAACTAGAAATTGGCCTGATTTCAAGAGTCAAAAGGGAGTATTCAATTCAAACATATTTCTTTGCAAATGGCTTTAAAGGATACAGCAAACATCAGCTCAGAGAAGGATAATGAACTTGTTTTAATTGTCACTGTTGGCATTAGAATGGAACCAAAACCAGAAATAGAGGTCAAAGGGAACCAATCGGAATGAGAAAAAAAAGGAGATGGTCTCGATCAGCCAAGTGTTTATGTTCGAACAGTAATTCTCTCCCAGGTGGCTACAGAAAGCAGCTGCTTTATCTCAGCTGTAAAGGTTGCAGTGGCTTTTTAAACACTAAATGATTCAGTCGTAGCTGAGGAGGGGTAGTTGAAGGAAGAAATGCTGTTTCTCTTCAGTGATACCATCCAAACACTTCTTATCAGGGTGTATAATAACCTACATATGAATACAGCATTGGGGCAAGACTTACAGAGTGATGGTGTTCAAAACTTGGTTAAGAAAGAAACACAGATTTCATTTAGCAGCAGCCTCATGCTGCATTAGGAACTGCCCCACAACTTTTTCAGATTTCCTGGCCGCTACGAATCTTGGAAGCCACATAATATTAGCTTTGTCATTTAAGTAAATGTTATTTAAAAAGGAGGGATGGGCAAGAAACTGGACTAAACAAAATACAACCCATACATTTTTTAAATAAATAATGAATCATTCAACTACTAAGAATAATCTTCTCATGATTTGATACCTACAAAGGAAGTCAGTTTATAGCTAACAAAGTTTGCAATATTAAATATTGTGCCACAGGTCAAAGGATTTCTGACAGATGCAAAGCAACAGTTTGTTTATACTCAATTGCTAAAGATGTTTTCCATTTTGACTGGGCTAGGGGAATAGGTTGAAAAACAATGGCTATTGTTAAATCCATTCATTGAGCTTGGAACAACTCCAGTTCTTTAATTTAGTCACAGTAAAGCCCTGTGGAGCCTGAACAAACAGCGAGGGATAACTAATGAAGACGGGTGTTCTAAGTTAGAGGTTTAGAGCGGTGAGATAAATAAATAAAAAATTACAAATAAATGGAACTATGTTTTTGTGCTTAGTATTTGTATGAATGTGGATGCTGTGAAGGCCATGGAAGCTTGCGGGCATCTGACTTCAAAAGCAATACAACAGAGATGAATGTCAGACTGATCAGCCTATGTGGTTCTGTCTGCAAACCTCATCCGACAGAATTTCTATTACTGTGGAAATAGAGTAAAACTGCAAAGTCACAAGGGAACAACTGAGCTAATTTAGAATGAGATCCAGGTCAGATTGACCCAGATTGAACCTGTTAAAATCAGTAAGGATCCAGGTTTGAACTTCTGAAAGCACACCACCATCCCACAATGAATGTAGAATTAATTGTATTGTTTCTACCCAATTGTATGGTTGTTAAAACACTTTGGCTTGATTTCAATCAAAATTGAAGCATACCCAAAGCAGCGCTATAGGCCCATTCATAACTTTTTAGCACCGCAATGACTGCAGCTATTATTTTTCTAAAGCAAGAATAGAAACTTGAAGCCTTTTTTCTGAGGCTGCAATCAAGAATTCGTTAGGCTGATTTTTAATACATGTATGTATGTAATATGTAATGTACTAAAAAACAAAGTGCACCATAAAGCTTGTTATTAGAGGTGCAAACCAATATAAGGCAATTTATATATCACGCAGTCTCAATATAGATCCAAATGTTGGCAAAGGCTTATACATTGATAGTAGACCTCATAGAGACGTCTTGCTGGCACACTCATCATATAATTTATAAGAACATGACCACTACAAGTTACTTAGTAAAACTTATTTCATTTTATTGTTAAAAACAAAATGAAGACACGACCTGACGAAGACATGCATTGTGTGGTGTACAGCCATCTGTTTATATGCTGCTTTTGTTTTTAACAATAAAATGAAATAAGTTTTAATAAGTAGCTTGTAGTGGTCATGTTCTTATAAATTATATGAGGAGTGTGCCACCAAGACGTCTCTACAAGGTCTACTAACAAGGTACAAACCTTTGCCAACATTTGGATCTTTAGTGAGACTTTCTTTAATTTATTATATATATATATATATATATATATATATAAAATGCAAAACGTCAAAAGAAATATGAAACTGCATAAAAATATTACTATAAAAGTTATTACATTTCCTTTACCCTTAGGGGAATTGTTGACAAGAATTCTTAATAACTGTTTTGTCTAAAATATTGCCATTGGTAACAATATACAAGGGGTGGGGGGGAAAGCAATAATATAAAGTCCACATATTTTTGGAAGTTGTAAATCAGTGACCTGTGGTTAAAACATTCCAGTTTAATTAAGCACTGTGTAAACATGTGCAAGAAAACTGTTAATTATTGTAATTTGCTGCACAATGAGGAATTTCTAAAACAAATTAATAGCAAGAACAAAAACTTGTCTTTGTACTTCATCTTAATGGTTAGAGTGGATTCACTGAAGTGTTTACATTCATACATTCATTTTTTTGCCGACAGACGCCTTAAAGGCTGAAGATGAGTTAACCAGTGAACAGCTCAAGTGTAAGCTTGACAGAACTGCTGACAGCCCTTCTTCCTGGGGTCTGCACATTACCATGCCCCAGTAACATGATCTTGATGCCTTGTTACATCTTATTCAGAAAACAGCTATAGAACTGGGCAGTCTTAAATTTAAACTTGTACGGGTCTGAAATATCTTAACTAATGTCATTTTCTTTTGTTGTTTTTTCATCTCTGCCTAGGGATTTTTTTTAAACTTTAAAGCCCAGTGGTGTAATCAAATCGGAATGCTGTTCCGGTATTATTTTCAATAGGCAGCAGTGGTGTAGTCAAGCAAGAACCACATCATAGACAAGCTAAGTCACATGATTCAATCAGATTCAGTCAGCTGCACTCTTGATGTAATGGAAAGAGCATTAGGCACTTCGGTTACAAACTACTTCTTTAAGAAGGCTAGATTGGATCGACTACGACTGTGGACACAAAAACAAAGCCACTGACATGTAAAGTAAAGCATTCTGACAAGATGGAGAAAGACACTTTGTGGAAATACTTGTAAAAGAAGTTCAGTATACAAATAAAAAAGGAATTTGTCAAATAATTATTGTTTCAGAAAATAAAAATAAAAATCTTTATTTTAGTTGCATTCCAATACCTTCAGATTTAGGACTACACCACTGGTAAAGCCTGAAAAGTCCTGAAATGTGTCTTCATGTCAGCTGGTACACCAGATTGTAACTATTAACCTGTCCCCCTGGAACACTGCCCCAGAGGTGTCGTTCCATGTGGTGTTTCTTACTGATGCACACCGGCTGTACTTACAAAACAAACTTGTTAGAGTCCTCATGGGTGCTTTAAAACTTTAAAATTTTAAAAGGTCACCAGGATGCAATGGCTGAAACAGTAAAACTAAACAAGAAGAACAGGTTAGTTAAGTTCACAGCGATATTTACGATTCATATCAAGCTGCTCTTTAATATGGAATAACAAGCTTTTTTAGCAGATTGTTTCAGCTCCTATGTAGTCTCATATCGCTGCTTTGTGGTGGCCACGGAATGGGAGCTGGCAAATGGGAGGATCCACGACCAATTCAATGGTCCCTAAAGACATCGTTGAGATGTTTTCGTACCCCATCTTGTTGTAAATCATCATTGTAAGAAAAAAAACACAGGGGTAACAGGACTGTGTGGACACCCTGTAGAGCAAGTTAAAACAAAGTCTCTATTTCAAACTCACTACAGAGTAGGGCTGGATGGCGCTAATGGAAGTTCCGAATAGATGCTAGGAGGAACATTTTTTACACCCAAAATACAACTGTGGTTTTAGTAACTTCAACACTGGGGCCCATTCAATTAGATACGTTCCTGAGGCTACAGTTTGTTAGCAAAGGACAAGCCTCAATGGAACTTCCTGCCTCCCAATCTTTTTTTTTTTTTTTGGGTCAGGGAACTAAGAATCTGGTTAAAAATATTGTGTTGCTTTTTTCGTTACTTTTGTTTTAATGTTTGTCAGAACATGAAGACATTTCCACCTTGTGTATGGTTATTTTGTGGAAGGGGACTGCTGAACTGTTTTTCGATGTGCTAAACTGATTCATGCTTGGCTTTTAATTATATGTATACATTTAACAGCACAGCACACAAAACTAACCTCCACTACTAACACCGACATTAATTCTCAACCCTCATTCTCATTACCACCTGGGAACACCTATTGACTGGAGCCTAATTAATTATTTAATCACTTCATTCAATTGTCGGCTCCAGCCACATTCCCACGTGTGTGTTGCAGGGAGGATTTTAACTCCCTCCCTGCCACCCAATACTCCCCATATATACACACCCCTGCACTGGCAGGGCTTTCCCCCTGCCCCACTGCCACACAATAATACAAAAATACAAATTAACAGGGGCGGGGCATACCCGTCACAAAAGGTAATACAAATAAAACACATAAGCAGGCAGTTAAACTCAAGTTGTTTCTTGTTCGTTTTACAACACTGACATCATTACATTTCATTCCGAAAAAAAAAAAAAAAACCCGTCTGGAACAAAACAGCTGAAATAGCACATAAAGCCAGCTAGTGAAGCAGCAACACAACTCGCATTAAAATCCCATGTGCTTTTTTGAGGGGGTGGGGGGGGGGTTGTACAAATGAACTCATTGCATCCTCTTGCAGAGCAAATGGCATTGACGTCAACATGCCTAAATATGGCCTGCCTTACATACTTGGAAGACCTTTGCACCTGGATATTTTAACATCATCAATACATTACTTGGTCCTGCCCCAACACTGCCCCAACACCCCCCCCCCCCCCCCCCCCAAAAAAAAAAAAATTTAGCTAGGGAACCTCAAAATAAAATTTTAAAAAATCTATAACCCTACACAGACCGTACCAACCTTAAATTGGATAAAACATTTACAAAACTAACAGTTTCTTACCTCAAAATTGCCAGCATAATCGTCATCGTTGTCACCCTCCTTTCCCTCTTTCAAAGCAATAAGTGTAAAGCCTCTAAAATAAGAAGGGCTGGATGCATACAAAGTCACTAGAAGTGAAGGGGAAAAAAAACACAAAGTGGAATGTAGGTCATACACAACAGGTCTTCAAATAAACATCTGTTCCAGAGACAACTATCAATTATCACACAAGCCTGTCTAGAGATGGTTCCTGCAAAGCGTGCTCCTAGGTAAGGTTTGCATTACCTCATGGCAAAACCGGGAACTGAAAATGATAGCATTACTCACAGGAATTAAACTGACCCCTATGAAAAGAGCTATAGCATTAGCAAACTGTTTAGGACAGATGTCACCGTTATTGAATTGATGTTTGGTCAATATTAGTGCTTTTTATTCATATGTGCAAACTGTACATAATTTTCACTTGTACATGCGTTTACACATGTTCGGTGTTTCTTACAACAAGGCTCGGGTAATAGAAGCATCAAAGAAAGGGCATAAATAAACTTTTACCTGCTGCGCAAAGACTGTTTTTTTCCAGCCAAGAAAAAATATGAAAGGAGTGGACTGAATTGTGACCAAAGTCAATATTTAATTAATCCAAAGCCGTTCTGCACATTTCCTAACAAACAGCAAAGGACATGTAACCCTTCATTCTCTCAATGCTAAGAAACAGCAAATCTAAGCAATTCACTTAATTGAGAGTATGTAATGTAGGAATGCAATACATTTACAGTAGGTCGGGGAGGCTGGCTAATTGAATCAAGTTAATTTTTAACCCCAACAAAGAAAATGTTTTGTGATCTCACAATCTGATTTATATATTTTTTTTTCACAAGAATGCAACATGAGTACACTAGGTCAGGTTTATGCACCCTACACTCCAGATTCAGTAACCCACTCATAGAAATTTTGGGTAATGTGTATTTTGCCTGAAAAACAATGTCATACCTCAGTTCTGTTATAAAAAAAAAATAATAATGATGATAAAATACGTTTTTTTTTGGGGGGGGGGGGTTTCAAACTGAATCGGTCGGATATACTGGTCCTAATAGTGAGAACAGTGGTACGCACTGGCAAACATAAAGAACAACGAAAATTGAGTAAGCAAACATAAACTTATGTACACTCATACCTACAGTGTTTGTGCTTCTGAAATGTGGTACGTTTTACAGGTACACACGTATGAAGAATTGTTTATTATGTGTAACTCAAACCACCAAATGGTATCAGACTTTACCAAAAACAGCAGCAAAGTCAATTGTGTTAGGTTTACTGACAGCTTACACAATTGCAGACATGAAAACAAGCCAGTTCCCATTCATTAGCCGGCTTCCCACAGATACGGAAATCTGTTAAGTTATCGGCAAGGTCATCCAAGATTTAACTGATTTTTCCTTTTACATGTCGTTGTAGAAAAAAAATGTTTGCACATGTATTTCAAATACAGTACAACTTTAAAACATCAGTTACTTGCGCATATTATAACTTATTTTTTACAATTAAAAAAACTATTGCTCGCTAAACAAACTATTGGGTACAGAATTCTATCACAATCACACCTGCGTAGTGCTTTGCGAGAGAGACTTAAAATGTATATTGTGCTTATACAGTAAATTAGCCATCTGAAATCTCGATTATTATTCATATTTGAATACATACAACACATGTCATGACGATAAATTGCATTTCAGATGTTAGAAAGACTAGCCTACTAACCCCGCAATTAAGCCAGTTAGGCTTAATTAAATCGATCCGTGTAGACTACGTTTTCTTTCTTTCTGCAGAAAACAACACAAAAATAAATAACACATACCTCTATAGGTGGTTCCGGGACTGTACAATTCGGGATCCCCTTCCACTCTCAGTCGGAACTCATTAAAACCCTCTCTCCGTGTGCCCTGAGCCCTCAAAATCCTGCTGCAATATCCATCGGACTTCACTGGTAGTAATTTATCTACCGTTTCGTCAGAAAAAGCAAACGCATTTAAAACAAATGTCGAGATAAGACATTGCAAAAGCAAAATGTGCAGATGTAGTCCCATCCTTGGTATTCTATCAGCAATCTTTTCAAACCGTCTAAGAGAAGCTGTTAGAAAAGACCTCCCCCAACTCCTGAAATTGACCAAACTTGTCAATTTCACACACCACTTTCACTTAGCATGAGAAAAGAGAGTGCACACAAATGACGATATGAACCCGTCCCTAAACGACCAGAGGGGAAAACCCAATCCCCCTAATTCCCGAGAAAAGCTGTGATTTGTGAGAGCGTGTGATGATCGGTGGGTCTGTGCTGTTTACTTAACAGAGTACAATTCACAGGGTCGGATGAAATTGCAGAGTGCTGGGTAACGCTGCTGTCTCCAAGACATCCAGCAAAGATCTGGACTAGATGGATTGAGCTAACAGACTTTCAACAAAACGCAGACATACAGTGAACGCAAACATTCATTTGACATTCTTGTTGCTGGCGTTCAATATAGGCAGTTAAACCCTGCTTGTGTTAATTATGCACAGCCGTGATTCGCACTTTCAACAGCTGCTAATTAGATTTCTTTGCCTTTGTTAATGCATATAACGCGGATGTTTTTGTTATTTTATATATATATATATATATATATATATATATATATATATATATATATATATATATATATATATATATATGAACATATCCATAACTGTTGTACAGTAACATAATTACATTTTCAAATCAATTACTTTTCAAAGTGGTAGTTGCATAATAATATAATTGAAAAAAAAATAGGATTTTAAAATCCCCTGATACAACATGTGTATTTGTAATGTTTTGGCATGCTTTGCAAATGTATCTGATGTGTACAGTAAACATTTATAATGGTAGCAGTATGCTGAAAAAGACTCAGTTGTTGGTTTGAATCTTTTAATGATTTTCATAATACAGAAGAAACACAAAATCTCCTTATAATGAATTTGTGCTTTTTTTTTTTTTTTTTTTACAAAAGTAATATTGGTGTGTGAATGTTTTAAGCCGTTACTCGGACAAATGAACACAAGTGAATCAGTGTTAATCATTTGTTTACCTAACGTCAGGTTGAAAAGGCTATCCCTTTGGGGTCAATAAAGCTCTCACTATGGTTACTGACAACTATTGCGGTGGCAGTGAAGCAGATTCCAGGAGCGCTTTAGCGGCTACATGGTTGCCCAATATTATTTTTTATTTCGGCCCTAGTTCCAGGGGAGGCTTATGATATGAACTGTAACACATTTGAACTACACTGTAAAGCAGTTCTTCTGCAACTGAATCCCTGGAATCAAACCCAGGGGGTAGAACACCTGCCAAAAGCACGTGATTTGAAAACTCAGGATTGTTGAAAGTTGAAAACTGAGACAGTGTGAAATGTTTTCTATGTAATTTAAGATGAATTTATTTATTTATTTTGGGGGTGGGGTTACAAGTTACAAATTACAAGTGGCCCATTTTCATTCAATAAGGGGAATTATTCATAAAACTATATCGACATTATCTCTGATGAAAATAAGTAAATAAATACCTTAATAGAAAATCCTTTCTGCTGCTTTTTTTTTGCTTGCCATATGTATTTGAATTGTTCTGTAGTATAATTACTAGGCTTTTCCTTCACATTTTTATGTGTGGGGTGTCACCATAGCTCTTTATTATAAACGTGTCATCATTTTGATTTAATTCAGGCCATGATATTGCATAATAATCAATACACCATAAAACAAAGATATGTCAGTAATATATAGGCCATACCTCCCTATCTGGAATTGAAAAATCACCAAGCATAGTTAATATATAAAATCTATAACAGGCATACAAATAATCTATTCTTATTTATCAGTTTAATAATCATCCTTAATAATTCATGTAAAGATATATTATGAATCATTCATAACAGAACATTAATTAAAAACGTTACCCTATTTTATGGCCTCGTGAATCGAAAGAGTGACCCAAAGTAGTCAGTATAGCAATACGTAAGCATTTCCTTTTAAGCTGGATGCACTCATAATGTCTAATGTCAAAACTATTAAAACACTGCTTATTGTAAGAGGTTAAGGGATAATGGAAATGTAAAAAAATAATAGTTTTGCTGCATGAGATGTATTGCTGATTACTATAAATGATTATTATACAGTATACTGTATATGTGTATGGGCGTGGTGTCTCCTATGAAAGTGCTAGCCTACATGTTTCTGGTATATTTGAGTATTCGTGACAACTATCCATAGCTTTGGGGTAATTTCTGATCTTTTGCTCTGTACCTATAAAAAACATTCACTTTATATGCTTTTGTTCCTGACAATGCCATTGGATTTATTATCATGTTAAATGAAGTAAGAGGGTTCTAAAAGTTTCTTCTCCCTCATGATCACACTTTGAGGCAGATTCTCAGAAGTATTTACTCAGAATCATCATTAGCATGTTTTTTTCTTTTCTTTTTTTTTCTCAGATAGCTAAAAGGCACCCAGTAAAGTTGGGGGCTTGTGATTAGTAGTTAATAGTTTATTATTCATTTAAATAGTGTTTTTTTTCCCCTTGAGATAATAGCAATTTGGATTGAGCTTTGAGAATCCAGTCATTTGAGTCTTAAGGAGAAAAGGTCTTAGAATTGCAATGGGTAAATGTTTTGTGTCACATTACTCTTCAAATGGCTACTGAATTCCAAATAAAAGCAGCATGATTCCTTTATTTGTTTAAAGTCTACACAAGATTTGTTTAAAAATGAACGTTTACTGTTGCTATGCTATTGTTCGAATTATTATTTGAGAATATGGGTGAGATTCTCGATGCTATTTACTCCAAATGGTCATTAGCACGATTGGTTCATTATAGGTCTTGTCCTGTGTTTTACTCATTTGAGAATTGTAATTGTTGTTTTTTTAATAATTTTTTTTGTTCCTTTCAGAAAAAAGACAATGTGCTAATCAGTGTAAAGCTTTGAGAATCTAGTCAAGTCTTGACATGAACTGGAAAAGCAACATCAATTTTTTTTTCAAATTGACAAAGAATATGGGAAAATATTACATTAATATGTAGCATTAACTTTTTTTAGAGGCGAATGAGAAAATTATGTAAAATGTTTATCATGCTGTTATTGAAGATTGTTTTTATGCATTAAAATCTTGACAACAGCAGTGAACGCTTGTGTCCTAGGGTCAGACATGTTGTGAATTTTAGATTTAGTCAGTGTTCTTGTAAACATTTGCTTTGTTGATACCAAATTACCTGCACCAAACTTCACTAAACAGTGTATATGCTCTGAAATCCCAGTACCAAATTCCCTATAATGGTGTTTTATACTTAGAGACATTGCTTGGGGAGTTAAAGAACTGATGGTTTTACAGTCTGTTTTTTTTGGGGGGGGGGGTGGTTGTTCATATTGTTCTGGGTATTTTTGTGTTTCCATTTATCGCAGATTCATTTTGCAGGCAAGGGGGTAATTTCTTTGAGAACAGGGCGTGTGAAAAAATGTTCTCCTTGCATGTTCAATCTCCTGATAAAAAATGCAAGTCCAAACTGCTTGACTGAACATTTTGTAAACCATATTTAAAAAAAAAAAAAAAAGCTTTAACCAGTAGATGGTGCTTTAACCATAAGGCAGAACGGCTTATTAGTTAAAGTGAAGAACAAGGAGCCAATGTTGGATTGAAATCTTGGCTTAATGCGTTACTCTGGAACAAATCAAATTTTGCCATCGTCTATCTCACTTGAAATTAGAACGCACACATTTTTTTTTTTAAATTATTGCTTTGTATACTTTTGAAACTTCTTATCCCTCTAGGTAGGAGATTGTTACATTGTGCAATAGTGACCCCTGCTGTGTGAGGTGAAAATTAGAGTACCTATTGGCTCCTTACCAGTATATGCTGTATGCAGTTTTCCATTTACCATTTTATTTGGTGGACATATACTAACTATCAAGGTTTTACACTCCCCTGCTTACCTTATTTCCAAGGAAAGACACCCTGTGCTGCGCTTGATTGAAAGGAAGAAAATGCACCTGAAAAGCACAGATGAAATTCAAACTCTCAACCAGATGTAGCTAGTCAACATCCCCTGGTGTTATGAGATACAGTGTCAACTTCATCTCACATTTAGGGCAGAAAATGTGCTGGTCCGTTTTCCATCACATCCCACAGTGATGCATGGCACTGTTTCATATCCTTATCTTGAATCACTACAAGAAGCACTAACATGAGTATTTCATTTGTACTATTAGTAACAAGGATAGCATACTGTTCTTCTCGTGATTAACATTTGAATGTGTCTTCTCAAAATGATCCATTCTTCCCTCCAAAATGATCAGCTAGCTACAGTGTGAACGAGACAGTTTAGTTTATGCAATGCTGAGCAGAACTGGACAAACAGCACTTGACACCAAATATTCTTTATTATTATTATAATTATTTTCCTTTTTATTTTTTTATGTACCAAATAGTCTTAACAGCACTTAAGAGAACTCTCCTTTCAGCATTAGGAGTAAAGTGTACAACAAAGGCTGAAAAAAATGGAACTGACTGATAAAATCTTAACTGTACAATTTCCTTGAGGTACCCACTTATTTTGCAGAGAGAAAAATTGAGGTTTTGTGGTTCCCATAGCAACACTTAAAAAAAAAAGCAAGAAGGAAATTGAAATATCATGAACTACTTTCAACAGCCATTACTGTTGATAATACTCCAAAAGAATGCAATTGTGGTATATTTGGGTGATTGAATTGTCAGTAATATAGTATTGGTCTTTCACAGTCCTTAAAGCAGAGTCTCTCAACAGACTTTTCCCTCCATGGCCCATTTGTTTGGTATTATTTCCTACCAGACTAGTCCATTCCCACAGCTTATTAATTTTAGCATTAGAAGATCTGTTTCATGTTGTTAGTCTTTTAAAATGTCCTCTCTTTCCTCTGTTGTGCAGTAAATAGTGCTATAGTCAAAAGTTTTAGGGTTAAGACATATTAAAAAAAAAAATCTATATATATATATATATGAACATAATTTAGATGTTTAATTTAACATCATGTAATCAAAGAAACTACAAAACGATATCGCAAAAGTCTGCCGGAAGCCATAGTAGTAGGACAGTATTTCATGTTAGATTTCGAAATGCCAGTTCGAAGTTCCATTTTTGTCAGTTGTTCATTAAGTACTTTGGAAAACTTCAAAGCGGTATGTAATTCAGTATGTTAATATAACATCATTCATCAGGTTTCATTCAACTTTATGAAGCAAAATTAATTAATTCTATAGAGAGATGAAAAACCTTTGGCCATAGCGGTAAGGTACAAGTAATTCAATACAGTAGTCACTTAATGTTTCTTTTGCAGCTCCCCTCCAGCAGTGCTCTTTTAGAGCAGTGGCAGAAAAGGGGACCCAGGTTCACATTCAGTACCAGACTTGGGGAACTCTTCTTGTGAAAAAAATAATAAAAGGGGTTTGTCATTGTGTTATCTTTTAATTATGCCATGCATTACTCACAACTGAATTAATCCAAAAACAGGTGAGGAGCATGCAGTTCACCGCACGAGCCATTTTCTTTCCTTGTGTGTGAGGGAGGACTCCAGGCTAAGGAAGCACTCCTGACTTACACATTGCAAGTGGAAACCAGGCATTATGTTTAGGAGACTTCAGTATTTTGTCTTTACTTCGTAAAGGAAAACAACCATTACAATGACCTTATATCTCCCACCAAAACAATAGATTTTACCAAATGAAATAAATTAATGCACATTCACATACAGTTTTGGCTTGGCATGCATTGATCGATTGCACATGTAGTTAAGCATTAGCCAGCAGCATCACCTTTCTGTAGTGGTTACAGTATGACCCATTGCCTGTTTATGTGCTGCTCTTGTACATCACTTTGCTCCAGTTACAAGATGTAACATCTACAAGATCTAGATTTTTTTATAGACATTTAAGTACAGTAATAAATTCTCTTGCTGGTACCCTGTAAGAATGGCTTCAACATTCACAACGACTGTTAACAACAGACAAAAGCTAAATGCAATTAACAAGAAACTGTTCTTCATCTATTATAAATAATGGCATTGTTTATTATTGTATGTCTTTCTCCATGTGATAAAAAAAAGTTTTTCAATCATAAGTACAATACTACACACTTGCAACATCTTGAGTGAGGCTTTACAACTGCAACTGCTGTAAATTCCTCACAATAAGAGCAAATTATATGAAGGCAATTGTTGAACGCCCACACAGAAAATAAAATGTCATTTTTACCACAATCTTTCACACGTCAGAACCCTTTGGATTACGGCCCTGCTATCAGCAGCAGACTGTCCTGTTTAAATATTTACCAGGACATGTAGACAAAGCAGCACTCTCAATGGGATATATTCCCAGGGAGAGACAGCAAGGAGGAGAAGTGAATGGGCACATTTAATCCAATAAAGACCAGCTGTTCTTGGTCCGTCCTCTCTCTCAGGAACAGCTGGTTTTTTAGGAGATGTTATCATTCGGTGTTTACAAACGGTATGACAGACTAGAACAAAACAAAAACTGTTACACGTCCGAGGTCTCAAAGACACAGCCTGCTTTTAATGCACTAACGTATATGGGCCTTTTTACATAATATTCAGTTATGTATGTAGGGTAGTATTCATTACCGGACATGCATTACTGATACTTACTTTTGTGCTCTGAGTTAACATATGTAATGTGTTTTAAAATAAAACTTTGATGGATATTTTTATGTTGAGGTTATGAATCACCAGCACCAATACTGTATTAGCTTGGGACAGTCAAGTGTAGAATGTTTTTATAGCCAAGAAGTATCTAGAAGAATGGATAGGTGGCAGACCCCAAGTAGACATGAGAAATCTATGATTTTACTGTGGCAGAACCTCAGCCTATACTTGTGACAGAGACAGAAAATGATTCTTGGTGATAAATCTCCCTCCTGACCCGTGAGGGCGCTATGTAAAGGGAACAGAGTGCCCTGGACTGGATGGCCAGACAATTCATTCCAAGGGTTAGGCGGAAGTCAGTCATCTAGAAAGGGAGCAGAACTACGGTACATTAAATCATGGACCCGGAAGGGAAACGATGTGGCAGCCGCAGATTGGAGGAGCGGTTGCAATCGTTAACCAAGGGGTCATGATTGCCGGTATGCTGTTTCGGGACTGAACCCCTGGGTTAAACTGTGTGGTACACAGCCTTGTGTACTACCATTCATTATTATTTACCGTTGTCAAGTGACTTTGGATTATAAATAGAACACCATTGCACCTGGATTATTGTTGTCTGTCTGTTATTGATCACCGCATCACTCTTGCACCTGCACACTGCGAACCACTTTGCCACAACATACAAAATGTACAGTGATAAACTGGACCACAGTAAGAAGAAATAGCCAAACACTTAGTTCATACTTAAATAAAAAGATAATGCGCTGTAATGATTTTATGAACACTGAGGAAAAGAAAAATGTCCCTAAGGGTTAAATGAGGTGACTCCCTGTGGCAAAGTAGTTTGCAGTGCGCAGGTGTAGAGGTGATGCAGTGCTCAAGACAATGACAAACAACAAAGTACTGGTGAAATGGTGGTTGAATTGTAATCCAATGTCTGATGACAACAGTAAATAATAATGGAGGACTGGCAATACACAACGATGTGTAATGCACAGTTAAATAACACAGGGTTCAGTCCCGGAATAATAAACACGGTATTTAAACACACACAGAACACATACACGGTCACAAGTCCAGAGTTTGTGCTGTAGTGCTTGTGGTGAAATACAATTTACTCATGCACCGTAGGGAAGTGTTGTCCGGTATTTGTACTGGCCTGTAGCGACAGCTCCGGATCGTGTTAGCCGTCTAATAAATAACAAACAGTACAATTAGACTTGACAAAATAAACAAACACTAAACACTCACTGTTATTTTACTTTCTTCCTTCAGCGTTCCTCTTAACTATAAACAAAGGAACAGATCACCAAGCCACCTCCCCTATTTGCACCTTCAGTCACGCCCCCTTGGTTAGCGAGTGCAGCCATTTCTCCTCCAATCCACGGTTGCCACATAGCTTTCCCTCTGGGGCGATGACTTAATGTACTGCAGCTGAGCCCCCTTTCTAGATGTCCGACTTCCACCTAACCCTGGGAATGAATTGTCAGGCCATCCAGTCCAGTGTAAAGGGCACTCTGTTCCCTATACACTGCATCCTCACAGGTCAGGAGGGAGATTTATCACCAAGAATCATTCTTTCCATTGGAAAAGCAAAACTCAAGTTGAGTTCTGACCTACAAAAACTCAAAAGATTTAGAAATGCTTATATAAAGGTATGCTAACAAGCATATTAAACTTTTATATCAGCTTCATAATGCCAGTGGGTATTTCCTTGTACATTGAGAGGCTGAACACGTGGCTTACCATTACTGAGTATGCCTTGGCAACATTTCACAGGACAAACTAACAGCAGTATCAGTGAGCGGAAGTAATCTGTTTCATGAATGAAAACTTTCAAAATGTACATCTGGACTGCTGCAAAATATTATAAAATGCAGGGGTGTCACCTGTCTGACAGCTAATTGTTAAACACTTTAAATTAGCTTTCGTTCTACACTGGGATGCTGCCTTTAAAAATACAGACCTTCGTTTCCTTAACAAGAACAATATTTTTATCATGAATCTTTTTTTTTTTTTTAACTTGCGTAATAAAGTGGATAAACACCAAATAAGAGTAATGGAGCACAACAGAGAGCTATTTACGGAAATGCTCTGCTTTTCCTGTATTGAAGATGTCATTTTCCTTACAGTAAAAAAATAACATGCGATTGATGCATTGTACCCTTTGTGTTGGTGACCATTCATCAAGCTCACATATAGATAGACATGCTGACAGGTTCAATTACAGCACATATGTACACAAAGAAAACACAGATTAATATTTTTACAACTCTTGAACTTGAACAGAATTACAAACCTGTAAGTCCACACTTTTTTTAGAAAACAAAACCCAATGAATGTTTAATTCAAACTGAAGTTACAGTAGCAGGTTGTGGCCACTGCAGAAGAAGGCTTTGTTTTGTATTTGTAACGCTGTTCAATGTTGCTGGGCTGGAGAGTCTGGCTCAGCATTAGTCTCAAGAGGTAAAGGTTGTAGCATTTCCTTCATTTTCTGATTTCCTGATTTCTGGCTGTGAGATTTAAGATCACTTCTCCAGCTCATTAACCCCCTGTCATGTGTTTACAAAAAAGTCAAGGCTCATAACAAAGTTAGAATTTAAATTAGACTAAACAAACCCTCGTTAAAGTCACAAACCCCGCTGTGGTCTCATTAGACTACATTTCCATAATGATGTTTTAAGACCATGGAAATGCCATTATGTGTGCTAATTGATGAAAGGGCTACAAAAGGTCCACTCAAGTCATTATTAAAAGAAGAATTCAACTCAAAACCTCAAAGTCAATGTACAATCTGTTGTCCTTTCAATAACACATTGTGGCAAAGTGGTTTGTAGAGCACAAGTGCAGAGATGACGCGGTGCTCAGGAATGATAGACACAAGACAGTTCACGGTAAAAAAGCAGCTCTTTTGCTGATGCAAATAATAATACCTGGCTCTACACAACGATGTGTCCGGGTTTAATTGCTGGCGGTTTAGCTACAGCTCCCAGAGGTTAGTCTTCTATAATGACAAGCACAGACACTTAGCAACAAACAAAACACTTAACACTTACGGTCATTAATTACTTCCATTTCCCAAAAGGTTCCTTTCAGCAACCACATCAAAGGAACATATTACATCGTCACACCCCCTTTTATACCCTTAGTCACGCCCCCTGCGACAGCTAGTTCAATCACGTCTCCTCCAATCCATGACTGACACATCGCGTACTGCATAGGGCGATGACTTCAGGCATTGTGACTCCGCCCCCTTCTTGGATGGCTGGCTTCCGACTGACCCTGGAATAAACTGCCAGACCATCCAGTACGAGGCACACTGTTCCTGTTATACAGCGCCCTCAGAGGTCGGGAGGGAGATTGTTGACTCGGATTCATTCGCTCTGTCACATATCCCACCGCTCAGAGTGGAACCAAAGGAACACTCGGCTGAATCTACTTTTCCCATTACATCCCCCTCCCGGGAAAAGTAATCCGCATTTTGATCATCTTTCCCTGCACGGTGTGTCATAAAATAAATGAAGGGTTGTAGTGCTAGATACCACCGAGTTATCCGGGTGTTGTTATCCTTCATCGAGCTTAACCATCTGAGTGGGGCATGGTCAGTGACGAGATTGAATGAATGTCCCAATAGGTAGTAGCGTAAGGTCTGAGTGGCCCATTTAATGGCCAGACATTCCTTCTCTATGACGGAGCAGTTACATTTTTTTTTTACTTATGTAGAGGATGGGGTGTTCTCCGTCGACCTGCTGGGACAAAACCACCCCCAGCCAACATCCAAAGTGTCGGTGTGGAGGATGAATTCTTTATCAAAATCTTGTGTGATGAGGGTAGGGGCTTGGCAGAGTTTCTGCTTAATGGTATCAAATGCCCCCTGACATTCGCCTGTCCATTTAATTGAATTTGGTGCGTTCTTTTTATGAGGTTCACTTGAGGGTAAATTGTTGGTAATAACCGGCCAACCCCAAGAGAGACCTCACCTGGGACTTGGTTTTTGGGATTGCTGTGTCCATCAAAGCCTGGACTTTGGTGGCGACGGGTTTCACCTGCCCATGTCCCATAATAAATCCCAAATATTGCGTTTCTACTTTGGCAAACGCACGTTTACCCAAGTTGGCTGTCAGCCGGGCTACCCTCAGAGACTGCAGGATGGCCGTGATTGTAGATAACCACATCATCAGTATACGCTGCTACATACTCACGATGTGGGCGTAAGACCTGGTCCATTAGTCTCTGTAAGGCAGCGGGCGCACCATTCAAAACTAGTCCTGGTAAGATATTATCCCACTCATATTACCCACTCATGTTATCCACTGAAGTGTATTTTATATTTTAATAATATACATGCTATATTTACAATATAGAAATAAACACATTTAACAAATTTTGTTTACATTACACTGGAACTATTTTTCTGTGCGTAGTGATATTTACTGTTTTTGAACATATTTTTTTAATTTGCTGTGTTAAGTTAAAAAGTAAATACAGTAATTTTAAATTTGATTTCTAATAGCATTAAGGCACTCCAGGGGGTGGGCTAACATGAGATAACCACACACTGAGGGCGTTATAAGACCCGTCGCGAAGCGAAGGGCCTTTAACCCCTCAATGTGTGGTACGACACCCTCTGTCATAACTTAATGCTTCATTAGAGCTGCAGGCCCCCCAAAAACATGTCCAGTTGTATATAGATGTGGATTCCTTGGTCATTGTTCAGTACATTCCTCCATAGTTTACCTTTATATGCATTTTAGAAGACCCTTTTTGACTGTCCAGTTTGTTTACATTTCCTAAAGCTAGTTTCCGCTACAGACACACAAAGCCTTTCTCTTATTGAAGCTGTTTTTGCCATACAGCAGTAGGAGGTGATATGAATGGCACCTATATTCCCCCCTGTAGCTAAGAGAAGCAAATCAAAAAATTGAACAAAAAAGGTGTTGATAAGGTTCAATTTCAGACACCTCTGAACAAGACCCACTTGTTCTCTCTTGCTTTCCATGCTCTTTAAGCCTGATATCTGCTATTAGCTGCTGTGTTGTTGCTACTATTTCATGTATTATGCTACTATATCATATATTATGCATTTTTCACTGTATTTCATGTATTATGCATTTCTCTGTATTTAAAGTATTATGGATTTTCTTGTTGTTACTGCATCTTGTAAAGTGTTTTGTGATGGTGGTCCACTATTAAAGGCGCTATATAAAATAAAGATTGATTGATTGATTTATTGATTGATTGAATGTTCTAATATTGACTTGGCACAAACTCAAGTGCTAGTTAGAGATAACTATAGGAAATAATAAATAATGAGCACAATTGGATATTATGGCAAGTCAACAAAAAAATTAAAATGTCAATTATCTTTTTTAATATATATATGTAGACTACCAAAGCTACTGCAGTACAGTCCCTAGAGAGGTCCAAGCACACACTACGACCAACCTGCATTACTAACATGGTGTTGTTGTCCATCGACTGTATTTTGGAACCATGCTGACAGGCAGATCAAAGTCTTGTATTGATGAAGTGCTCACTGCCGCTCTCTTGAGCATCCTCAGGAGAAAGAAAACATGGGTACAATTATTAAGGAGCTGCAATGCATGCGTCTTAAAAACACTCACAGTAATTGCTTCTCTGATCTTAAATGTCAGAGCTGGAATTAACTTTTTTTTTTCAAAATGCGTGCTGTATGGTGTCTCATATCAATAACATAACTTTGTTATAATTCCATCCATTGTCAACTGGATATACTATATAGTGTTTATAAACAAAGAGTGTCCTAGCCGGTGTTTTACAACATTTTAAATAAAACTAATTAAATGAATATAAGCTATCACAATAATTAGAAATACACATTTAGACCTTGTTCCCTACAGTGACCCTTGCTGGGATTGTAGTGCTTCCACCGCTCTTGGTGCATTCCCTGTTCTGTAATTTCTACTGAATGATCTGTGACAGCCAATTAGGATCAAGGGAAGATCTTATTCTAAATCCGGACATGTAACACATCTCTAGGCTGTGTCTGGATCAGTCTTACAGACAAATGAGGGATTTCAATTTGTGATACTCTAATGCAGAGGGTCAGTGTCTTGGCAGAGTAGTGTGTTAAATAATTACTGTATCAAATGTATCCTTTCCCCCTTCCTTAGCTGGTCGTGAAGTAATTTAGTTGAATACGCCACAGATGTCATATACAGTTAGCGAACTTTGATCAGGTGGCTGTGGTCTATAAAACTATAAATAAATAAATAAATAAATAAATAAATAGGGTTATAGAACACATTACTTATATTTTGGTGTATAGATTGTATTTTTTTTTCTTCCAGGAAAATTAAACAAAGTGATAATTGTATGGTTCTCTCAGTAGGAATTGCTGCAACGTGTCTGTTGCATTTTACAAAATGTGTCATAAAGTTTAACAGAAAAATATGGGCAAAATGTACTTCCAAATCCACTGATTTCTTAGCTGTTGGCCAAAGGAATGATATCTTGATGTAGTGACACACAACATTTGTTTTTGGTAAAGAGATTTATAACACAGATTCGAAAACCACATTTCCTAATGCTATAATACTCAAACCAGCCAAAGGCAGATATAGTGCAAAGGGGAGCAAAACCTCTATTTCTTAAAAATGTATTGTGTTGCTAATGGTAATGGAATAAGAACTAGGCCTACATCTCTACCAATTCCATTTGAAAACACAAAGACTGCAATTCCATGTTCCTTAAAGTCTATTCCCTAAAAGTGACTTAACATCAAAAGCTGTGTTTACAAATGAATCACAGGAGAAAGCAGTTAACTTGATGCATTGTAAAGGAGAAAGGGACAGGAAACCAATTTATGGAATGTTCATAAAAAAATTTAAATACTGTAACAAAGGTCAAGTAGTTTAACTCCAGAACAGTGTTTATCTTGCTTGTAAAGAGTCACCAGGGGTTTGAAACAAAAAAAATAAAACTGGCAGACTTATGTGTTCATGTTAAAGCACATTGGAACCTGATCTCTTTAGGAAACTGCATTCCTTTACTTACACATACAATATTCTAGCTTACTCTAAACGGTGGTACTAGACTCTTAATAAATTAATTGAATGTAAAACTAAACATGTTTAGTTATTATTATTATTATTATTTGTTCAGAAAGAGACTAAGCGCAGTCCATTTTTCAGTCAGTGTCTGGATCATTGCGATTACATTGCAAAGGATCATTCAAGTGACAAGTTGCTTGTTACTGATGGTGACATGGTTCAGCTTTGTGAGTCTGCTTCTTGCTTGGGAGCCCTTTGGTTTAGAGGTGGGCTTTTTTCTGACCATGTAAGTGGTGCAAAAACAAGACAGAATATTCCTGAATATTGTTTTACATTTTTAACGCAGTTATGTTAATTATATTTGAATCAAGTACTGTGGTCCTTATTCACGACTGTTTTTAAAGAGTGCCTGATTTTTAAATTCAATTTTGTTTAATTAAATCAAGTCTACATTTCATGAAACCCTTTTCAAGTGTTTAAGAGAAGGTTAGAAGTTTGTTATTGTCTTCTCTTAAAGTATTGTTTAACTAAGATAATTTTTAATATATTCACTTAAAAAAGATTTCCCTAATGTTTTGTGAATAGGATCCAATATGGAGTTTGTCGGTGGATGTGAATCAAGTTCTGTATTATTAACTGTATTTCCAACAGAATATGTGACTTTGAAAAAGTAAACTTCAGGTCTCACGTAAGAAAAAAAACAAATACACATTTTATTTACTTGGCAAGTTGTGAAAGGCAGCTATTAGTAATGTTATTGCTTATAATAAAACAGTTTATAATGATTTCATGGCAGTTTAAATTCACATATAATAGGTTTTCATCAAAATAGCTTCTGAAAATTACTGCAGTTTAAGGTCATGGGGATTTCTTCAGTCAAAACCATCATACTGTGAAATTCTTGCCTGCCTTTGTTAGCTCATGATGGTACTCGGCATATAGGGTCTGTCTAGTATCCTTTTTTTTTATCAAACTAACCCCATTATCAGGGAAAATGTGTACAACCACAAACACGAAATTGAGATCTAAAATAATAGTTTTCTTCATAACACTAGTGACATTTGAAGGACCTTTTATTTATCAATAAACTACTGACTGTAACACATATTGCAAGTCTGAAAATAACAATTTATAAGTAATCTAGAATTCAAGAAGAATATCTTTTTAAAACATTGTATTGTTTTATTTTCATAAATATTAGTCATACAAGGTAACATAACTAATCAACATGTGTTTTTTAAACGTTGCTCTTAAAAAAAGGTATGCATTCCATATATCATATTACAGCTATGTGAATACAAATATAATCTTAAATCTATAAAAAAAACTATTAAAAAATATTACGTTGACTCTATTGAACAACAACAAAAAAAAGCTGATTTTACTTGAAGAATTGCTTTGGTTACATCAGATGTTTTCAGCATGTTGGTTTATGATTTTATGAGCATGAAATGTCCTTGGTAATCTAATATTATAACCAGCACAAGATAGCAAAACCACTGAATGGAGATTCCAAATTCTGCCCGAAACCAACAGAACATTGTTGGAATGTCCAATCCCTGAACTATTACTGTTGTCCGATGCTATGAAGATGTGTTTGCTCCTCTGATACCTGTGCCTCGTCTGTGGAAGCCACAGTCTAATTATGTTTTTTACGGCGTTCTCTTGCTTGCTCACGCCCCTCAATGAACTGCCCACCAGGGGAGGTTTGACTCCTGTTTTTATTCATGACTTCTCCTCTGCTTCCCACCTGTGTGGCAGCAAGATGTGTGGGCTGAGAAGTTAATGACATCAGGAGCTGCAGGTAGTGTCCAGAACCAGGGCTCAGAACTGGGAGCCCTGGGCTGTAAGTGGTTTCAGTAGTCATTGACTCAAGTCAAGTCTGTGCTTGTGTTCCTTGATTGTTTTGTGGGGAATTAGACTCTGTTGATTTTGATTCACTGCCACTTGTCTCATCACCGTCATATTGCATTGAACCAGGTAGGTTAGAACATTGAGAGAAAATAAGGGATTGATCCGGGGATTAAGGCACTGGATTATACAGTGACTGGAAAGGGTTCTGGACACACCTCAGAAATTCAGCATTGTGTCTTGTGTTTGGTAACGGACCCTGTAAACAACAATTAAACAATGAATACTTCATTACAAGCCAATGCAACTGCATCTACAGTACCACACTCCCAAATGAACAAAAGATAACTCGCACACATATACTTCGTACACATATACTTTCTACTTGAAATATGCAGTATACAAGACCAAAGGCTTTACATTTACGTGTTACATTTACACAATATCACTGCAATAGAAGAGCAAACGATTTTGCACAAAATCTAAACGTTTTAATACATTTTACCATAAGCGACACCTATGAATGGAAAATAGAAATGTGCTGTATGGGATATTGTATTAGTACATTTCCCATGGATAGAACTATACTCATGTGTTTTTAAAATGCATTGGATTTATCAGAACAAAAGCTTTGTAATGTAATTCTATCAAACTCATGGGAGAAAAAAAAAACATCTGACAGCTATCTCTGTATTCCCCTCTTGAATTATAGTGAACCCTTTTATTACTTCATTTCCTTCATGTTATTTTCAAGAATTCCGCAGGTTTTAACGTTCCACAATGTAAAGCCACAGCTCTAATATACAAGGTATTACCTCAAAGGCTGACTATCTTTAATGTTACTGTATAAACAGGCTTTCCAATCAGATCAGTCTTCCAGAACTCATGAAACGAATAATAGCAATTTACTTTTCTTATTAATCGGTTCGAATTCCTCAAGGTGCTATTCATTGAAACATCACAAGTTGACATTTTGTTACAGTTTTAATATATATGTTAATTACCCACAGTGTCAACTGAATTGTCTGAACACAATGGGGGTGTTCATAACAGCACCCCCCTGTGCTGTAGAGGTGCTGGTGTATGGGATTTACAGCCACATTCACTCATACAGTATGGCATCGCAGTCAGACTCAAAGATACACATTGAATGATGAGGATAAATGCTCTTTTTTGAAAGTTTGTGTTGACACAGTGCAGCGACGGCAACAGTACTTGAGGCTATACATCTACCCTTTGGGTATCACTGCAGAGTGCAGACACAGGGCTTTACCGTGGCAACAATTAACTTTCCCTTTCAAAGTCCACCATTGCACATGTGCAATTGTGTTTAGTACTTAATCCCTATGCAATATTAAGTATGCATATGCCATTCTAGATGCCTTTAATACCGATTAAAGAAAGATGTACAAAGATCAGAGGGGGCTCAGCCAAATGCAGATGAAACTCCCCAAGAAAAGCAGTCATCGCCTTGGTGTTACAATGGGTGATGAAGATCAGACATGCATAAATAGAAAATGTAAGAAAATATAAAGAAATCAAATAGACAGCAGTGTGCTGTCTCAATTAGCCACACAAGAGTGAGGCAATGTTTAACCACATAGTCTCTCAAAATAATAAGTGTTTGAGTGATGTGTGGTTATTATCTATTTTAATGCATATAAAATGATCAATAAATAAATATCATCTGGGACTATATATTTATTTTTAGGTAGGTTTTACTTAGATTCAATTAGAAATTTGTGTGTGGTTTTTATGTGAAATAAAGCAAAGCCTGAATTAAATACAGTGTTATATTTGTGAACTTGTTTTAAACTTGTTTGCTTCTTTAACTACAACTTTTTACTGCTTATTTGTCTTGTTTTTATGTGTAATAAGTATAATCAGAATTTATTAAATAACAGAACAACTGCAACATGAACAGCAGTTAAAACCATACAGTAAATGGCCTCTAGTCATCCATCTTCCTCACTAGAATCCAAAGAGCACAAATTTAATATAATATTACACATTTTAATATTCTGTCAATATATCAACTCAAGCACATTATACCTTCACAATGCCATTTAATCAAGGCCACTTCAGCTTTTCCAGATGCTTTGCAGATGTGTTAAATATTCAAAACGCATTGTACTAAGCAAAGACAAAAAAAGTCCACTTTTTAAAAAAAAAATTAACGTATTTCACAGGCAGATGCTTCAGTCAGTCTGCGAGGGAAAAGCAATTATTGCACTTGAACTAGCACTGGGAAGAGTTATTAAAAAAAAGGTCATTGACAAGTCATTTCATTGAAGAAAAGATTTGTGGTGAAAATCAATTTTACTAAAAGCACTGTAATTGTGCTTCCCTGACTGAAGAACCTTTCAAAAGTAAAGGGATACTTAAGAGACATTAGGTGTGTGAAAATCCAAACCGAGCTGGACTATGAATGAAAAATGTTTGTTTTCTACTGAGGAGCTGCAAGTGCTCAGACACAACCAAGTTAATATAAAAATGAAAGCACACAAATATGAAACTCAATCAATTGCACTTAAGGGCGTCTGCTAAGAAATAAATAATAATAATAATAATAATAAAAAGATTATCTATACTCTTTGCAAGTCCTTTTCTAGCTCAATTACACTGCCAAAGGCAGCAGCATTTCTAATTGAGACAGGTACACTGCCTCAATGAGAAACACGTTATCCATCTCCCCCTAATACTGTGAGCTATTCTTTCAATAAAAACTGAGCAAGTTGGAAGTGGAGAATTCTGGACTTTGAAGAAGGTGTAGATAAAGGGAGTCTTACTGTTTGCCATGGATAAGGCAAAGGTCCTCTAAAAGCAGCCTGAGGAGGGTTCATCCAGGGCCATTCTCCATTGCGTGTGGGGGATGCTGTCACAGATGGGGCTCCATAGGAATTCTACATGAAAACAAAAGAGAAAGCATAAAATCCATGAAATTCTCTTGGAAAGGTATTTGTAGGCAAAGGTTTCAGAGTAGATGGCATTCAGATTCAGTGCTCTTAAGAGTGCCTCAGCAACCACTCCAGAAGATGTATCTATAAATTATACCGTGGGTGTATGTTTTCTTGACTTTCTTTGCATTTTTTTCTATCTATTACTTTATTCCTAGGAATACCCCACAGGCTTTTAAAGACAGAACATTCAACATAGGAAAATACACTGGACAGGCTGGCCATCTCATCAGAGCAAATAACCTCCTGTAACCCATTCACAGAGAACGGTTAGCTCTATAATGTAATTCAATTAAAACGAAAAGTACTCTACTGTTGATCATCTTTAAAATTTAAAGGAAGGGTCACATATCTGCTTCCCAAGATATCCAAGTAACCAGAGCACTTCAGAGGTCCTGTACCTATTAATTTGTCAAGGGACCTTGAAAAACACCTAAGCTTGAGTTAGGGGCAGCTACGTTATGTCATATGTACAGCTTCTGTTTTTCAGTTTTTATTCATTTTATTTTTCAGTGCTTATTTTTATTAGCTATTTCCAAGTTTTATGTAAATCGTTTTGGGTTTTTTTTGGGTGGGGGGGTTTTCGCTTTTTATATACTGTATGAAATTAGTGTTTTTGGTGAATTTCCAAAATGCTTGTCCGTCATAAAATGTATAGTAGTAACTTGACAGTACTTGCACACTTAAGTTGGACCATCTTTCCTTTGTTGTCTTCCACAACCCTTATGGTCACAGGCACATTCTTCTGGGGTTTTTGTGTGTAGGCATTTTTTTATATTTCGCCACAATTTGCAATTCTGTTTTGCTTTAAATCCCGCAAACATGCCTCCATTCCTGATTGTAGTCTCATTTTAAATCTCGCAAGCGGAGTCTCCAATAGAAATGTAGGAATGTGCTGTCACTCACTAGTTGGGGTGGTTTTAAAGTATTCAGAACGAATCAATGATAGATACAAGTCAGGAAGGAGGGACATTTCCCACAGTTTTTCAGGTGGTTTCCGATATTTATTGGCTATACAGTTTTAACCGATAAAAACTTTAATCGTTTTTTATCAGTTAAAACCGAAAATCAGATGCCCTAGTCATATGCCATATGGACCCGGGACTGTTTTTAGCAAGTGGCTCTAGTATAAACCTAAGCCTCAATAGTCACATTAAGCTATGGATCACTGTGAAGGAGCCTCCTTAAGCCCCCCTTTTATTGCCAAAGCACCCATCTTTTGCTTGTTTTTCTTTTTGTAATCTTAGTAATCTTAGTAATCAACCTTGTAAGAATCAGGGTTCACTTGGGTAAACATTGTTCTCATTTCTCAGTTACCCACATACATTACAGTAACAAAGAGAACTCAAGACATATTGCTGTTTTTAGACACACATCTCGTTAACTACACACAGATGTCATGTTTATAGTGTGTAATAATGTGTAGATAGTTGTTGCTTTTATTATTGCACATCAACTATAATAGATTCTTCCTTAACACTGAAGTTATATTATATAGTTACTGATTTTACTGAATGTAATAATAATAATAATAATAATAATAATAATAATAATAATAATAATAATAATAATAATGCTGTGCCTTTTTTCTATTTGAAATTTCTTAAGTGTCCAAGGACTTAGTTAAAATGTATAGCATGACAAATAAATCCAGTGGAATATTTTTCAGTGCATGAATGTGTTAGGTGTAATAGGCTTACTGAAAGGAGACGAACACCATCATTCTGTGAAATGACTATACCCCTTATAGGCAGTTTCCTTAGATTCTTGAAACCAAGTTTCTTGTTAACCTAAAATAATATTATGCCATTAGCTAATAACTGGTCCAGAGTACCACCTTATAATTATTGTATTCCACATGCCAGGAATCTGTAGTGGTAGGTACTGTTGCAAAGATAGTGTTTAAACCCAGCAATAAAGTAGCTTCATTATCCAGTCTCAATGACCCATCAATCAGAAACAGAGTGGAGCAAAGAGTGACAACTGTTTCAAATTAGTATCCATTTAGAGTACTTTTTTATTTGCTCACTTAAGCCTGGCAACAGCCAAGTCCACTCTGTCTGGTAGTGAATAATTGAGGTAAATGACTTAACAGCTTCTCTGAATTGAGCACAGACATCCCATACCAACTAGTGCTAACACAGCCTGTCATAAATTTCTGAATTTTAAAGGCGATCAGCACTGTAATGCCATCAGGCAGCAAAGCCATGATAATGACTTCTGATAATCTTGGAATCCAACACAAATAATGATTCTCAAAACTATAAAGAGCAGAACACTTGAGACTGCTCTCTTTTAATCACATGAAAAGATTGTTTTTGTAATCGTATACTTCAGTATCCAGTAGAATGAATCCCTTTAAGAAAGTATATTTCACACAATAAGATCGATCCAGCACATTGAAACGATAGGCACCAGAATTGCATGCATAAAAATCACTTACAAATTCCATTTGAGGCACTTGATGACTTAAGTCTTGCACCTGAGTTGATCTCCAAGGAAAAGCTTGGGGTGCTTTCATGTTCCTGAAATGCAAATTGAAGATTGGGGCTGGATGTGGAAACTGGTTCACCAAAGACATGGGGTGTACAACTCCTGGGCTGTGGGGATCTGTTTGATGACAAAAAAAAACTGGCCTCAAAATATAGTCTGACCATTTCTGATGTTTTGTCGTGACCAAAATGTGCTGGGGTGTCACTAGGAACTGTATTGTAGGAACAGTTGTAGCAACAAATGGGAACATGTAACACAATAAAAATAAAAAGGTCCTTATGTACCCTTTAAGAGTAGTATAGTTTCATGGGTTTCCGTTTCATTTCCTTTATTATTACAGTACCTTTATTTAAACTCTCTTATGACTGGGAGAACTGAGAGATGAGAAGAAGTTATTTGTTTTGCACTTTACATTATGATGCTTATAGGCACAGAAACACAGTTGTCAAGCATATTACGAAAAAGCGGCACCACAGCCTGAATAGAAATATCTTCTGACATTGATTATGGATAAACAGTCTCCAGAGGCGGGCTGACAAAATCTGTCATGCATTTTAAGAGAATTCAGGAGAGGGACCTCTTATATTTCGATTTCATATGAGCGTGACCTTTAGAAACACAGTTTGAGGCTAACCAGTTACTCCAAGTTTTTATTTTTTTCAATCTCATGGTCAAATAAGTGATCTAAATCCTATGGATGCTGTGGCATTTTACATAGGTATAAATGGCACAACTTTAAACAAACAAAGGGAAAGTCGCTTGAAAAATCATCACAGTGATAAATTTACTAGGATGTCAAGGGAATAGCACAGGCAATTTCACACACACATATATATATATAAATCAACAATGATTTTTTTTCTGAATTCTGAAATTAATCTGCAGTATTTGTTCAGAGCACTCATTATTCTCACCCAGTTTTCTTATGGACTAATTGAGGTGATTATGATTGAGAAGACAATTTCCCAGAGATCTATAGAAAGTAAATAAACAGAATGCAAATAATAAATAGAGCAGATCTCGCAGAACAATAGGAATACAAAACTGGTTAGCATCATCAAAGGTAGAAATGGGCCACTATATTTTTATGATATGGGCAATTAGGCACAAGGACCCTGGATGATTCACAACCTTCTTATGTATTTATCTAACCTCTTATTTAACCTTAACATCTTGGGTTTATATTCAGTTCAGAAACACCAATGTAATCCACTACAGCAATGCGGACAGTATTAATAAAGAAAATATTAAAAAAATAACACTGGGACAAGAACCAAGAAATGACCCTAGATTCTAGGTATGTCTTTAATATTGTGAACAGTACCACTGATTATTACTTCACCTATTAATTCTCAACTCAAGCATTGTAAACTGTATTCTGGAGACAGTTATGGGTTTCATTAACAAGTGTCTACAACAAGATACCAAACTGTATTGTATTCGTATATTGTTAATATTCTTTAGATAACTCATTAGATAACGTTCTGTGAACAGAAACTAAAATGGGCAAGAATAATCATAATGCCCTACCTGAAACGTGCGTTGACAGTTCCTGGTTGAGAATCCAAAAAGACTCTATCTAAAAGAAAAGAGAACAAACAAAGTAATCACAACTGGTTTCATCCAAAGTTTCTAATTAGTGTAAAGGAATTCTAATTGCGATTATAAAATAAAATTATTCCTTGCAGCCACACAATGATTGTCGGGGGGGGGGGGGGGTACATTTTTTATATATTTTATTTTCTTTAATATCGCAGAAATTACTCGACTGAATAGCAAGAAATTAAAGTAAAAAAATTAAGATCATCCATCATTGCTTACGAGCCATGAAAAAAAAAAACATTATAGAAAAAAAAAATCTTTCTACACTGAACCAAGTGCTTCACATTTCATGTGAATCAATTTATAAAAAAGAAAAAAAAAGCATAATCTGTTCTAACCTGACAACCGTATGCACACTGAGACAAATACATTCTTCTAATTTTTCTTTATAATTAAGCATTATTGCACATGGTGCCCCTGTGAGGCATATTTTGGTACTGGAAAATCATCTTACTCCATTCCATAAAAGATGGCACTCAAAGAGCTGCAGTGACTCTGTTCCTATACTGCTGAAGTAAATAAGAGTGAAAGTAGTTAGTAGAAATGGTTTAATTTTCCAGTGTGCACACAAAGCATTCCTGTTTTATAAAAAGAAAAGGGTTAGAGCAACTATTGACTGATTGCTTTTCTGATACCGTAATCAATGATGCGGTTTTGTAGGTTTGAAAGCTCCTTAAAATTGTAAAACCACTCTTACGGTTGTATCTATAACAGCAGTACAGCAGCTACGTAATTCATGATGTATTTCCTGAGTCTTTGTATAGCATGCTAAATGTTGTATTAACAAATCTAGTTTTCCTGACAGCTGGTATAATTTCATTTGCATTCCCTTAACTGCTTTGCAGCATGCAGAACGTAGAACCTAAACGTTAGCTACTAAAACTGTCTGGAAACCAGGTCTGACTAGTTCCTAGCAAAGTTCATACATCCGTGTCCTTATTCAGGTGCGAGGAAGCACATCATGACCATTTCTAATGTTAGAAAAATGTTTGCAATTTTTTTGTGCTTGAAAAAATTATCAGTTTTTCTGGATGACCAATTATCCGATTGAAAAGATTGGTAAGATAGCCACAGCACTCAGAAGAATACCCCCAGTCTGACAGCAGCAGCTTTAAGAATTTAAATGACAGTAATGTACTAATAACGTTCTAATACCCAATATCCAAGACCTTTGTTTAAAGCTGGTTCACTGATATATAAATAACTGGGGAACACTCATTTTGTTACACGTAGGGGATGCAGCACAGGTGAGAGACAATGTTAGAAAACCCTAATTGTAACACAAGATTCTAGGAGGATGATATTACAACATTTTCACCCTAGTATTGATTGATATAAATCCACTCAAACTGACACAGCAGGAGGTCCAGACTCAAGCAAATAGTTTTATCCATTCATTTTAGACAAGCATACTGTTATAATACTACAATAAGGTCAGGCACATCAGTGGCTCCAAAGACAAATATAGAGCAAATGATTATGGCGAAAAAATAAGCAAATTAATATTAGGTTTTAAATTTCTTAAGCAATCTAAATTGTACTAGTTCAGGCATGATATAATGTTAAATTGTATAAGAGAGTAATTTGCAGTAAGGTTATAATTATACCTGCATTTAATTTCTCGTTGAACATTGATATAATTATGAAGAAAAAAATCAGCACACTGTAAATAGCAATTATGTACTATGGCAATGATCAGATTCATGTTTTTTTAAGAATTTATTCAGTGAGTTCTTGGAGCCCCAGAAACAGATACATTTTTCCATAGTTTAACCTTCAACACATTTTATTACCATAAAGTAGGTTTAATGAAAATACATTTTCAGGGGAAAAAAACATACTTCATACATAGACATAGAACTTCCTACATAAAACATAAAATTTCCGCCAATTATTTTTATAATCTATTTCTAATGCCTGGACTAAATACCACAAAAGGTGAAGCAGTTGCATGACCTAATAAACCACTGCACAGAAACTTTGTGGATTGGTCTCTCTCTATTTCTCTAAAAACAAATACAAAAAAAAGAATTCTTCCCCTATGGTACAATGCTTCTACTTTTGTTAGACAAAAATAAAAGACTTCAGAATAAATACACTATGTGACAGCTAGACACTCTAGGAGCTTGCAGAAATGACCCAGTTTCCATACATTATGTAAATGATGTTCTTCATACTTTGTCTGGATCATGTCTTGTCAAGTCTGTCAGCTACCAAAACCTTTTCTGATTCCTGAACGTGGGGTCAGTCCCAATATGATCTATTATTATTAAACATAATTCTAGTGTTCAAAGATAATGCATTGTTTAATAGATTCAATCAAGAACAAGCCATATCGAAAAGGAAATGTTTGAATCTATTTTTAACTATCAGAAGCCAGTCAGCCTGGCGGATATTCTCAGGGAATGAGTTCCAGAGTCTGGGCGCATAATTAGAAAAAGCTCTTCCACCCATTAGAGACGAGGTGGAAGGAAGAGACAGAGAACAGACCTGAGTTAGAGGAACGCAGAGAGCGACCGAGAGAATTAAAATAAATTCTCTGCTTTACAAGACAGGGCTAATGTGCTGTCTAAAGTCCCTTTCACACTGGCACTCCTACCCGGGTCCCGACCCTGGTTCTGGCTACCCAGGTCACAATCCCACGTAGTGTGAAGCCACGTACCTGGGTTGTACCCGGGTTAACCCAGGTCACAGCGACCCACCTCAGGATGTGGGTCGCCACGCTTTGACCCGGGTTGAGCGAGACAAAATGCATGATGGTTGTTCATAAGCTGACGCAGCAGGGATGAAAAAACATTTGCTCTAATCAACATTTGGGCTGACAGTTCAATCCTGAAGCCTGGATGGAAGCGTCCATAACAAGCTGCTTCCGGGGCATTAATACGCACACTGTGTACTTGCATCTGTCACCCAGGTCAACCCTGCTTTATGAAAAGCAGTGTGAAATCGCGTACCCAGCCCACATGACACCGGGTCCTGTCCCGGGTAGGTTCTGACCTGGGTAGAGCATGCTAGAGTGAAAGGGGCTTTAGTTTGGTATGAGTTAGCAGGCGTGCAGCAGAGTTTTGGAGTAGCTGAAGTCGTGACATGGTAGAGTCGGGAAGGCCTATGAAGAGACCATTACAATAATCAGTCCTGGAAGAGATAAAAGCGTGAATCAAAATCTCTGCATCCTTTTGAGACAGCATAGGCTGGATTCTAGAAATATTCTTAAGATGAAAGTAGGTGAGAATCAAAAGAGAGCTCATGGTCAAAGATAACTCATATAGTATTTGCTTTTTTCCAGATGAAAGCACTTTTCTAGTAGTAAAATCTCCTACAACGATAAGTTTAGAAATTCACAGGGTGAGAAAGGGAGTGTTTTGCAACTTTGGCTTCGAGGCTTGGCCTCTAGAGCAGGGGAGAGAGAGAGAGAGAGAGAGAGAGAGAGAGAGAGAGAGAGAGAGAGAGAGAGAGAGAGAGAGTGAGAGAGAGAAAGAGAGAGAGAGAGAGAGAGAGGAGGACGGGCCGGACTCCAACCGAGAGAGGCTTCACTATGGAGTCGAGGCTAGCCCTAATGGCTTCTGGGCCCCTGAAAAGCCCTAATGGCCTCTGGGCCCCTGAGTCCTCTGACTTCTCAGAGAGTCATTATAGGCTCGGCCTCGCGACTGGGTCCCAGTTAGCGACCAGGGTCGACCCTCACAGGACGGAACGGCTCATACGAAGCCTTGACGTAAGGAAGAAAGAACCTGAAAGAACACAAATAATTGTTAGTTATGGGACCACTTGTTAGTAGTGGGCCACGTCCCAGGAGGGTAAAGGAGGAAGTAAGACAGAGCCTTCTTTCGTGAGGCAAGATATAGCACAAGAGCTCCGAAAGAATAGTGTGACCGGTGGTCCCCTCTGACCACATGAAGAACCTGTGGCGTTACTAGAACTCCAGGTCGGGGAAGTGAGACTCACTATCCCCCCAGAGGGGACCGACACAGAGACATGCGGCATATGAAAAAAGTGAGGAGGAGGAGGGAGGAGGAAAAATCAAATGCAAGAGAAAGAGCAGGGCTGTGACTGATTTTAAATAGGGAGTCAGTAATGACAGACAGGTGAAATTAGTCAATGATGATAGGCAGGTGAAATTAGGAAATAGGGAAGCCCTGGTTCATGCCCCCCGAATTTTCAAAAGTTAACATGTAAGGATTTCTAACTAAAACAAAACATTAACTTGACAGTGCTACAAATCAAAGATCAGTGCTGTCTGGAAGCATAAAAGTTACTGTGGATAAAAAACAATTAAAGTATTCACAATCAACTTCAGTTATTACAGTTGCATTTTATTAGCATGGTTGATAGACAACCTTTGAGTACTAGTAAATAAATAGTAAATATTAAATAAATATGTGATGTATAATTTAGGTGTTGTCATCAATTTCTTTAATAGAGATATATTGTAAAACTTTCTAAGCTATGATCTATGGAATTTTAAGTGGTTTTATAAATCCAGACTGCTCTTTTGAGAATGGCCTCTAGTTTAAATTGCAATGGAGTTTCATTGACTGACTTAGCTGGAAGCCATAGAAATACAGCAGTTAATTGGAAAATGCAGGGAAGATTGACTGCTGATTAAACATATACAAATCTGCTAGGCTAGAATGCTTATAATTGGGGAATAATACTGTTTTGAGATTGGGCAGGTCACTTAGCATAAGGTTTTGATGCACTCTGCCCAAGAAAATGAGCTCTGGACAGCATTAATTTACACAATGCATCACAGCTGAAATAGCACAGACTGTCATTATATTGAAAGGTCCTGTAGGATAGGAACAAAATGTTACAAATCTGCTTCCCTGGAGTAATTCAAGTGTAATTTCCTCCTGTCGTCAATGGATCATAGTATCTAGCCACAGAAAGTGAAGCCTGTATTTCACATTTTTTAAATTACCCCCATTTTTAAAGTGCTGACACTATGCATGAACTCAGTTTTGCATTGAAATGACTACCGGTACTGCTCTCTCAACAGAAAGCATAAGAAGTGGATCTTGTGTTTCGAACACACAGCACTCTGGAAATCAAATCCTTATTTTCCTTTCTGGCTGCAAGCAGGTCTTGTGTGTAATGGAATTAGATCAAAATCCAAAGAGGGCAATAAACTATTCCTAAACACGTGTACAATTGTGAACTGGTTGGTTACGTAGTGCCTAGGGATTAGTAAGATTTTATTGTATTTATATTGCCAGGCCCTTGTGAAGCACTGCAGCCAATTACTTCCCTTATCTTATGACAGTCCTATTCAATTATCTATTGGAAAAATGTCATTCCAAGTCAGTTATTGTGTAGGGTTTTTTTCTTTTTTTTCAGTATTGTCAAGACCTGGTGTACTAACAGAAGACACCAGCAAGCCTCAGTTGTTAAACGCTCTGGAAACACGATACATGAAACAGTTTGGCAATAGAAATCTTGTCAGGCAGTGCCGTGTGGGAGATATATTTTAATAACATAAGGTGTGACACCTCAAGTTTGGCATCTATCAGGCTAGATACAGTCAACATTTGTGGCTCAACCTTGATTTTGCATAATGTGCCAAGTACATGGGAGAACATTTTTTTTGCTTCATTACCAAAAGTACCAAGTATCCTCACACATTGTAAAACTATTAAATATGGGTTTGTTCAAGCATGGTTATGGATTTGTATGCTTGAAGCAGCAGTAGAAATATATTCAGGGCATGATCGATACAGTACTTTCCAAGAGAAACAGACAAGCATCTCATTAAATTGCCCTCATTTACAAAAAGAGCTGATTAAAACAGAATTATGCACATATATTCTGACATCATCCCCTATAGAAACCATGGGGCTTTACAGCTATTGATATACAGTTATCATATAAATCCATTTCATTAGAGCAATACTATGTATAATAAATATACTAGAAAGCCCAGAAAGATCCTTTCCAATATATTTTCAATGGCAATGCAGTGGTACTTCTGTACATTGGAAATTGAATGTTACTGAACATGGGCACTGGTAGCACAAGGACACTTTAATGGTGTGAGACATTTTTATCAATTTTAAGCATCCTTAGTTCCAGGAAATGCTTTGAGTTTTTTTGGTCAGAATTTCTTAGCAATTTCATCTCCACTTCATTATTTAGTTGTACTACTACTGTTTGGAACAATAAATAAATAAAAAATATTGTATATTCTGTATATGGTAATAAGAAGTAACATTAACATTGGTATACTTTTTGCTTCACTGCATACATTAGGATCATTAATTAGATACTTTACAAGAAATGGTTTTGACAAAGTTAAAGTCATTTCTATCCTACTGTACCACAGCCTGCTGCTCTGGTGGCCTAAGTCTGCTTCTCAGGACAGGGTCAACATTACTAGACTGCTGGAACATTTCATACTTATAATGTGTTCAGTAGCCGCTCAGTTCCAAGTACTGAGAGACAGAAGTTAAAACAGTGAATGCAGTGAGCGTGCAGTGTGAGGGGCCAGCCAGCACGGAGAAGAAAGACCAACTGTGTGTGTGTTTTTTTTTTTACTTTTACCTTTCGCTTTTACAAAAATAAATAAATGAATGAATGAATGAATAAATAAATAAACTGTAATATATATATATTTTTTTTCAATCCAATTTTTATTTGTATAATTTGTTCCTAACGCAGACTGCACTCAATTCACAGCCTTCAAACCCAATCCTTGACCAAAAGCAGATATAAAAAAAAAGTATTAGCTTTTTTAATTTCAGAATTTTTTTGTATAATTTGAAAGGGTATGTACATCCGCATTTTTGCATTATTACTAACAGCATCTAGCACATGGCATTTAGCCTGCAAGGGCTCCTTTTTTATCTCAGCTAGCAAACTGTAAGGTACGCTCTTTGAAACAAGGAAAGGATGTGGAAATTCCTGACAGCTTAGACATGCAGAAAGGTTGAGAAATGCTAAGGAGGCAGCGCAAGAGAACACGGAATATTTATTAGACAAGACTTTAGCTGCAATGATACAAGCCTGAGTTTTGCCTGTGGCAAAGTGAAAATGAATATGCAGAATTTTCCGTGAGAATGGTGGTGCAGAGCACAAACTCTCAATCAAAATGGAGACAGAAAGCATTAAAACGTTTCAGGAAGGCACAGCTTTTTGTATAGTTAGTACCAAAGATTTTCTGTAAAAAAAATACACTGTGGCACAGTGTTTAATTGCTCATTAACTTGCAGGACAATGGCAGTAGATGAGATTAGTATTCTTTCAAGATGAAAACTCGCATAAGCAGCCACATTGAGTGACTTCTTCATCAGTGCACCTAGATCTCAGAGTGCCAAGTTAGGTTAGAATTGATTGGGCTGCTGATAGGGATTCCTGAATATCAAAGACTGGACCATAGGAACTAAGTGCTTGTATCAGTGTATGAAGTGATGCTGATACCCTAGCAGTAAAACCTATAACCTGTAAATCATGTGAATAAATTTCTATTAGTCTTAGAATTGGAGCTGCTGTTTTGTTTTTCTCTATTTTATTGTGTTTGTTTATTTAAAAAAAATAAAAATCCTAACTGCAATTGTTGCTGTAACAACTTCCGTTCAAGCCGCATGTGGGAACATTCTGCTGGAGCAGCAGAGTGGGCATGTGCTTTAGTGTGCCATTAGTAAGGCTCAGGTGGATATTGATTTATGAAAGACAAAAAGGAAAGGGATACATACAGAATATGAATGGCAAATCAGTAGAATGGAGCTTGGACTGAATGTAAGACTCTGAAGTACCTCCACAAGGTTTCTAGGGTTAACAACAATGAAGTTGTCCCAAAGTAAATTCACATGTTACTGCTGTTTTCAGTATACTTTTTTATAGCTCCAAACAGCTGATGTCAATCTGGTGGGTTTTAATCAGGAGTTTCTTGGTCGACCTTTTGCAGTGAGAGTGATGTCTACCCCCAAGTGACATCTGTTTCTTAATATACGCTTCACATCTTAAAACTACCCTGCACAACCTCCTCTCTATTTCTGAGTTTAAAAAGCCATACAATGGCAGTTAGGTCAAGCTAGTCAGACTGTATTCCTATGGAAATACAAAATGTTTGAAGTTATCTGAATTTACAACCATTATGTTAGTGTTGCCATATGTTTAGAGGTAAATGCTCAGCCAGTCTAATTAACTAACTACCGGTAACTAACTTTTTTAGGATTTAAGATTGTTTCAAAGCCAGCTTCAACTGCAATTGCTAGGTGTCAAGCCTGGACTTCAGACAAAGCAGCAGGAGCCAGGAAACACGAAGAGCAGCTGAAGTCAAAGCACTTTGCAGACAAAGTAAAGAAAGTGTCAGAGCACTGAGATCGTGCCTAAGGAATGCTGACACAGCATTGCCACAACAGCTGTCAAAGTCGACAGACTAAAAGGCTGATCATTCTCTAAACTCCGAGGTGGCAAATTAGTTTTCCTCTAATAATAATTCAAGTTGGGGGTGGGGATGCTCTATTCAATATTCTGCCATTGACACATTTTCATTTTTGCTTCCCAGTTAAATAGCCCTTGAGTTACTGTTATTAAAGTGCCTTTGCGATTATGAAATCATGAATGCACTGTTTACTTCAATAGAATCCCATTAAGGATGAATACTTTCTAGATTAGAACTACAGTACTAGTCCCTTTCATCCTATTTGTATCTGTCATTTTACTGAGCATAGAGCCCCAACAGCATGTGGCTATAGTGCTGTTAGCAATTACATAAGTACATGCTGTCCTCATTTTCTTCTTTTTCATCCTTTGAGAGATGTTTTCAACAATAGATGTTACACCGTTGATACATGCAAGCGAGGAAATTGCAATTTCACATATCCCTTCATTAACTTGTTAGCTAGATCCGCTTGGGAAAATTTGAGGTATGTTGGGTACTATTTAAACAGAAAATGAGGAAACAAAAGGGTCAAGAGTTCCTATATGTTTTAAATCTGGTAAAATAAGAGCTTTTCAGTATCTTGTTTCATTACTTGTTGCCAGGAAACCAAGAGATATCTCTGGATCTCATCACCCTAGCTACTGAGCAAATATGCTCTGCCTACAAGCATCTCTAAGGTACACAGTTCCATTAAGTGCAGCCCTGCACAACAGCCACACACCAGATGATATATTTTTCAGGAACTCATTTGCTTACACTTTAAACAAATTTCCATAAAAGCACCCCAATAATAAAGGGATGGATATAATATCACTATCAGATGTGAGATTTAAAGACTCACTTAAACCTTATTTGTTTATTTAGCAGATGCCTTTATCCAAGGCGATTTATAGAGGCTAGGGTGTGTGAACTGTGCATCAGCTGCAGAGTCACTTACAACTACGTCTCACCCGAAAGGCTGAGGTGGGATTTGAACCGGGGACCTCCTGGTTACAAGCCCATTTCTTTAACCACTGGACCACACAGCCTTCAAGCATCTTGAATAGCACACCATTTACAGAGCCTCAGCCTAGGCCACTGAAGGGGGGGCAAAGTAATGGCAAAATTGGAATATCAGAATTGATACACTCATTCACTTATTAATTCATATTTCTGAATTAAATTACAGCCCTTAAAGTATACAGTAATCCGTCGCGTATCCGCCCATCACATATCCGCCCTAACTGTTTATCCGCCATGATCAATCTCATCAGCAACGGTAGTTCATTATTGAACAGAGCAGATTAGTTCAGAGATTGTAGATCCTACAAAATTCTTCGTACACTGTGTTGTATGTGCTCTGTGTGCAACCATTGCTAGTAGTGTCACGTGAGCTGTTCATTGTGCTGATAGGTAAATAAATCCTGTATCAGCTTCAACCTCCATCTCGATATCCTGCCTGTCACTCTGCAGCGAATGCACGTACCCACTCGGCAGACGGCTACTCTGTCATAAATACCCTGTATCTTTCTAAAACAAGGGAATTAGGGGAACTCCCTAATAAAAGCCTTTTTACATATCCACCCTGACTCTGGTCCCACTGCAGTCAGATATGCAACGGATTACTGTATTATCACAAGGGATGTTGGATAGAAGTTCAGAAATGTTCAGAAATATTTACCTAACTACTGTAGCATACCTAACTACTGTAATATTGAAGCAGAGGAAATGGGTAAAGCCATCGCCTATTGCTGTGTGTGATATATCAGGAACCGTTTACCCTCTTGTAAATAATTAAAAGAAAACTCTAATCAAATTGTATGGAGTTAACAACGTATGCTATTAGTTGTGAGTTTTCCTTAAAGAACATACGATTTCCACAGAAGCACCAGTGCAGTAAAAACAAAGACTCCCAGGATATAGAATAGTAAAGTGTAGGGTCATCTGGCCAAGCTGCCCAATGTAATTCATTCTAATTGTATTGTAATTGCATCTATATTTCATGTCTATACCTCTGCGGTGGTTTTGTAATCAAGGCACATTTCAGTTTTCAATGACCGTCTGAATTTCTCCTACCTTCTTCAGAGACATTAGTCTGTTACACTTCAGTGCTGTTCATGTCTTTAGTGTGTCAAAAACTTCCATTTTATGAATATTTCTGGAGCACTTCAATCAGTCTTGAAGATGATGAATTGCTCAATTCCTTAATAGGAATATTATCCTGTTGCTGTAATAATGAAGTTTGAAACAATGACACTAATTGGTACCGTATAAATAACACTACTATAAAATATTAATTTTCCATAATTACTGAGAGTGGATTTTTTCTTTATGAAGTGGCAAATAATGGTTATAAAGCAACCTATATATATATACTTGTAATAAATGTCTTTAGTATAAAAAGACAAGCTATCCAGAAGCACACTTAAAATAAGTAAATACAGTGTTTATAGATTAAATAACTGATCAGAGTTTTCAACGCTCAACAAAACTGTCATCAATTCATTTTGATATTCAATCACTTCATTCAGGTCGTTACATGCACAATTAGGTTACACCTGCAAATATTTGATCTACATTCCCTTGTTAAAGTTTATGGTGCCACTTGATTTAGTTTCTAGTTTTATTGAAGCACTTGACTTTGTTCTTGGAATAATTATCCCGGAATGTTCCTGGGATGAACTAATATAATGAAACATCATACAATTAGAATACGTTCCTGGGAATGCAGGATTAGTGTATAACACATTCTAAAGCAGGATAGGTTAAAGCTCAAAGACAACTGGTCAAAGAAAACTCAATATTAAATCAGAAAATAAATGATATACAGTACCAGGATTAAAAAAGTACATTCTAGAAAGTTACAAAAATTTTGGCACCAGTGCAGACAGAAACAAGGATTCAGGAATGAATCACAGATAGTGCCTATCTCTTAACCGTATGTTATGTTTCACTTCTACCTATCATCACTCCCTTTTAATTAAGATTTTACAACAAGACAACACACCCTTTAATATACTTTGCAGCTACAAATTTGCAGCTATAAATGTGATGGAAGAGGGGTCCATTGTAGTAAGTCTTTTTAATTAAATATCAGTTTTTAATTAGTTATAGTCCTGAGTACATAAATGTTCTGTTCACAAAGATGTTTAAAGATGTGACATACATGAAACTTGTGTGGTTAAAACAGCCAACAGCATGGCTTTCCATGGCTCTCTGTTCTCCCAACCCATGGGTTTATTGGTTTAGAAAAAGTAGTTGCACCAATAGCAGTGGGTGATCTGGGTAAATTATTGGCACAACAAATAATGTTTTGTATCACCACACTGAATTCATTGATGAATGGCCATAATTAAACGCGTTATACATTATTATTCATATAAACAGCCATGCTCGTTGTAAGTTCTATATAAATTGATGTATATTATAAGTGATGTTGATCTAGTTTACCTACTCCTGCTCTATGGCTTGTTTATATGTCCTTGATTCTTTTTTACGGTCAAATATTCTTATAAAGACCACATCTACTGTAAGCCTGGTCTTTATAGATAGGTGGTCTTTAAATACAGGTAATTTTAACATGCATGGGGATAAATATATTATTAAATAGTCACTACTAACAACATAGTCTCAACATATAACAAGAAATAAATCTCCTCCCAAGAGTTCACCAACCTCATCTTGAACTGAAAGCAGTGTATCAGTGTTTGGTGGTGTGCAGTAGTTTATGAGAACATGCAGCATGAATACCCGATGAAGCTAAATAGTCACCAGGGCTTTTCAGGTCTCCCTGAGCTGTCACCTTGATGCAAACCTCTTATCTGTATTATTTCTAAGACGTAACTAAGCAGTAATATATTATGTTTATGCTGTCAGTATCAATATAAATAGTTTTAATGCAGTAAGTTTTTTAACCTTGCACCCTATTCAATCCATTCGTAACATTATGTAATACATTTTTAACAATGCTTCTCGTCTAGTCTAATGTAGTGTTCTCAAAACACATTAGTAAAATGTTCCATGCTTGCCAATGCATATTAGCTTCCATAATAGGAAGCATGATAGGAGGCTGTGTGGTCCAGTGGTTAAAGACAAGGGCTTGTAACCAGGAGGTCCCCAATTCAAATCCCACATCAGCCACTGACTCATTGTGTGACCCTGAGCATGTCACTTAACCTCCTTGTGCTCCGTCTTTCGGGTGAGACGTAGTTTTAAGTGACTCTGCAGCTGATCCATAGTTCACACACCCCAGTCTCTGTAAGTCGCCTTGGATAAAGGCGTCTGCTAAATAAACAAATATATATATACACACACTTTTTTTTTCAAATAAGAGACAGCAAAAAAAAGCTAATGAAATGTCCTGTCCTACAACATAGAAACATTTTGTGAAACATTCTGTGTACATCTGCAGACTTATCAATAAATACATTACACTTAAAACATGCATCTATTTTGTGAAATATCAAGTCACTTTTAATAAAGTATTGACATGATACAATAATGTTGTAAAACACTAAAAGGTTGTAATGATAATCCCCAGTCAAGATGGGATTATCGTAACTAACTTGTTTGCCAATGGATGTCTACCTACATCAGAAACATGTACACCCTTCTAAATATCAAGTATGATACAAAACACTGGTCTATTATATCTAACTTTCATAAAATTAGTGAATTAGAAAATGTTTCAGCTTTCTGTTTTCATCAGTGTAGTACAGTTTGCTGTTATATTCCTGGATTGAGCTAAAGGAAATCAAAATAAACACACAGTTCCATAATAAGGCTATTTTTGTGGAACTATTGTTGGTCTAAGTAACACAAAAACATTGTACCAATGATAAATAGCATGATGATAAACGACTCTGTCCTTTCGCCAGTTCTAATTGTCTAGGATCTGTTAATACAAATCTTTGTCCATGCCCCCGAGGAATCAATTTGGTAGCGTTGTCACTGTGCCAAACCCGAGACTATTCTCAACTGTTGCCATGGTGACCATCATAATCTCTGAAAGACTTGTAAGAGAGAAGTAATACATGTTCTGAATGCCATGGTTTCAATTGTGCAAACCAGACAAACTGCAAAACCACCAGTATATACAGCAGGGTTAAGACTTATATTATTGATTGTGAAATTAGCCATTAAGTTTGTTAAAATAATTGTGTTCATAGCCTCATGTTATAGAAGTCATGTATTCATAATTATCTTTGCAGTAAAAACTAAATTGATTATTTCCACAAAATAAAAAGGTGATCTTGAATGACTGTTTTGGGATGAAAGGACCTTCATCAATTCAACTTTTTTTTTTATCTACTGGAAAATAGAACACTTGAAAAAACAAGCACGAAGGGAAAATGATAAAATATTGCTCCACACCCACCACTAATTGCACAAACTCATAATATCCCTCCAGGTAAAAGGTTAATTGAATGTGCCCTTTTGTGTCAGTGCCAGACTAGATTCTAACAGGCATTTACCAGATGCCAACCCCACACCAAATTTCAGAGCTGTAAATGAAAATCTAATGCATCAGGGAAGACTTCAGTATGATTTGCCAAAGCCTGCAGGCTCCGCGTAGGACATTAAGAAGCGACAGAAGTTTTTATTTGGATCTTTTGGAAAAAAATATTAATTTTTACTGAAAAGTTATTCACCTTTGCAGCAAAGGGTTTGCTTTGCAGTTTGCAGTAACATACATGCCTTTATGGTTTTAACTTTAAACACCAAATTGTCAAAATCTGCTCCAGATGGCTCTTTGATGCCACTGATATTAATACTGAAAGAAGCTGCTGTGTTATTTGAGTAGGCTGTGCTGCTGATCCCCACAGCATGGTATAAATGGAGGTACGTGGATGTGCTCTCTCAGATATTCTGTCTCAAGATGTTGGATTGAAAAGACTGACCATACTGTGTTAAGATAACACATCTCTGCAGGTTCAGCATTCTGTTTGAGTTATACCTGTCATTTGTATAGCTAACATAGAATCACTGTAAGTAGCCACTTGTACTGTATATATGCATCTATACTTTCATCTTTCTGAATATACATGTAATATATTTCTGTATTCATGAAGTCAATGCTTACTGTCCATCTGGTAAAATGTATTACTCATTGATCACAGATTCCCATCTGCACTCTTTAACATAACAAACAGAGAACTTGTGGTTTTAGCTTCAATGATGAAGTTTAATAAGTAGAATCAATTAACTTGTCCTGGTTATTGCTTTTACAGTGCTTTACAAAAGGATCACATTTCCTTTTTTTTGTGGATTCCTCTGGGATTGTTCTTCAAAGTGTTAATTTTAATGATTCATCCGGTACCATTTGAAATCCTAAAATTAACATGCAGATCTATTTAAAAAGGGATTATGCAACTTCAAGATGGCTTGTCTTCATGCTGCCATGCATTTCTAAATCCATTCTAAATAATCTTGTATAATCCTTTACAGGTTTCCATCTAGGAAACCAATAAGGCAATTCAATGCCATCTTTATCTAAGTCTTTATGTCAGCTTTCAATAAATCTCTTATTAAAATTCCTTTATGTGTCAGTCAATTTGAAAAATGCGGGATTAACCTAACCTACCTGTCTTTTTTATGAATTTGTTTCCAAAGATGAATTTTGAATGGAAAGTAAACTACATTATACTCATGCTCAAATTGCCAGTACTTTGCAGGTCTGTGATTTTATTTTTTTTCTTCTTCAGGTCCATTACAACTTGCTTATCAAATTACAAACTTTCCAAATTTAAGGAGGTGTTGAGGTAGTGAGTAAATACATACATAATGTTAATAAAACATTTAGCAATGTTAAGTGTCAGTTCCATTCTTTGCCTTAGCATTTCAGTGTGTATGCTCTGCACAGCTGTACAGTGTATACATACACATATATTGTGTGTGTATGCTTGAACATGAAAAGCATTATGGAAAAATGTACCTGGAATCATGGGTCTGAATGTGAAGAAGGATTCAGCGATTACATTTTGGTATATTAATATGCATAGGTCTTTTTAATCACTTCATAATGATCACAAACTCAACAGCTAATGTCTTCTAACTCCCATTTAATCTGCACATACAGTACCAGAAATCAAGCAGCATGAACGAGATCTTTAGAGAGGAAGTAGTGAGTTTCAATTATTTAACCCTTTACTAGAACATCTGAACAAGCAGCATGGAGCGGAGGTTTATCTTTGGTGTTAAGGCAAACAGCAGCTAGAGGAAGGCCACTGTTGCCATTGTATTAAAGGCTAGTGTGCAAGAGCTATAAGAGATTATTGATGCAGCTGATTTTTGGTAAGCTAAAACTCCACAGCACACAGGACAACACCACATTAGCCCACAGCATCAAATAAATATCTCTTGGTCCATTCTGTTGCCTCATTGCCTTAATATACATGACACCATCTTAACAAATTCAGAACGAGGCAGATAATTAAGCAGAACATATTATTTGCCCCTGTGTGATTCCATTAAATTAATGAAACTATTATTAAAGTAGGTACTGTAAACGTGTCAAGAACATTTCATGCAGATGTGGCATTGTTTTGGCTCGAGCATTATTCATCCATGCTCTGATTAGGGAATCATTAAATGTTATACTTACTGATACATTATTTAAAGTGAAGACCCATCATTTACAATTATAATTGCTTTCTAAGCATGCATTAGTAAGCAATTTATCAAATCACTTTTTATAGCAGTGAAACTCTGCTTTCGTCTGACTTCTGATAAATAATTGCTCCGAAAATGTTTTTTTTTTTTTTTTTGCCGTGCCACTTCACCTTACTAGAATTAATATATATGTGGGGTTATAGACAAGGTTAATTGATTACAGCATGTTTGAATTCAGATCATTAAACTAAATCTCCATTACCTGCTTGGCCACACAAAGTCACCTAAGATGATTTGTTCCCAATAAAGGTAACTAGGAAAGTAATACCTGAAATTTATTCTGTGCAGAATTTATTCATGTTTCATGCAAAAACAAGAATTAACCAGGGTACTGGACAATACATGTATTTCATTCCTACAAATGTAAGTAACAATGACTTGTATTAATACAAAATACAGCTGATATACCACAAGAAGAATATGGATTAGCTGGTTTCTGAGAACATAATGGACCAAAATAGAGAAACTGAACACCCAGCTGCTTTAGTCTTCTTAGATTGATTTGATGTGTTGAAATTCACATCGCTCTCGGGAACTGTAATCTTAAAGAGTTATTTAAAGAATCTTTTTTTATGTTTTTAAAAATACATACAGTTTAATATTCATGAAACTCTTCTTGTTGGTCATATCATTGACAGTCAAAGCAAGTGATTATCAAACTTTATTGTATCCAACAAAAGAGAAAGCTTTGTGAACCGAGTACAATATTTCATATAGTACATATACAGCATCATGGGGGTTGGATATTTATTACAGAAATTACTGTATGTATTAGCCTTTCAGTACTGTGATATACTGCCGGTCAGGAAAAGCCACACACAGTCAGGTAGGTGGTATAATTTGTTAGGCATGTATTTCTATCACCCTTTTTAACTTAAAATAGTTTAATTACTGTCGTTAGTGAGGTGCAGAAACTGGAGATTGTCTCCATTCATGTACTGTTTGACAAGTCTATAAGCTCTGAAGAGAGATAGGTACTCATGTGGAATTGTATTAGATATACATCACATCCATTAGCTGTTCCTACATTTTGATACTAACCAGAACACTGTTTACCATCGCTCATCATTTTAACACAATATAACCTAGTATGCCACAAGGCTGGGCTGAGCGGAGCAGGCTCAGTGCACACGCTCAGAGTTATTAGAACAAATTATGCCTGATTATCTTTATAGGGAAATATAAGTTTGAAGAGACATAATTCAAAATCAAAGAGTTAAGCAGAATATCCATATAAATAAATCAGCAAGAAATCTGAATCCTGCATAACTATGAAGTATAGACTCGGAATGTGATTACACTAAACTATTATACATGTAAAAACAATACATAAATCATAACTTACTTTGACTAAGCTAACAATATGAGATATGTAAGAATGCATATTGGTTTCTTTCAGTGCCTTCCCTAGCCCCAGCAAGGAGCAATTAGGAGTTTTAACCTGAATAGCCCACATCACTTCGAACACCCATCTATTTAAGGTTTTCCAAGAGAAATATGATTTCATTATTAGGTGTATTAATAATAACTAGGTAAGCTTTATATTGCCAAAACAACCAGCAATCATATTTTTGTTTTGTTTATGTATTGTTTCTTACTGTGTTTTATATATTTTATTGCCCCTATTCCTATTTCTACTTTATTATTTTCCTTCAGAACCTCTCTGTTGCTGTTTTTAGAATGTATATATATGGTACGATCTTCTCTGAAGCCCATCTGATTTCTCACTATTACACTATTGTTTCTGTCCTTGCATTTGTTTGTGAAGTGCACTTGTAGGCCATGTAGGTTAGCACAGCAAACAATGATATCTACTGTCTACTATTAGAGAGTTTGTGTTATGCAATATAGGTTTCAGTTCTTAGCAGCTCCGTAAAATGTATTTGCTTTACTAAGATCCAGACAAGAAGTGTGCGCACTACATTCTTAATTTCTAAGATTTTAAAAATCACAAAACAGCAGGAAACTACTCAGAACTAGAATCAATATTGCAGCTTGAATACTCAGAACTATTGCCCATAAAAAAAAAGAGTTTAGGATTCTCTTACGCAGTAAAGCTTGCATTGTTCAGTTGTCATTAAAAAGTGAGGGCATTGGTGGAATCTGTGTATGTAGTATATAAAACTTTAATGTGCCATTTGCATTTCTTTTTTTAGTAATAAGAGAAGCAGTCACTTATAATTTACATAAATCACATTTAAAAAAGCAGTGATGGCAGAGTGAGACAGTTTGATGAGACACATGCTATGAATGTTCAGTTTAGATAGGAAGGCATTTATTGATTGAAAAGACTCCACAATCCCTAAGGAATATAAGGATTTAATTTGATCTAATTTACAGTCAGTTTTTCAATTAAGCACTTCAGGATATGTCTAAAAAGGAAGATTAAGCCATGCTGACTAAAATCAATTGCAAGTAAAGCATGGCATTTAAACAAAATAACTCTAAAGCACGCAATCAGACACATCGTGTAAATGGGCTTTTAGCACTCTTCAAGTGCTCTACCCTGTATTCAATGGAACATCAAAGGTGATCCTTGTCTTTTCAGAGTAGACATACTGTAGAGTATTGTACATTTAAATTGACATCCTTTGAGAGCAACTAGTATAAGTTTAGCAGACATACATTGCTTTTTGCTATTATCCCTAGGGGTAATTTACTCATTTCATCTAACCATGTATCTCAATACAAAATGACCACAGATCCAAAACACAAATGATAATGACCTCAAATGCAAGTACTGTACAAGTTATCAGAGTCTTTATAGGCGGAAACAAGCTAGATTCTCAATTCTCGTTACTTCAAATCCTTATTAGCACAATTTTTTTCAGAAAGCTAAAACGCACCCAGTAAAGTTACCCAACCAGTAATAAATAACTGCACAAGAAACCCGTCAGTGATTTGATAAATTGCTTACTAATGCATTCTTTCAAACTGATTTTTTTCTTTTTTCTGTTAAGCACAATTGGTATCAAATACTGAGGACAAGCATTGCAACAGACAAAGTGCTCTTTGACCTTTGTAAAGGTAACACAAATAGATGCATGTATTACTGTACCATCCAATATATCTGCCAATGTTGCAGACATCACATTTTTTTGCAGTGAAAAAAATAGCTGTATGTTAACAGCGTATGGTTATTGATGCACAAGTGGTTTTGATTGCTGTAATACAACAAATATGTCCAAGTTTAATGTCTTATTTAAAAAAAAAAAAAAAAAAACATGCAAGTTCCACAGTGATTGCTTAGTTAATCAAAGTATGCCACTAACATACACCCCCTGCCACAGGCGTGAATTCAGAATCAGAGATACTGTATCAGTATCACACAAAAGTTGATCACCACGATGTATATGAAGAGTATTAACAGAATAGTGGCCGCAACTATTGTATTCTGGTAGAAACGAGGGCTGCTGCTGCTGCATGGAAACCATTTAAATGTAGGCATGGCAGCAATACTGTGGCAGCATGACAGATATAAATAATTACCTGAGTACAAAGGTACCTGTCAGGCTGCAGCGTTCCCAATGCAGACATTTTTAAAAACTGACAGCATGATTTTCTGAAGGGATATACAAAGAAATAATAAAATAAAAGGCAGATGCTACTGGAGCAGAAGGTGACATACCTCAGATAATCCCAAATCCAACACTGTGCATTCAATATCCAATCATAAGACAGTGTATAGCATGTGACATACTGGCCATTATTTAATCTACATAATTAAAAAAAATAACTTTTCCATCCTACCCCCTGCCTTCATTTCCTTTCTAGTGTGTATCAGTAAAGTAAGTGCCCTGCAAAGCATCACTCTTGGCTATAAGCACATGCACCTATGATTTATAATCCTCATAACATTCTGCTATACTTCAATGCTCTAATATATAAGCATTGCCATTCTCTGTAATTTCATTTAAAAATCAGTCCACCTCCTTTTCTCCTCCGCTGTCTTGAACAATGTCAAGGTCGGTTATATATGGTAATCCTAGTAAGTCATTCATTATTTTTCCCTGCCTTTTTCCCGCAGGACATCCCAACTGGAATGACTGAATTTGAGAATGGAATACAATGTTCTCAATTCTACTACTGGATAGGCACCATCATACAAAAATATTTCACGTGTACCAGAGAAATTTAAATACTTGTAGTTAAGTTACAGTACTTCCAGTCACATTGTTTATTTTTTTCCTTTGAATAATAACATATTATGTGTGTTCCCTACCATTATCCATATTGCTGTCTGTATTGATCATTATTTACTGTGCTTTTATACCAAAACATTCCCCAACCGCTACCTTTCTGAAGTGAGGTGGTTTCAACAATAACCAATCCGGGTGTATAACTGTAGTTTCAGTACCATTTACATTTCGGGTATTTGGTATGGCAAATATTTTCAGTGCATGTAACACATTCTTGAAGTTTATTGAAATGAAACTTCTTGTCACTAAGCTTACCTGAGCATGAGCTCTTCCCCATGCAGCAAGCTCTTTGTCTTTCCTAGTCTTCTCCCTTTTGCTCTCCTCATCTTTCTTGGTGCTTTTTTTGTTGGTCGCTGAGACAGTCCCATTTCCCCAAGACTAGTCTTCTGGCTCTGTCTAAAGAAGGTTTATAAAAAAATAAATAAAAAAAGAACATTCACTTTAATATACTTGATACTGTTTTATTATCACATTGACATCTCCAAATGTGTCAGGCTTTGTATTTTATCATGTCTACGTGCACAGCTTGTCTTCACACTTTCTCCTGTTTCTAATACTGTATACCCATAATTGATATCTGACTAACCTGTTCTGGATAACACACATTTCAACAAATCTCTTAAGAATATAAATATCTACTTATAATATAAATATTCCACTTGAATGAAAACTTGAAAAGCTGTATCTACTGCATTTGAATACTGTACTGTATGCTTCTGAATATTTTATTTTAGCATCAAAGAGCCAAAACAAATTTGTCACGGTCTTTAAAAGTAACATTCTTTTCGTTGAGGTGTGACATAGTATAAAATATGTCTTCTGGCACAAAGTAAATGTCAACCCTGTGTTCAGTAAGGTGTACACATTAGATAAGTACCTCTGTCACATTAACTATCCTGGCTTTACTTTCAGCCTTTAAAACTTTCAAAGAACAATGACTATTACTGTACGTATCTTTATCTGTCAACATGTTAGCTCAGCATTTCCTTTACTCAGTAATGCATTCAAATTCAAACATATTAATATCAACAGTCCAACCTGGACTTCAAACACAACTGGTGACTGCCGGACGCAGGTAATAGAAAGTAAATTGAGCAGAATAAATCACTGAATAAATTCAGACTTTGATTTATACACCTGTACACACTGACCATCACAGGACTAATAGCTCCAATCCACAGTTTTACACACAACAGATTCTGTTTTTGCCTGTTATCTCAGATTCTCATTATGAGCAATCTGTATAATTAGTTTTTTTTTTTCAAAAGAAACATTGTGATTAAACAAACACAATCACAAAATGTTCATCTCCAAACTAACATTCAGTGGGAGATTTCATCTTGTATAATTTTACTGACCTGTATTAACCTTCCATGCTGGCAGCAGGTGTTGGTTTTTTGTACTCCTGTTTATAAATATGGCAAAACGCTTGCCTCCACTCTTTGAAAATCTACATGACAAGGAGATCCAATTGTTGCTATGGTGTCCTTTCCAGCCACTAACCAAATTAAAGAAGCAAGAAGCATAAATAATGGACATTGACGCCTTTATAATAGTACTCGCTTATTCACAGTTCTCCAAAGTCAAACCTGTTTGAACAAACAGTCAAGGGAATACATGAAAGAGGTCTTTCAGACAAGTTGTCTTCATACAGGAGATTTAAAATGAGGAAATATGTTAATGGAAAGAGATGGGTTCCTTCTTTACTGACTCTCCCGGTAATTTGTATTAATGTATTTTTTAGTTTTACAATATGTGTGCTTGGTTTACATTTCTTTCTAAAGCTCTTAAGTCACCAGATAAAACATTGCAGCTCAGAAAGAGAAAATTAAGAGGGTGGGGATCAGCCTGAGTGACATGATGCTTCCTTTCAGGAGATTCTGAGTGAACTGCACCAAAATAAAAAGAAGAATTGTGAAAAATCACACAAAGGTAGGGACAACACTGTTGAAAAGTCATCAAAATGACTCTTTCATGCTTCATGCCCTTTTAGCTTGCTGCACGGAAGGCTGGTTTTGGAACTCTGCAGATAATGTTCACCCAAGGTAAACAAATCAGAAATTCAACAGATAGGTTTCCGAGAAGGAAATAGCCTCACTCGGATTTCCCTGTTCTCCTTTATCCCTTCAAAAAATGTTGATTGCTTTTCTGTTTAGAACACAGACATGGTGCACTTACCGCTGCTTTTCTCTCAGCTGTGTTTTATTGCGTTGTCTTTCGGCATCTGTTTTTCTCTGCTTTTCTCTGTCAGTTATGTCTGCAAAGGGTTTCGATAATGAAACCTACATTAAAAGAAAATACCACTTCTGATAACTTCCTTTAAAATAGAATAGGATATGGCTACAGCTAGATTCAGAAGGACTCACTTTCCATCCCAACATGCCTCAGCATAACTCTTTAAATTTTAAAGGCAGATCCTCTTTGCAAGGGTTAGTTTCAAACCTGACCTGGTGTATTTAGCCTTATCTAAAAGGAGTCTATCAGCAATGACAGATTTTAAGCTTGGTGTGAAAATAGGAACACAACTATATACGCTTGTTCAGTGTGATTTGTGGTCACTAAGATTGAGCCAAAGAACATTTATCTTTCGCTTGAGAGGTTAATAAATTAGGAAAAGAGAGAAAGAAAAGAAAAGTGTGAATCGTCATTAGTCTGTCTGCGTGAGAGATTTCACATAAATCTGCTCTTGCTAATAGGATGCAGAGTTATAAAGTCAACCTGCCTCTTCACAAGAACAGGTCAACAATGTAGGTCACATTGACTGCAGGGCCCTCAGACAAACATCTGAGATTTCTCTTTTTAAATAAACACAATAGGCTACTGGTTCCTTCACTACTTGTAGCTGTAAAGTTGGTTTGAAATCACATAATGTCGTAAAATTAAGTACTGTATGATGTATAAACATGTTCATTTCATTAATATGTCAGGTTTTGTATAAATAATGAGCTGCATTGGACTTTGTTATACGTATCAGCTTTATTTTCTGTAGTATAATATACATAACATGCTATTATTTTATCTTTTTTAACGAATGATTATTTTGTCTAACACCAAACTATACACAAAAATAGGCAAGCCAAATTTCTTTACTTTAAATCTGACTCCTGTCAAAGCTGACATCTGGCTGTGTACCTTATCTGGCAATCAATCAGATGAATATTATCCAAAAATGTACGATCATTGACAAATATGCAAGAATGGAACAAAAGCGTACTGTAAAATTAGTGTTTTCAAAGTTGCATTACAAGTTGCATTAGAGATACAGGACCATGTCTGTTTATCAGCAAAAAAATGAATCAATATTTAATTAGGAAATACATGCTGTAGCCTGTATATCAACTCTGTGTTATAAACACTTATAATACAGATTTCTGTCTTACTGTATATTGAAGCCCATTAAAAATGTAAATTGAACTGTACCTGAGCTCTAGACTAGGAGAAAGTCTTTCCTGGGGCACAGATGCTCTTCTTTAGCGATACTTCCACTTCTTCATCGCTGTCACTGTCTTGAACTGAGAGGAAAAAAATATTAACATGAGGTAAGTAGTCCAGCACTGAATGGAATTTCATTGTATTATCTGTCGAGAAACCTTCAGAACTTTATTGTCAGCCTATGTTGCGATAGTGCTTCTTATGGTTCACCGTTTGCTAAATTCCAACGTATCTTGTATTCTTGGTTATAAATGGCACCTTTGTGTTGTCAATATTAAAACAACAGTTTCCTCGCTCGCTTTTACTGTCATGCAGGACTATTTTTGTCAAAGGAATTCTGTCGTCACCCAGGTACTTTGATCTCTTATTTAACCCAAAGGCTTGATCAAATTTAGTGGTTTCAGTTGTTCTTTTTTTATTTTGTTTTATTTTGTTTTAAAAGGCATACTTGCAAATTATTCAGAAAATGTGGGTTGCAGTAAATAGATCCTCTTTGGGTGCTAACAAAGAGCAGTTTTGCTGGAACTATTGTGTATTTTACAGATACAAATCAGGGATTTTTATTATCATATATATATATTTTTTTAATAAGTCACTTTTAATCAGCTTCCTTTATCAGTGTACAGAACGGTATTTATTCTAATCTAGTTTTTTTGTTTGTTGGATTTTATTTTTTTTTTGGGGGGGGGGCGGGGGTTGTGGTGAATTAACTAGTTAATGAATAGTATTTCAAATACACATGGTCCTTTCATGCAATGTATTCTCCTGAAACAGGGTCCATTATGAATCTTCAATAAGTTGCTGAATGCCTGCGATAAATTGAAACTGTGAGATAAGATGTATCTCTAACGTAAGCCATGGTCTTGCTTTTTCCATTAAAAGTAGCGGGCAATTATGTCTCAAGTGCACACTTGCGTGCCAACCCACAGTAAAAAAGGGTTAAAAAGCACTTGAAACAAAATACAGCTATATGTGAAAATAACAAAAGTCTGACAGCAAAGGCTGCTGAAAAATAAAAAGGGTTATTAACTAAGCCTCTGTGCTGAGTATAAACACCACCTACTTTGGGGTTATAACCTTTTGCTTGGTTTTGCTGTTTTCAAAGTTGACAGTCACTTGAAAGGTTTTTTTCCCCCCATTTTCGCACAGGGAACACTACAATTGGCTATTGCACTCCTGCAGGGTTATGGAGGAAATTGGAAGGGGCTAGTTTTTTAGTGACCACTAGCTGGGCCTTTATATCGAGGGTTTAGTCACTTGCTTAAATGTGTAGCTTTGGTTTATCGGGTAAGGATTGCCAATTGTGTTGCAGCAGTGAGGCGATATAGAAATTGGTCATTTCAAAGTTGGTTGAAAAAAAGAAAGCTTTCCCCCTCTTAAAAATGTCTACACCGAACACAACATAACTACAATAATTCCTGGTTTTATTAAAAATCTGATATTTGTGATGTGTTTATTGTACACTAGCAGGAGAACTGATAATGGATTGATGCTATCTTGTGAAAACAATAAAATATGAATATAAAGCCAGTAAACGTTTTAAAAAAACAGCTTTTACTGGCTGCATTGAACCAAAACATCACCAGACCCACGTACTGTACTGAATGCAGAAACTGAGGTTCTCTTTATGTGGGTTCTATGGTACAGCTGTAAAATAGTTCAAACCAGAGATAAAAATGTGGCTTTTTGATGCTGCAGAATTAACATAGGCCCGCCTCGGAGGAGATTAGTAATTCTTAGTATTAGCAACTGAAACCCCAGGTGACTTATTATTCCTAGATAGAAACAGAAAAGCTAGCAAAGTGAGTCGATGCGTGTTCAGCATACTGAAACCCAGTATATGTTTGTTCAGTCTGCAGAATCTCTAGCTTTGCACCTTGAAGGGCTCAAAATTCTCCTACACACTGCAGAAACAGTATGTAAAAACACAAACAGGACTGAAATACATTCTCATGTAAGATTTCCTGATTCCTTGACTTTTTTTTCTCCACTCTCAAAAGGCTATACCAGTGGGGAAAATGTTAAATAGTGAGGCAATATACAGACGTGCTCAAATTTGTTGGTACCCCTCCACAAAAAACGAAGAATGCACAATTTTCTCTGAAATAACTTGAAACTGACAAAAGTAATTGGCATCCACCATTGTTTATTCCATATTTAATAGAAATCAGACTTTGCTTTTGATTTTTTATTCAACATAATTATTATTATTATTATTATTTATTTCTTAGCAGACACCCTTATCCAGGGCGACTTACAATCGTAAGCAAATACATTTCAAGTGTTACAATACAAGTAATACAATAAGAGCAAGAAATACAATAACTTTTGTTCAAGCAAAGTACAAGTGTGACAAACCACAATTCAATAATACAGCAGATAATAGTGATAGTTACATCAGGATATGATTAAATAGTGATAGTTACATCAGGATATGATTAAATACAAAGTACTACAGGTTAAACACTTGAGACGGATGGTGCGATCAGAAACTGATCAGTTATCCTTGGTTCTTTTTCTACCATTCGCACTATCCTTCTGTTCAATCTGGGGTCAATTTTCCTCTTGCGGCCGCACCCAGGGAGGTTGCCTACAGTTCCATGGACCTTAAACTTCTTCATAATATTTGCAACTGTTGTCACAGGAACATCAAGCTGCTTGGAGATGGTCTTGTAGCCTTTACCTTTACCATGCTTGTCTATTATTTTCTTTCTGATCTCCTCAGACAACTCTCTCCTTTGCTTTCTCTGGTCCATGTTCAGTGTGGTGCACACAATGATACCAAACAGCACAGTGACTACTTTTCTCCATTTAAATAGGCTGAATGACTGATTACAAGATTGGAGTCATGTGTGATACTAATTAAAGAAACGAATTAGTTTGAAATATCACTATAATCCAATTATTTATTAGCTTTTCTAAGGGGTACCAACAAATGTGTCCAGGCCATTTTAGAATATCTTTGTAGAATAAGCAGTAATTCATCTCTTTTCACAGCTTCTTTGCTTTATTCTATGACACACCAAAGGCATGCAAGTATACATGATAAAATAGCTTTTAATTTCATCACTTTTCAGGAGGAATGAAGCATTATTTCAATGAGCTGTAAGGGTACCAACAAATTTGAGCACGTCTGTATATATATATATATATATATGAAAAGTATAGGTTTCCAATCCTAAAACAGTCTTCTTAAAAATTAACTTTCTGATAGGGGCTCCCGAGTGGCGCATCCAGTAAAGGCTCTCCGCATGGAGTGCAGGATGCTCCCTATAGTCTGGACGTTGCCGGTTCAAGTCCAGGCTATTCCTTTGCCGACCGAGGATGGGAGCTCCCAGGAGGCATCGCTCAATTGGCCGAGTGCCGCCCGGGGGGAGGGAGGGCTAGGTCGGCCAGGGTGTCCTCGGCGTGTCCTGACCGCGCACCAGCAACCCCTGTGGTCTGGCCGGGTGGCTGCGGGCTTGCCGGTAAGCTGCGCAGGGCTGCATTGTCCTCCGAAGCTGTAGCTCTGGGTGGCTGCATGGTGAGTCTGCAGTGCGTAAAAAAGCGGGCAGCTAACAGCACACGCTTCAGAGGACAGCGTGTTTGTCTTCGCCCCTCCCGAGTCAGCGCAGGGGTGGTAACGGTGGGATGAGACTAAAAATAATTGGACATTACTAAATTGGGGAGAAAACAATAAAAATAATTGGCAACCACTAAATTAAAAAAGAAAAAAAATACCTTTCTTTAAGGATTTGTCCACAATACATGTATTGTCATTTAAAAAAAAAAAAAAAAAAACAAAAAAAAAAACACTTTTCTAAACCAAACTGAAGCAAGTCCAGCCCTAATGTGTCACACTGCATGTGATTGTACTGTCATTAAAAAAAAAGGTCAGGCCATTAGTGGTTCAAACACAAACGAACTGATGAAATGAACTGAAGGTGTTTAATAACTTTTTTTTTAACAGACTGTTTATGTATATATATATTATTTTTTCTATTGTAAATGTGTTTTAGAGTGTTCGATGGTTCTCAAGTTACAGAGATAACTCCAACTCATGTGAACTGATTATACAAATGGTATTTACACCAACTAAGAATGTACGGTACTTCATTATATTTCTAAACATGGACTAATATACAAGTTAGGAGAACCACTGCAATCGGAAGTTTTCACTCCTGACATTCTTTAATTCTAACAACTGGCATTAAAACAGAGCATTAAAGGCCAAGTAACATAGTTAATGTGTAGAACCAACTGTGGGAAAGCATTGAAGACATATTCCCACAATCACAAGTTTTTGCAACAAGCTGTGTTTTATTTAACTAAAGAGCTTGTTGCAAAATCTCAGGGCACATTTTAACAGATAACGCAGTTAAGGTCATGACAAATTAAAGTACTGTACGGTGAGAATATGTTGGCCTTGTATTCATGGCCCTAGCCTTGTAATTAAGAACACTTGCTCTTAAATTTAGCAGTCCCCACGTCTCCTTGAATGAATAAATGAAACTATACAAAATGACATTCCTTACTATTGAGATTTAACCTTTCACTAATTGAGTAAAAATAAATAACAACAAACAAAAAGACAGCTTATTTCATGCCACACAACTTCAAATAAACTGTTCATCAAAGATGAATGGAGCCCCAATCTGCAGATCATTTTAACAGTAAATTAAAGACAACTCTTGTGTTGGTCACCCCAAACAACAATTGTGTTCATCATAACAGGCTCATAAAGGCAGTTTAAAGACTTCAATTTTTAAACAGAAACGGAATGAATACCTTATTCTGCAGCAGTAAGGCTAAGGATAGGAATTGAAGCTTTTCCCACTGGAGTCCAGTAAGTATGACTGCATGTACAGTATGTCCCTGCCTAGACACCAGAGTTCCAGAAGAGCAATCCTCTCATTGGTTCAGAAAGATTCCTTCACTTGGGGGTTGAGTTGCTGCCCTCTCAATTGTATTGCAATATTATTTACCACAGCTGTGTATATTTAGTTAAATCACCACAGCAACAATTCTATATAGTCCAACCATATATCATTGTATCCCATCTGTACAGCTGCAACAACAAGCAGAGGCCTAGGAAATAAATTAGAAATGTCAATCAAGGCTGTTAAGGGGAGCTGAAAGGTTTCTAGGTCAGTTATGAGACCTCCAGAGACTTCCTTAGACTACAACAATGATGTATAATTTAGCTGTGTTTCCGTTTCCTATCCTCATTAGATAGATTTATCAAGGAAACCCTGACAGGCAAATTGTGGAGCCTGGGGTAATGAAGCCCAGGGAATAAACACAGAGAAACTTAGACCCTAATGTATTTTCAAATTAGCCATTAGAGTTAAGGATTCAAGAAAATAATGCCATTTTGCACCAGTGTTCACGAGTATCCTTTGTTTCTAAAAGTGTTCAAACAAACCATTCTGCAGCTTCATTTAAGAAGACTAATATGTTGTACCATAGGATGCCCTACCTTGTGTAAACAATACCAATAATGTCCAAAACCGTAATTAACAACCACATATATTTTAAGTAAACCTTACAAATTAAAAATAAAAGTTTTTAAGTTAGTTGGAAATTTTGATTTGTCCTGAAGGGCTACATTACAAAAAAAACTAAAACAACGGATGAACACAGGGCACCATGTTCCCAAAACACCAGGCCTAAAATGTGGTCTGTAATGAGTTCTTGGTATGCTGGGGGCCGCCACCACAGTGTTTCCTTGTTTATTATAATGAGAGTAAATGCAATTGTTTTTTTAGGGAGGCAGATGGCTATTAAACATTTGTTGTACGGGGCTGGGCACACAGAGTCTATTAAGCAAAACAGAGACAAATGATCTCACAGTAAATGTTTTAGTCTGGTTCAAATGAATTGTCAAAGAAGCTTGTATTTCTGCATTACATCATCAGGCCACTGGGCCACGGGTGCCCTTATAGACGGCCGTTCTCTCGACAGTCTTTGTTATCTCTCTCTGGGATGGAGATCCATAATGGCCCCAGATCCTTCCAGGGTGAATGTTTAGCAGAATGAATGGCTTTAGCCAAGTCATTTACAAATCAGTGAGAAACACACAAGGCAACAGTTTTATCACCTACTGAGTCCATCTGCAGCTCTTCTGTTGATGAAACACGCTTTCATAGTAATATCTTATGAGGGAAGCATATGAACCAGATCACTGCAATGCACTGGGTAGGAACTTTTGATTCATGAGTAAAGTTAGAGCCTGGCATTGCCTGTGAAATTGGTTGTGAAGCAGGCACTACTGAATGTCAGCTGTCGGGAATAAAGGTTGTTCAAATGGGCATTAAAGGTGTTTTTTCTGCATTCTGTCATAGGAGCAGGTTCTATGACACCAGTTCCCAGATTATAACAAAAATCAAGATTAAGTTGTGATTTGCTAGAGAAAGAAAAGTGGTGTTATTAAACCAATATAGCTATCTTGCATATTTTGCATATATTTTCAGTGCTGTATGGGATAAAAGACAAACCAGAAGCAATTCAAACTCACAGGCAGGCAGGCAACAGACAGCAGAAATAATCAGTTAGGCTAGCACAGAAGCATAAAAAAAAAAAAAAAAGTAAATGAAGTAAAATACAGTCATCTTTTTGTAGTCTCTCAATTGTAAAAGCAAATAAAAAGCTAACCATGCATAGAATTGCTTCTCTTATTTCAAAAATCCTCTTTAAAAATGACACATTTATACATAGTGTTACAATCTTCAGAAAATCCTATTACTTCTGAGAAAAGATGATTTAATGAGGCATGGCAACTATGCGAGAATCTATTAGGTTGAGGCATACACCTTAGCAGCGTGATTCCATCCACCTAGAAGGAAATCATTTAAGTTGATCAAGAACCTAATATAAACATAACAGATCATATCTGAAGCTAAGCAGGTCAGAATATAACAAATCCTACAGTATTTAACACTTGCCACAAAAATACAATATTTCAAACACAAACAAAAATCCCAATACAGTCCAGTATTTACTTATATTCAGAAAGCCACCCAAATAGGAACTTCAGAAAATGATCAACAGAGTTTAATGATTTATGCCTATGGATTATTGTATTTGCCGTCACAGGAAAAATTGATTAACTGTCTGTATCATATAATATGTTAAAATATGCAGTACTTATGCCTTTTCACAAAGGGTTTGTCTGTTTAATCATCATAAAATGTCTTTAATAAAATGTTAGTGCACACCCCAGGAGCATGATTGAGTATGAATACAATAAAAGGGCACATGGGGGGTAATACCATGAGATAATCACATCCTCAGGGGACAGTACGAAGCACAAGTGCACAACATACTCAAGGAGCATGGATAACAGTGGTATGCTGGGCCACCCAGACATGTATTCCTTATAAATATATTCCATTACAGCAGATCTAATCATGTGGTCTTTGACCTCGTTTGAAGGTTTTTTTTTTTATTTATTGTTACTACTGTACAGCTATGGCCAGAAGTTTAGCATCACCCTATAGAATTAACTGATTTTGTTTCATAAAGTCGAATGAAACCTGCTGAATAATGTTATGTTGACATATTGAATTACATACCGCTTTGTGGTTTTCCATATACTTAACGAAAAACTGACAAATTGAAAAATGTGACATTTCGAAATCTTAAATACTGTAGTACTATTATGGCTTCCGGTAAACTTTTGCGATATCGTTTTGTAGTTTATTTGATTACATGATGTTAAATAAAATATCTAAATTATGTTCATAAAGTTCTTTTTTTTTTTTTTTTTTTAATTTATGTCTCAATTCTAAAATTCTTTGGAAATATTTTTAAATATATAGAAAGGGACACTGCAACTTTAAAATGAATTAACATACTCTGCACACCCTCACAAACAGTAAACCGAAAAGAGCATTAAACTGAATGGATTTATGCTATGTGTGAAAATTTATTACTGATAGATGTTTATTTTTATTATAATAAATCAGTCCAATATTGTTTATTGCAAACTTGGGGGCAAGCACGTAAAACTCAGGAATGGATTTATATACCACGACTGCAATTACTTTCAGAGAGGATGACAGAATTGATAAGCTTGTTTTACCAAGCAATAGCGGATAAAGCAACAACAGAAAAAGGTCAGGTTTTTTTTTTTTACATATAAAACGGAAAGATTTATACACAGAAAGATCATTGAAAAAAACATAAAACCACACAGAAATCAGACATTGGGAATTAGTAGAGCACTTACCATTTGTCTTGCAGTGGGAGCATCGTTTTGTAATGTGCCTAAGCTCTGCATGTGGGGGAGGGGGGGGGGGGGGGGGGATATATTATTATTATTTGTTTCTTAGCAGACGCCCTTATCCAGGGCGACTTACAATTGTTACAAGATATCACATTATTTTTTTTTTACATCCAATTACCCATTTATACAGTTGGGTTTTTACTGGAGCAATATAGGTAAAGTACCTTGCTCAAGGGTACAGCAGCAGTGTCCCCTAGCTGGGATTGAACCCACGACCCTCCGGTCAAGAGTCCAGAGCCCTAACCACTACTCTACACTGCTGTAGGTAGGTAGTTATATTCTTTTAACTCCACTGGCAACACATTTCAGATAATCAAGGTTGCATTGAATGTGCTTATTTTTGATACTGTATAGGGAGATTTGTTTGAATAATTTAGGCAATCAATCGAAACTCCAGCTGTAAGAGAGCCCAGCATTCAAGTCAGTTGATGCAAGAACCATACTACACACCCAGCTTGTGGAACTCCAGGCCTAAGGATGTCTTTGTGACACTGTTCTAAATATAAACTGGGTTGCCAAGGAGTTGTTACTGTCTAGCTTGTGTAAAGCACCTTCAGATTCTTGCCGTGGAAGATGGTGCTATTGGAAATGTAAAACAAATTCCGAGGAAAAGACTGAAAACATATATGCAAATAAAATTAAAAAGGAAAATATTAATGTTTTGTAAGTTGACCAGTATGCAGGGACACTAAACCAACGTAACAGAGTTTTGCAATATAACGCTGAATGCATCCTGCACACCCACACCTTCAAAATAGATTTTATTTTTAAGAAACCCAATTAAGTTCTGACAGTCTACTCTAAGACTCTAGACAGCTCCTGTCCTTCCCAGCAGACAAACAAAGAGGTTCACAGTACTGTAATGCTGCATGTTAACAGAATCCTTGGTTTTCTAAAAAGGGATGACTGAAATTAAATGGCTCTCAATACAGTATATAACAGCTAGCACCACAATAATGTCTTATTTAAAAAAAAAGAACAACATGACTAAATAAGAACAGTAGGAAGGTCACTTTGTGCTTTAGGCAGGTTTTGTTGTTCTCTTCTCACCCATAACTAGCATTGATCACAGCCATTTATAAACCAAGGTAAGCGTTTATTAGCAAACTGCGACACATTACTTTGCAGCCCTTTTGCTGTAGGGGTTCTGTGCACAGATATAGTTTTATATTGGCTACAGGAGTATCATTATTGAACTCATCCAAGACACGAGATACCCAACAATAGCCACTAGATTGCTTCTCTGCTCCCTGCTTCTGTAAATTGAAACTATAAACACGGCTGACTGACATTTGCAAGGAATTTTAAGAAGTAAAAAATAATCACATTTCGCTTGACACAGCTATAAGGCCCCAGCAACAGAGATTTTGTTGTCATGGGAATACACAGGTCTAGATGGCTGCCATTGAAGCATGCTTATTCAGCTCAGATAGTTTTTAATATATACCTGTGGCAATGTGCTCCGCCCCTGTGTGCATTTCTGTGTTGTATGTTACGTGTTGTGTGTTAATGTTGGTGTATAGAGATGGCTGCACGGGATATAAATGGGTGTGTGCAGCACGAGTTATTTAAAATGTATAATTGTATTTAGGCACAGGATTGCACTTCACTTCACGTGCATTTAAAGTATTTAATATGTGAGCACAAGGTTGCACGTAATTAATTCACGTCCTGGGATTCAAGTGAATAATTAATTAGTAATTGAATCCCAGCACAACAGTATATATTGACTCACTCGGGGTTGTGTGTTCGGTGAGTGGAGAACGGGATTGGAGACGGAGGTAAAAATAGAAGCTCACCGTGTTTGTCTGTGTAGTCTGTTTTGTTTGTCTGTTTATTTTGGCTACCAGTGCCGTGCCCTGTGTTTTTGTATGTTACAACCTTTTTTATTTTGCTGTTCTGTTTATTTATTAAATGCTGAGCGAGACCATTCGCTCAGCTCCACCAAACTCCACCTCTCTCTTGTTGTTTTATTTCCTGGCTCTGGTCTGACGCCACCCACTCTGGTCGTCTTTGTGACAATACCATAAACTTAAATTTAAAAAAAAAATCAGCTGTCCATACAAAGAGAAACAAAATTACACCCACGGGGAATATAGAAAACATGCAAGCCTGTGTGGATAATATTAACAAAAGCACACATCTTTTTTGTTGTATATAACTTGCTGCAAAGCTGTAACCAGGTTCTAAAACATTTAATACAAATGCATATACAATTCCATCAAAATGACAACATCATGTATTCTTTAACTTGCTGTTTTATTCTCATGTTCTAGGTGCTATACCACCAGAGCTTTGGCAAATAAACTCTTGTGGGAGCATTTGATAAGCCCTTCGTTTAATACTAATAAATGGTGCTGCTGGAGCATAAACTAACAGTGGTATGAAGTTCTGCAAATAAAAATGTTGAAAGGCAATAGTGATCTTTACATTGTCTCCTCTATTGACACCGCATTAAGTTTCACCAAGGTCTTCAATGTTATCTGGCTTGAAAAATCCATCTTATTTCTCTTAGTTGCGTCAGTGACCTTTCCAAACCTTGAAGGGTAATGATTTTAGATAACAATTTAGGAACTGCATGAATGTTATCACTTGCTACAGCCTACCCGTGGACATTCAGAAAGTGTTAAGTCCCTGTCTGTTTCTTTTTTTCTCTCTATTCAACATGTGAATAAAGTAACCTCCCAGCAGATTGTGCCGCACTGTGTGTTTTTGCCTGTCAGTGGAAATGGCCGTGTGGGACTTATAGCCCTATCTTCACCTTATTGTGCTCTTTCCCACATAGCTGCTCTATGATTAGGTAACAGAAAAGCAGTTGTGTCAGACCTTCCCCAAGCAAGTGGGCTGAACAATGCTAGCCTACACAGTATGTTCTTAATACTGCTTTTAAACACAGCATTTTTAAAAGGCTTACAGATGATGTGAATGGGCAGCCCTCCATGCAATCCAAGTACATAAATGATTTTGACATTCTTTCTTCTGCTATATCCTCTTAACTCTGGCTTTACTTACTTAGGTGTGACAGTAAGCAATTATGAGCCATATAAGGTCACACCTTTATCATGCCCTCTCTACCTTAATGTGGCTTTTTCTTGATAACAATTCTTCTGTTATACTGTATAATGACATTTTTTGTTCATGGACGACAATAAATGTAAATGACACATGTCAGTAGCTGCTTTTTAAATACTGCAAAAAGTGATTTTCATCCATTGGCATAATAATCTCTATTGTACTTATTATTTTAAGACATGATAACAGGAGGTCATTGGTACAGAAAACATAAACACAGGTAACTACCTGTTGTACAACATCTAAAGTAGAGGTCGGTTTTAAATTACCAGACACTACCCGGGTCTCTTTTTACTACCCAGGTATCGATTAATTAACTTGAGAATTTAAAAAAAATGTGCGGGTCTCTGGCCAGCATAATAAAGACAATGTTAAAACAAGCTTGGCATGATTAAGCCTTTTCTTAACTGGCAGGATATCAATGTTTTACAGAAAACAATAACACACAGCGAGTGGCAAGTACACCTCAATAATAATAACTGCTGCGACTATTCTTCTCATTTTCAGGTACCCAAGTATATTTCACTGCGGGTACCCAGTTCCGGATTTTCTACCTGTGCCAACCTCTAATATAAAACAACACTATGCACTAATATAGGGAACTATTAGGACTGTGCTTCACTTAAATATACATCTCAAAAAAAGAATGAACAGTGTGTTTACTGCACAGACATTTAAGATTAAACAGTCTCAGATGGATAGTGGCTGCTGTATAATGCCTTTATATGGTACAGACATCGAAAAAGTATGAGAATAAAATATTAATATTTAATTAGAAGCGCATACCTCTTGAATATCTTTCATTTCATTGTCCACAGATGTGACATGCCATATACTGGTGCCACTTGATGAATTCCACCGACCCTCTTGGCCACACTGCCTTTTCTATTGTTCATCTTCTTTGTTGAGACAGCAGTTTGCAGATTGACCTTCCTGAAAAGAAAACAACACACTGTGGAATTGTGTCTGATAAGAAGCAAGGGGCTCTGAATGTAAGCTTGATATTTAATCAAGAACACAGATAAAAAAGATTGGTCTTGTATGGTACAAGCCCAGTATAACCAATATATTATTGCTAATCATTCTTCTGTTCCCCCAGTGAAGACAAGTATATCTTGCTTATAAACTCATAAATCATTCCTGTAGCTCCTAATTATTTGACGACTTAGTCCTGGGTACAAAATACCTTTAACAATAATAACGAGGAAACAATATTTATAAGGCATCACCCCATAGGCAGAGCTTAACAATTAAGGATGTCAGAGTTTTGACATCACAGTTTTGACATTTACATCAACACATGCTTGATAATCCAAATATCCTTATCTATGTGCTGTACAATATGTGCTGTATATTACACCAGAGATAAACAATCCTGGTAAAAAACTTTCTGACCAAGATGGTCTCCAGTTACTGCACATTGTACAAGTTTAAGTTAACAAAAGCTATTTGTAAAGTAAATTTAAGATAGAAATAATAAATACCTTTTATTTCTTTCAAAATTCTGCGACACCAAACAGGTTCATTTATTTAAAGAATGCCCTGTTGTTGATTTTATTCACCTTGACAACATTCTGAATAAAAATATTTAGGCTTTTTTATTTGGTAGGCAAATCAGTGCCTATATACACTTCTTGCAAGACAACAAGCTGATGAAAATGATATCATACATTACGTGCCAAACTTGCGCCTGAGGGCGTTTTGATAAAACTGTTTTACAGTGCAAAGGTTAATCACTAGCAGTTCATGTGACAACTTCCTTGTGAGGCTGCTGCATCGCAATCAGTTCCATATTATTATTATTATTATTATTTATTTCTTAGCAGACGCCCTTATCCAGGGCGACTTACAATCGCAAGCAAATACAAATACATTCAAGTGTTACAATATAAGTCATACAATAAGAACAAGAAATACAATAATTCTCAAGTGTGACAAACCACAATTCAATAATACAGCAGATAATAGTGAAAGTTACATCAGGATATGATTAAGTAGTGATAGTTACATCAGGATATGATTAAGTACAAAATACTACAGATTAAACACTTGGGAGATTACAATATTCAGAGGTACAGGATTAAATGCAGTAAAATAGGGGGCAGATAAGAGCAAAATAAAGCATATTTAAATGAAGGGTGATAGTGTCCCAGGATACAACAGAGGAGTTCTACAGGTGCTGTTTGAAGAGGTGAGTCTTAAGGAGGCGCCGGAATGTGGTCAGGGACTGGGCAGTCCTGACATCTGTAGGAAGGTCGTTCCACCACTGCGGAGCAAGGGTGGAGAAGGAGCGGGCTCGGGAGGCAGGGGAGCGTAGCGGAGGTAGAGCCAGTCTTCTAGTGCAGGCGGAGCGGAGAGGTCGAGTGGGGGTGTAGGGAGAGATGAGGGTCTGGAGGTAGCTGGGTGCAGTCTGATCAAGGCATCTGTAGGCTAGTACAAGAGTCTTGAACTGGATGCGAGCGGTGATCGGGAGCCAGTGGAGCGAGCGGAGTAGTGGAGTAGCGTGGGCGAAGCGAGGTAGAGAGAACACCAGGCGAGCAGCAGAGTTCTGGATGAGCTGGAGCGGACGGGTGGCAGACGCAGGGAGGCCAGCCAGGAGGGAGTTGCAGTAGTCTAGGCGGGAGAGTACCAGGGCCTGGACCAGGAGCTGGGTAGCATAGTTGGTGAGGAAGGGTCGGATTCTTCGGATGTTGCTCAGGAAGAATCTGCAAGTGCGTGCCAGAGTGGAGATGTGCTGGGAATAAGAGAGGCAGGGGTCCAGGGTGACTCCAAGGTTTTTAGCTGAGGAAGAGGGAGAGAGTGTGGTAGATTCCAGAGGAACAGAGATAGAGAGATCAGAGGAGGGGGAGGAGGAGGGAAAGAAAAGGAGGTCAGATTTAGAGAGGTTGAGTTTGAGGTGATGCGAGCGCATCCAGGAGGAAATAGCAGACAGACAGGTAGAGATACGGGAGGAGATGGTGGAGTCAGAGGTGGGGAAGGAGAGGAAAATCTGAGCATCATCAGCATAGAAATGGTATGAGAAACCATAGGATGCGATGAGGGGGCCCAGGGAGCGGGTGTAGAGAGAGAACAGGAGAGGACCCAAGACTGACCCTTGGGGGACTCCAGTCAAGAGAGGGTGAGGTGTGGAGGTTGCTCCACGCCAGGTTACCTGGTAAGTGCGGTTGGAGAGGTAGGAGGAGAACCAGGCCAGAGCAGTGCCAGAGATCCCCAGGTCAGCAAGAGATGATAGTAGAATAGAGTGATCAACAGTGTCAAAGGCAGCAGAGAGGTCGAGGAGAATTAGGACAGAGGAGAGAGAGGCAGCTCGGGCACACTTAAGTGAGTTGGTGACAGAGAGAAGGGCGGTTTCAGTGGAGTGAGCAGAGCGGAAGCCAGATTGGAGAGGGTCAAGCAGAGAGTGGTTGGACAGGAAAGCAGAGAGCTGGCGGTGTACAGTCCGCTCGAGGGTTTTGGAGAGGAAGGGTAGGAGGGAGACAGGACGGTAGCTCTGGAGGGAGGTGGGGTCGAGGGTAGGTTTTTTGAGGAGGGGAGTGATAGAGGCTTTTTTGAAGGCAGAGGGGAAGATGCCAGAAAGTAGAGAGGTGTTGAGGAGGGAGGAGATGAAGGGGAGTAGAGCAGGAGCAGCAGCTTGAAAGAGGTGAGTGGGGAGGGGGTCCAAGGCACACGTGGTGGGTTTGTGACCCTGGAGCAGGGAGGAGAGGTCAGAGTCTGAGAGGGGCAAGAAGGTGGAGAGGGAGGGCGAGTTAGTAGGGGATGTAGTGGGTGTAGGGGTTGGAGCAGGAGGGGGTGCGGGGGAGGGAGAGGTGTTAAAGAGTTTGCGGATATCTGAGATTTTAGAAGAGAAGAAGGAGGCAAAGTCGTCAGGGGAGATAGAGGAGGGAGGAGGAGGGGGGGGAGGGTTTAGGAGGGAGGAGAAGGTAGAGAATAGTTTACGTGGGTTGTTAGTGGAGGCTTGGATTACAGATTGGAAATAAGCACATTTAGCAGAGGAGAGAGTAGAGGAGAAGGAGGAGAGAAGAGTGCGGTAAAGGTCTAGGGCAGCAGGGAGTTTGGTTCTCTTCCATTTCTTTTCAGCAGATCGCAGTGTGATTCTTGCCGAGCGGAGCACAGAGGAGAGCCAGGGATGGGGAGGGGAGGGGCGAGCGGGTCGGGAGGTGAGGGGACAGAGGGAGTCGAGGGAGGAGGTGAGTGAGGAGAAGAGGGTGGAGGTAGCAGAGGGTGGAGGTAGCAGAGGGTGGAGGTAGCTTCAACACACACACACAAAAAAAATCACTAAGCTCTTGTCTTGACACCTGCATAATTGTGAGGATGTGATTTGAATTGCATATTAATTGTAGATGACAATAATGAACAATGAATAAAGAATGAAGATTTTACTTTGCTAAATATTATGCATGGGGTGCAGACTGTGCTTATCAGAGTTCTTTGCCTATCACTGTGGCAGCAGTACTTTATTGAGTTTACTGATAAAATGCTTATTGCTTTTTCTATTATCTCACTCCAACTTCTTTGTTCTGTCTTTTTTGTGCTCATGAGTTGAATATTTAAACATATTGTTAGATGGTTTGGCTGGAAACCTATTTCTCATCTGCATAAAATCTGCCAGCTTTCCACTTAACTCTCTATCCTAGCGTACAATTTTTGACTTTCTTCAATGAATCATTCCAGCAGCAACAAACTGTATACAACATAAATGCTATGGGCATGTACAGCTATGATATGGGCCATGGGACATAATTACATTAAAAAAAAAAAAACTATGAACATAATTTAGATATTTTTTTTAACATGATATAATCAAAGAAACTACAAAAATATATCGCAAAAGAACTACTGGATTCCATATTAGTAGTACAATATGTAATTCAATATGTTAACATAACATTATTCAGTAGGTTTCATTTGACTTTATGAAGCAAAATTAGTTAATTCTATAGGGTGATGCAAAACTTTTGGCCATAGCTCTATGTAAAGTACTTCTCCATATGCTTGTTTGTTGTATTTCCACACAGCTTGTTCATCTAGGTAGAAGGATTGAGAAAAACAACATGCTCTTCAAGCATTGTATTGAATGCATAAATCACCTGCCAGCATTATGTAGCAATGGTTGGTGTTTTACAATTAAGGGAATTCTCAAAACACTTTCAAGGGTTATGTACCAAATGAGACACAATATATATTGTCAAGAGAAGTGTGAAAACACAACGCAAAATGCTCCTAAATTGAACTTTTATGAGCTTTTGTTTTTTCACTACCTTGGCAGAACTTCATCTAGGCAGACCTATTAGACATGTCCTGACACAGGCCCTAGTAAAGGTTCCATTTAGAAGGCTATATTTCCTGGTGTGTGTGCACTTTCTTTGCTATACTGATTGGTGTAGTATTATCTACCTTGAATAGCACACAGAAAGTCGATTCCTCAGTCAAAAAGGCAATTGAGGCAATTATCACCTGAACCCCCTTCTGCCACCCTGGGACTTTGCTTCTGGAGTGGGCTACAGTTCAGCACTGCTCCCTTGCTTTGTACTTGACCAGTAGTGACCTGTACAAATACAGGACTAAGACCAATGTGTCTCTGAATTCCTTTTACACTGTAAAAGTGTATTGTGCGTGTGTCTTGTGTTGTTTAGTACTGTGTATATTATTTCGGGACTGTAACCCGTAGTTTAAACAGTGCAATACACATGCACGCTACACCTGCACACTACAGCCACTTTGCCACACTGTGTCACTTCCACACCTGTACTTATTTCTGTTTCTTATTCTCAGGATATCACTTTGTTCTTATCTAATATTCAGAGTTCCTAACTGATTCGCTGACCAGTGCTTTTTAGTTTTGGTTTCCATAACATTAAATAGTGAAAGATTATAAAGCAAATGGACTGAATGTTCGAGCTATTGCTGCTGACAAAGCATTTTACCATTCCCTGGCCCTAGACAAATAACATTATTGAATACACCCAGATTCCACTACGTTAGGATCAAACCTTGAACTGTTTAGGTTAGGATCAAACCTTGAACTGTTTAGGTGCTTCTTTGGAGATTTCCAGGTGCCATTAGATAACAATTTTGCAAGCCGCTACATCGAACATTAAAGCTTCAGTACAAGGATGTGGCTTTAGTTGGACCTAAAAATCAGTTCCCACATTTTCAACCAGCAGTCAGCTGTTTAATATTCCATATATATATATATATATATATATATATATATATATATATATATATATATATATATATTAGGATCTGTACATATTAACTTTAATAATTCTAAGGGTTCATGGTTGACACTACCATTGGAAAACACATTCATAAATGATGTATGAAAACAGGTACCTTAAGCTCTTTGTAACTACTGAATAATTGCAGTTAATTAGTCTGTGATGCTGCAAGTAGGCTGTCATGATCTTCTGAATGCGCTGATTAGAAAAGAAATCTTAATACTGGATTTATCAATCTATGTTTCAACAGTCATATTGCTTCCCGCTGGCACTTGGACACTTTCAAAAAGGATATTATAGTTATAGGCAAAAACAAACCAGGTCTTGTAAAAGCAAATAATATGTTGCAAAGAAACTAGTTATATTTTCTATTTTGCTGTCCAGAACAGTCACAATCCTGAAACTTACTGGACTTATTTTGTTAGCTCTGTCTCCTTTAAGAGAGGGTAGGCACTGTAGCACACGGCTCTTAAAGACCTGACATGCTATACATGCACCGCTTTTAAATGTTTAAGGTGGTCTAGGATGTTTCCACAGGCAATAACTGAAGCTGTCAGTTCATTTTGCAGCAGACTCAGCATTAAGAATAGACAGCCTTTCATTTATTTTTTGCAGCTGGCTCCTTTCAGACACTACTCAGCTTTTTCTTGCTGTTTTCAGCAAGTCTTTGATTCTTCAGTAAAACATTCATTTCTGAAATTGAGATTCTGGTACCAGTAAGCAGCGTTTGCCAATTGTACCAATTGCAGACTTTAAACCAGAGCACCTTCTGTGAAGCAGGATAGGGATAAATCACAAGGCCTCACACTTCCTAAAGATACAGTATAGTACAAGCAATGTGTGTATTGCCCAGAATCCTAGCAGCCAAATTTCATGATTCCTGCATTATGTATATATATATATATATTTTTTTTTTATTATTATTATTTTCCTTAAATATATATATATATATATATATATATATATATATATATATATATATATATATATATATATATATATATATATATATATATATATATATATAATTGAATTGTATCCAGGCACACACACACACACTCATGTATATATGGGATCTAAGGCTGACACTATCCTGTGTCCACAGTAATGGCTGTACGGATTCCATCCAGTTCCTCCACTTTGCGGGTGTTCTGTAAGTCTAGTGGGGAATGAGGCCCCAGTGAAGGAAGTCATGGGCCTGGCCAGACCTGTGGAGGCTGTTCAACAGGCCTCTCGTTTGGACCGGGAGGGAGGGTGTAGGTGGATACAGCTAAGATTCTTGAAGAAAGTCCCAGGGAATCAGATATAAAGGTTGCTGTTGATTGTGCAGCTGTTTGTGAGGGTCCAGGTCAAGCTAAAACATTAAAATATTTTTTCATTTCATTCTAAGCAATGGGACCCAATGAAATGATCCAGTGAAATACAGGACACAGAACTGCATTTTGTTTACCAAAAAGAACTGAAGAAGAAGATACTGTACCTTTGTAGCTTTTTTGTTGGGTTGTTGGGGTAAAAAAGAATCACTTGAAATAGATTGTTGAAATCTACACAAGTTGTTCATACCTTACCATCGCTTTAAAATATATTTGCCCTTTCCCTTCTTTCAATGTAAATCCTAAGTATGGATTACTCTTCAATTAAACAGAGGTTATGCGGGCCAGCCTAATTGTTACAATGTAGCAGGCTGCATGCATTTACCATTTTCTGACTAGATATGTGGTTCATTTCTGGACAGAACTGGGAGATAATGAGATGCTATCTGACGAGATGCATTCTCTTTCTTATTGTTCAATTAAGTTAATAGTCTGCCTTCTTGTGTGAAATGCAGTTACTCAGAGCTTGTGTCTCTGAGATGGACCTCTCTTCCCTTTGTTTGAACAATTGTGTCCGAATAAAAGGAATATGGAATTATTATTGTATAAACATTTTTAGGCTTGAGTTTGGATAACGAAAGAGCATGTGTGTTTTCGTAAAGTTAAATCCCTGGCTTAAACATGTGACCTGGCTACTCACAATTTAAGCAAAGGGTTATAGTCAGGAACCCCACCACGGCTGACATTTCTTATATAAGCATGGATACTCCCTGATTTGGCACAGATATTTTCACTTACTGCTTTTTCTAGATCCCTTTTCAATTCTCTATATTCTTTTTTTGCTGCTGAGGACACATTTTCATATTTCTTTTTAACTTCCTGAAGGTTTTTGTTCACTGTAGTGTTTCTTATGTTAACAGATTCTGCTATTTCTTCCCAGTGTTTTTGTTTCAGGGCAGATGTCACCCCAGGATTAAACCTGCTGGTTAAAATGCATTTTCACACTGCATATTCCTGTAACAGGATTACTTTCTCTGCCTCCGTCCAGTTTGGATTCCTTTTCTTTACTGACATGTTTGTTTGTGGGGTAAATATTGGTTAAAAACGAAAGAATATCATGTTGCCACAGTGACAGGTTGATAACATGGCCAGTAAGCTCCTCAACCATTGGCTATTAATAATGACATCACAGGCACTTAAGGATTTTACCTTCCCTAAGGAGAGTAATTACAGTGTATTGTGCAGCACTAAGTAATCCCCTTAAGTGTTGAGCTTAAGTGACGTGCATAAGGAGTTTTATTTATGCAACTAGTCCAAGTATTTTCCTTGCATTGGATTTTTAGAGCCTTGGGAAAGAATATAACAGTTTTATATGAAACAAAAATCCTGACAGAAAATGCTGTACGTTTAGTCCCCCTAAATCTTGTCTCAGTAAAGAGAGTTATTTTCAGTGTGACACTGTAAATCTTTGTACTTATACAGTATGGTGTATACACCCAAAGAGACTATCTACATTGGGGTCTATTACATTGATCACAACGGATCTAAATATGATGTCCTTTAAATCACTAAATTGCTTTTGTTTTTTTTTTAGCATATTTTTACTGTTAGATAATGATGTTGATTTCCACAATCTTGGTACACAAACTTGAATTATGCCAGTGGGGGGTATTTATGCACTACTACATAGTATTTTTGACGATACAGTTACGTACCACTGTCCACAGGTTGATTGATCAGTGATTTGAATCCCGCAGCCCGATATAAAGCTTTAACCACACGTTCTTTGCCTCAGTTGAAAGGTTTAGATGAGGGGAACCCCTGCTTTTCAAGGCAGGAGCTGTGAGCTCAAGGTCTTCTTGGTATTGTACTAATAAGATCAGCTCCACTCAGGGTGCCTTCTTCTCTGCAGAAGAATGTTCCTGTCTTTGGTTCCTTCATGGGTCTATAGCTAGAAAATACGTTTCTCACTCAGAATGCAGAAGCAGCTGATTTTTTTTCAGTTTTTGTCGGGGCTCCTCTATTCTTTGCATACTATCATTAACAAAGAGAATATGCAGAAAAATTATGCAGAGCAGTATATGCTGCAGTATATTAGTTTATTCTGTAATTAATGGATTTAAAAAAGTGAGCAAAGTTTATATTTCAACATGAGCAACTTCCTGTATGAAGAGGTCTTTTCCTGAGGTTCTTTTCACTGATTTTAAGTCACAAAGTTGGCAGGCATTATGCATACACAACAGACCTCATACACAGAGGGAGTTTTATGATTGCTCGCTCTCTGGCGAGAGCCTATTCAGTTTTTGCACTGTTTGTGTGCTCACTGCCTATTAACCCTGGTCATTCTAATTTTGTTCACACACCAGGGGGGTTGATCATTAATATTAACGGAAGCATTAGGGCATTTGAAGTTCAAGTCCTATTCAGGCTAGTCTGAAAGGGATATGCTGTCAGTCTCACGAAATACTTAGCCACATCTGCATATTCAGAATGTTGCAATCTTATTTGGTATGCAGGGCCCATCAATACAAGGGAGAGACAAACTGCAGACCTTGCAAGGCAAAGAAAGAAGCTTTGAAAAGGCAGAAAAAGAGAATTTACAAGCTTCAAGTCCAGATACAAAAGACATAATATTAACATATGATTTAAATCTTGCCTTTTTCACTGTAAGGGAGTCTGGCTTGATATGATTTTCAGACATTTCAAAATCAGTTTAGTAGAAATGCATAGAAGATTACTTGAGGGAATCATATGTTCATTTTTAACAGGCAGTTGTGAATATCGGATTTCAGAAAATCCAGTTTTGTAATCGAAGGTGACACACTTCCTTTTTTAAAAATGTATTTCATGAATATATGTGCAACCTCATTAGCTCATGGAGCTGTGGCAAAGAAAAGTTATCTAGGGTTTATTTCAACAATACTAAACTTTGGAGGTATGGCACCAATATTTACCCTGATGTAGGTCCGTTCTTCTTCATTCTCTCTTTCTTATTTGAAGTTTACGAAGTTTAGTTTTAACCTACTAGAATTGACTGGCTTTTTTGCATTAAAGACAATTTACGTCTTTATACAGCATCATTCCATCCCTCACCCCTCTTTCCCCTTCAGATTCTGCGCCTGCTTAAGCATTTACATCAGGGGCAAGCAATATCTGTATAGTGTATCCGGACTGAGAAGTAATCTGTGGTAGATATTCCTGTAACAGAAAATGTGCAGAAAACCTAAACCACATGACTGAAGAGGCACTTTGTTTGCAGCACATTATGTAAAAAGACATGCTGAGCTTCCCACCATCAATTTACTTGACAGGCCATCTTCTCCCTGTGTTACATTACAGCCTTTTATCAGGGAGGTCTCCACAAGAGATATGTTGCATTGAAAGGGTTGCTGTCACTGCAAGATTGTGGAGAAAAAAAAAAAGTCATCTTTGTTGGCCAGCAAGAAGCTTTAGGAAATAATTAGCTGTGGTGGTATGAGGCTGCTTGTGTTTCTATTGGGGTGCGGATGAAACTCTTTTAAACTGAGTATCGAAAGGACTTGCAGTCCTGAGGAGGCAGTCAGTTGCAGTCATCAGTTCTATGCCGCAGTGAGAAAGTCAGATGGACAGTTCTATTCCAAAAAAACTTTAATAACTTCAAAAACATTACTTTCTTGAATGATTCATAAAACAAATATGGACGGCAGACCTCGGCTCATAGTGGGAAACTAAAGGCCCCTTGGGAAGAACTATAGTTACCTCTTGTGGCTACGGGCATTATATTCCCCTGTTGGTAACTATAGTTCTTCCCTTGTGGGCCATAGTTAACCACTAAATGCCTTCTCTCCAGTCCATATTTACTATATATATAGTAAATATGGACTGGTCCACTATATATGCTATATACTCATTAATTAAGATTGTACTTCAGGAATTGCTATTGGTTTGGGTTTTTGAACTTTCAAATTGTGCTGTAGTCTTCCAGCCAGTCGATGACTTCTGTAAACAGGATTGATATGTGCTGGATTTTTGATAAATCTGTGACTGTGATTGGTTGGTTTCTTATATTAATATTATAATTTGTGATTAAAAAGGTTTGAGAAGGTGGAGCCATTGCCAGTTTTAGTCTTTGGGTTAAGGCCCTGTCAGCTGATGTAAAAACAGTGCAGTAGCTTGTTACAACATATGAAGCTAGAAATAGAATTCAATGCAGTTATGTATCTGATTTTTCAGCACTTGCTAAAATTGGTTTCCTTTTTCTCTTCATTTTACATGACTTCCCCGTAGTCGCTCAGCACACGTACTATGTACCAATCAATCATCTTGCTCTCCAAAGTCTTAATTATAATGTATTGTAACGCCAATGATTGCCACCTGCAAGGAGCTCTGGGTGTTCCACACAGCTCTTGCTTGACCAAAAATTATCTTTGGATCAAAATGTGAAATAAGAAAATCCCTGTGTCCGAACGGGACTGAAATATTAATGTGTGTTATAATGGCAAAAATGTTTCACAAAACTGTATCTGGTTTCCTGGAATTAGAATACAAGATTTAAAATCCCCACATGATACTCTAAAGCCTATTTCCTAGTCTAACCCAGACCCCCAAAAGAAAGGCATGCACACACTTTAAAAGTGTATTTGCCCAACACCCTTTGAATAAAAGGTTCAAATTGACAGTTGCACGTATTTACTGTTTTGAAGAACATCGAGCAAACTCCTTTTCTAAGGTGGCAGCAGTGACAATGGGGCCTCCAGTCTGTAATTTACTCCTTTAGAAGGAGAAAAAATCCATGTCAGTTTAATGTCACAAGAATAATACAGGGGCTTAATAGACCTCAGACTATGCAGTTTTTGGCTCTAGTTTTTTAAAAATGAACTGGATTTTGTCACCTTTCAAAAGTGACAACAGGATTCAAAGAAACATCAGAAATTGTAAATAAATCATTAGTTGCTTTTAAAATTTCTCTACTTTATATTAATAAAAGTTGCTGACAAGGATCAAATATTCAGGTAAAGCTTTAAAAAAAAAATGATAAGAGCACTTCAAGATGAAAAGAACTAAGGTAGAATGTTTTGTAAAAATGAATGAAAATGCAAAGAAGCTTTTTTTTTTTTAACAAAAAAAAAAAATGCCTTGATCTTCAAAGCCCTTCTAAAAGCTCTTTAGAAAATTGTGGGAGTTAAGACACATACACGCGCACAACCACCCATACAGAGAGCTTGTTTAGAAGCAATTCACATTTCCACTTATACCCTGTTTAATGCATAACCATATTGGCCTGCAATTCATGATTCATTCTTGATTTATTTTGCCAGGCATTGTTTAGAAATGCATTCTCTTGATGATCTACATAAGCGTTTCTCAAACTGGGGGTCCCAACCCAAAAGGGGGTCGCAAGGCTATTGTAGAGGGGGTCGCGTGATCAAAAAACATACTGACATAACCTAAAGATCCTTAGCATTACATTACAGCGAGTATACACTTAATCCTTAACAGTAAAGGATGTCATATGCAGCCGGACCTCCCGCTTGTTTACTAAGTGTCCAGATGCTTGTTTGTATGTGTATATAGTTGTGTATAAAGTGCTAGCGCCGGTCTAAAAACTTTTTTAAATGTTCAGATTTTTTTGTGTTTCACACGGATTCTCAATTTGCCACAATCCTTGGACAATGTTATTACTCTATTTGTTTGCAAGCACGTCCAGCTCCCAGAACTGCATCCTGTTGTCTGCAAAAGGTAAGACGCACACTTTTCAGACACATGTTTCTAAATGTCTACATACCCCTGAAGAAGAGACTTTGAAAGTGGAACTTAAAAAAAGGTGTTATTTACAAATCAGAGGAGTCTACAAGTAGACAGTACCGATACTATATGCAAGGTTTTGATGCTTCGCTCCATTTCTGATGGCAAAATTAAATCTTAATTCACACCGAACAACCATCTTGAAGCAGAAACACACAAGCGACACAAATGACAGGCTTCTTGTTGATTTAAACACAGCCTGAAACATTTCCAAAGGGTGGCCCAGCAAAAAAAGTTAGAGAGCCCCTGATCTAGATGGCAAGTTACAAACAGCTGCCTGGTGTGCTTTAGTTTGCTTAAGATGAAAGTATACAGGGAGCTTTGCAGGAGCCCAGTCATTACCTAGGAGGTTTAGGGAGAACAATTGGAAGTAAGGAGGTTAAATAACCTCAGAGGTAAAGAATGTGTTTGAAGTACACCAGCACAGCAGGTGCTGCAGGTATGAGGAAGAAATCCTTCAAACCGGTAATGTGCTGACTCTTCAACATAAAGCAGCTGTCAAAGGACTGTTCCCAAGTCACAAGACATTTACTGAAAAGGAAAGGTAATAGGCGTGGAGCCTCTAAACACTAAATCACTACAGTAATAAAATGCCAAGTGGAAGTACATCCATAACCATTACAGCTCAAGCAGTGTCCAAATGAATCCTGATAGGAGACCAAGGTTAAGCCAGTTTCTTATTGTAACCCATATACTGTACCACAGGGAAACAGGCTTTCAACTACGGTATATGCCTTGAAAACAATGTTTAAATAGAAACCTGAAATATAACAACAAATAAAACAGAATACTGATCTCTTCTAATCCAGAAATAAATCCACTTTAAGATTGAGAAGACATTCCCCATTCACTCACTATTCCACGATGCACTTCAGTCTTTGAACATTGGATTAGTTCAATTGAATCACTATTGCCCAACTGAAGTAAAAACCTCTTCCTATTTTGTATCAGTTGTCAAACACATAATATATATATATATATATATATATATATATATATATATATATATATATATATATACACTGTATGTCACATGTCCTGTGTTCCTAATGCATATCACAGAGCGTGGTTTCTGAACTATGTCAATTTAGAACAGTGTTTCTTAGTCTGCAGATGCTCTCAGCTGTGAATCAAACCACTGACCTGAAGAGTTCCTAGATTTTATAAACCATTCATCCAAGCTTATTCCTTTTTTAAATAGACCAATAAAATAAAAATAAAAATATATATATACATACTTTTGCACACATAACATGCATATATATATAGATATAGATAGACAGGAGGCTGTGTGGTCCAGTGGTTAAAGAAACAGGCTTTAACAGTAATTCATTTGTTAAATTATCACTATTGTGATTTCAAGACAAGAAGCTTCAATAGGATAAAAGGGTTTTAAAACAGCCCAAAAACAAAATCCTTTTGAAGCATGATTGAACAGCAACATTGCAATCTGCTCATGTATTGCACCAGGGGTGTTATTTGCTTCCTACTGCAGTTATCTCAGCTATTCACAAATCCACCATAATGCATTATAGCAGGTGCACATTAGTGCTTAAATATATCTTCTTAGACAGTCAGCTATTCATCCATAACTTTGCACTCAATCATACAATTTTCATTAGTTCTAAAAGTTTACTTGACACTTGACACTTACTATAAAGTATGCTGCTTATTTGTTAGAGAACAGTAGAAATATAACAAGTAGTTTCGTTTTTCTGTTTTGGCCCTGTGTGGTGACCTCAATGCTAAAACGAGTACACCAATTACTTTCCGAAACAGCATGCTGTCTGGTTCCTGAGTGAGCATGAATTAAGCTGGCATTTTTCAGAAAACTTTACAACTGTAAAGTATATTTGTGTATTTCTTTTTCTGCAGAGTGATGCATGTATTATTTATTTCTCTTTTCTTCTGTAAATATAATCATATAATTGTTGCTAGGCTTGTGTAAATGGTCAGGACAGTGTGTGTCACAAAAATTATAAGCACTCCTTTTATTTTTACCCAGATGAGATAATAAATAAAAACATTTGCCGGGTTTATATAAGGATTGTCTTCCAACAGTCATTAGTACAGAGTAGTTTTTCTTTCTGCACAGACACATGCCTGTGGCAGCAGCAATCTTTTCACATGTCAGTTCTGGTGATTAATTTAGCAATTGACGCTGACTGACACCACGCATGACCTTGACAAGCTACATTCAAATAATAGTAACCAAAAAAAAGAAAACACAGTGGAGGTTTGTAAACCAACATACTGGGAAATATACAGTATGTCTGTACAGTGTCGAGTAGATTGAAGACACATACACCCTGTCACAGCTTGTTATCATGCTTGGTACTTGATCTTATTATGCATCATATAAGCAGTACATCAGGACATCACGTGTATTGCGATACATATCATATTGTGACCTGTATATTGCGATACACATCGTATTGTGACATTAGTGTTGTTACACCCCTAGTGCCAATCTAGATCAGGTAAATCATCGAGATAGCCAATCTGGCTAAAGATAAATAATGTACCTTGTGACATCACTTAAATATTGGACTGGGAGGGAGGTGGGGGGCGACTGCAAAATAAATCCAATCTGTCTTTATGAGCACTACAAGGCTGGCCCTGTTGATTGCAAAATGCTTATATGTTATCTTCAAATCAGAATACGCTCTATAATTACTACGAGGGGAAAGCAAAACCCAAAGAAAATTACAAAGCATTAAATGTTGCAGAATGATAATCACAGCCTTAAAAATGAAAGCCCTTTAAAAGGTAACTAAACACTTTATATAAGCCTGCAGCAAAAGAGAAGCATTATAAGTATTACCATACTGTCGGTGAATGCTAATAGTCCTTTAAATCAAACAGTTAGATTAACGAGCTTGTGCCACTTTGATCCATTAAAGTTTTACCACGTGTAAGATAGTTTCCTTAATTTGTTTACACATTCTTCTAATGTTGTAGCATTCATTTCCCCACAGAGTAATTATCATGCTGCTCTTGCCAAAACAAAACCAGAGTAGTTTGAGATTGATTTTATTTTTTATTTTTTTTCCCAGACAATATGCTTGCTACTTGACTCTTATTATCTTTGGCACATGAGTATTAAATAAAAGCCAATTCAAAACTGAAACTGGGGTTTTTGCCAGTGTACATTTAGTTTTATTGGAAACAGCTTGAACACGCAAGAATGCAGACCAGAACTGCTACAACTTAACATGCAATCTGTGAATTGCTGCATCATTCTAGAGCAGCGGCTCTCAACCTATGGGTCTGTGTCAAAGGAGGCGCGAGCTGTGTGTCCTTTTTTTTTTTTTTTTTAAAGAGACGTTGGATGATTTGAAAAAAATAACAAATTATATATTTTAAATGTATTAGATTTAAAAATAACTAAAACAAAACAACACAAAAAGCTTTTGTTTAACATGCTAATGTTCCTAAGCAACTGTGACACGTCAGACGTACGCATGGTTCCTCCGAATCCTCCCCGCCCCAAGTAAACTTAAAAACAGTATCAGCAGCGTGCTTACAGGGAAAAACAGCTTTAATGAGAAAGTGATCGTTTTGTGACAAAGGGAGAAAAGTGTACAACACAAGCTGAAGTGAGGGCAGCAGCGGAGGTTCCAGCAAAACACAGAAGCCGAAAAAAAAAGATTTTAGATGCTTCCATTTGTACTGTTTTGTAACTTAAAATTAATCATACTGATCTATATTGATCAAATGCCTTCTACTTTTTTATTCTTTTTTTTTTGCAACATATAGGAGTTTCAGTTTGTTACATTGTTTTAGTAAACTATGGGGGGTCATTTTTTTCATAGTTCAGGGAGGCTCACTATGACAAAGTTTGAGAACCCATGTTCTGGGCAGCAGTGTGGAGTAGTGGTTAGGGCTTTGGACTCTTGACCGGAGGGTCATGGGTTCAATCCCTGGTAGGGGACACTGCTGCTGTACCCTTGAGCAAGGTACTTTACCTAGATTGTTCCAGTAAAAAAAAAAAAAAAAAAAAAAAAACTGTATAAATGGGTAATTGTATGTAAAAATAATGTGATATCTTGTAACAATTGTAAGTCACCCTGGATAAGGGTGTCTGCTAAGAAATAAATAATAATCTAGAGACATCACATTCAAGCCAGCTCCTCTCCTCACTTTTTTATTTATTTATTTATTTTTTTTAATTTAGTCGTTGCCAATTAGTTTTTATTATTTTCTCCCCAATTTGAAATGCCCAATTATTTTTAGGCTCAGCTCACCGCTACCACCCCTGCGCTGACTCGGGAGGGGCGAAGATGAACACACGCTGTCCTCCGAAGCGTATGCCATCAGCCGCCTGCTTCTTTACACTCTGCGGACTCACCGTGCAGCTGCCTCAGAACTACAGCATCGGAGGACAATGCAGCTCTGGGCAGCTTACAGGCAAGCCCGCAGGCGCCCCGCCAGACTACAGGAGTCGCTGGTGCGCGGTGAGCCGAGGAAACCCTGGCCTACCTAACCCTCCCTCCCCCCGGGCGACGCTCAGCCAATTGAGCGCCGCCCCCTGGGAGCTCCCGTCCACGGTCGGCTGTGGAATAGCCTGAATTCGAACTCGCGACATCCAGGCTATAGAGAGCATCCTGCACTCTAGCAAGTACTTTTACTGGATGCGCCACTCGGGAGCCATCTCTCCTCATTTATTTGATTGCTTTGCATGAGCTGCCATCTACTTACTGGCTTGTATTAATGAAATATATGTCTATGGCATTGTTTGAACTCTGCTATGTAAATAGCCTGTTCAGACTGTATGCTCTTTGAAAAGAGAGTGAGGAACAGCAACAGTAAAAATCAAAACTCTCTTTGAAATTGTCTTTGGTGTGTAACTTATTGCTGCCTATATGAAGAATAAATACTGTAGTCTCCCATGTCCGTGAAGTCTTCAGCTATACTGGAGGCATATACTGAAGACTGTTTGAGATGGAAATAGTACACTTCCAATTCTCAAAGTTATAACAAGCAGTCAACAGATGTATAAAAAAGGAGTGCACAAGAAGAAGACAATAAGACCTGGAGAAATATGGAGGCTAAGTGAGAGGAAAAAGGTACTTTTAAAAACTGAGATAAGGGGAGAAATAAAGCCAAGGAGTTAAAATACTCCAGACTACACTAAGAAAAAAAAGTGCTGCAGCTATTTAAATCCTCTTTTCTCTGAAACTGTAAGCAAAGACTCCTGGCTTTTCATACCAGCTAATTCCCTACACATACAAAAAAAAAACCACAGCTGTAAAGCAACAAAGTGGAAATCATGAATGTCTATTCCCTCTAGCCTGCTGTCAAGCATTGGGGACTGTCGCTTTGGAAAAGGCTGTAGAGATTCAAAACAAAAACTACAAACGTATATAAAAGAGATGATACTGTACCCAACAAAATCAGAATCGTCTGTAAGTAATTTCAAATTCACAAATTGCTTTTGAAAGAGAAGCACATCGTATGACTGAAACAATTAAAATAATTTGAGCATTTCTTATAATTGCATCTCTGACAGTCCCATATATCCCTTGTCTGGAAATGTTTTTAAAAATGTTTTATTCTGCAGTAGTAGATGCTAATTAATTTGGCTGAACTGGAGTTTCTGTTGTTCTGAGTTAAAATGAAGATCATTTGTTCTGAGTTAAAATTATGCTAGTCTCAGCACAACTTCATCATCTGTTTGAACAAGTACAGGGTGGCTCTTTATATCCGACTGAAGGACCCTGTCAATGAGAATGTTAGTATCTCAGTCATGAAGCCATCCTTGAGACAAACAGACTTGTTAAGTAGTAAAAAAAAAAAAAAAAACAGTGATATGTATTGGCTACACATACAAGATTCCTGTGGTGGTAATACGAGAATCTTATTATTCATTATTTGGCGTCTCGAGTGTTTTGTTCCACAGAAAACAAGTTTCTTGAAAACCACTCAATAGGTTAGAAATTGCTGTAACATGTTTGTATATCAAGGGGACTAAATAAATTATGCATTACCCTGTGCTCTTTTTACTTTCGTAGTTGCACTGCTTACCTCCAAGGTCAACAACGTAACCTTATTTTACACAGCAATGCAAAAAAGGCAATCTTATTTATATTTTTTAACAAAGATCGCCACCTACTGAATATTATAATCATTTTCAGGATTTGGAGCTATCTGTGCATACTGTAGCTCAACATTTTAATTATTATTATTGATTTATTTTACACAAATGTAACATAAGAATTCACCGACTATGGGGATGCTAAAGGGAATAAGTATCATTTTTTTGCCTGCCTCTGATATACAAGCCTTTTTACTGCCACTGATAAACCTGTACATTTTCCATTTTTAATATAGTATGAGGTCATGACAAAGTCAACACAGTCTAACAAACTGGCTATTAATTATGGAGGCCACATCCATTAGTGAAATAAAGCATTAAGTGTATGTCTGCCTTGTGCTCGAAACGTATAGGGTATAATATGAAATATACAACAGGGTATTTAACACACCATTACATCTGTTATGCTATCCTTAAATACCTGTGGGATGCACTGAGCCATCAGGGAACTCTTTCCATGTACCTTTTGTGCAAATCCATTTGTAATCTGATCTTGAGGATTCAAAAAATTATAACCACAGAGCTAGGATTTTGAAATGTGTAACACAAATGAAACTCTCTTTTTGCACAATAATTTTATAAACTGTTCCTCTGTTTAAAAATATCTACCTAAAGTATTTTAATGAAAACATTATTCTTAGGTAGACATCAACAAAATAATGAGTATAAGTTATATGAAATACATCACCATTACGTGACAGACTGAAGCCAGATAAATAACACAGAAAGATCATTAACAGATGTAGGATTGCCAATCAGGTTACATTAGGTGGCAGGTGAATAATTTGCGAGGAAGAGAGAAAGGAAGATAGCTTTGGTCTTAATTGTGTTGAGCCTGACCAAACAAAGGACCAGATAGAGGAACTGTTCCAGCCTCCTCTTGGAGAAGACAGAGTTGCTGCATGGATGAGGTTGGGAAGTGGCGGTTGTTTGAAACCAAAGCCAAGAGCAATTAAGTTGAGCAGGTATAAATAGAGCATAGGGTGAAGATCTAAATTAGAAGTCAAGGCGTGAAGTTAATGGAAAGCAGGTTATTCCTGGGTCTCTTAGAACCCCGGCCAAGTTTTAAATTAATGAAACGTAGCTTCATCTCCGGCTATGTACTGGTTTCTGACACAAGACTGTTCTCCCTTGGCCTCACATGAAAAAAATAAAATCACAAATCTTCAGAATGAAAAATGAGGACTGTCAAGGAAGTGCCCTGGTTGTCTCGGCAAGAAACAGCCTGGGCTGGTCTCATTCAAAAAGTTTTCAGATCATTTTTAGATTGTATGACTTCCATTACGTAACCTTACAGACAAGATGGGTGACTGTAATGACTTTTACAGTGGCGTATACCTTAAAAGATTTTGTTTTGGTTCTTATAGCATACCTGATAATTGAACTAGACACATTCAGACATGTTTTAAAAGGCTGATTTGTGCTTACCAATGCTGTTTCTAGGGAAAATAAATGAAAAAGGAACAAGTTCCCACATTGCTGAACACTGTTTTTAATTACTGAATGGCAGAACCACAATGCAAGTTTAACAAGGGAAAAATAGCAAACCATAAAAAAACAATGAAATGCAATTTCCTGGTAATGCTGAAAAGGTTAGGTAATTTAAAAAGTAGGTTAGGCTTTGCTATTTATTGTATAAATCTCTTGTAACCAGCTTCCACAGATTTATACCAGCAATTCTAAAGTAGCATTGAGCAACCATTAGTGCAAAGCTGAGATAAGATAGCTATGCTTTCTATCCACAGCTGCTTGTACACTGATATTAGGTATTAGATGATTAAATGTACTGGTGCTTGGTAACCCTAACTGTTCTTATTTGCATTTTGAAAGAAAACTTTTTTTTTTCAAGAAAAATTTATAAATAATGCTATTATCTCAAAACTTTAATTACAGTACATATATTTTATTTTTCAGATGAGTCTAACATTTGGGGAACAAGGTTGAAATGTAACATCAATTGACTTGTAAATAATATTAAAATCAAGTTTTCACTGAGTGAAAAAATATTATCAGGGGGGAAATCATTTTGAGGTAACGTGATTTCACAATGGTGATGGTTTTAGTAAACTGCTGAACTATGTGTGGCGTTTTCTGAATAAGTAACAGGTTTACTGTGAATATATGAATACAGTGCTCACCCTTTATAACGCTATAGTGGGGAGCCATAGTTACAAGTCCGTGCTACTTGTGTTTCGCATTATAACGAGTATAAAAGGGCTACTGTAATGGCATTATGGAGCAAATGGGAGTCACGACCCTACCATGTTATACCTGATTCCGCACTATAACTGGGTGTGTTATAACAGGTGAGCACTGTACCTGTGAGAAAAGTACAACCTCACAGGCATCGGAAAGAAAGTGGGTTCTAATTTTGAATTCAACGTTCAAAGGGGTATTTATGTATTTATTATAGTTATTTGCTTTCCTTTTTTTTCTATTGGGCCAACACAATTTAAAGCAGGTAAAGTAAAAAAAAAAAAAATTAAAATTACAATATAATTTGATTTTATCTTGGAATGTAAGAACAAGTTCTGATGATGTATAATTGAACTGCTATCAAACTGACTTTAATTTTACCTCAGGATCCTTTTGCTTCTGAAGCACACCTTATTACTTTTTAATGATTTTCTACTGCATGGTACTGAACCCTAATTGCATTCTTGTTAGCTGATGAGAATTTGATAATGGATCCTAGTAGAAAGCTTAACCAAATGTAAATGAATTCTGTTGAATTAAGTCATCCTTTGTTTCTATCCCACCTCGTTAATGTATTTTAGTACATTCTAGACAAAGACCACACAAATATGTGTATGGGGAAATAATAAACTAAATTTCATAAAGCTGCAGCTTGTATGTTTTCAAGCCAGAGAAATAACTGCCTAGCAGGGAAGATACTGGTTGCAAAAGACTGTTTTATACAACAAACCCAACACACACACTTGACTTACTTCTCACTGCTGTCTTGAGATGGCCTGCAGGAATGTGAAGAGGCAGCAGCAGAATGCGACAGGCTCAGCACATCAGTTATTCTGGGTGGCGATGGCAGCAGTCTGGGCAGAGATATGTTTTCACTCTCTCCTTTCTCAACATCCTTCATGTGTCTTTTTAACTCTGAGCGTACACTACAAGTCCCTGGTCTTTCCTGTGCAGACACAGAGAAAATATTTTAGTTTTTAGTTCATTGAACTCCAGTGGCCTGGTGGAGTTATAATACCGGAAATAAGGCAGTGGGTTTCATTCCTAGCCCAGTTTCAACTGAACAGGTGTCCTCATCACAAACCCAGCATGACAGCGGCCCCATATAAGCACCTCTGTTAGTGTTGGCTCTCATAGAAAAATGAGTATGTAGCTTCCTTTTCCCCCCATGGCATGTTGGCACGGTATGGGGAAGCACACACCGCAGCTACCCAAACCTGTTAGCACTGATGCTTGCACATTTTTTTGTGATACATAAATACCTGTTCATATATAGCATGCACCAATTTATACATAAATACATTAAAAAGAACTACCTTTTAATCCATAAATATGATCTGTTTCCTAGTCCCTTAAATTCTGAACCACTACACCTATAGAAATAATGTTGTTTTGTACAGCCTCCTGTTATTTGGGTTGAAAAAGGATACAGGTATTTTTGTATTCATTTTAATTTGGCATGTATCTAGAGACACAATATAGCATGGTGTTAATTTTGCATGACAATAATAATTAACACTGCTCAAGCACAGTATTCAGCTCTTTTAAGAATGAGCGAATCCAACATACTATTTACTTTATATATTAATTGAAGGACAATGTGTAGCAAGATTAAATAGCAAGTTGGAACAGTGTATTGTAATGTTGTATCTAAGAATTATAATTCTCAAATTGACATCTATAATATCAAGTCCAGAGCCAACCATTCTTAACAAGCAGGCATTTGGTTAGGAACAATCTTTATCTAAGAACGGTTATAAAGAGACCTCTGCTGGTATCTTGTTGATATGCACCTTTTTTTAATTAATAAAAAAAAAAAAGTGAGTTACTAGACTAGATTCCATTTAGTCTGTTTATTTTTATTTGTTTATTTTTATTTATTTATTTTTATTTAAATAAGAGATTACCCCATTCATAGAGCTTTAACATGCTTTATCTGTTATTATGTATTAATAGAATAAAGTTTTATATTCATGAAACTGTATTATATTAATCAAAACAGCAAATCTCCAAACGGAATGTTGTTTTTCAATGAAAAAAAAGAATGATTCAAATCCTAAAAACAATTAAAAAAAAAAAGAAACAACATACAACTACTTACACACTCCTAAATTAAATTAAACATGTGTTGTTTTCGTCTAGTTTTGTAACTATATTAGTTGTGCTTTTCCTTTCTGCAAAAAAACAAAAAAAATGTCAGGCTAATGGCAATCTGAAGTAAAATTTTTTTTAAAAAAAAACTGGTGGATATTTGCTGCATCTTTTTTGTCAGCAGATTTTTGAGGCAATATGAATTGATACATATAGAGGGGGAAATCTTTGCATGTCTGCACTGACCCCAAAAGATAATTCCTAATTTTTTGTACCTGCTGGGTGAAATGAAAAGCATAAATGCCCACCATGAACGTATATGTGCCTAATTCAAATGCAGAACCCCAGGTCTATTGACCAAGATTAACTAGATATCTTTGACCTCTGATCAATAACAGCATTTTGGCCTAAAAGAACATTTCTTTAATGTATATATGCTGTTATTATTGTAGGATGTTTCTGCACTGGGAATGTCATATTTTAAACATTAACCTTAACAGTTAAGCACCAGCATGTTGCCCTTACAGACGTTTACTACCCTCTGGTGGCCATGGAACAGATGCTTACTGTATATACCTTATACAACCTTTCTCTGTCAAACATAAACGTAATACAGCATTCCCTTAAAAGGCCAAAGTTATGGGTGGTTTCTTTATAACAACCCTGCACTATATCTTCATTAATAAATGCATGTGTCATGCAGCTGCCAGGCATGTGTTATATTTGATTTATTTGCAATATTGCACACGGTTTGTAATGATCTCATTATTTTAAGTCGATTTCATCAAATTTCATCAAAAGAACACATGGGTGTTGAAAAATATTTATCTTGACTTCTGCATTATGGCTGGTAGCCCCCTCGATTGATAAGAACGCATTATGCTGATGAGTGCCTGAGGGTGGTAATTCTGTAAGAATGTCACTAGAATGGTACACAAGATTAGGCTGTGCACGGCTCATTGGAATACAAATGTGAGTAAACACGTTTACAGATACTCTATATGCATTGCATTGCCCTACAGAGAGCGGTTGCATTACATAGGTTGGTAATCTGGGTATAATGAACAATATATATAAAATGAGTAATAAATAATCAGCCCATATACCATCGACACGTGTCTTTTGAATGTATCTAAACTGTGGAAGAACTAAATACCAGCGTTGTTTAAATCATTAAAAGAAGGGGATATGGAGAAAATGAACATGAAAATGTGAGTATTTTTAGCATATTTTTTGTCTTTGAAAATGAAGTAAAATGCCAGATCACGCCCTATTTTAAATCAGCCTCTGTTTAGATCAATTGAATAGAGCCCTGTGACAAACTTACTGTACTTCCACTTCTGAAGATGAATTTCTGAAGTGAGAAGTACCCCAGCAGAACTCCATATACTTCATTCCCATCCTAGATCTGTCTTTACATGCCAAACTTAAGGCTTTTCATTACAGTGTTGGCACAAATTAGACCAACTACTGCACAGAACAGTGAAGAAACATCACAACTGTCCATGGTATACCAGTCTGGCTTCCGGTCGTATCACAGTACCGAAACTGCTCTGCTCCAGATTGTAAATGATCTTCTGCTTAATGCTGATGCCTCTGTCCTTGTCCTCCTTGACCGCTGCTTTTGATACCATAGATCATAGTCTTCCTCTTGACCGCCTTCAGAAGTATGCTGGGATCTCTGGAACCTGTCTCTCCTGGCTGTCCTCTTACCTATCTGGACGCATGCAGATTGTTTTCTATGATGGAAGCAGTGCTGACGGGTCTGTTCTTGGGCCTCTTCAATATCTGCATGCTTCCCTTGGGTCACCTCATCCGCCAACATAGCCTCATGTTTCACTTCTATGCAGATGACACCCAGCTCTACCTAAAAATAGACCCTGGATGTCCCTCAGCCATGGTCCGGCTCTCAGCTTGCATCCAAGACATCGAGGCCTGGGTTAAATGAATGTTAAAAACGTATGTTCCTAAACCCTCAACAGAGAATAAGTTCTGGTAATGTATTTGTAGCTAGGTGAAATTCAATCCTAAAGATTAGAATCTTATGCTTTCTTACACATTCTTATCCTTTATTGAACTGAATCCAATTAGCATTTTCTGTACAAACGCTTACCATTTTAAAGCTTCTCAATTCTCTACATGAAGCAGGTACTCCTCCTCCTCCTCTCCATGATTTCTTTACATAGAAAATGAGTAGGGACACAAGCAAGGCACAGAGGACTGCCAGCACCACTACCGCAGCTAACCAGTCTGTGAAATCTGCTATTGGAAGTAATTAGGTGGCGACTGCAGATGGAGCCTTTACCACCTGCAAAGATTCAATTTCAACCCATCAGTGACATTTTGCACCAGCATTCTCTAACTCTCCCAAGCCCTGAAAACTGATGTACTTCTTGCGGAGTACAAACTATACCACCTCCATTCCTTCAGACACTCACACACACATGCGCACACACACATAAAAGCAATCGGTTGCTAATGCTAAATAAAATGATTTATGTCATTTTGGTAAAAGCCAAACAATTTACTACAATGAATTACTGCTGTTCTATATTTTGTTGTATAAATAAATAATTTCTCAATAGGTCACACAATTGTATTATTATTAGTAGTAGTAGTAGTAGTAGTAGTAGTAGTAGTAGTATTACAGGTGTTATCTATTATTTTACCCTTTTTGAGACAATGATTTATTTGAATCAGGATTTGTTTGTCCTTTTAAAACACTCGCTCATGTGTGCAGTATATCTACCAGAAGTAAATGTGGATAAGAAATATGGACATGAAGTAAATGTCTGGTAATAAAACAGGATGCAAAGCATGAAAGTCAATAATATGACCTGATTTTCACTGTGAAGCATCAGCACTAGTATGATTCCTGCTGTTAATAATTAACCACACTCTGAGTAAATTCAAGCATCTCACCACAGCATTGCTTCAGCCAACATAAAATGTTACTTTGTTTTCTGTTAACTCTTTGCTCTACACACCTGGTAAGGCAGGTTTTCATTTAAGGTTGCAATGAGGTCTGGAAGTCTATTAAACATGGCTGCCGCATCCACAGCTTTCATTGGTTGTCCATCGATTATACAGCAAACTGAATGAGGACATTATCGACTCTGCTTAGACTGCTTATCTCCACCTAATGGGAATCCATATATGAAGAAAAATTTAAAAATTGTTGAAAATCAGTATGTTCACTAAGAATTAACTTACAGGCCATAATTTGTAAGATTAAATATTGAAAACCTTAACCATTTACAATGGCTTTCATATCCAACATAAGTCAACAGTGGGCTCCCTTTCTATTTGAAAACTACACTGGAATGTAATTTGTTTTCAGCACCCAAAGTAAAGGATGTTTCAGTAAATCAGTGTGTCCCTTAGTAGGAGCGTCATTAGGGTCCACTTTCACATCGCCAACAAGGAAGGGTTAACATCACCCTTCCATTGAAGACCATAAACGATCTATGAATGATGAATGGCTACTCACTGTAACAACCTGTGGAATTCTTTTTTTACTCCTGGTCTGATTTGTCCTTAGCGCCTGAAGAAACGTCTGTTGTAGACCACTAGCCACATCGAAAACTTTTATCAAAGATATTCACAGAATTGTTTACTCTCAGGGTGATTTCTAACAGATGTTCTTTTTGCACAGAAGGGTCTGTTTCAGATACATTGAAAAGCGCTGGCAAACTGAACAGTACATAAGGCTTTGACGTTGCTACTGACGCAGGGTTATGAGGTAGAGCAGTTTAAGTAATAACTGACAATACCGCTGCCTTTGATAAAACAGAAGATAATGTCTGACTTGAGTTTACTTCTCCCATAAAATTTTCAAGACTCGGAGTTGCTGTTGATGCAGAACGAATAGAGGAAGACGTTGGCATGGCTTGTGGTTCAGAATATAAACATGCTAAATGTAGAAAGCGTGTTATAAAACATTAGCGACAATGTACCTTTCAACTCAAGACTGGGGAAAAAAAAGCTTGGGACAACACTTGGAGAATTTTTCTTTTGAAATATTGAAGATTGCCCTGGGGGAACTGTATCTATGGCCAGTTTCTGAGTGACTGTTAAAATGAACAAAGAGTCTTGCGTGGAGTGTGAAGAAGCAGGTGATGAGCCTGTTAATGAGCCTGTGGATTGTTTTAAAGCAGAAAAGGAGGAAACAGGTTGAAAAAAAAGTTGACAAGTCCTTCCATCCTGTATTGCCCTCCACAGCAAGAGACTTGGTGACTTTGTCACCCCTGCCAGGACAGTCATTACAACTAAGCTTGATACTGACGGAGGAAACTTTGGTAATGGTGTGTTATGAATAAAAATAGTTGCCAGTTCCGTAGGAGTCGTGTTCCCAAATGAAGTCTCTTGCAGAAAAATGCTTTGTAAAGTATTTAGGTTTGAATCTATATGTGTTTTTAAAAATAAACCATCTTGCAAATCTGTAATAAATCCAAATGAGTCTTTAACCAGTGATGGTGTTGGCTGTGTCGATCCCTTAGTTGAGTGTTCAGGTCTGACCAGCAGAGTGTACGTAGGTGAAGCTTCAACTGACGAAGGTACATAATTTGTATATGGTGATTCTGATTTAATTAGTAATTGCACAATCTACATTTGATAGTATTCCCTCTACTACCTGTACAAAATGTGAGTAATTTAGTTACGTTCCGGTAGAAAAGGACTGGGATCTTATGCTCTTGATAAAAAACAGAACTTGAAGTAAGACTGGCAACGTTTTATAATAAATACTGACTAAAGAACCAATATATTTATGGTAAAGAGCGATTTTCTATGGACTGCTTTTGCGAGATTAATTATTATGGGAAAAGGAAAATGCACACTTGCTTAATACCGTGCCGTCTCAACTTCAAAAAGGAGTTTTCATTAAAAGCAATTAGATGCAACTTGAAATTGTTTTACTGTCTTATCTATTGCAAGCTCTAAAAAAAGGACCAATAATAAACAAGGCAAGCCAAATGTTTTCACCACTAGATGGCAATAAAGACAACGACAGGGCTATGATACAGTAGCACCATAATACATTGCATCAGAGTGCAGTCTACCACACGACATAAAATAAGTTCCTAAAATAAAATATGAACCTATCACTCCTTTACTCTCTTTTTTCAAACTCGTTTCTAATTTGGAGAATGTACTGCAGCGTACAGAATTTCATTGTTAAATATTGCATTGTGTAATATAGCCACATAATTCTCCTTTGAAAAGAACACCACATTTTGTTATGTTTTAACCCTTACATAAAATCATTTTTAAAGGGCACTGCACATATAGCAGTGTAGAGTAGTGTTCTGGATTCTTGACTGGAGAGTTGCGGGTTCAATCCTGGGTGGGGGACACTGCTGCTGTACCCTGGAGCAAGGTACTTTACCCAGATTGCTCCAGTAAAAACCCGTCTGTATAAATTGTAAGTTGCCCTGGATAAGGGTGCCTGCTAGGAAATAAATGATATATTGTTTATTATTATGTAATCCAGTTTTATTTGCTGGTTTGGAAGCACGCGTTTAATACCTATAGAATTAATTCTGAAAACTTTACCGAAGGACTCTGTCACTTTAACCTGGTGATTACTCTCAGGGTCAGTATGAGAGAGCTGCAAACAGAAAAACATAAACCCATAAGCCAATCTCGGGGTCTTCTTTATGTATCTAAGTATATTAGCAACAGATTGAAACACAGTAACAACAATACTGACTCAGAAGCAATGTCAAAGGCGAACATGAACAAAATGTAAAGTACCTCTGCACATGCCTGGCAATCTACAAACTCCAAAGGCAGGAGAAAGGATTCAGGAGCTCTTGTTGTCTCATTGTCGCAACTGATATCTACTGCAGTGCTTAAACACAGTGTCTGTCCTGAAAAAAGAACACATCAAAAACAAATCAGAGAAATGTATTGTGCTGTATAAAATCTCTCACGAAGGCTTTGTTGAAAATATAATATAAATATTATTTGTCGGATAACTCATGTTTATATTGATTATGCATGATAAAAATTATAATTTAAATGGTATGAGCGTCTCTGCTAACAGTTATGTTCCTAACAAGATGCATTGAGTCAGATTTTTTGTATTTTGTATTTATTTCAATATTTAACCACAAAGGGCATAAGATTATAAACATATGAGACAATTACAGCATTTGTCTGTTCCCTAAGTCCGTAGTGTCACCTGTACAACAAGGCCTGCTGGTGGCTGCACGATTTCAAAACATTTTATTTCACCAGAAAAGCCCTTCTATGAATTCCCATGTGTGTTATGTTAGCTCAGTATACACTTAATTAGCTTATACTGTACATCTCAGAAACCCAACCCAGCTTATTCAAGTACCGACCCTGTTGAAGAAACCGTTAGTTTCAACTTCATTTTACATAAGCGGTGTGCTTTATTAAACCCTACATAACAATACATATGCGTTTGTAAGGCATGCGCGCACGAATGCAGTCAGTAGGTCTATAAAAATTTTGTTTCTGAGAACAGAACAAATCTGATGTCATTCTCTAAAATTTTCTACACAACGTTCAGGTTCCAATGTCTCCAGGTGCATCATTTCAAACTTCAACATAATCATTTTTGAGGTAAAGGGACTGCCAGCCAATCCGAAGAATAGCGAGTGACAGACCACAAAATGAACAATACGCATCTTCCAGATTTTCCATCTCTGTATGATAACGACACTAACGACGTCGATATCTGGACAAAACTATTCTTCTGTCAAAGTTATTATAAAAATCAACCTCCCCAGGTTTTGGCGAAGATAAGATACGAACCACTGCAGTTCTTTTCCCCTCCACCAGGGGCCAGCGTCGCCTGGAGTGAACTGGACGAGATTTGTGAGCTGGCTATTCGGCTGAAGGAAATCGAGTTGCTCAAGCTTGTCGGCGGAGGATTCGACTCGAGAAGATGTAAGCTGTTGTCTTTTTTATTTAAAGATATACTAACATAAAATACAAAAATATAAACCTCATTGTATTAAAAATACCCCACCATAACATGTTACAAAAGTGTCAGATAATCATGTATTGGTAAAATGCTTTTAAACTAAACTAAGTTACTACAAGATAATATAAATAAAGCATTGTAAAATGAAGCACATTTGAAGCCCTCTCTGCAGTTGTGCCACACCTGACCTTGTAAATTGCATGTGTTTTTGTTACCAACAGATATATTCTTGAAGACACTGAAGGATGAAAAGATGCAACAACTACAGAAAGACCGGGAGAAGACTAACCCATAATAACCACTGCTGTGATCCAGCTCGGCTCGTCACAATCATTCAGACTTTTTGAAAAGTTCTGTTCTAGTCACTTAAGACTTTGTACATAAGACCTAATTTTTTTTTTTTGTTTTTTTTTTGTACCAGATAGGTGTAACATGGAGAGTTCTGTAATAAAACATATTAACAAGTTTAAACATTAGAGAGATAATGTGATGATATTGTTTCAAGACATTGTGCCCTATTCACAAAACTTGATTTAGTATATATATATATATATATATATATATATATATATATATATATATATATATATATATTAGTATATATTAGGTAAAGTGTGACAGGATATACTAGCATGTATATTATTACAGTAATAAAATGTAATTTTGTTGCTACACACATATACTATTTAACATACTGTACCTGAAGATAGTGTACTGTAATGTCTATGAAGTTAATTTTAAAACATTGATAAATTAATAATCATACTCAAAACAATGGCTGAACAATAATCTTTTATTAAGCTCTGTCGATTAACACAATTCAAATCTTTTTTTTTTTTTAATCACATTTTCAAATTCAATTCAATTAGTTTATAATGCAGCACTGTAATGAAAGAAACTGATCAATACCTATCCAGCAAATAAATTCATTTTGTAAAGATCCTGTCATGTACGTTTGGTGATATGCAATTAACAAAGTAAATAAGATTTTAAAACCTTACTAAAACAACTAAACACTAATTAAAGTATAATATTTTTATATACTGGCCTTTTTACTAAAATCTTGAGCTGAGCCATACTGAACTAAACCCATTATCATGTTAGACATCTCACAACTACACAAATTATAAAGGACAGTTCAGCTTTCCCTTTTTTTCCCCTATTATATTTACATACAGGTTATTATTTTATAAGGTTGTTTTAAAAAGGCTGTTTCAGTACAAACACTTGTATATCTTTGAGCTCGGAATATTTTAGAGGCCAATTTATTATGAAAAAAAAAACAGTGCAGTCATTATATCACCATATATATATATATATATATATATATATATATATATATATATATATATATATATATATATATATATATATATATATATATTGCATTATAATAAGGAAATCATTCAATAAACATCCAATTTTAGTTGCAAACGTTGCTAAATAGGGCCAGTGGTTTGTTATTCTTTGCACATGGATGATAATACGTGATAGGAATGTAAAAACAATTTATATATTTGGCACTGCTTTATCTAGATCATAACCCTCAAATGAACTGCAGTTACAATAGCAAGACTGCTTCTGTGACAGACAAATGAAATTAAAGGGGTTCATTTGTTTGGCTTTTACTCCACCTTGCAATATGTAACTTGTGCAAGTGCTAATTTGTTCCTGAGATCTATTTATAATCCAGCTAATGCCCCTGATTTGGTCCCTATGTTGTGAAAAGGTAACTTTTCAAAAAGGAATCATTTTGAATGGTAAGAAACTAGCACAAAACCACTCAAAACAGTAATTTAACTACCCCTTCCTGCAACTAAGCTATTCCTTACGAGTATAGATTTACAATTGGGTAATTCCGCTCAGAAAATGTGTCTTTATATTTGCGTTTGCTTCAAAATAGTGTTTGTTATCTTCCCCCCAAAACACATTTTTTCGTTTTGGAGCTGTACTCAGTGTGACCGGGCTGTAATCCTTTGAAACTTTTCAGTAGTTCTCAATTTGGGACTGTCACAGAAGCGTCCCAGTTTAAAATGTGACAATAGTCTTGTTTTCCAAAAAAAATGTTTGCTTGTTCTGGTTTGTACAACTAAAGAAAGCTAAGACAACTTTACAAATAGTTCAAATTAGTTTCCCCCTTTTCCACAGCGCTACAACCAGTACCAGGCAATCCAATAAAGGCCAAAGAACACACCAAATACTGTAAACAAAGACAGCACTTTGCTAAACCAATGGAAACATACAGACCACAAACAATCTGTGTACACTGCACATTGAAAATGAAACACTTTGAGGGATGATGTATATAAAATCAACAAACTGGCAACTGTAAGACATACAACCCATCTGCTTCATGCTCTAAATTGAGGGGGAAAATGAGGCCACTAGATTAGATCTGGGGTACTGTAACTACATGGTATTTATTAATCCTTTAAATGTTTCTTCTCTTCGTGGCAGAACTGAGCTTTATCATTGTGCCTTAAATTAAACACTGACCAAGGCATTGCCATTTAAACAGCCACAACTCTTCATTCCACTATATCTGTGTCTGTGTTATTTTACTTAATACTTTTATATCACATAACACTATTCTCCTCTTATTAATGAACCTCTATAATTCATCCAGACGTCTGAATCCATAAGGAATGAATTCCCATAGAACTAGTGGAACCTGATCGGAATATTATAACAAGATTGTTCTGAAATGATTCTACGGTATTTTGCATCAACTGGTTCCTGAAACGCTTACTGAATTGCATCACATTGTTAAAGTATTTAAAGAAATTGCTGATTTAGGAATCTTTGTAGTGCAGCATTTCCTGAATCTGTTACGTCAATCATACAGCTGCAGCATAATGTATGCTATGTATATTATAGCAATGCAATTGAAATATTCAGATTTTTATACTATCACACATTGGATGTTATTGAAATATTTGGTCTTTATAATTTACACAATGTACAGTTCTCATTTTAATAACCTTCATTTAGAATGCCTACTTTTTTTTTTTTATAAAAGAAAACATTTTGAAATATTCACATTGTAGGATGTAGCCTCCATGTACAGCTAAAAGCCCCACAGAACAGAAATAATTAGTTTATGCTCTTATGGCCTTTAGTAGGTTCTGCATAAGCTAATTAAATACAGCACTAGACAACTGCTTGTGGATGTGCAAGACAAGTCTGTTGATGAAGATCCTGCTACTGTCTGCAATTACAGCAGCAGCTGATGGCATTTTAAAAATGAATGTCTTGCTTTTCCCAGGTTACGGTTTCAGTCAAGGCAAGAATCCATCAAGACGCTGCATGTTTGTCTCCACTTCGTATTTTGCAACTATTGCTATTAACGCTAAAGTCACTAGACCTGGAATTCAAACATGTCAGTCTGCTTCTTTGCTAGTTTGGCCACCTCTTCTCGTATTGCCTTGACTAGAGCTGCCGTGGAGATGTTGGTGAGCGAGGTGTCGGACGCGTCGTTCTCAGTCAGGCTCTGCTGGGAAGCTGTGGTTGAAGGGGTCAGAGCCTGGTCCAGGGTGGGGTGCAGGGATGAGGCCTGGTTGCACTGCCGAGGAAGTCTGGGAGGGCTGTTTTGTTGGTAACGGGAGTGGGGATAGGCTTCCACATACCCTGGTAAGGGAACCTATAAAAAAAGAAACACAATGTAAAATCAGGACATCAAAATCTTCCTAATATGGCTAAATCTTTTCCCCTTTAACAGTTGCATTTACTTCAAAATGCGTTGACTCCTGGTGGCTCAACATTGTTATTGCGGCAAGGCTCTAAAGGGAACGTCAAATCTGGATTTCAACGAAATAACATAAAATCATTTGAGAATCATCTTTTCTACAAAATGAGTCATCACAGAGGATGTTTTGATGGTAACAGTTGTCTACTGTAGCATTCCCAGGCTTCCTGTCAGAGCTTGCTGGGCAAAATTAAATCATTAAGAACACGCCATTGGACAGGGAGACTTGGACAAGGCTCTGTGGTGCCCTGGCAGGGAGCTGGGACAGCAGGAGGCCCCTCCTGGCACTCAACTATACATGTTCACCCAGAGACATCTGAGATCTGCAGTGACAGCCCAGCACTGTACAACCACAGCATCCTGATTCCTTTGGTCACTTATGAAAAGCAAAAAAAATTTTTATGTCACCCCACAATTATTATTTTGCTTTCCAACTGGAAATATATATTTGTTTAATTAATGTTCAGATATGACACCAGTCTCCAAAAACATACATTATAATAAATCATAAAAGCTTATAATTATATATTCAGAAAATCTATGGATTTAATATTCAATACTAGTGTGCATGTCCATTTTGCAAAAATAAAAACTATTAGACAATCTCTGTCAATAAAATAGGCAATATAATTCTAACACAGCAGTATACATTTGAAACATATACATAAACGTAAAATAAATGGAACTCAAATAAATTATATACAACAGTCGACAACAAATGGCCTTTCAATTGAAAATAATTACAATGTAATTGCAATATAAAGGTCTAATATAAAGGTAATTCGGAGTAGTTTTCAATCCAAAAGTTAACATGCAAGCACAGAACTTTTATGAAAATTCATGAAAATGTCTCTTTTTGTATCAGGAAGATAGGCATCTCTAACCAAGGCTATTTAAAAAAAAAAAAAAGGAAAATAATTTCTTACAGCTTCAGCCCACTGGCTCGGCACATTCCCTTCAGCTGGGTATGGCATCCAGGTCTGGCTCCTATAGGGGGTGGGGGGAGTTGGGATGAAGTAGCCTGAGTACCCAGGCCGGTTTGCTGGTATGGCATAAACTGCTGGTGCTGGGTTTCCTATCAGAAAGATTAGAAAACACAAATTGACAAGTTTAACCAAAACAAGTTTTTTTGTTTCCATTTTACTGTCCCTTGGTAATAACATGTATTATCCATCAAGCAGCCTAATCCCGCTCATTTTTGCTGCAGCCATGGTAGCAGGAATGAATGGCTCTGTAAAATCTGTCTGTTCTGTTGCAAAAGAGCAATTCTTGCGAAGCTCTGATTTACTTCTTTACTGACATATTTTGACAGGTCTAGAAGATTTAAAAAAAAGGCTACATTATGCTGTTTCTATTTTTTACATTTTATTATATATAGGACTTTCACAAAAGCAATAAAAATGTGACCACAGGAATTTTAAAAAGCTCTAAATAAGGTTAGAGGAAGTGGAGGTATTTGTAAGTCACTCACCTGAGTAATTAGAGACAGGCTGATCCACAGAAGCTGCTCTCGTGACTGGCACAAATGGGGCAGCGTCATGCTGGCTCTGATGTTCTGGACCAATGGGTTCAGAAGTCCTTGTCTTAGTTCCAATATCTGAAGTAGATCTGACGGGAAAAAAACTAAAAAATATATACTTTTGTGTAATACACATCACTAGCCACAAGGGGGCGCATTGTCATAACATATGATAAGACTAGCATTACAGCAATTATAATTTACAGCACTCTCCTGAAATGGAACAGGTTACCATATTGTTGTTTAATAAAACTTATATTTAATAATATATACTTGCACAGTAAACAGCCAGAGCATATCACAGCAGAAACCATACACCTTTGGCCAAGAATTCACAGTTAACACTGCAGCACATACAGCAGCAGCATTTGCAATGAACCCACTGCAGGTACACAATATAATTGATATGTTTGCCAGCGCAGTGCTTTCCCCTGTCCGGACGAATGTATGTCCGAGATGTATAAAATTACTGCAACACGCGGCTTTGTATGGCAGTGAGTATAATCTGTGCATTACGTTACCGTCGGAGCGAGGTGACAGCTGCAGGCCCGCTTCGGGGAGGTACAGGGGGCGGAGGGGAACCCATAGCCATGTCAGAAAGCTGTGAGAACCTGAAGGCCTGAAACAAAGACAGCTGTCCGTCAGTGACGATATATTACTGCAACAACCATGCACACATGTATAGATCTGAAAGTGATAGAGTTACCCAAGTAACCCTTATAAAAGGTTACCGTGGTATTTTTGCTCATTTTGCAGTTTTTTCATGCCTTTTCTATAGCTATACTGTGCATTTACCATAGTTAACATAGTTCATCTGTGTACTTTATAGTGCTTACCAATGCATTACTATACTTTTTCTATGCTTATCACACTTTGCTATGCTTTTACTATAGGAAACTTTTCTAATGGAAGAGCCAAGGATTTAATCTGATTTAAAAAACTAACTCAGACAACCCCATTCATTTCCTTGCTCATTTGAAAGTCGGGCTGCTGATGGTTCAACAAATGCAGGCATTGATTTGTTAGGTTTTTTTTTTTTTTTTTTTTTTAATACTTAAATCTCTAGGTATAGCTAAGTTTACAAACTGCTATCTATTGATTTAAGAATTAACTACATGGATATGATAACAAACAAAGTCAGTGTTTTTATAAAGCTATATAAACATTATAAATACTAAGGATCATTGCATGTATTTGTAGTGGTAGCTATTATATGTCAAATGCTTTGATCTCTCCATTTTATAAGACCCAGGTTTTATTCTATGCAATGCTGTCAGTATAAGCCTTTGTGCCATCCCTGTATATCAAGTCATATATATCGCAGGATGTACAGTATATATCTGTAATCCTAATGAAAGACTGGTCATAGAAATACTGAACACATAGCATTAAGCAGATAAGAGAAGATACAATCCACACAAGGTAATACTAAAAGCCACTTATATTTGGGTCAGTTTATTGTGCTAATCCACCATATCAGAATTGTATTTATGCTGTTTGTACCATTTGAAAGAGGTTTTGCACCCAGCTTTGCACAATTATCCCGTTTCATTTCATGACTAAATCAATGCACTGGAATTTAAATTTAAAGGGGTTGTGACGGTTCCCTGCATGAGCGACACAAAGGCTTGTAGTACTACCTCAATAACGGAGCTTGGCTCTTTTCAAACAGCAGAATCTTGTTTGCTCTTATGCCCAAATAGCCCTGTGTTATGGTAGGATCAGGTGTAATTCCAAGCAAAGCAATCTCAATTCTAGAGCACATTTAATGGGCAATGCATGAAGACAATGTCATAAAAACTTACAGGTCTTGGCAAACTGTACTGGTATAAATCAGAGCTATATGCAGGAACCCACTGGACCGCTCCCCTGGGTCGGTTCATCGTTCCAGGTGCACTGGTCACTACCTCTGAAAAGGGTAGCTGCTGGACGGGGTTGTATTGTCCCTGTTGCCTGTTTGTTGTTGCTTGACCAGCAGAGGCCAGACTAAACGCTTCCTCCAGAAGCAGATGCATTTGCTGCCGGACTTCATCAATGGAAGGCTGGGAGCTAAGTGTGGATGTTTCAGAGTGACCCTTGACCTGACGACCCCGGGTGTAACCTCTAGGCCCAGCAACATGGTCCACATTGGTTTCTACTATAAGCTCTGGCTCCGTCTGATTAGAAACAAAAAAGAAAATATTTCCTTAACGATAACACATCGTGCAGTAAGGATTATAATAACTACAGTAAAGTAGATTACATAAACGTCCTAAGAGACACCCATTGCAGTATCAGTACTAAATTGCCCTTGATGGATTTTCTTCTCTGAATGAGATTTAACAACAGACGCAAAGCCCAGTATCGACAGGTTTTAAATGTCACATTGTTATCCAACCAAGCATTGCTGAATAGTCAAAATAAGTTGTCATCTTCACAAAAGCCACATTGAATCTGTGAGTAAAATACATTATATGGATTTAAGTGAACCTCCTTCAACTCTTCAGAAGCTAAATTATTTTAAATATAATTTTCAATAAAACCCTTTGAAAAAGCTGCATAAACATACTTTCCTCTTACAAGCTGACAGTAAAAATAATCCAAATCTTGTTATCTAAATGTTATCACAAACTTTAGTGGCATACTATCATTTTACCAAAAAAAAGACTTGATTCAAATCACTTGATCTATAACCAAGCATGCATTCATGTATTATGCATGCAGTAGAATATACAAGCATCTGTCAGATATCCAGAAACCCTTTGGAAAACATCAGTGAGGATAGAAAGGTGTTTTTCATATGGGGGACTGCTGCACTTGAATCAGTACAATACTATATTACTGGTGCATTAAGATCTTTTTCAGCCTCTTCCTGAACAGTATTTTCTTTAAGAAATGATACACAATATGAAAAGAAGGAACGGAACAAAGTCAAAGCCTTTGGAGGGAGGCTGGCAATTACAGAGAAAGTATTAAACTCACCTGCACATTCTCTGAGATTTGTGCTCCTCTTTCAGTGAAAACTGGGTAAGATACAGTCTTATTTCAGTGACTGCGGATGCACAGTGCTGGAGAGCCACAGGAGGCCTATTAGAGCCGAGTTCATAAATCAGCCCCTGCAGTATCTGAACACCCAGAGTGTGGGCACTGCAGTCCTCTGGCCCTGAGCAATAACACCTTCACAGCTGGCATTGCTGGTGCTTTTCTTAAGAGCTTCTGCAAATAATTACTAATAACATATTGTGTTTGCTGCTAAGATGTCCTTATTTCTATGTATTGAAATAATTCCACTTTTTTTCATCTGTCATTTAAAATGAACCCCGAACAGAAAAGCTTTTGTTTTTCAGGTATTTAAAATCAATACAGCATGCATGCATTTGTAATGCTAATGCTGCATACAATACCAATGACATCAGTAAATCTCTCTCCATTTGGAACCTATTTAAGATGCTATAGAAGGTTAGCGGCACCGTAATTACAATTGCACCCCAGGATTATCTATAATGTGCACAATAGTAAGGGAGCTCAACATGAAGAAGAAAAAATGGAACACATGCAAAGCATGAGCAGTAATAGATCTAAAAAAATCTAATTTAAGAAATTATGCATTATTTAAAATGTAATAAATCAAAACCTAAGGGGTCAAAAGAATGTTTTAAATGATTCCATCTACACAGCTGCTTAAAAGCACAGTATCCACAGAGTATCCATGTGTGTTTCATACTGTATTGCACTAATATATTCTAGAAAGTTACTATTTTCAAAGCTATAGCACGTGTGTAATGCATCTAATAAAGAAATGCATGACGGTTAAAAAAAAAATATATATATAAGAATGTTGTTTTTAATGTTCAGTATTGTCCTCTGTCAGTAGGGGGCGCTCGACCTGTTCCAGGACTCACATCATATCCACTGTTTCGAATTCCACGCCTGGGCCTCTCCCTCGTCACTAGAAGGTCCATCTCAGTTCCACCTGGGCTCGGGCTGTTTAGAGACTGCTTGCTTCTGTATGCAGGGCTCTTCATGTGGGATTGTCTGAAAGCATATTGTTTAAACCTGTCAGCTGCTGGCTGCCTAGAGCCTAGTCTCAGTGCCTGATTAATATAAGTACACACTGAGATCGAAGGGGATTTATTTTGTGGTAAATCATTCACGGTTAAAACATTAAAAATACAGCATACTCTGATTAACCTCATAGTTCCTTGAAAGGTCTCTAGTGGCCATCAAAAGATCACACCTCCCTTGAACAAATACAAATGCATCCCTTATGACTTTCTTATTATTCTAGGAAAGATGACATTATAGTTCTGTACTGAGCTGAATACGAGATTTCTGCTGTGTGTGTTTGCAGCATTGCAAGGCTTATACAGCACAAGAATTGAGTCACTTTGACAGATGGTGTTATCAATTTCTCTGTTGGGAGTAAATATGCACATTGATTAGTGGCAGTATAAATGATTCACGCTAGTGAAAAAATACATATTTGTAATGCAGAAGCAACTCCAAAAAAATCTAAAGCATTTTTTTATATTTTTACATTCACTCTGCAGATCTGTTGCCTCCAGAGTAATAAAGAACAAGCATTACTTTTCAAAACTACAGGTATTACATGAATAAAATATTTCTACTGCCATTAGGAGCTGCTGTCAGTAGTTTAACATCCGGGTTACATTAAGAATTTGTTTTGTGCAGCTACAGACAGCAGCGAAATGAGCTGCCTTAGTAAAAATCTGACTGGTAGTAACATCTGACTTTTATTTTCCAGTTGTTCTGAGTCACCCCACTGGTTTGTTTCAAATGTCCACACTGTTCTAAAAGGTAAAACAAGTACATTGCAAATTGTTTTACCTGTTTTTGGACTTGACGTAAGTGGAGGACATGTCTTCGTCTGGGTCCAAAACTTTGTCAAGCTCCATTTGTGCTTTCTCGTACATGTGCCTCTGTTTCTGAGGGAGTGACTTGCTGTTACCATCCAAGGCTGGGAAGTCATAGTACCCCTTTCTTTTCGCCTTGAGTCTCAGTTTGTTCCGGTAGTGCTCAATGTCTGATTTTTGCTTCAAAGCTTTGTTAACCTACAAAGTTAAACACAGTGTTTAAATTTGAATCTTCAACAAACAGTATGTGCAAAGCCTTTCCAAATGCTTGTCAGCTCACATTAACGCCTGTGACAGAATATGTCACAGACTTTAGCTTGTTAATGAATTCTTAATGTTGTGGTCACACTTTACATTAAGGATCCATTAATTCTCATGTTATTAATGTACTCTATAGTGTTGTTTGAAAGTCATAATTAATTTGTTATTTAAAAAAGAAAATCAGTTATTGTCCTCATGACTAACAGCGTTTATTTCTGTATAAACAGTAGATAATTATATATTGATACATAGATTTAAAAATTGTGTTTCTAGACAATCACTACACCAGAAGACTTTGGTACACCACAATAAAAGAAAGGCCTAGGCCCTTACAGTATGTGCAATACTTACTTCTCCGTTTATCACGGCAGAGTCCTGGCTCCTGTCCGAGTCTGGATGCGAGTTGCTGGGAGGCGCTGCCAGCGGTTTGATAGCGATTAGCTGCAGTGACCCAGAAGACGTATCATAGGGATCTGGTGAAGATCTGGACACCCGGTCAAAAAGAACTGCACCATCCTCTTCATCACTCATTGGGACTGAGGAGTGTTAGTTATTGAAGCAAATGGTTGGCTTTGAAACAACATTATTTTGATTGAATGTAAAGAATTTGAAGGTCCAGTAAATCCTTTTCAGTTTGTTTTTGGTATATATATATATATATATATATATATATATATATATATATATATATATATATATATATATATATTGTTTAGTTGATGCTGTCAACCTTTTCACTATACTGACATACCAGTGTCAGTTCCTCTTCCACTTCAACAGCAGTGCACTACCAATAGCAAGTTTCTGATTTTGCAATGAAGCCAAAAGATTTGTTTATCTGATACATTAGGGCAAATCTCATAGCAATCAAGGCTGGAGAACTGTAGCAAATGAGTTAGGGCCCTTGACATTCCTGCACTCTAATGAACACACCTCATATTATGTATTGTATTTGTAAATCTTTCAATTAACCAGGTTAATTAAAACTCCAATATGTGTTGTTAATAAGCATAATGCAAATTGATCAAGATGGAATCTCCCCTGGGACTATACTGCTCTGTAGCTGCTGCAACTCCTAGGAATAAAAGGCATCTGCATGGATCCAGAGAGTCTCTCACTTTTGGAAAAAACGGCTACATTATATGCTATAAAGATGTACGCCATTATACAAACAGGTTAGTTTATCAATGTATTTACCCAAGTCTTTAAGCAGTAAAGGATTAGGCTTCGGGCCAAAGCACATTAAGCCTAAGCATGGCTCACAGCCTACTGTTCATTTCTAAACCTTACAGCAGCGGTTCTCAAAGGTTTTGGGCCGCGCCCCCCTTCCTCTTGTCTGTGGTACTTGACGATCCATCGTAATATAAGAGCAAACTTAACACTGCAAATTACAGTTTACCGATTGTGACCAAAGCTTACTACATAGTAAGCTGATAAACATACATTATCAGATGACATGGACTTCATCCAAAAATATGCAAGCTTAAAAGGCACCAGTCAGATGCACAGCGCCATTTACAAACTTTGACATACCTGGAGGTATCAACATAAAAATGTGTTTTGTTAATATAGCTGAGTTTTATACGGTGCAAAACGTTTTAATTGTATTGACAATAAGAATCAACCATTTTGTTACAGACTTTCAACAAGTCTGACACAAACAATTTTGTCTGTTTGGCTGCCTCGGGTTTCTGTTCGCATCATCAATTCCACATTTTTTAAATCCATTGATGGAAATGTCCGGTCTACTTTTAATGCTTTCAAGCAAATTGGCTCCATCACTGCCATTCTCGTATCCACTTTGACATCTGACATATTATTGCTCTTGTCCAGCGCTTCTATAATCTGTTCTGTAGACCAGTCTGATAGAGGGCGGGATCGCTACGAGTACTGTATGCAACCCTCTGATTGGTGGAAGTATTATTGGCGAGCCAATCAAAATAGCCAATAAAGCACAAATAAAGTATCCGCCCGTTATATGGTATATCCTAGGTGATGTGCGTTGTAACTGAAAAAATAATAATAATAATAATAATAATGATATTTTTTTTTTAATTAAAAAAAAAAAAACCTGTACCTTCTAGCGCCCCCTCCCCTCCCCTCCCCTCCCAGAATGCTGGACCCAAGAGAGTATGGTGACCTCTTTCAGTTTTCCTATATATCCCAGAGATGGAAATAAGACTCCCATTCCAGTTTGATCCATTCCTGGCTTAAGTATGAGTTTCGTAAGACACATGAGCTTGTTACCTATACACTGTGGCTAATCAACCTAGTAGTAAAACCTGGAATGGGTGAAATTGCTATGCAATAAGAGTCTTGTTTGGTGCTTATTTAATGTATCTATAACTGAAATAAAGTATGTCAGGTTGGAACAAACCGAAAAGGATTTAAATGTCATTGTCTACCACCAAAGGAAAGAGCAACAGAGAATAATATACCATCCATTTTAAACCCAAAGCAGTTTTCAGATACAGCTATGTATAACTACAGCATCTGTGTGTGTAGGGGTGCTGATGTTCCAATTTTAAAAGCTGCCAAATTTCAATAAATAAAAAAAACTGATCCAGTTATTTAGACAGATAGTAGGTAGTAAACAGTCATACACATGTAACAAGTTCTGATTTGAATGAAGTTAGATTCAAATATTGACTTAAACTCTTACCGATTCTGTTTTTGGATCTTAAACCTGAAAAAGCAATGTAAATTTTTAAAATGTACCACACAGTTCAATATATAAAGAGCAAGATTTGTAACTGAGTAGTTTGCAATTCATTAATTACCATACATGCATTAAAAACAATATGACTCTCTCAGTTGCAATGGGAAATATGGAATGTGGATAACACTTTTAACCTGTATTTAGATTGCAATTGCATTCTACTGTAAATACATAACCACACTGTGTAAATGCACTGCTATTACAGAAGATGCTAGTTAATTAATCATGGTGGTGCACTGTAACTACACAATCGTGTGTAATTACTGTGTTACTTCATTGTTATTACAGTGCAGTTAGAGACTCTTAACTTGCGTTACCGAAATGTGATCTATATAAGCTTCTTCTATTAATTTGAATAAACTGTTTTATATACTGTAATTGTAACTGACATTGCTACACATTCTCTGTTTACAGTATAACAAACATATAGCACAAAAGTTAATTGAACTGTGAAGGAAATAGTGCTGAATTAGGGGTCTTTTTGGAGATTGCATTATAAACCTATTGATTTTTTTTTTTTTTTTTGTGCTCACTATTTGCCAGTGCTTGCAGGTTTACAGGTATGAAATCAAATGTTCTGCCTCAGAATGTTTGCTTGTGTGTGCTTCAAATGAGGGTTGGCCTTTTTGCTCATGTTAAACCCTGAAAGGCATTCCCACTGCAATTCTATTACCGCATTCTTTCTTTAACACTTCTCAGTTAATATTGATTTGCAACATAATAAGGGCATCGAAAAAGATTCAAACCCAAATTATGTTAAGCACTTCTCTTATTGTACTAGCACAGGGGTTTAGCGTGGTCATGGTAAGACACTGTAAACAGTAATAAAAGCTGCAATCTCTGCACAATCTACTCTGGCTTTATCAAAAACAGGCTCATTTATAAGCATGTGAGTACTATCCACACTGTCATGTTCAAAATGCTAACACCATATACATGAGGCAAAGGGCAGGGATTTTGAATATTTAATCATTGACATAAAATGCCATTCATATAAAAGGCTTAACACTTTATTTGAAATACTGTGTGGCGTGGAGTTCTTGATTCTAAACAGGTTTACAAATGTCTCACCATTTTTCTTCCTTGACTCTTCCTTTTTCATTTTCTGTTGTGTTGTCATTTTCTGCGGAGATATTCTGCCTGTGTTGGGCTTTCCTGATGCGTTACTGATGACCGAACTGTCCCCGCTAGGCAACCTGCTGAAAGTAACCATAGCACAAAGTAAGACTGTAAGTTCTTTACATATAAGCCTCATTTGAAGGTTACCTACTTTCTTGACAGAATTCAAACTTAAAAAGTTTGTTGAAAACAAGCACGGCAGGTGGAAGACAGACAATTGTACCACATTTAACAACAAATCACACAGAAAAGAACAGCTTGTGCTTCATAGACTGTGCTGAAAAAAGACATCTTGCAACGCTATGAATAACGACAATTGCTTCAGGTTTACTTAACTGCTTGCTCAAAAAACAAATTAGCTTTATGCTGCAGTGCACTGGACAAAGATGGCTTTGAAAACTATATGGAGACAAGCTCAAATTGAAATAAAATGAGGTGCCCCATCTGCAAATAAAAATGAGTGCTATTGGTTCAAGTAAAAAACAAAGAACTTGGAATCCTATAATTTTCAAATACAGTAGCTTTTGTACTTGAATCCTTAGTAATGCTGTCTTTTCCTGTCAATCAAAGGCTCATGCAACACCACTCCTTCAAACCCTGCCTCAATCAGTATCTCTGGGTGGCAGCTAAACTAGCATAGTCCTTCTATTGATTGAATAACACCTGTAGCCTTGGATGAACCAAGGCACTGTAGTAGTGTAGTCTCTAGGCAAGGTTGACTGGACTACAGGTAGGGTGCAGTCTTTGAGGTATTGCAATGCTGCTGACTGTGAACGGACAGTTTTCTGTACCAAACAAAATTGCCAAGAAGATGTCAAATGAAATCCCAGAACTCCGCTTTCCTTTAATAATATGACAGTTCAGGTCAGGACATCCAATAATATTAAATGACCAAATTAACCTGAATGCTCCTGACTGGACTGTTACTTATGAAGATGTCAAATATGTTAAAGGTTGAATTAGTTATATTTGCCTGTGTAATGCATGGCAGCTATTTAAACATAAGTCTGAATGACGAGACCATTGAAATTCTACATGCAAAGAGGGTTCTTGCTATTCATTTTTAATGGCAATTAACATCAACCTTAAAGTATCAGATCATGACCTTCACTGCTGTATTCTAAGAAGCCAGTCCTAGCAATCAGCCATGAAAATGTATTCTTAAAAGCATGTCCTATTATGTTACAAAAATCAGTACAGATTGTCAGACTGTTCAATTTTGCTTTACTATACTGTCAAAGACTTCTTTCATCACAGCGAGCAGGGGACAGCGCGTTTTGTCAAGGAGACACAACCCTAACTAGGGCTGACATTTTTTAACTGTTTTGATCTTGGCCTGCTGATTTCAAAGTTATTTTGCCACACAGTCCTAAATTCAGACGGAAACATGGCATCCGTTATAACCAAGGTTGTAAACCCTCCAACACTGGCAACATTATCATTTTTCTTGATATGTTGATTCCTTGCTTGTTTTTTACACTTCTATTTTGGATATGAATATATAGATAAAGGGGTGGGCAATTTCTGAAAAAAAAACTTCTTGTCCAAGGGACTTAATATGATGTGCTTCTGGTATTATTTAAAGTTGGATTTCAGTGCTACTTGCACGAATTGTCAAATTCAGTATATACTGAACATTTCACCAGCATAATTGTTTGTGTTTACAATTAGAAAAACAGGAACTTGAGTCCTCATGCTCAATCATTTTTCCCTAGAGGTATTAGGGGCAATTCTTAAGGCTTTCTTGCATTCATCTAGAGTTTTTTTTTTTGGGGGGGGGACTGACAACACTGCTCACAGCAGCCTGACTTATGAGAGACTGAGGATATCCACCAGAGAATCGAGTCAGAATTCGGAGGTAGTAGTTTAGTAAGAGTGCAATGCTGTTGAGTAATTTCAAAGTTACATTAAAAATAATGAAGTCAATCTATAGCTTTACAAACCTACTGCCAACCATCCGATTAAGCAGCTTTTAAAAATAATAAAAAAATAATAATAATTTGCTAAACAATTACATATAAAATAGTTTAAAGGTTTTTGTAATTTTTATTATGTTAAATATTCTTCCTAGAGCTGGCGGTCAAACTGAACTGTAGACAAAGGCAATGTAATAGTATTGTTGCATTAATTTAAATACGTTTGTTACTGGCGGGCGATATGAATTGCACACCCCTGCATATAGATGAAAAGCTGCAGCAAGGTTTAACACTTGAGCTATTTTTTAGGCAAAAACCAAGCAATTGCTCTTTTGTAGACATTTACACCTCATTCAATACCTAGCACTACTAAAGCTTATAAGGTCATTTGCCATGAGCTAAGAAGCGATCTCACATTCCATGGCTTATGAAAAAGAACCACATGGATTTCTGATCTTTATCTGTGCACTGGCTTTTCATACAGTTAATGCTCCACCAGCTCTCACATGCTTGAGATTGACATTTCCTTTTGCAGTTTGCAATTAATGGAATGAAAAGAAAAATAAAGGACGGAATTTAAATAAGAAATTTTCAAATATTAACTCCAGTCTGTAACTAACTCCTAGTCATTTTAAGTCATAGGTCTTTCACTAAAATGAAATGGATGCCATTTTTTTGTGAAAGAAATGTTATATAACTAGCAACAAACAACTTAGGCACACACATCTCTGCATCCTCAAATTAACCTTTGTTTTATTTTACCGGAAGTCTTGCTAAATCATGTTGTTTGTTTCTCTGGGGACTGAAAGTAAATGCTTTCAAAATATACTACACACTCTAGTACTACGTATTGTATTCACATCTACAACATCCTCAGTAATAGCTCAATCGTCATGGTATAATAAAAACTGATGTCTGTGCCGGAAACGGAACCAAACATTGAACATATCAGTATAGCTCAGTATCAAAGCACAACTGAAAGAAAAATGTGGTAAATTGCAAACCTAATATGCCTACTACAAGACACACAGCTATTAGTGAAACAATGACAGGTGATGGACACTCTAACAAGTAATAAAACAAATACATCATAATAATAAAGATGTATGAAGGACCTTACTGTACATGACACCATTATAGTGCACTCTGAGCAAGGACATGGATTGACAGTTATCTCAACTACAGTACCAGGTGTTTAGAACCAATGTTTTATCAGATTTTAGAAAGGAGTGACACTTGGTTTTCATGGTCATCAAGTTTTTTTTTTTTTTTAAACTGACCACTATTACTGGTATAGTATTAAAAACAGACTTATTCTAATGTTGCTGATAAGCACTTTCGACCAATGCCAGGTTTTAAAAACACATTTTCCCTACTTCAAAACCATCCTGCTATATTTAAGAGGTTGGCACAGCTACGAAAATACGTTCTTGGTTGCCTAGTGATAAAAGAACCACATAAAAAGACATGCCATTCGCTTTCCCTTCCTTTGCAGTAAATATCTAGTAAATATTTTATATTTACTAGATCATGTTTGTGTAGAGTCCAGAAGCTTGCTTGGGGGAAAAAAGGCGTGCATTACACTATGCATTTTTATCAGCCATGTTTTGGATTGCCATAATGATGCAAAGCTAAGGTGAGATATGGGATTTTATTACTGCTCCTAATATATTTCTGAAATGATGATATGCATTAAAACGATTTGGTCTAAGGAGAGGGTAAACATAAAATAAAAAAAAAGCTTTTGTTTACCGGTACCTCAAAAACAAGAAGTCCAGCAGCATTGTCTTACCTTTTGCTTATTTCACTGGTCATTGTTGTTTTTGTAGTACTTCCATCCTGTGAAATCCCTCTCTCTTGAGACAGAGGTGCATCTCTGACAGGAAGTGGTAAAACTCCCGTTTCCTGTGTCACAGGGCTGGTTTCTTCTTCTTCTCCACCCTGCTGCCCAAGATGTTGCTTGGCGTAGTCAAACCCCTGCACTGGCTGCAGAAGATAAGAACGATTACAAATCGCCTCTATCTGCAAAATAGGAATGCATATGAGAGAACAATGACATAAATCGCCCCACGCTACAGAACCCTGCAGAAAGACATTGAAAAAATGTAACTTTCTATTTCACAGAATGTATGCCCTCACACTTTACTGAATGAAGTTCACTCCTACACAGCCAGCTTTGTATGATAACTATCTAAAGTATACCAATGTCACCCATCCATTAATGATGGTTAAGGAAGTATCACATCTTTCACCCACGACAGAACACAAACAGTATTAATGCTGACAGCTATTGGAAGGCACAGGAAAGTGGTGTAACTGAAATAAGTTCAAAATTAAATAAGTGTTGCATAGAAAACATTAAATATGATGTACGAGACAATTAATCAAGGAGCAAAATAAATCACATTGTGATGAAACTTTCCCTTGTAGTCAAACGCAGTGGAAGATGCTAAAACAGAAGAGAATGCTATAACAGATATCTTGACAAGAAACGGTTTTAAATCTCACTGGAGAGCCTGTGGACATTTGCACACTGCTATAAACTTTCAGTCAGTCACACATGACTGCCTCTTTGAAGCCAGGCTGAGAGAAATCAATACACTGGCCCTGTTTTCTACATCAGCATCGGATCATTTATATGTAATGTATTTCAAGAAAAAACGATGCTTGAATATAGAGAACATACAGTGTCTTTCTTTCTTGAAACAAGCTTTATAAAATTAAATAGCAATGTTGTCAAATTTCCCATCTCTGTTGAATGATAGAATCGCACCTAAAGAAAAAGACAAAATCTAGGAAACCACAATGGGCACAAAAAAGCATGAATTTGCTTTTTGGGCATCATTTAGTTTTTTGGAGTTTAACATATTTACATGTAACCTTGTATATATAACCTTGTATATATGCCATTTGTATAATATGTTGGATGCTATTGTATCTACAGCAAGCAAACCTGCTGCAGATTGAACTTTGCTTTCTATGTGTTTGCCGGCAATAATCCCCTGAAGCAGTAATTACAAGCACTCTACTGATTAGTATGCCGCCTGGCAGAGTGATATTTCATCACTGTATTGGCTGCTCTGCAATGCAATCGAATGTACAGCCTCCAGACACTGAGTATGGAAGAGAGTATAGTAGGTATCACAAGATGAAAGAGATATCTGAAGCAGGAAGGTCAATCACCAGGCCATCGTATAATACAATCCGGTTATGCTTAATCGTGGTTCAGCTGCTCTGAAATGTACTGCAAATGTATTTTAGACAGTTTCCTTGACAAGCAAATGAACCATATTCAGTTTTTTAATTACACCAGTGCATAATCATGCATAATGTGCTTTTTCTGGTCCTTCTTGTTATTCTGTCAAATCTTAGACCAAGCATTTTGCCATCATCGTCCAGGTTTACAGAATCCCATCTTCAAAGACATTATTGATGTGTCTTCTATTCTGAGGAACAAGTTTGGAGTTGTGCTTGACACATGGTTTCATACAAATTATTGTATACCATATAGCTGTGCATAAGGCACATGAGCTTATCGGCTGTGAAAAGGGGGCTACACCTTTGGTTTCATATATGCAACACAATTAAAACTAAATGCCAAAAGTATGCAGTCAGAATGACTAACATGCATACAGCTCTACAACCAGAAAGTGACCCATCGCTGATGGCAATTCCACTTTTAGACAGAATGCTTTTGGACATTTCCATTGTATCATGATTAATCATACCATTCTACCAAGCATCAGTGCTGTCAGTCGAATCTCTTAATTTACATACAGTGCTTTTTTTTTTATATCCACTGGTTCATATCAACCGCTGGTTTTGTAACCATGAAGTTAAACCTTGTATGATTGTCAGAGATACTGAATAGACAAGAGTGACTGCAAATAAATGTCTCTAATGTAGTATAATGCTCTCTCTATTCCTTCTTTCTATCTAATTCCTTTTTCTTCAACAATCATTTAATTTCTGTCACAGGAGAGTGTCTATTAGCTTCAGTGTCAGCTCATTTCTGTCTTAGTGTTTAAATGAGGTTGGACTTTTCCTTTATTACTGTCATTGTGCTTTTTTACTTCGGATAATTGGTCATGATGATAAAACTGAAAGAAGTGATTATAAGAATGTCTTTTATGTCAAGTTTCTAGACAGTGGAGTTATGGTACCATGTTCATTGTAGGTGTTCCTTGAATGTATTTGCTTGCGATTGTAAGTCGCCCTGGATAAGGGCGTCTGCTAAGAAATAAATAATAATAATAATAATAAAGTAAGGCCACAGACATTGCAGATCTTCAGTGTAGAAAAATCACACCTTCTTCCATGATACAGAACATACAATGGTCAAGAAAATGTGTATATTGTAGTAACATCACTCTCTGTAATCCCTACCATATAAACAGAATGCTTATATGGTAGGGATTGCTACTTTAATATTATATATACTGGTGTTGCAATATAACATATTAAAATGATAGCAATGCAGGATCTATCCATTTTTTGTCTTGTTCTGAAAGCACATCTATTACTTTTACCACTGCTAACATGATTTTAAAATCCCACATTACATTTTTGACTTCAACACATTTTTTTTTTCATTTAATTTATTCAGAGACAATTATCCTGATTAGGTGAATTTTTTTGTTTCTCAGTTCAGTTCAAACCTTCATAAGAATTAATTTTGTCAAAGAAAAACGTTTTGTCCTTCACAGTCCATTACAAGTGTTACATTTAAGCACATCCCAGCAGTAATTTATTCAACCAAAGCTAAAAAACTATTCTTGGCTATCTGTACCCATAAAGGAAATGTGAGTTGAGGGAAATCCCTTTATTATTATGCCTTGTGTGTTGAGATAAGCAAACACATCAGGCACATATACAATAGCAAAAGCTGAAAAAGCCTTTGTGAAAAAAAAAAGATTTTCAGTACAACCTCAAAATGCATAAATGCGAAAATACAATGTTTACCATAACTTACAGATTATAATGCCCACTGATTGCACATTTTAGGACAAATTCTGTGTTTTATACATAGAATATATAAAGTGAGCTGTATACCCCAGTTATAGTATTCTATATACTATTCAATGGCGTTTTCTTTTAAGGCAGTATACAAGAGGTGCACGCTGTACAAGGTACGTGACTCAAGGTGGCTCAATCATGCATGCTATATTCCTTCAGAGGAAGCATGCATGCCAATCGAATGCAGTTCCAATTGTTCCTCATTATCTCTATTCCATTTATACTACACATTTCCAAGACTCCTTGTCCCTATTGCACATTTGTACCCAGGTGCTTACCTTGGCCCGCTGGTGCATGTTGGCCATGGTGTCGGATTTGAAGTCGTTCTTGTTCTTCCGACACAGCACTGCAGTGATAATGATGATGATAACAGTTACTACAGCAATGGGAGCCAGCACTGCTGCAATGATCCACAGGTTGTTTGGGGGATTCTTTACCACAGCTGTGTAAACACCAAGACACAGTCTTACTATACATGCAGTGGATAGCTGCCTTACGCATTTTTAAAACTGAACATGACGCTGGTTTTGAAAGCCATTGGTACATGTATGTACTGCATATTTTTTGGAAAGGATAAGTTAAGATAGAAATGGAGTTGCATATCAGGCATGTATTTTTATTTTACTTGACATCTTCAGTTATTATTGTAATTCTTGTACACGTTGTTAAATAATGGGTATATTTTTTAGGCACAGCATCCTTACTGATTCACACATGTGGGGCACAAAAAGCTAATCTACTCACTGTAGCTGTAGAGCAGTAAACCAACTCTGAGAAATAATTAGGTCACTCCTGATGGGTGAGACTTGCTCAAGCAGCAGGTGTTGTGGTATTACTTTCATGGTTCCTTTAGTCTGTGCTGAGAAGTCTGATAATATCTATTTATTTCGGTTGAATTGCACATGTATAATGTACTGTATATTCAATTTATCTCAGCGTGTTTCTGTGCTGTTCTCAAGATCACACTTGTAATTGAAGTGATTCAGGGCAGAGTTTTCCCTATTAAAACATTTGAAATAAGAGCATAATGCAGGTCTCTTGTCTGCTGCACCCCCTGCATGCAATGCCAAACCTAAAATACTTGGATAACACATGAGAGTACATACGTTCCGCCTGCAGCTGCACAAAGTATCCCAGTGTTAAGGCCATGGTCTGGGAGTCTATAGTGTTGAGGATTTTTGCTGTGGTAGTGCCTAGCAATGGTGTGCCATTCTGCAGGACATAGTAGGTCAATGCAACGGGGTTCTTTGCACCTTCAACACGCTTCATTTCCACCATCTGGGGAAAGAAGACAATACCTATGTTAATTAATAATGAAACATTAAGGATGGACAAGCTATGCTTTTTTTTTTTATAAATTGTCTGGGCTACGCGTTAGGTACAGAAATTGTTATAATAAAATTATGTTGTTACTATGCACTATCATTTTTAATTTTGTTTTAACAGGAAATAACTTCACCCTATCTTACCACCTAGTTCAGTGCAAACGGTAAAAGCAGTCCTGTAGTGAACAGGTAACTATCCCCCTACATTAAACCGAAATGCTCGGTATCTAATATTGCTCACGTCTAACCTGAACAGTGTAGCTCCCCACTGTGGTGGCTCGTCTGAATCGTCTCCCCTGCTGTTGGGCGATCACAAGGAGTTCTGCCAGCCGCTGCTCCATCAAGCTGGCAAAGCTCTGGTAGTTTCCATTCAGGGAGGAATTACCAACGTCTTGAATGACTTGGGGTTCACAAAATAAAACAGCACATCAGTAAAAACAAGACAGGGCACAGGATGACATGCAAAATCAAAGTGTCTTTTTAGTTTATGCTTGAGGCTGTCTTTTCGATTTGCATACAAAGTTGTAAGACTAGTGCCGATTAATATGAGACGACAATCGTAAACCTTGAAAATTACCTCTTTAGTCAACATGGCTCTCTAGCATCACCATTAAATAACGTTTTAGTGCTATCATTTAGATTTTCATAATCAAGATCCCCTTTTACATTTTCATTCTGGACATGTCCCTTGAACACTTTACATCCATATAGTCCACTGCTTTATATTATCGACATACAGTAATTGGAATGACTTCAAAGGCAGCAGTGAGACCAAATCCTGAGTAACCAACATTTCATTTACTGATTAAGTTTCACAAACAGCATCATATACCTGTAGTCACCCAGTAGTCTTTTGTTGAAGGTGAAGTGTCAAGGTTGTTATACTTCAGTGCTAAAAAAAAAAAAAAAAAAAGTAATGCAAACAAAAATGAGAAACGGTTTCATTGGACATTGGGCCTCATTTACAAAAGGGCACCAAATGTAGCTGTAACGTGCACATTAAGTAGTGAGCCTAACATGCACCATAAATCTAATTTTACTGTCCCATTTACTAACAGAGAACGCATTAATTTACGTGCACACTATTTACATACCATAGCGTGCACACTACATGAATTGTGAGTGATAATTAAATGATCAAGACTTACCCATGACCACCGTGCACAAAGTGTTTCATTTATTTTCTCAATGTTAAATATTTAGGGTTTTAATCATTACTGTTATTATGCAATATACCGCTATTGATATAAAACACAGTGGCTAAGCTGCACACAGAATTAAAGTAGCACGGCTTCATATTGCAACAATATGATGTTAATTCATCATTTTCATACAATAGGATTTTTTGGCTGATTAAGTGCCGATCTTGGTCATTTATTTTAGGAGCATCTGCTTTGATACTGCAACAGACACTGACGCTGTGCACATGATGTTACACATCCATCTCACCTGGACCCGTACACCCTTGCTGCTGCAACAAAGAGTCTCTCACTGAAAGCACAGCTGCTTAAAGCTGCAAACAACTAAGAGAACAGACAGATCATTGCACTGCATCATTGCACTGCATCATTGCACTGCATCATTGCAGGCAGCTTTGCAGCAGACAATCCAGGAGTTTTAAAATCTGCCTAATTTGTAAATTTGTAAAGCATTTCACCTGAATAATGAGACAAACCAACCTGACCTCCAATTTAATCATTTGCTTAACTCCCTGTTATTCCTGTGTATTTGGAGCTCTCTGTAGAGCAAATTTAAACAACGTGCACCTTGTTAAAGAGTATCATTGGAAGCATTCTCTGTTTAAATTATTATTTATGAAAAGTAAACTTAGAATCCAAACAAGATTTGTTTTTTCTCATATTAATATTTAAAAGAAGAAAAAAAAGCTTGCGCGGGAAAAATAAGACTACTTTTCCTTAATTGTGTTACTTCTTAATTTTGGAACATCATAAAAACAAGCTACCATCTTGCAATTTTTTCATAACAAGAAAAACATTTTATTTTACTAATACAGGATTCTTTTTTTATTATGGTTCTTTGTGTGTTTCTTTCCATCTTAGTATAAATGCACTAGTTTGGTTAACATGTAATCCACTTTGAAATAATGCTTGTAAAAAAGATTTTAGATTCTTAGGCATCAGTCCTTCATCGTTACCATGTTAGCTTGGAAGCAATCCTGTGGATTTAATTTATATAGACCAATGCACAGACTTTAAGATGATCTTTAAGATAGCACTTACGTTCAGCAATTATCAGAGGTGGGAAGAACAGGTAATAGCCCACCAGTTCTGCGGTAAGCTGATTGAGGAGGGAGCTGGAGACTGTTCCATTCAGCATCACAGTCTGGTTCCACACCACATAGATCAAAGTGACAGCTGGGGACTCAGCCGACTGAGATGTGTTCAAAATCTAATGGAAAAGAAACAGAAACAAGCTTTGAGTCATGCTTTGAGGGACAGGATCCTCTTTAGAAAAATGATCTGAAGCTTAAACAGAAACACTAGTGTTATATTCAGTTTGTTAAAAGGGTTCAGTGGTCATGTGAAACCAATATTTGTTCCCACTCCCTACTTTTTATAATAATTTCCTTGTCAAATTTAGCCAGAACAGGTGTTAAATCACTACAAATAGTTTGGCGGGATCTTCAACGTTCAAATGATATGTTTTTAACATGGTTAGATATCTCACAACTGAACCACAACTGAAGCACCTGGGGTTCTTGATAAGTCTCCCAATGTTTTTTCTACTTAATAGAATATATTAAAACTACATGCTATTCACATGCTTATTATAGGATGTTTGCATTATTTCATAGGCACTTTTGAGTTGATATTTTGTGCAATGAGCTACACTAAGACCTTCTGAAGCTGTTAACATTGTACAGTATGCCATCCTTCATTGTTGCACACTTTTACCTTAGCTTGTCAAACATCCACGTTTGCTTTTCCATTTTTGTACAAAAGTGTTTATCGTCCCCAAATCCCATTTAATTGAGTTATCATAATACTAAAAAGGTCATTTACCTGAACAGTGAGGTTGTTGTTTGCATTCAAGACCTTTGACTCTGCTTCTGCGAATGCATTCTGGAGCCTTTGCTCCATGGTCTGAACAAAATTGCAGGATTGGATATTGTCATTTGCCCCCACAAACCTGAGGACTGGAGATGTTACAGGACCAGTTGTTTAATAATAGATTTACATAATTTCAATCATGGCTTTAATAAGTGAAACCACAATCGCATATAATTCTAATTTAAATCTGTTCAACAGCATATAAACAGATTAGTTTTATCCCTTCATCCTTCAATTACATGAAGATCGTGATTAACATTCATGCTCTGTAATATTATAGGCAACATATCAACGTAGGCAAGGAAGGTCATTTAAAGCATTTTGTTATTTCCGTTTCACTGTTTAATTTCCAGCAAATACTGCAAAATAAAGGTGTTACTGGTGTATGTGAAAATAATTATAGAACAGTGTTGTCCCAGATTTTAACAAATAAAATCAGTTGAATTACTGAACAGTGTTGTCCCAGATTTTAACAAATAAAATCAGTTGAATTATTTTCTTACAGGCCAGGTTTTTGCTTCATCAAGTCATTTTTTTTTTTTTCAATGACTTTAATGTAGTCGGATGTAAACTGATCAAGCCACATAGTGGAGCAATACAGAGTACCACAGACTACTTAAAAACATTCCGATTCAAAATAAAAAGAGTTCTAGGGGTCCTTGAGAGCCCCCCTTAATCACACTGAAGGGCTCCTCGTAAGAATCACTCAAGTTCTTACCTGTCTTAAGCTGCATCCATAGAGCAGGAGTAGGGATCCAGGGAGCCACTGGGATGGGGAGTGACTGAACATTAGTCACATGCTGTTTAATGTCACTCATCAAATCCCCATAATCAGTTAACACTTTAATGACAACAGCACTGATGTAGACAATTCTGCCGTTTGTAGCGTAGTAACCAACTGTCACATTAGTTGTACCCGTCAGAGACTCAATCTAAAAGCAATAAAGAGCCAGATGAGATAGAATCAAGCAATAAAGAGCCAGATAGAATTTTACCTCTGGCAAGCATGTAAACAAAGCATAATCTTCAATAACCTCAGGAATCACCCATTTTGAAATATTACTGGTGAAGGTATTGTTTGCCAGTCAGTCTGATAAACTACTTTATGATGTGATTAATATTGTGTGCAATATGTTATTCATTACCAAGTTAAAAACGATGTAATATGATCGTCAGATAGAAGACAAATCTACTATTATAAAGAATAAAGTAGAAGTAGAAGAATAAAACGATGTGCCAATAAGCAAGTAATAAGGACATCAGTAATAAATACACACATTTTTCCATAAAGGATCCCTGGAAGGCATCTCTGATCAAATGCTTTGTAAACATAAAGTAAAATGTACATAAACTGTGTTCTGTATCATTGATATTGATAGAGGTACCCGTAAATACACTTGACCAAGAAAATCATAGTATACACTACTGTATTTTTTGTTCAGTTCATCTAAATGGTGGCAGATCTTAATACAGTCATTGTTGAAATCATAAATAAATTCTAGGACTGGTGATATTTTAATATTTAAATTATTTAGTTCTGTCACTGTTTTGATCAATCCAATTCACCTTCATATCACAAAGTATTAGGTCTTCATCACCCAGAAATCAAAAAGTCACATGACACATATCGCAGCCAATTCAAAATGAATGGTACCTGTAGATTTTGCAATAATTAAAATATAAAGTCAGCATTATTATTATTATTATTATTATTATTATTATTATTATTATTATTATTATTATTATTATGGTTTATCTCAAATGGTTTAGGAGACGTGAGCAGCTAAAGGAGAGCTGATGGATTTACAAAAACATATAGCTCCCCTCATATGGATCCTTAAGTATCCTGCACTTGTTGTTCTAAGGCATGCAATCTACAGTATATCAAACACCAGTAACCTAACCCATAACTTTAGGGAACTACCTTTGACGAACATCACAGACAACTGAAAGAGACAGTCAGCCGGCATTGACCTGATTATAATTTCCTTTGACACAGACGCTACAACATAAGGCTGGAGTCCTGCCAAGCAATAAATGTTACAATGGCTGATTGCTATCTTACTCTGTAAATTTGTTTTCCGCTATGTTCTAAAATACAGTACTATGGCAATATGCCACAAACAAACTGTGCACTAGGAACATCTTTTAATCATAAAATCTATGTGATTGTGTGTGCAACAATAAGCATATTACCAATGACCTACATATAACATCGTGAGTCCTTACAGCATGGTATTATCTTCTCTTTTGTGACAATTTCTATAAAGAGCCATGAATTTCTCATTTATTATCTTTATGGACCATCAAAATAGTACATTGAAACAAACACTCAGTAAAGTGTTTGATCAGCTTAAAAGGTTTTCAGAGTGATGTCGTAACACTTAATAAATAGCTTTGTTTTCTATTGGTGTATGTAGTCTATTGTTTGTAACATATTATATGAATTAAATAAGCTGAACTATTGTATACTGTATTGTACTTTTATTTCTTTTTTTTATCTTCACCAACATTAGTTTTGGAACTTCCACCAGTTAAATTCCAGTCTATTGCTCCTGGGTAGAGGAATTAAATTGTGTCGCTCTCTGATCAACAATGTGTCTAGATATCTGAATCACTGCCTGGCAGCGACAGTATAAAACATAGAAGAGCAGTCAACAAATATTTCAAATACTGACACAAAACCGGGTCTTGTGTGCAGAGCCCTATGTTTTCACTTCTTATGAAGAGAATTAAACCATTCACTTTGAATGGGTTAGTTGCTCTGTGGTTACTAATGCAATATCATCAGTTACAGAAGCATAGTCATCTAATGTGACTCACCCTCTCACACAAACAATAAGCTTTCAAACAGGTTTTCACTATTATAAAAGCTGTAATTAAATTTGTACTCTGAAATAGAAAGTATGTTGTTATATTTCTTAGATTACATTTATGTTTTCAGTCAAACACATCAAACTCCAAAATAAACTCCAATATTGAATAAATACTCTTTCAAGCTGCTGAAGCACTTCCTAACAATTGGGTATTCATGCACTCTTATGATGATGAATATCTACATATCTGGCACTTGCTCAGTTGTAGTGAATACCTTATTGAGAGATTGTATTTCATTTAGCCTTGAAGTGAAACTACACCTCAATCCCACTGTTTTGAAGGTATTCAAAAGGAATGGATGGATGGGTTTTGTGCCTGTCTGCAAACTTACAGATGAAATTCATAAAATGCATGAACAAGAAAGTACAATTTTACCTTTCAAGTGAAGGCTCGTATCAGAAAATACAGGTTATAATGTCTGAATTGTTTTTATGCCTTTTGTTTCCTGGTTACTGTTTTCTACAGTACAGTAAATCTCAGCCAATGTTCTCTTTAACCAATTGAGCGTAACCAGAATCCATTTCTTGCCATTTAAACAGTTGGGTTTTTTTTTATGGTTCTTTTAAACCTGAAGATCAATAGTGGAAGTTCGTGGCTCTTTACTGTATTTTTTTCATTTTGGAAAGTTCCCAAGATTAAATGACACTGAAGAAAAATCTTTCATAGGTATATTTCTCACTTAGGCCTTTAAAAGTGTAGTTTATTAATAATCTTGTCAAGGGAGACAGGCACAGTGCTTATTGTTGTTATCTACTCAATTAAATCAAGAAGAAAATAAACTATTCAATGTTCATTCAAGCCTAAAAGCATTTAAACCCTGTTAGAGTTTACAAAGGGGATTCTGCTGACCTGAGCATGTACAGCACTGTTGTTGAAAGCATTCTGCAATGCCTGTGTGAGTCCAGTCCTAAGATTCTGTTTAAGTGCATCATCGACTCTGTTTCTCCTTAGTTTCAGAGACAAAACTGTGGGAAAAAACACACAATCAGAAGCCATTGAAGTATCAAATCTGAAGCTAATTAAACAGCTTTGCATTGCTCTGTGTCTTTACTTTGCTCCTTAAATAGTACAGTATGTAAGTCCAAGTTTAAAATTGAATACCTGTTGATGAATCCAGAAAATCTGGAAACAATCCAATCCCCTTTTGAATTTCTATTAAGCAACTTGAGCTTTACCACAAGAACCTGAATATGTAACAATCTTCTACGTATGTACATGGTAGCATGAACAACGTATATTTTAGTGCTTAATTGAACATCATTGTGATAAACTGCAGCTTTAAATAGACCTAAACCATAGACACATCAATTCATCTAGATAACTGATGTCGCAGGAACAAACCCTCATCTGAATGGCAGAATACACATTTCTTAGGAGCTTAATTTAATTTCGTTGTGTGTGGCGTACATAATAATCCCACAAAAAATGGCTTTACCTGCAATGCACAAGCTGTTATTGCAGATTGCATATTGCATTTCCATCACTACAATTAAATAACTGGTCACTATCAGATATTACACTTTAATCCCCAAAATATCCATTTAATGAAAATAAACATACCATATACTGTATATATGACTGCATTTGCATCCCCAATTAATGTAAACCTCTATACAGTATGTAGAACCAAGTAGGTTACAATAAATTAAAAAAAAAACAGGACCCCCTGGGATTTATAATGTTTAAATAGTGACGTATTCCCTCAACTTCAAACTGTTGTATATACTGTAAATGCTAAAACATTGGTATCTAATGGTAACAAGTCATAGAATAGCATGGGAAAACAATCCATACCTGTTTTCACCCAAATTCTTTCAGTAATTTTGCATTCCAGTGGAGGCTTTACTGTGGTAGTACTGGGAGGTCGTGTTGTGCTTTGCACAGTGGAAGCAGTGTCCCTGGTTGTTTGCGATGACATAGTAATCATGGAAGTTAAGGCTGCTGTTATTGTAACTGAAGGGGATGAGGAGGTTTCTGTGGTCTCTGGGGCTACAGATGTTCCTCCAGAAGTCACTACCGTCTCTGTGTCAGTAACTAATTGTGTTGTTGAAATAGGTGGTGTGCCTGTTTGTGTTGTGCTGGCCATAGCAGTTGTGGGTGTTGCAAGAGTGGTTGTTGGTGTATATGGAGTGGTCACATTTGTGACAGTAACGTGTGTCGTGTGTGTTGTACTTGCTGGTGTCAATTGTGTCGATGTAGTCTCAACTGTGTCAGCTGTTGTGGTGTTGACTGTGATGGTTGTTGAAGTAAGTGATGGAACAGTTGTCGTGGTCACACTTTCCAGAGATGTTCCTTCAGTTGCCACAGTTGTTAATGAGCTGGAAACAGTAGACCCTGAAGTTGAGGCTATATTTCCTGTAGTCATTTCCTCTGTAATGACAGAATGGGTAACATTTGCAGTTGGAAAAACAGTAGAAGGTATTTCTGTTGGTGATGTATGGGAAGGTGTCATGGAGCTGGAAAGTGGAGGCTCAGTGAAATGCGTTTGGAATGTAGAAACCTCAGGCGAAGCAGAAGGTGAAGACAACATGAAGGTGGTTCTTTCAGTAGTGCTGGTCGTTTCTGAAGTTGCTGTCTCTGTACTTTCAGAAGATGGTATCGGGCTAGAAAATGGTGTTAACAATGTGGTGGGTGATTCTGTTGATGAAGAAGTTGTCATGTTAATGTTGCTGGTTGTAGAAGAAAGGTAAATTGTGGTCTGGTCAGGTGTAGTCTCATTTGGGTTCACTTCTAGTGTTGTCATAGAAGCTGTGGACCCTACAGATTCAGTAGTGGAAGAGGAATTTACTGATACTGAGGAAGACAAAGTTGTCTGTGTGTTTGTTGTTTGGTTTTCAGTGGGTGTTACCATTGTTGTAAGTCCTTGTGGGGTGGTAACTGGTGAAACAGTTGATGTGAGCTCACTTTTAGAAGATGTGTCTTCTGTGCTGGAAACTGAGATATCTGGAGTTGATGATGAGTTAACCATTGCTGTTGCATCTGTAATGGCAGAAGTGTTAACATTTGCAGTTGGTGATGCATTAGCAGATGTGATGGTGCTAGAAAGCGCAGGTTCTGTGGAGGTCTGGAATGTGGAGACCTCTGTAGTATCTTCAGGTTTGGTGGTAGACACTTCAGTACTTCTTGAGAGCCAGTCCGTAGTGGCCAATGTAGTTGACCCATTTCCAGACTCTGTACCCGTATATGGCACTGATGTTGGCTCCATTGATGAATTCCCTGGTGATGTAAGTGAACAAGATGTAACAGAAGAGGAAACGGTCGAAGTTAGTTCCGTTGGTGACGTAGTGGGCAACGTAGATGACCAATTAGTGAACTCTGTAAGAGACCCTGTAGATGTTGGTTCCACTGATGAATGAACTGCTGATGTAAAATCTGAAGAACCAGAAGTCGTATTGGTAGTAACCATAGACGAAACAGTGGTCTGTGTTCCAGTAACTATGCTGGTTCCATTTTCAGTTGGAAGAGGTCCACTTGTAGTATCTTCTGTACTTGATGGCACGGTAGATGCCATTGTTGGAAAGGCACTTGTAAATGATGATACCTCTGTAGCAGTACTTGTCTTATCTGTCACTGTAGTTGGCGATGGGTTAGAAGAACCATTGATGGAATCTGTGGTATACCAAACAGTGGCAACCTCACTAGTAAATGCATTGGTATTCCTCTCTGTGACACTACCTGAAGTAGTATCTGACATGGATACTGAAGTTGATGATGTTACACCATCAGATGTTGTTTGTTGAGAATCAGAAACAGTACTTGTTTTGTCACCCGTAATTAAACCCTCAGATGTAAAAGTGGAACTTGTTGAAACTATAGGTGAGGAGCTATAGAAGATGGTGGTTCTATCGGTTGCAACTTTTGTTGTTGGACTTGCTGTTGAAAAAGAAACGTTGACTGAAGCTGTGGACTGTGCAGAAGTTGCACCAGTGGAAGCTGAACTTGCCACTGGTGAGGGCAAATTGGGTAGAGAGCTTGTTGAAGGTATTGTTATATTTTCAGTGGGACCTGTCAGAGTTGAAAGTTCTTGTATGGTTGAGGTAACTACTGGAACAGTGGTCTGACTTTCAGTCGATGTGTCTTCAGTCACCCTGGTTGTAAATGAGCTGGAAACTGTGGATTCTGGAGTTGACAGTAAATTGGTCATATGTTCTGTCGAAAAAACAGTAGGCGAAGTTAGCTCTGTTGTTGAGGTATGGGCAGGTGTCATGGTGCTAAAAAGTGGAGGCCCTGTGGTATGTGTCTGGGAGATAGTTACCTCAGTTGTATCTTCTGGCTTGATGGTTGACAATGTAAATGCTGTTTCACTGACAGAAACAAAAGAAGAAACAGTTGACTGTCTTGTGCTTACTATGCTTGTCCCGTTTTTAGTTGGAAGAGGTCCACTTGTAGTATCTTCTGTACTTGATGGCACTGTAGATCCCATTGTGGGAAAGGCACTTGTTAATGATGTTGTCTTATCTTTAACTGTAGTTGGGGATGGCAAAGAACCATTGACTGATACTGTTAGACCAGTTGAAGAAGTCACACTATTGGACACAGTTGTTTGCTGAGAATCAGAAACGGTACTTGTTTCATCGACAGTAATAAAACCTGCTGATGTGGAAGTTGGCAAGCTTGTTGAGACTGTTGGTTTTGTACTGTACAAGAGAGTGGTTTGTGAAGAAAAATGACCAGTTACTTCTTTTGTAGTCTGACTTACTGTGGTTGTTGTTATTCTTGAAGAAACATGAGTGTTGAGAGACGACGTTGTTACTGAAGCTGGGGTGGGATATTCTGTTGTCACAGAGGGTGACAATGATAAAACAGTAGTCCTGCTATCAGCAGTGAAAACATCATTGGTTGTCTGGTTAGTTTCATTCTGGTTCACTTGGGATGTTGTCATCACCGCTGGGAACCCTGTGGAAGTAAGCGTTGTAGGTTTTGAGGTCTCAGCTGATCCTATGGTAGAATAATCACTAAAAGTACTCAGAATGTATTCTGTAGCAACAGATGGCACCACTGATGTTGGGTGTGTCACAGGTATGTCCTTATTCGTTGTTTGGACAGTTGTCATGAAGGAAGAGGTTGACATGGTTGTTTCTGCTGTATGTGTATTTGCTTCTGTACCCTGAGAAGTCTCATTTGGCACTGTGATCCCATTGCTGGTAGAATATACACTATCTGATAGAGTAACCAACTTTGTTGTACCACTACTTGGTCCAAGTGAGGCTAGTGTTTCTGCTGTGAAAGGCACTTCAGTGGGCTTTACAGTTGACTGGGTTAGGGCAATGGTGTTAGCTGATGTCTGAGTAAGATGAAGCGATGTAGTTGTCAATGAAGAGGTTGATGGTGATGAGCCAGATGTAGGTTCTTTTGAAATGGAAGATGTCTCTGTAGATATCGACAGGGATGGTATTGTAGAATCAGTGTATGGTACTGACTGGTTTGGGGATAATGCTGAATGCATGGTACTTGTTGTCAAACCTGAGCTAGAGGTAGAGGCGCTGGTCACTGCAGCTGCATCTTTTGAAGTTAAAGACGCTGAATCTTCAGTTGACACCTCTGAAGGCCACCTTGTCGTTTGGCTTCCATTGTTTGGAGTGATGGGGGACGTTGGAGATTGCACTAAAGTTGGCTTATGCATTGCAGTTTTTGAGCTAGTTAACAGAGTATGTATTGATTGGAATGCAGTACTGTCACTTGTTAGGGTCTCTGTTGTGCTTTCGGATGACCCAGATGGTTCTGGGTTAACTGCTGATATTGACTCTTCTTCTGCTAGCACCAACGTTGCTAACAAATGGGAAGGTCCTACTGTTGCAACTGGATCCTGTGAGAGTGCTGCAAAAGCTGATGTTTCATAATTCCCTTGATCTGTAAAACAAATCAGTACTTATTATTTAATGTTAATAAGCATTTGACTCATTCTTATTAGAATAATATGAATTTCAAAAATGGTTTGTGTGTCATCTCATTAACCATGTTTTTACGTGACACCTTTGTTTCTAAAGTTGAAAGCAACTTTTATAGGTTATTAGGTAATTATTTAATTAACAGAATGGCAATTAACATGAAGCAAAGTAAATAAATTATAGTCTTGGAAGACTTTCCAAAATTGAAAGAACATTTTCCTTAACAATAGAAAATACCCTTTCATCATAATTGTGAACAATGCTGTAATTAAAAATACTGATTTAAATTTAGACTGCATACAGTACATTTAAAAGGAGGAAGGATTAATCAAGAAGTTTATTTATTCTAATTCCATGTAATTATTTTGACCACAGAATGGATACAAGAATACTCAAGATAGGCTTACTAAAATACAGAAAGACACAATAATGGAAGCCGACAACTGGAAGATTATTTTAACAGTGCCTATTTTAAATATGATGTCACTGCAACACACAATGACAAACAAATTACAGTATTGTCTTTTCTTTGATCTAGCATTCAAATGTCTAAAATGCAAAAAAAGAAATAAAGAAATGGTTTTAGCAGTTCAAGTTGATCTTGTCTGAGCCTTGTTGGCAGAAGTATTGCACACTTTTTAGGTAGTAATGTGCTGGCATTCCTTTGCTTCACCATTTGAATTCACAACACGTAGTAAGCTAATATGAACATATCCACCTGGAGATGGTTCATAAATTATATAGATTTGCAAACCTGTCACACACTGTACTCCAAAGCCAGGGTATGTTTTCTTTCAAAGTTTCATCAGTGTACCATTTACCTAATCTAATACAAGTATGCTTTAATCACATAGAACTGCCTCTTTGCACGTTCATTGAAATAACAACAAAATAATCAATTATTTTTGTGCTGTGTCTATATGCACTGTATAGTAAAGTATGTCTAAATATATAAAGAAAATGGGTTTTGTCCTACTATCTCTACTCTGAAACACTCTTAGATTCATTATTGTACTGTTTACAAATGATGGTTTGTGAAGCACCGTATGCATGCTTTGTATCTAGTATGGATATTGATTGCTGGTACGGACTTCTTTGTAAATGTAAATGAATATTTGGATACTCTTTCATTTTTAATTAGATGGAAAACAAAGGTATAATTGTAACCACATTACAGTAAAAAGGAGTACTCTCCACGGAGTAAAATAAAACCATTACCCCATTAAAATGCCTATTAAAATAGGGAGAGACACAGTGTGCACTACAATTTATGTGACATGTAATTTATTCATTGGTGTCATTTTTACCAACAAGAACATTTCAAGCAGAGTTAAAATGTTCAAATATTTGTCCCAGCTCTGTGTATATTATGACTGAATAGACTAAAAACCATTGAGATCAAAACTGATTTAATTTAAATACACAAAAAGATTGTTTTAAAGGTTATTGTAAACCTTGCATTTTCTTCTTTTTTAATTAGTAGATTGTACACACTGTACCTACAATTGACAAAAAAATTAAATTAAATTAAAAAATCATTAAAATTGATCCAGCTGGCTTCCTGTACTGTGTAGCTACTGTTCTGCTTGATTGTGTTGTCAGCATCAGCAAACACCAAATGTTGCGCCATGGTAAAGTAACCTGAATCCCCATGGATAGCCACCTGCTCTGGCTGAAAGAGCATATGGGATGCTCCTTCTAGAAATGCCAGCAGCGTTGGTATGGTGAAGGCATGCCCGGAGGATAAGGATATGCTACTAAAGGAGGTGAGAAGAATCAGCCATTTGGGTCTCGCCAACAGTATCCAGGTGGCCAGCTAGAAGAAGGGTACCACCAACCAATATAAGCCTTTGAAGGATCAAGGTGCACTTCCTGCTTACCATGATCCCCCACCTTGCTGAAGCCATTGACTTCCTGCCTCCCAACGGAGTCCTTCTGTTCCTGCAGTTCAAAGTGCTCCACCTGATACCTGTTCACTAGAGCAGCTATTTCCAATTAATTTAAGGAACTCTAATGTGCAATTACCATATCGGGTAAGCACAAATTACAGGACCATGGTATGCTTAACGCATTGGACAGGGGTAGCTCTTTTTTTAGTTTGTGGCCAGTTCTACTACTTACAGAACTATGGCTTGCCTAAGCATTCAGAAATATTGAAAATCCAACTTAAGAAGATAATTGTTTGTGAAATTATGCACAAACTGTTAAATGTTTTGAGCAATGTCTTTGTCAGTATAGTTATCAAAGTCCCCAAAATATCTGCAGGCCTCTAAATTGTTGTCTGTGTAGAAGTCTTTAGGTAAAAGTAAAACTCCCATCACAGATCTGTTTATGTGTTCTGCCTCGATTGCAACCTTTTTTTAGTCAGCTTCTTTTCCACAAGATTAACTGGATACTGGATCAAGACGTTTAAACACTGTGGAAGTGGATTACACAGTGGATTCATTTACAGACCTTTTAGTATTGGGTTAATATCTGTATATACCATTTTACCCACTATCTAAACCCTTGTGGTGAAAATGTGGAAGAGGAAGAAGGGTCTGATAGACTCTTTCAACACAGCAGACCTGGACAGAGGTCAAGGAATGATAAGCACTCAAAACCACAGACTACTCTAACAATATAGGAAAGATAACTCCATTCAAAACATCAAACTAGTAAACTAATCTAACATACTACTGTAATTTATATCCATTTCCATTTGTACTTATTTTTCAGTACACAACTATTTAATTATTCCATCCAGGGTGGTCTTTCTGTAAAGTTTGACAACCAACAGATTGTTGTATCCCATGCATACAGTTTAGTAAAACCAGCACTAAAAATAAATGTAGTTCTCCAAAATGGATAATGCTCTTATGATGACAATACCACTCATTATGTTCTCTCAGTCTCATCACACTAGGCACTGACAGGCTGTTGAATCACTGCTGGATACAGGATTTGGCATCTTCTTGACATTGCTCAAATGCCAGTACTCACAAGCGCAGCTAGAAAAAAACATGACACTGAAATCACCAGAATACTTACTGAAGAAAGGAATAATGCTATACTGTGAGATTACCGTCAGCTAAAAAAAAAAAAGATAAAAATAGTGTTTAATGTTAAGATGTTAAGTACACACACAAATCTTCACTTCTATTTCTGGAAAACAAAATCCTTTTAACTGACTGACCTGGAAACAAACAAAAAAAAAAAAAGCATTTGCGTTGGCAGCTACACCTCCAGGCACAGCGCTGAATGAACAGTTCCTACTTAAATCTGTTTGTCATGTATTGAATCATGATGTTGTATACAGTAGGCCAGGGATTAAAAGGCATATTTTTGCTAGTGAGCTTCCACAGTCAATAGCATTGGAGAATCCTTTTACTCAATACAAAAACAATTTGAATTATTTAGGAACACGCCTAGCTTTCTACCACCACTTATGATGACAAGAGCAGTTTGAACTTAACTCTGGATCTCTGGGACCATGCGGGTTTTGTTTCAATCAGGGAATACATATTTGCTTTGATTCCACATCATTTGATATACAATGAAAGCACTCTTGTGCCCTATTCACGCTATTTATAAAAAGCACGATCAACACATGTGGAAAATGGCAATAAAATATTTAATAAAGAGTCAGCAGCTAGTTTTGTTTTTCAAACTGTAGGCTTATGCATGACAAATGTATTGTATTGGTAAAGTTTTCATGTAACTGTTACTTCAACAGTTTTCTATTCCTAGTAGATGGCAACATAATGTCAAGTTAACAAACCATAAGACAAAAACATTTTTTAAAAAAAAATGTTGCACCGGAACCTCATTGGTGATTTATCAGAGAGCTGCAGGAATGCTTTGAGCGTTAGAACATTATTCAGAAATGATATATATATTTTTTTAAATAACATTAATCTCCAATTAAAATCCAGGTTTGGATGAAGCACAAAGGGAATAGCCTTTGGAAGCTGTTGTGTTCCTCCTTGACATGTAAAATCAACACAATAAAAGTCAGCTGATTACTGATTGCTCTTAATTCATGGAAATGGAATTAACCTAGTTTTGACTTCTCCACTCCATCTGGCATGAGTGACTCAAGCCCAAAAACAACATAATGGCACTGATGACAATTTTCAATGAAACCAATTAAACACTGCATGAAGGAGCTAATGTCTCAAGCATCGAGCTGGGGCTGGGGAAATGGTCTTTTACACTTAGTAATGGACCCTCACCTGCAGAGTAATATTTATGTTTACAGGGAGGAGAGCAATGCAAGTGTAATTGCTGCTTAGCTTGTGAGAAAAGCGCAGCAGTGATAACTTTGTTGCTACACAGGAGACTAAAGAAGCTAACATTTGGTACTGAATAGGGGACCAGTCGAGACAATATGTCAAGGAGCAGGAAGGTTGATGAAGAGTTGCATACCAAAATGTGATAAACGTCAATCCCACACATTTCCCACTATAGCTGTCAATTTACTCCTGAAGGGTAGCCTTTTCACTTAGCGTACACATTTTCAGTCAAAATGCGATATCTGCCATGTAATCCAAATGCTAAAAACAGCTTTCGTTTCAAAACGCGATCATCTGACATTTCCGGCTTTCATCAAACCGCAATATATCCCATCGGCCAATCAGCATCACGCTTGCAACACAATTGGCAGCGCACATTATCTCAGAGAGTGGAAGTTGGATCATGACCGGGCTGAATAAATCAGTCAAAATGAACAAATGAGAAAAAATATCAGAGCCAGGGATAACATCGCTGGGATGCTCACAAGCGAGAGCAGAAGAAGGGAGAGCGCCATTGTGAAAGGGCAAAATCTTGCGAGTGATCTGCACTTATTCTGCTGACAAGAACACTGACCTCTGTCATGCTGACAAGCATACACCAGCGGATCTAGTGCTGAATCATGATACATTTTATGAGAAGGCAGACAAGGTTTATCAGGATGAATCTCTTCTTCGTCTGCTCATGTTATGCAACAAGAAAAGGAAGCGTGTTGCTCATGACCATGAATTTACTCTGTGTTGCTGTAGTTATTATTTGGCAAGCTGGTAGATAGATTGATTTGTATTCCTTGTTGCTGTTGATGCATTGTTTTTTATATATCTGCACGTTCTGAAGTTGCACAGATGTGAACTGGCTCTGAAGATGACGTTTGGATAATAATTGACATGCTGAACATTCTGTATTAAAATTAATTCATATTAACGAAAAAGTACAGAATCTGGGATATGTAGCATTTTGCATAAAAAATATGTCTTCATTTTTTTTTAACTTTTAGAGGTAGATTTAAAATGTTTATATGTTTGTTTTATTGTTTTAACTCACATAATATTAATGGTGAAAAAAGCATGTTTGTTGCTAAGTATCTAAAATAAAAAAAAATATCAATTTATTAAAACCAATGAAAATGGATTTATAGTGTTTTGGTAAGAGCTCTTCGTTTCTACCCTTACAATGAACCAGACTGAATTATGGAGCATGATTTTCGTCTGTTTGTATTCCTGAGACCCAGATTCAGGTAGTCCCACATATGTATATACTTAAGCTAATATAGTATTTGGTTTAATCTATTGCAACCACTTATGCCTTGTCACTTTGGAGCAAAAGGCATTTGTTTAAAAAAACCTGTGCAAGCAATAGAAAAATCCATTTTTTCAAACAAAATCAAATAACCACTATTATGGTGGTGTTGAAAAGTGTTTTGTAAGTAGATCAATCTTTTGGGGACAGGCATTTGCTACAGATCTTTAAACTGTATATTAAAAACCACTGGCTTGGATGTCCCTGCCAGTCATCTGGAGTGCATTTCACTAGTTTGCTGTCAGTCTAGAAGCTAGCCTTGTATCCCATTGAGTCCAGGTAAAATGGCCCCTCAACGGCTTAGTGATACTGAGTGGCTTCTTTGCATGAATTAGGGTTAGGATTTGGGTTGTGAAATAGGATTGCATATGAATTAGAATTCATCAGGTGTGTATTCATGTAACTCAATCATCCAGTGTATTTCAGGGTAGCTTTTTTCCCATGACATTTCAGAATTTATGATTGAGTGTTTGTATTTAGAGATGAACAAATAAACTGATACTGGGGTCAAAGGTCTCATCTTATGTTTCTTATACGATCTTAATTCTGAAATAAATAAACTACAGATTGACAATTAAAACAGTATGATTTATGTTTTTTCTGGATCAAGACAATTACTATAGGTACATTGTTCGCCTACATGAAGAACAAACTACAGCGTTACTATGCCTTTATCTTATATTGGATCGATTGACTAGTGTATGAACTAAAGGTGAATGTTAGAACGATAATTAAATATATAAACTGTGGAGCGGTAACCTGAAGTATTGAATAGTAAGTCATAAACTAAAGGATGTTAGTTTAGTTTAGCTGTTGTAAATCCTTGTCATTTATGTTATTTCCTAGAATAATCCCACATCATTTTTGTTGGTGGTGTATTAAGTATAAGACTCGGTTTAATAGTTTATTTTAGTTTTTAGGTTTTGTTTTCAGCTAGAGATTTAAAATGTACTGAAGAAACAGCAGATGAGAGAATAACTGATATTCACAATTCCCCGAAACTCTGTACTTCTGCGGCTGAAAATATAAAGAATTATTAAGCTACTTGGTTTTGTTAGTACCTTTGATGTGTGTTATTTAGCCAAGACATGGCAGCTGAATGTCCCTAAGGTATGCAGGGTAATCAGCACAACATACAGTAACACTTGAATAAGCTTTACACCTTTCAACCATACACACTCATTAAAGACCTTCAATTCTGCTGGAGCTAGAAAGAACAGACATGTTTGACATTCTGCAACCTTGGCATTTGGAAATGTAAAACTGTCTGTACCAGTCAGTAAAGGGAAAACCACCTTTTTGAATCTTTCAACTAGAATTATTTTAAAATGCTTCTCTCTGTCTGAAAGCCCCCCAAGGCTTTACGAATAGGAACACAGTTCTGTCCAGAATCCTATTCAATGCCTTTAGGACCCTGACAAATAACAGTAGTGAAGACGTTGGTTGTTATCAAACAAACACAATTAATGCAATATTATAATCTGATTAATATCTAAGAATCTGATCATTAAGTGATTAAGTATTACCTCAAATATCACATGCCATCCAATTTAATTAAGGACATAAATTATTAAAATTGCCATCGAGAAATGAATGCCTTTTGCTTCTGAGATGTGACGCTAGGTTGCTAATTGCAGCTTTAAATTTTTTATACGTTTTTGGGCAGTCAGAAAAATGGTCATAAACAAGTAATATTAGCCTATATGCATGCCATTAAATTCAGACCATTGCTCTATGCAGAGAGAAATTAATTGCAGCACAGAGAAATCTCTAAGGATAGGATCACTAGCTGCCTGAGATTATTACAACAGCTTTCAGCAGGAGGGCTCAAGGTCATTACCAAATGCTGTCCAATATGTCAGTGCAGCAGCCTGGCTCCCCTGAGGCTCTGCAGAGACCTGACCCTGGTAGTACAGCACAGTGGTAACCTGGCTGAGGGCTGTGGAGTAATGCCCCCATCTAACCCAACACATCTTAATGAGATATTTAAATCCCACTGGCTGCTGCGATATAACCCCCCTGCCTGCAGAACAAGGGCCTGCTATTGCAGTTTACATTTGTTTACTTCTGTGCAAAATCCCAGATTTCATCTTCAGTAAAACCATTGCGTAAACAGAATCATCCACAGCGAGTGTATATCCTCAGTCTTTGTCTTGTTTTTTACCTCTCCCACCCCCACACTTGTTTATGCTTTAGTGAAAATAGATTAGAAGAACCCCCCTAGCTTTAAATTGTAGAATTGAGTCTTTCTGAATGATATTCCCTTATGTATATTTCTGCAGGTGGTGTAATAACTATTCAAACCAACAAATCAATGCTCATTATGGCACCTGAAGCACAATAATAATTTTGCAATAACACTTTAATGTTGTCATGTAATAGTTTATAGACTTTTATTTTTAAGAATTGTGTATACTTCTTTATACCTGCAACTGTATTTAAAACCATTATTTCACACAAAAAGAATACAGGAGAAAACTGCATGCATGTAAAGAATATCTCTGTAATCAATCACTGAAAGAAAAGTGTGACATACAAGTGCTTTCTTTGCCTCAAATGAAAAACAAAATTGATGCTGTGGAAACAGTTTATCAGTGGGTTTCAGATAATGCATGGTGGCAAGGAGCGATCTGTATCAGTTAGTTAAGTGCATGTCAGTCCTCTGAATTAAAGTTTCTGACAGCAAATCCATAATTTTAAAAGGGAAAGGTTTTGCTCTGACGGAGGGACCGCTCAGATATTCCTTGAGGGACCAACAGCATCACACAGTGTTAACACATAAAGCAAACATTTGTAAGATGACATGTAAGCCTAAACATTTACGTTAAAAAAAGCCCTTGGTGATTTAAGAAACATAACGACACACCACTGGCCACAAAGAGAGACAGGCTTCACAAATGATCCCAACAGGATGTAAAATAGAAGGAACTGCAGCTCCTATGTAAATGTTATTTAGGTGTGCATTGGACTAAGGGCAGCGTGAATTGCTTATATGCTTTTAAAGCCACACACAATCTAGTAAGATTTACTTGGAAGCCTAAACTGCTGATGGTATATCATTAGTATTGTACACTGTTCTGTAATTAAGAGTTAATAAATAAACTGGACATAAGGCGATTGATAAGGAAGACAGTTCAGTACTTCATAAGTCTACTTTGCACATTGTGTAAAGGATATACACTACCAAGTACTTGGACACACATGGTTATATTTGTTGTAGGACTGGGCAGTAGACTGTGGGTGTCATCATCAATGCACTTCAATCCTAGATGTAAAAATCATTAAACTATGTCAATAAATCCAACAACACCCACGCTTCTCAGTCGGAACAATTCTATCCAACATTTTCTTAGAGATTTTTTTTTTTCTTCTATTTTGCCTGTGGCTATCCTGTAGAAAGGAAAACACAGGTCCGTTTTAGTTTTTGCAATCTGTTATCATGTGGTCTGTTGTTAAACACTGTTGCATAGCAACATGTTGGACGTATTTTTGTTTGCTCAGCCTCTTGCTAATGTGTTCCCATTTCAGTCATGAGTCAGAGCCAATTAATATTGAAGGCAGCCCCAGGAGGCCATATGTTTCTATTGACAATTTTTTAATTGTTAATTTAAACCACTATTTGGGGGGGGGGGGGGGGGTTGTTGTACATGAGTTGTCAAAGACTGTTTGAGTGGTTTGCGGTTGGGAAGCTATTAATATTGAGAGATCTTCTGCAGAAAGGCAGTTATGCTACAGTAATCCATGAAGATTTACTGAACATAACAAAGTTCTATATGGCCCTTAATATGAGAACGAGGGTTATTAAAAAGAAACGAATATACAGGAAACCATGCTGGCAGTACAGTACGCGTTGTAAATTGTAAAAATGTTGTTACATAACCAATGATTTTGTGATCATTTGAGAGATCTTCCATTTGTGAACCTTGCACACATGCCATGATAAACACACTGAACACAAATGAGAGGAAAGGTAATCCCAAGATATCAAAACTGTTGCTTTTACCAGTTAATTTCAGAGAACATGAAACAAAACAAGTACATATGGGTTTGAGAAGTGCAATGAAAGAGTTGTTTTAATTGCAACAATGAAAGCTTTATTGACAGTGAACTTTGTGTGCCTGGGATAAACTGGGATAAACAATTACAATACAAGAGTATAAAGACCTGCCTGTGGGAACAAATCACACATGACAGGTGAATAATTGATCTTTATGTGCCTTATGGAGTACATCTGCCCAATATAACATAGTCCAGGAAACATGACATCGACACTTTCATGATTATAAATGTTGATTACTGGTTCATGTTAACTCTGTCAGGACTCCATGTACAGTAACGACAGGAAAATAACCCTAAGATTACGAATTAGTGTCTTACTGGAAACTGGAAAAGCAAATGGGCATATATACATACAGTATGTAAAAAGTAATTGCTGAAATAAAAAATGACCTGCCAAAGATATGGGTATCAGTCAAAGAGTAATCGCTCAATACAATCTCAAAGACATTCATCTTGGTGGTGAGGAAAAAAAAACCTCAAGGATACTGGAGAGGAGGTCAAAGACAAGGTTTGTAATACCTTCCAGATTCCAATCTACTGGCCTATTTAACCAGTAACCTCAGATATACAGCGCCAAACAATATGTCAACCATCAGTCAGATTGCTCTTTTGACTGCTTCCTTTGTCTTGAAATTTCGTTTGTTTGCCTCTGCCATTCTGCTCCTGGGCTGCTGACTGCTCTTTCAGCAACTGGCTTTTATTGCGCTGCTGGAGGCAGTAATTCTGTACCCTACTGTCCAGTATTTAACTGCATCATTAAAGCAGGGTCATTAAACAAGTGTCCTGTTGTGAACTAGATTTACATAGTGGGCATGGTTTTGTACCAGAGGAAAGTTTTTTTCTTTTTAGCAGAAACAAGAACTTGGGGCTGTAGATCTGATTCTACCTTAATCACAGATGCTAGCTTTTTTTAACAATTACATTGTGTTTCACCTTGTTGAAAAAATAGAGGCAAGCTTTGCAATGGTGCAAACAGAACAAAAACATTAGAACGAGCACTCATGGAGAAATCAGACTAGGTTAATGTAAGAAAGGCAGAGCATTGACCAGATTCTTATCCTGCGGTACACCAGAGGAAACTTTAGAATGAATGTGTTTGTGGAGGGGATGTGGATTCCATTTTAGAAAGAGGTAACGGGGTCATTATTGAAATATACACAGACAGAAGAGAATAACTATAGGAAAGGTGAAACAGTGAACAAGCATGGTTGGATCTGTTAAAGGGAAGGGTCAGATACAATTGAATTACCTATAGCTATAGCAGATCTTCAATCAAGTAATTAAAAATAACAGCACATGACAATGTGTGAAATACTGCTGATAATGATAAATGCTTCCTTAACATAGATAAAATATGCCTCGCCTGCAAACTTTGGCATATTTTCACAGCATCATTTTTTCCAGACTTTAATTAAATATATTATAATGTTATAAAATGAGAAAAAAAACACACAAGTCGAAAGTCCTTCAGGGCCACTGAATTAAATGACTAAATTGTTTGGGTTTTAATTTTGTAAAGTTAAAAGGTGTTTTTCTCCTTTCAGAAAATAGTAATGAAAGAAAATACAGCTGTAAAAGCATGCTAATAAACATCCTGTAAACACAGGGTATCTGGATGGGGAAGCGTTGATCCTAATAAGCAGGCAAGGGGAGCTGCAGACTCATTGTGCTCAAGGCAATAGCGAAGGCTGTGGGATGGTCAAGGGAATGACAAGCAGGGAATAGGGGAACAGATGAAGTGGAGATGGTTCAAAAAGTCTTTGAGGTGCCCATAGGCTGTTAGAAGAAGGGGAAAATAGAGTTGTGCAAACAGGAGGTAAGCTTGAAGGTATTCAGACCATGAACATGAAGACATTCTCTGCAGAGGATCGGTGCTTTTCCATCGGTAGTAATGCGCTGCAGAATACATTATTATACTGATTTCTCTTTTTTTTTGCCATCCATAAAGTTGATTTATGGTTAATGCAGCTGTAACATTATTCATGAAAGTTTCAATACTGTAAATAAAAAAGCAATACAAACAAAACATTAGCAGATCAGTACTTAATGTTGCTCTACCAAACATAACCAACATGACTCATGAGTTTCAAGTTTAACCCTCCATATAGATTTCATCTTTCTAGTAAATACTGCAAATATCATAAGACAGGTTCTGTTACACATGAGTTCATCTTTACCAGAGAATGTATTTGATGGTCCTTGAGGCAAGTAAGACCTGAAACGGTGTGAATTGTTGTGTGCACTGCATGTGTTTTGTATGCCAGGCAAAAACAGGCCAATCAGTAAGAACTATGCAAAGAGATTGTTGGGTTTCAAGGACTACTGTCTCAGGAGGAACAGCACCATAGCAGAGACAAAGGACAGTCAGAAAGGGCAAGCAGTGGTGAGAAATGACTGAAGAGACTAGGATAAGAAGCACGCTGCAGTGCAGGACGTGGCGTTGGAGTCAGGACATTTAATGGAACAAAAAAGCTGCCTGATAATCATGCCTCTGCCCTACTTTGATAAAACTCCTTCATCAATCTTACTGAGCTACATTTTGTACTGTAGTATGTCCAGGCAGACACTCCCATTGGTTTTACTGGCCTGTAGCAGCAGTGAGTAAAACACACCAGCTGTGAGCTGTAAGAAAAGCTGCCATCTTCAGTTCATCTAAAAATACATATACAGACTTCAGCACAAGCTTGTATGTAAAATTATTTACACTGGGGACTGAACATGATTATTTTACAAATGATAAACTAGTGAACAGTACTACTGCATTTGACTTTTTAATAGAGTATTCACAGTTCAGACCAATGGGCTTAGGGAAAGCTAATTAAGCAGAAGAATAAATATGCAAATGGATGCAGCAACCATAATTTCCCTGTGCATCTCAGCTACAGTTAACTGCCAGGTAAATGTCAGGCAAAAACTAATGACATGGTTCATCTGACAGCCATGGAAGACCTCACTACCTATTTCCCAGTATGGTCTTTCCAGGGCTATGAGATGCCATTGTTTTCGGGGGGAAGTTAGTCCAATCATGCAGCCCATATTAAACTGTTTAGCAGCAGCAGATTTGGTAAATGTGTTATTTTATTTGTATTATTCAATTTATTCAAGCTTACTGAGAGACACTATGCCCTCCATTAGGCACACAGACAGAGACAGACAGACAGACAGAGACACAGAAAGTTATTCAGAGATAGTTGTTTGCCATTGAATTTACCCCTGCTCTCCTGTCTATGTGTCTCTGCGTGTCTGTCTGTATGTGTTAGAGTGCATTAGGAACCATTAATGCTGTTAAGAAAGTCATTATTAAAGAAGACTTTTGTTCTCCCGTTGTGATATGTTAAAATTGTACTGTCTCCTTAAATACAGTTCTTCAATCTGTTATTTCAAATCATATAAGGAAATAATGAAACAAACACACATGCTTGAAAATGTGATATCATTAAACACAGGGAAACAACACTAATAAAAAACCTCAAGCTTCATTTTTAATTAACAAAAACGATGACTATACAGTGTTTGCAGTTTCTGGTGCTTTATTTATTACAATAAGAGATACACTGACAACAGAACATAATTCTTCCAGTAAGATCAAAGTGTACAATCTGTTCATTTTCACTTGGAGTAGCTTTAGCAGGGTACATTGATCTTACCCAATCTTTTTCCTAATGAATACACATTTATAGCTGAGGTATGTGCAATGGTGTGAGCATTAGTTGGCACGCGTCCCTATTCATTTCATGGTTCACTTTCCAGCAAAGGCTCATGTTCATCATCCAGACTCACCATGAAGGCTTTGTGTTCAACACCACAGGATTCACAGCCGTTATTACAGCAGGTGCACCTTCCACTAGAAATCAACTGTTAGTCTTGTATAATTCATTAAACTGATATATGCAGGGGTTAGTTTGTGCCAGATCTCACCGGATGTCAGATCCGGTACATTTTTGTGTAACTGGCGAGAATCATCCAATCAGCAGATCAATGTTTTGAAAAATAAAATAGCAAAAAAAACAAAACAACTTTAGCTAAATAAAATAAGCAACACCCCACTTCCTCTTTTGCAATTGATGAACTGCTATAGATTGTGTGACGTATGAGAATATGTGTTGCACCCTACAACAGTTGTACAACGCATGTCCGTTGCACCCTCTATGGCTGTAAATCTGAATGGAATACAGTTTGTGTAATAATGAGCCTGAAAATTACAAAAAATGTTGCCCCCCAAACGACGAAACGCCAAAAAACTACACCAAACTCAGAAGACGAAGAAAGGGATCTAAACAGTGTGAGTAAAGATAATAAATTTGATAGTATCGCTACAAAAAAAATCTATGAACATAGGGATTCTAGTGGACACAAGGCTGCATTAAAAATAAATGGAGCTGCACTAAAAGACACATCAGTAACAGTAAAGTTTTCAGAACAGCATATAAACAGGCTAAGCTGAACCGGCCGTTTTTTTATTTTGAAAGTGAAATAAATGTTCAGATTTTAAATGGACTTGACATGGGACATATTTTGCACTCAAATGCTGCATGTGCAAATATCGTTAATCACATTTCTAAGGAAATGAAAACTAAACTACTGCGTAACATAACTGAAGCCAATCCTAAATTTGCCATAATGATTGACGAGTCCACTGCTCTTAGTTAAGCTTCAACGTTTATAGTATATATCTGTGTGATCCTTGATGGCATGGAACACCCGACAGACCTATTTCTTGATTTGAAAGCTTTTATGGATAAACTGTACGTACTGTACCATGCATCACCAAAAAATGCCAGAGAATTAAAAAGTTGTGCAGCATTGCTGGTAACGGAAGTGTTGAGGATCAGAAGCATTCTTGGTAGCAGGTGGGTTGCATCTAGCTTTCGGGCTGTTAGAGCAGTGTGGGAGAGTTGTTTTGTGTGAACATTTTCAAAAGACACAAGAAGATCATAGAAGAGATTTGAAAGACAGAAGTGTTTATGTTGGTTTGTGGAAACGCATCAGAGCTGTGGAATCTTGGCCTAATGTGTGATGCTCTACAAGAACTGTCTGAACTTTCTCTTGAATTTCAATCACGAGACATTAATCTCTACAGTGCACACAAATCTATTTCCTGGCAAATTAAAGTATTTGAAAACAGGGCAGACAAACCAGGTCCTTTCACAACTACAGCACTACAAAAAAATGTAGCATTGTGATAAACCAGGCTAAATTTTACAACGGTTTGCAGAACAATGTAAAGCAAAGACTGATGAGTGATGCTGATGAAGACATCCCGAATTGTGTAAAAGTGCTGTATCCATGCAACTGGAAGTGTGTACAAGGCTTCAGCTCAAGAGCAGACAGATCATTCGACAATTTTATGAATTCATTTTGTGAATTCGTAAGTGAAGAGAAGGATCCCCAATTACCTCCGGCATTAATAACGTTGCAGAGGATTGTGGATTTGATTCCTGTTTCATCACATGAATGTGAGCGAGGATTCTCTCAAATTAACTTGATTGTCTCGCAATAAGGACCACACTGTTAACAAAAAAAAGTGTCTTCCCTCCGCTTTATCCAATTGGTGGACTCGTCACTTGGCATCTCAAGGAGACTGTATTTATTACAATCTGCAAGAAAGCAAACGTCATAAAAACTGCACTTGATTCATTCGCTTCTTTTTACACTCAGCGAATGCCACTAAAGTCCAATGACTTCTCATACTCTTAGCTTTTTAATTTGCTTCAAATAAAGCAAACCAACCGCTATAGTGATTATCTCTAATGCAGCTTGGAGTGGAGGAAGGCTTTGTCTTGGGAAAGTGTTTAAATATCAGTAATTGTAATTTAACAATAACAGGGCCATTCTGGTATACCCAAGGGTCATTACAATGGAAAGGTTTCCAAGTTTTAGCAACATGTAATTGCAATTTTTGGAAATAATTAGGCTGCTGTAATACACATTACAACATTAATAATTACAAGGAAATTGCTATGAAAACATATTCTAACTCATGACCTGTACTTCAAGCTGTTTATCTCTTACTGGAACATGTATTCTATACATAAAACAGCTATAAAAATGTGAACTCTTTCGCATTAAATTGAAAATGAGATTCAACCCTTACCATTCTAATTCCTATTACGATTAAAAATGTATAACCGACTTGCCTTTCAAATGTGCACACATATGCACATTGAGCTAAATGTTCTTATATGCTAAGAATTCTTGTACTGTGCAAACAAAATCAGCCATACATTTGTGCCTCTGTCAGCAGAGAAGCTGTAATGATTAATGCATCTTGTATCGGCTCAGGCTGGGGACATGTGTGCAGAGAATGCTTTGCACGTGCCCACGTCTGTGTGTCATCTTTCATCTGGTAATTGAATTCTTCAATGATGAATATCTTTAAAGTGGCTTCTTAACCAACAGTGAACCCCCATCAACAAAAAATCCAATTTCCAGAGCATGGGCCACATATTTGGATCCTGTGCTGGATTCTACGGTAACACAATGACTTACACATTTTCTAGAATTGTGCAACTACGTTGACAGGAGGCACCAACAGTGATTACGCATATATAGCACTTGGATAAATGACATTCAGATACATGTCAGTCGCGTTTCAGCGTCCTTCTATTAAAAACGAATCAATTCCCATTTTATATATATATGCAACAAATTAATGCACTTACCCATCATGCGCGATTTTCAACTCCGTCACCTGTTTTCTGATACAAAGCCCATCTCTTCAATGTTACAATTTATTTGATTATCCGTCACCGCCCGCGGTTTTTTTTGTTTGTTTGTTTTTTTCACATGCGCAAATCAGTCTATTGTCTATGTCTACTGCATAGTTACATTTTAATTTTGCCAATAAAGGCTTTTTTGAATTTGAATTTGACATTTTATCTTTTTTGTGTGCCCTGAAAAATGGGCAAGGGTTGGAACAGGCCAAAATGAAATAATCTGATATGGGTCAGATATGTAAGTGCTGACTGGATCGATCGATCAATCAATCAATCAATCAATCAATCAATCAATCAATCAATCAATCAATCCAGAGAGAGAAATTTATTTATGCAGAACTGAAAGTTCAGTCAAACCTATAGAGCAGGACCTCCTGTGTAAAGTTGAATTCCCTATTTATTACAATGTTAGCCCCTCAAGTGGCCATTCTTAGCATGTTTTTACTGTATTGAATAAGAATGCATGAAAAAACAAACATGATTTAAAAAGCTGTGGGAAAACACCATTCTTGCACAATGCTGTAGACAGACATTGATAGCGAGACGTTATAGTCTAAGTGTGTGTTTGTGTGCAGGGAAAAAGGTAAACTCATTTTCACAATACAGGATGCAACAAAGTCTGTGTAGATGCCTTTTATATGCATGAAAATCAATGGAAGTAGGCTGAGGCATCTTGTCTCCATGCCAGATTAAAGCAGTTTCATCAGGGGGTTGATGTAATTTGTAAAGCTTGCTTCGCTGCTTTTGTGCTCAGGTTGGTTTAATGAAGCTAGCATCGTTTTCATTCAGTCCTCTCTTTGGATGTGCTCCTGAATGGCGTACAGTGTCTGCAAAGAACAAAATGTTTCTGAACTCTGACAAAAGGAAGGTTAAAGTCTTGTTTAAAGTGGCTGGGCTGTGTTATTATGAAAGACACAAGTGAATGAAGTCTCAGCTAAAAGATATTGGAGCCTTCTTCAAGCTACACACAGAGCAAACTATTATAACCCGCAGCTAAAACTAAACGCTGACAAACGAAGACTGTAATTGAAGTTCAGACTACAGCGGCAGTAGCAAACTGGGAGAAAGTCTTTGTATTGAATGGGTCTGAGATACCACACACTGGGAAAGCCATGCTGGGAACAGCTATGAATAGAACAGAACTAAATAAATCTGCTGTAGATAGCAGCAGGTAATAAGTAGAAAAGAGTTGCAGCTGAGAGGACTAAACGGACTGGTAGACCTTTGTGCTGTATTGCAAACTGTTTTCACAAGACTGACAAAGATGCACTGAATAATATTCAGTGTAAATATGTAGTGTGATAGAAGAGGCTAAAGAAGACTAGGTTCTAGTTGAGGAGGGTACCTTTTTATAGTAAGCACCTCTGAGAGAATGAGCATTTCAAATTAATATCAAACAGATGAAGACACCTCATCAAACGCACAACAACTTGAACACTAAATTGACCAACCCATGGTAAACTGAACCACAAAATTCCACAAAGTGTCCCATGAGCATGCAGAAAAACACGACAATGTGCGTCTTCTGGTCATTCTTGTTTACTTTTTGTCTAATGAACCACAAAAAGATATGCCACTTAGCAGAAAACATTGGCTCCAGTGAATTGTGTCCATTATTATTTATTGTTTTTACCATCTGTAACAAACGGTTGAGCATTAGACTGCCCTTTTCCAACAGTGTGTGTGGGTGTGTTTTTTTTTTAAACTGTTCAGTATTGTAGTTGAACTGTTTTGATAAACTAAAAGAAAAATATAAACAGTGTAGTGATAATTAATTAACCGGTTGCCAGGGAAATAAGTGAATATGAATTATTTTAAGCTAGCAATGGCATTATTTAACTACATGTAAGAAGATGTGTACAATGTGTTAACAAAGGCTCCATGCTAATAGCAGTCATGTGTTTAATAAGGACAATAACAGAATAACAAACAATTTGAAAATGATGATAAAATGTGTGTTACCTACTTATGTCAAATAATACAATTTTAGAATAGGAACATTTTGTTTCACGAAGTAACCAATATATTATCGGAGAGCAAAGTGACATTAATGCATCATTTTACTGCAAAATCCTCACAGAAAGAACACATTTTTATGCCACATTATTGTGTAGTTGGATATAGTAAGCAGTGTATCCATTTTTTATTGTATTATATTTCTACAGGTCACTATAAATACTATGTTCATTTTTCATGTCATGTCAATGATGTCAATCCTGGTGAAAGGCTTCTCCAAGCCCTCACTCTCTCACAGCTTCCATTTCCCTCCATTCACTGCATTGAGAGATATGTGAACCGCCCCACACATATACAGAGCAATTAGAGCCTGTTCAATGCATTGAAATCCCACTAATATATACAATTGTGCTCATTAAAGCAGCAAGTGCCAAGATCTGCCCAAGCCCAATAGCAGTCTGAAGCCAGGTTAAAGTATGATTTTGGCAAATATGGATGAACTATTAGAAAGGTGTACATTTAGCGGCACAGCTAATTAGAGAATCACCCAAACTACTTGCTACCCAGAATGGCTGGGTAGTCAGGCTACAAAAAAAAACTGTGAAGAAGCATGCAGACGGCCCCAATGCACTGATCTGATAAAGCAGGCATTAACCATGTGCTTTTAAAGAGCTCTGCTGTACTCATGATAAAGCTGAAGAGCACTGCATGAAGTAAATGTAAGTGTCCTACAGCAAACAATGATGTAACGGTAAAGTGGGTTTCAACACTAACTCACTCTTAATGCGAATTGATGAACAGTTTCGGGAGTGGTTTGAGAAAGCTGATAGGGCTCAAATTATGTGTTACTTTTTGTTGAAGGAACTCTTGAGTCTTGGACTGTCATTGTGATGGGAGAAAACCAGAAAGACTCCTCTCACTATCAGAACAAGCAGCCCTAATCCGTTTGAAGCTGCTTCAAGCCACTGTTCCTGTTTGTATTCCTACCAACTGCACAGTATCAGAAGCTAGAAAAAAAGCTCTTTCCAGCAGTGCTATTGACATTCTTCTGCCGCTACCAATACTTTTGGTACACATCATTAAACATCAGGGCCATTGCACTGGTCTGGTTTGCCTCCCCTGGGAGACCCCAGTCAAAAACCAATAGCGCTATAGGCCGTCTGCAAAGAAGCAATCTCTGTAAAACCTGGGTTTGGATTTGCTGTTGGATTGAGGCTGACCACATTTGCGTGATTGTGAGCTTGTTTATTTCTCAAAGTCTAGATCAGCAGAAACCACTTCACACTATTGATTAGTTTTAATACCTTCCTTGTCCCTGAAGACATCTATTTAATTACAAATCGACTTCGGGTAGATTTTAAATGCTTAAGGAGAAAATGGGGTTTTTAAGTATAGACAGAAATGAGTAAGAGGGGTTTCTAAATACAGGAAGGCCATACGAATGTCAGCAGTTTCAGTGAGGGCAGCGTTATAGCAGCTTGAGTTAGGGTGTCAAGGCAAAGCAGCAGACATCAAAGTATGATACTGTAATTGATTATTACAGCTCCAAATCACAGCACAGTGCCAATGTCAAACAAACAGATGCCAATGTGCACTACTATACTAGGAATACGTTTAGTATGATGTACATCCAATTGTGGGCTCGTCGGTTGTTTGGCCATCCTCATTCACGGAACTACAGTACTCCATGCATCATTTTCAGAACAGTCCTCAGTGTTGAAAATGGAATATACAAATTCCTGCTGTTGATGAGGAGTTTGCCTTTGACTGAAATTGGAACTGCTGAATTATCTAACAAGCATGTCTCTCTGGCTTGTGTAATGTATGATATTCTCAACCCCAACTTGCTTTCCAGTGCTTTAAGGATTAGAAATGCTTTTCTTGGGCTTCTCTGTTCTTTGTGTCTCGGTATGTGCGCTAGAATTTTTACTACCAGGTAGTAATTATATATGCTTACAGGTTTAAAAAGTAAACATGTATTTAAGGAACATTTCCCCTGGCAACAGCCTAAGGGGCTTTCCATGCACACACAAACTGTCCAGAACTGTCCAATACAACAGCAAACTCAAAGTTTTCTCCTAGGCCATTCTTACAAATTGAAACCATGCATTATGTTGCTTGTTGTAAATTAAAGCATGATGACCAAACACCTGTTTGGGCTTGGGCTGTTTCTGTGCTTTTTGTTTCCAATTAGATCACCTAAGGAACAAAAACAATGCAGCTCCATGGCAACATTTTAACAAGGCTAATAACAAGCAGCTGCATTATAGAACACTCAAGTGTGTGAACATTCTAGCTTCTAAAGAATATTTCGGATGTTGGCTCTTACATCTAATAATGTTTAAAGCAAACAATACTGACTCTTCTTGTAATATAATACAGGAAATAACTTGTGTTGCCTCTGACTGAGATGAATAACCTTGAAACAATCCATTGACTCAACAAGTACCCCTATTAGAGATGCCTTTACTGGCTATGGACAAACCACCTCTTCTATCCCTATTTGAAAATGTGTAGGTGAGCTTTTTGTTTTCGGAGACTAGGGCCAACCTGGCCTAAAACCCACACATACAAACAAATTCAAATGCAACAATTACAAACCTGTTTCAATATCAAATTGAAGAAGCAAATGATTTATGATGAGCACTACAACATATTCTTCTAGAGAATCGTAATACATAATTCATTCAGAAGTTGACATAATGATTTCAGACTCAATATTCAGAGTAATGAGAGTACAATTATATAGGCATCTCAGTAAAGTAATTAATTTTCACACTGACAATTTTGCTGATGGAGTGCTTGGAAGTAGCATTCAACGCTTTTGCACGGTCTTTCAATAGAATATTTAGGTGAAAGCAAAAATGCCCTACAGTATATAAAAATTGATGCTATTGATTTAATATGTACAGTCACAATGCAAATGGAATCTAAACTAAAATTCATAATGGTAAGACTTTTATAGATTAAAAATGAAAAACGCCCTTGTCTCTTAATGATTTTGCAGGTTTTAAATACATAAATACAGTACTTATGAAGCACTTTTGCTAGCATCACTACATATTACTGCATTATTTAACCACAAGGTGTACTGTCAGACATTTACAGCAATAAAAAATATTTGTATTGTGTTTACTGCAAGATAATTTGATGTTTCTCCATCCATTAATAAGGAACTTCATGCTGGTATATATATTTACTTTAATCACATTGTCAATAGGGGTTTGAAACCACACATGGGCTGATTTAAAAATCTTTATTTAATTCTGTTTTTATTTGGATTGTTCTTCCCTTTTGAACATGGTAATCATATTTGCATATGATAATCACAATCACACCTTAGAATCAATAGAAACAGAGCCACATTTGTTCATTCGATGAGTCGCCACATTCACTGTGAGCAATTTTACAGCCGTGTCTATTAATATCAGCAAATCATATTCTGTGGACAGTAATTTATTGAACATGTCGGGTACATGTCAAGAAGTTAAGTCGAGGCATTCTACACATGCCTGGGTTGACCTGTATGGTCATATGTAATATCTCACTGCCTGCGACAACAGTCCCTATTGCAGGTAAATACAAACAAGCATTATCTATGGCCTCTGTAGTTACAGATCGGCTTGCACCTGGTTATGTATTTAAAGTAGTAAACAATGTGGTGTCTAGGAGGCATTGAGAGTCTATTGGTGTCTATTTGGCCTCCAAGCCATGGAACTAAGACACACAAACCACTGCATTCCTGAGAGAGGAGTAAAGTGGGTTCTTATCTTTCATCAGGGCTATGATAACGACCTCCCAGCATGTTCAGACCTGACTTCATTAATGTCATTTAAAGAGCATTAATGATAAAATACATTTAGCAATAAAGATCACAAGAGATATGATGACGTCTCTTGCCGCAAGTTTACTCTTTATGCAGTCACTCAGTTTATTCAGTGGGTGCAGCCCATTTAAATTCTGTATGATTATAGTGACTTCAAGAGTTCTTTATAGGAAAATATATATTAAAGGCTAGCTTTGTTCTTTCACTGGTATTCCAGTAACACAGTCAAATAAAAATAAAATAAATAAATAAAATAAAAAGATTATCGTGGTATGTACCTTAGTGCTTTGGAGCACGTAATGGATACAGCTTCCCACTTGAGATTTTATTTGACTAACAAAACAGAAAACAGGAATAAGAAAGGGAGCAACCTAATATTCTGAATTCCTGGGGAATGAATCTGCTAGGAATAGGAAAAGGATCCACATGAAACTTATGTTAGGTTGAAAATATTTTGGTATGGTCACATGGTTTATTTTGTGTGTCAGTATTTTTAAGTACTATAAAAATGGAGAAGGCTTTAACAAAATAGTCTGAAATAGTTCTGAACATATATACTATTCTATATCTAATGCTGTCATGCATTAGCCATTAAAGGGGATATGCAGATATTCTAAGGCAGATTAACCTTCTCTGATCAGGTATGAAAGGAAATGGAGACAGGCTGACCTTTCTAATTTCATTAAACTGATACGAAGGAGAATATGATTTGATAATTACAAGGCCAGGGCCAGGAGAGGAAAGAGTCTTCCCACACATTCAACCAATAGAATTGGAGCTACTGCCAGTGAACTTTCGATCCAGTCAGTGAATCGAAAAACTGTTACATTTACAGGCAAACTGGGATAATGCAGCTATTGGGGTTTCGGATTAAAAAAATTAATGAGTAGATTAAATGATGTGTTGTTTTTTTGTTTTTGTTTTTTTTTTAGATCACAGCAAACTGATAAAGACTCCAGGATATCAGAATGCAGATTTAGAATCTTTATTCTGAGACACTGTAGTAAGCTGTAAATATTGATTTAACACAAATCAAAGCCTCTCTATACCTCATGCTGGTTGTCTTACCTATTTAAAATAAAAAAAAAAAAAGATCCTTTCCTCAGCATTTTGAACACAGTCATTAAATGCATAACTGTCAGCTCCCTGTTGGTTTTGGTTTATACAGAACTTGTATAGTGGTTAAAGTCTAAGAAGATGGCTGAAAACAATTCAAAGTACGTTTTAAAGCATAAATAATTGACAACATTTAGTGACCCATATTAAAAAGCACTATAACAACAATTAAATAAATGTTACTTAGTCATAATATACATCAAAGGTTGTTATCTAACTGTGGTTCACTGTGCTTTGTAAATTGTTTGAAAATTGTTTTTAATTGCACTGTATTTGTTTTCCTTCTCTCTACAAGAAAATAAAAACAAAATCGGTGCCGTTAAATCTTTTTGCCCTTTATTGCAAGTGAAGTCTTTTTTCTGACATAAATTAAGTTCCAGTTCTCATCAGCGAAATCATAACATTATGCCTCTAGTCACAACACCGTGCCCTAGTTCCAGCACAACCCCCACGGAGCCAAGCACTGTGCTCTGAAATCCTACTCACTATCCCACAATCCTCTACTCACGAACAGCATATCACCATCTACCAAGGCCAGTGCTCTCATCCTGTCTCGGTATATTCAGATATCTGGCACTTAGATAATAATTAAAACACTACACGCAGTACAGCGTGTACTTGAATCTATAGAAAACAAGGAGAACATTGAAAGTATAAAGCGAAAGCCATCTGATTTGGTATATAACACAGTGATTAAATCATAATGAACAGATATATAAAAGTCATACACCACAGCTTTGGCACATCTATTCTATTGCTTGGGGTCGCTCGGTTAGTTTATTGCTTGTATGCATTGTGTTAAATGTTCTCTTACCATAGTGTTGTGCATTATATTTATTTATCTTTATGCTTTCCTTTATTGTGTATGTGTATTTTTGGACAGTATTGGATTTTATCCACATAACAGGGGTTTACCACCCCTGCTAACACAACAGTGCCACTGGGTCTTTATATTAGCAAAGTTGAAGACAAGTGTATTTACACCACCCACGACTTCCTAGACCACCTGTCATTATACAGAGACCAAGCTATGCTTAGTTTTGATGACAGGCAGTTGACATGGCAACAAACAGGCTGTTTTTGTTCTTGAATGTTAGACAGTCTTTTGAGATTCCAAACTACCACTAGTGTCTCTCAATGCACATGTACAGCTACGCAACTGGCTATGTGCAGCTCATTTCACTAGTCATTTTACAAATCCATACAACGTGTTGTATTTGTAGAAACTGGAATGTCGTACTCATTTATGAGTTAGGACTAAAAGCACAACTGCAAGTCATCCCTGGTGCATTCAAACACTACCAATTTAGTATCTAAATTTAGCCTGACAGGCGTTTTAGTAAAGTATACTCCTGAGAGAGAAAGGGATACCTGGGTATGACCTCGATCTACTTGCAGAGCTGTGAGATCTGAAAGTAGTGAAATTAGGTTACGTTTCAAGCAGCTTCGTGACAAAAGCATACATTTTAATTATAGGCTTGTCTACAACATTGGTACAGTCTAATTTAATTCAGTATAGTGAAAAAATCACATATGTTAACCCTGCTCATGGAAATCGGATTCAAATGTCTGCAACCACATATATATATATATATAAACCCATGGGATGGCACCATCAGAAGGACACAATGCATGAACAACAGATAAATAAAACAAAAGCAAACCGCGAATCATGTCAAAGTATGCAGAAAGTCTACGGACACTGCAGTATGAAATGTGTTGACATTTCAGCCTTCTTATTAAAAGTATGTTCAAGGTCATCATCAAGTAATCAAATCCCGCAATCAAATAAACATATATGCAATTAACAGAAAGCAGGCGAGCTAGAACTATCGCTGTCAGAACGAGGACCGTTTAAACCGCAGTCCCCTGCGTTCACTTGAAATGAAGACAATCAAATAAGAGTCCGCTCCGCTGGCTTGCACATTCGTTTTTTTTGTTTGTTTGTTTGTTTTATATCAGCCACCTCAAACATACTGTATCTGGGTTCTGTCTCATGCAATATTAAATCTCCAAAAGGAAATTAGTTAAAGGTAGTTTTTCAGACCAGACCAGACCAGCATGCACTGCAATGGATGGATCTTGCATAGATTAGAATTTAGAATTGACTTTTACGTGCAGCTTGCAACCACACATCCATGGTTTACGGTAAGCCTGGTCCCCCTCAAATAAATAATGCTAAAGTTTGATCCATATCCCATCATTCAACGGTAATATTGAACATGTCAGCCTTTCATATTAGTTGATTATGTATGTCGTTTTCGAAAAGTTAAACAGAATACTTCCACAATGTATTCTGCCTATTATTTGCTAACATGCAAGTCTTCAAGAGTTAGAGAGGAGAGGTGAGGATTTTGCTACCTTCTGCTGTCCCTTACAGTTTTCAGTGCCCAAAACGAGTTTTGTCCTCCAATTATAAATACCATTTGTTTTGTGCTGTTTTGGGAGATTAAAATGTTCAAATTATAAATCATTTAAGCTTAATTCAAGACAGATAACAGTTTATTATTATTAAATAATAATAATAATAATAATAATAATAATAATAATAATAATAATAATAATAATGTTTATTTAGTTAAATCGCTTAAGCCAGGTTTTAATTAAACTAGTAAATAGTTATTTCTATGAAGATCGTGTACTAGGGATTCGTATGGAGTAGATTTTGTTTGTATCGAAAATCTTTTTTCTCCCTGCATAGTGCGTTTTCAAAATTATGACGGGCTTATATCAGTGTAACATTATTTTCTTACCCTCCGTAGCCAGGACAGGTTGCAATAAAAATAAAACCATTCCAATTGTCATCAAACACTTTGTGATCATTCCGAGAAGGGCAGGTGTCTTCCAGTTCTTCTGAAAAGGGCACCCTGTGTCGCTAACAGCTATCCACAATCCATAGGCTCTGTCCACTCCATAGAAATCCGCGATGCAAAAATAGTTATGTGCACGCTTTAAATTAAAAGCCATTTGTGTATCCAAAACAGATATTGCCTCCGTTGTTCTATAAAATGCATTTGATCACTCCAAAAAAAAAAATGGACAGAAAATTAAAACATCAATCAGTTCCTCCTAGCTAGCATGCATTTAAGCAGTGCTATGAAAAAAGCTAGATCTGTATGTATACGATCTACATCATTCTGCCACTGCAGGAGGAGGGTGTATTATTATTGGATGTAATATTGAGAAACGCTGCTCAGTTTTTGTTTTTATCCAGGTTTCAGCCACCAAAGGTGTGGTCAGCGGCGTCCCTAGTTGCTGTGGGATGCAAGTGTTATTGCAGTTAGAACGTCATTTCATTAAAAAAAAAAAAAAAAAAACCGTACTGGGCTCAAAGGTTGAATGCGAAAAGTAAGAGTGGTGTCAGGTATCGTTTCTGCAAGAAAGTACGATAAGGCGACCTCTGGTGGAATGTAGTCTGCTACTGCACTTCATTAGACTCACTTTACCACACGGGCTACCGAAGAAACCAATAAAGGCTAGGAATCAATACTGTAGTTAACTTGGTTATCGGAATGTCAGCTGTAACTGCATAATCAGCTTCTCTTGTCGCAGCTCTGTTCTGTTCTGGATTGTTTAAAACACTGTCAATACTTGAACTGTCTCATGCACCACATACATTTTACAGACCGCTGTTTCTATGATTGTTCCAAAAATGATGATTATGTATAACAAATTAATATTTTCTGTCTATGGATTATTGTTTTTACTGGATAAAAGCATGGTCCACAAACATGTAGACATTTGAAGAGAAAGAAGTTGGGATTTAACTGTGTGTTTCATAAATGTTAGAATATTGTATCTTCACTTTACCTTCAACGTGATTACAAACCTAGGACGGTTTCCTGGAATACAAACAGTATCTGCTTTGTTGAGATTACCTCCATACTAAATATAAATCAGCAGGCAGGTAGCAAGCACACTGTCAGCCCCAGGACGTTTTTGTTGTTTCTTTAATGACATCTGTTTTTCAGCCGTTACAAGATCACAATTTGTGATAGACTTGGTAAAGGAGGGTCACCAAGCTACAGCAACTTATGTTTAATGTATCCCATTTTCAGTTACCATTAAGAAGTTGGCCAAATCTACTGCAGCGGAGCAGATACTGGCAAAAAAACAACAACTTTCTACCACCACCTAGTGGATACATATAGCAAGTGCATTACTTTAATGTCTTTAAAAAAATGTGGTTTTTTTGTATTCTTTATTTGCATAATCACTTTGAAACACTTTAAGGTGCACTTGTGTTGAAGATAAAATCAAGATTTACTATTTTCCATAAACAGCATGTATGTAGATGCATTTGCAAGATGTTCAGAATTGGAAGATGAAAATGTGATCTCTAGGCCTCTAAAAGCTCAATGTGAAACACTAATAATTTTCTCTCTTTCTAATATATATATAAATAATTACAAACACAAACTCAACCACTTGTTCATCAATGAAATAACATAACACATCATTTGCTGCAGCAATAGATATTTTAATTCAGAGTGAATGTTGACAATAATACACCATAAATTCTTATGTTGACACTCACCAAAATAGTCACCTGGAAAACCCGCTTTTTGTGACAAAGTACAGAAGGCTTGGTCACATTTAAAATCACTGAGAACTAGAGAGAAATACTATCGCAAACTGTAAGAGACATTACATCCATAAACATTTTCCCAGTCCTTATATTGTAAATATTGCACAGTGCAATTGCTAGATGGCAAACTAGTGTAGCATAAAATCAAAAGCTAAAAACTTTAAAATTAAAGCGCCACAGAATCTACAAATATTAAAACAGTAACAGTTCAAACTTACTAAAACCAAGCCTACATTGCTGTTTAACTCTAAACAGATTGTTCTATAACTTGCAGTGTGAATTAACTTGTGATAAAATTATCATGAAACACATAATTAGAAGCAATCAAAACAAGTAATTAGGACTTAGAGTAGCACATTTAGACCCTGAACAAAACGTAAGCATCTCTGAAGGTATACCACCAAATCAGATAGAAAATAATCCGCCAAACAAAATGAAATATTTTATATGGAAGTTAAAAACTGCAGTGTTTGGTTGTTTTTTTTTATTATTTATTTTTTACAATTAAATTCTTTCAAAATAGAAAATGTTAAAAACAACATCGATTTTTCAAATGGCGAAATTGGTAGATTAAATGGAGTTCAAATCAAACTGATTTCATGAAAATTTTAACCAAAATAAATACATTTAGCTAACATGGACATTTTGTGCAGGCATATTTGCTGGTAAGTTATATTACACAGGGATTGAAATACTGTTAACTGTACATGCACATTGGAACAGGCTGGAAGAAAATACATACACACCTGCCTGATTCAATGCATTTTTATATATAAATCCACTACCATAAGACCTCTTTGCACTAGCGCTGTTAAACTGTTTCCATGATGCCAACTACCGCTCTGGCCCCTTTGTTGCAGTGTGAAGTACAGTAATGCTCAAAGTTTGGCATTTTGATGAAATGTATTTACAAAAAATCTATTATCTTTAAGTTCATGGCTATTTTTCAATGGTGAAATAAAATAATAAATTATATATATTATATAGGATTCATTTGTCCATGAGCTCCCCTGATGCAATATGCTGATGGTTTAATCCCTGTGTGGATGCAACCCCAAGGAGGAAGGTGCTACAGTATGTGGCGACAGCCATTATTATGTGCATGGTAAGTGGCATGGCCCGATCCGGGAACTGTTTGCACATCAGTATTTCGATCCCTGGTACAACTATGAAGGAACACGATAAAGCAATTTTTGGTCAAGCTACCACATCAAGTGGCTTTATACATTACCATTCATTTTATTGGATTACTCTCTTATAACCCTACACTGAGCTCCACAACACCCCGCTGTCATCCGGGAGAATAGGCAAGCAGAGCTTCAGTCTTTTGAACCCCTGATGTCAGCACAGCTCCTCAAGGCACAACCACAGTGTGAAATAGCACTGTCCTCACAGTAATAAGGAACTGCAGTGGTCAAGAGGGCTTCTCAAAAAGGTTGGGTATATAAAAGCAAAATTAGGACTCTCAATTTGGTTTTCTTAGCCACCACTGAAGAGACTCTCCAGACGAGATAGCACAAAATTGCCACTGAACTGTTTAAAAGGACAGATAGCCATGTTGAATGTCTTCCGACACTTTCTTAATTTCTGTGTTAAAACACATGAGAAGAAATATTTTAGGGATAGAAACAAATTGCAAACAAAATGTCACGGACAATGGTTTGAACAGAACACTGCAATTTCAGTTCCAAGTAGAAAAAAGGGCTACTTAATAAACCTCCCGCAGCCCTTCCCAGATTAGCTTATTGACAGTTATACAAGTGCTGTTTAGTGGCATATTAAACATATGTGATCATGGCTAGCCTTTTTTTTTTTTTTTTTTTTTTTTACAACTTTGTACTATAAATTTTAGTTAATGTACTCGGTTGCAAAACTGCATGTTAGTACACAATTGCTTTACTGAAAAAAAGTTAAGTCAAATCTGCAAGCTACAGCTCAACATGTCTACACAATGCTAATATGATAACATTACAAAAATTAAGTTACATCAAGACATCCATTTATATGCAGTGATGAGCTCAAAGTTAATGAAGATAAATACTGATGCAAAAAAAAATTAAAATACACACACCCCAAAAATATAACAAATGCAACTAACTTCCATCATTTGCAATACAGTAGTCACAATGACACTCCAAACATTAAAGCAAAAATTAAATTAAAAAAACCACTTCAGGTAATTAGACTTACAGAAAGAAGAACACTAAGAAAGTACTAAGTAAATCACCTAATTTCACAGCTATTTGAAGTGGCAATAATTATATAGCAGCTTATCTATGATACATTCAAGATAAATGATACAAAGTATTCGCCCAAGAGTTTAACATAGCCTTAACCTCTTTAATTAATACTTTTTTATTATTATTATTTTTTTATTTTTATTTACCCCATCACTATAACTATAGTATACTTTATGTCTATGCAAAAAAATAGCTACCTTGCTCAGGAAATGGATGACAAAGTCTTTGGTGCTGCAAAAGCAACTTGACGCACATACCAGCAAACAAAAAAACATGAAAAAAAAACAGCATATATTTTTCTCCCTGACGGAATGTATAAAATAAGCAGTCGACACCAACAAGCTTAAACAAATGGTATATTAAAGTAAAAACAGATAAAAACTATCACATGCATAAATGAGAAAATTGCACACAAAGAACTCGCACCTTGTCAAGCTTCAGTACTAAATATTCTATTACTATATATATATATATATATATATATATATATATATATATATATATATATATATATATATATAATCTCAATCAAATACTGCATGGTTTGCTCAAGCTAAGATGAATCCATATCATAAAAATCAATTAGCTATATTTGCATTGTTTCTTTATAGTCAAAAGCCATGCCCACCACATTTCTAAATATTTCAGAAAAACCATTAAAAATCAGCAAACATGAAAACAAATCAACACCTATTTAGATTGTATTGCAGTTTCATTAAAACAGTACAAATACTGTTAGTTAAGTGTATACTAAATAGAAATTGATTATCAAATTGTAAGCAATACCCAACACTTGCTCTTTACACTAGATCATTCGGAAAACCTGAACAGCAAAGACCTGCTACAGCAAAGCATGCTGTTCTTAGTAAAGGAAAAGTTCGCTACTCCTCAAACTTACCACGCCAAACCCAAAATAAGCTTTAGTCTCGCTCTCTCTATATCTATATAGATATACAATAACAATCAGCAGATTGGAATTTCAAGTGCTGCAGTCCATTACATTAATATAAGTAGTAACATTAACAACCTCAAATATTTAAGGCACTATGGGTGGGAACAATTTACAACGAGCTGAGATTCTTAGGACAACAACATTAAGAGCAACATCTAGGAAACTTTCCGTTTTGTTTTCGCCCATGCAAGGAGAACACATGCAGTGTGAAGAACAGCCTTTCAGATAAGTGACTTGACATTTAAAACACCAAAAGACACAAGAAAATAAATAGATTACGAGTATGCTGTGGACGCTCTGTTGCTCTTTACACTTGTATACTGAATGGCTTCACAAATGAAGATGTGTCTTGCACAAGTTAGAAGGCGATATATAAAAATAGTAGGAGAGAAACTAGGCTTCCAATCCCATAATTCAACTGTTAAAGAGTAACAAGTTCTGATGAGAAGTATATCAAATGTCAAAACACATTAAAAGTGAGTTTTCAATTATTTTTAAAGCTCAAAAGTTTAAATTGCACCCAAGTCTACATGATTCACAAAAATATTTTTATTTTATTTTATCTGTTGTGCCATGGCTAGAATATATTAGAACACCATGTTTTTCTCTTAATCTTACCAAACCAAGCGTTTATATGCTAATGCACCCCATGGACACTCAAATGTAAGGGTACTGGCTAAGTTTTGTTGGGCTTAAAGGGAAGCCGGTGTAGGCAGGGGAAGCTGTGATGTATGAATGAGCCGGGAATATTGGTTTGAACTGGTTCTGGTGGATGGTAGGGGAAGGCAGCAGGCGATGGTTGATGCCCACAGTTACTTGGTGAACAATGCCATTGGGATGGGAGATACTGTAGGTTGCCGGCTGCATTACAGGCCTTGTAGTACATGGTGAAGCCAAGATGTGGGCGACAGGAGCTGCAGTGCAAAGTGGTGGAGGGTAGGGTAAAATCGGTTGGCCCCCAAATTGAGTACTTCCAGCCAGGTGAGGGTGAGCTGTACTGTGGCTGGGGCTCCCGTGAGGCAGCGTGAAAGTGTGACCATGTATTGTGGGAGGGATATACGCCTGCTGTCTCCTGTGGCCGTAATTTCCATTCCATTCCTGATGGCAAGAACCATAGTGCTGAACCTGTTCAAGAACAATTCAGATTGGATTTGTGTTAAAATAAGTTGAATGACAGGCTTAGTTTTTCCTTTTTGTTCTGACATGAGTTAATACATGATCCATCAATAAAAACAACTTTTTTTTTTTTTTTTTTTTAACTGAAATTAAAATGTATTATTAAAAAGTAATGTGAAAAATATAACAGAGATACAACTCATTCTTCATTAAACATGCTGTGACATTTCTTAATTGAAAAATAGTAAGTAATTATTATATAAATAATATACATATACAAGATAAATCATTGCTGGAATACAACATACTTGTCCAAAGTTCATGTGCTGTTGCTGGAATGCTGATGTCATTTTTTGCTGACGGTTAACTGCTGCAGAGTGGTGGTTTAATCTGGCAGGAGCGGAGCGGCCCTTGAATAAGGACTGACACGTGGTATCTAAGACTAAAAGTAGGGTCATATTAGTTGTGAAATTACACACTTTTATACAACTCATTACCTCTCTGTAGAAATCATTTCTTGAACAGGGACCCTGACAATAAAAACAATACTATCTACAGTTCATGTTTTTGCTACTTTTAAGAATTTAAATAGACAATTCCCTTTGTTGATCATTAGGGTCAGAAAATGTCCATATCTATGTAACACTTCCCTTCTGACGTGACAGAAACAGTTTATTTACCTGTATTTGCCACCCGCTCATCAGCAGTTGGGTTATTGTTTTGCACTCTCATTGGCGGCACCACCATGGTGCGGACAGCTGGCTGGATGGTCTCTGCGTCCTGCGGAGCTCTTGCTTCAGTGTTTTGGTTGGTATCTCCCAGAAACCGGCGCTCCATGAACGGACTATCGTTCTGTCCTGAAGAGTCAGATGCAGGGGAGCCGTCCACAGTGTCACAACCACTTTCTTGCTCATCATCAGACATGCTGGAACGTTCAAAGAAAAATAAATATAAAATAAATCTTTTCAGAATTTCTGTGTGTGCGCCTGCAGTGTGGTAGAACAGTGCTATCACAGTGACTGCTTGTTCTAACCACAGTCATTGGTGCACAAAGAAAATCAAATTCAATATGAGCAAGGATATGCCATTGTTTATTATATGAGGTTTAAGAATACTTTAAGCATGATAAAGCAAAAACCTAATGCTAGAAACTCAGTGCTCTATATTAATTCTTGGGTGTTTCTTCATCCCCCAGGTATAACTTAATGTCTTATTTTTAGTTTAAAAAACTGTTCCTAATGAAACACTTTACCTGTTTGGCCTTTTACAGGGGGATGGACTAGACTGGGCAGAGTTTGATGAACTGGTGCTCAGGGTGCTGTCAGGACTACTTAAAGAACACACACGGTCAATGTTTAGTGTGCTCTGACAGGCTTCACAATCCGGGCTGCCTTTACATCTAGAAACAAGAAGGGAATTCAATAAAGTAACTTGCAACAAATATTGTGCATTTTCATTGCTTAAACTGTCAGTTTAATTCAGCAAGTGCTGTTGGTTTAATTGCAATTTAAAATTATGAAACAAAATGAATAAATACGCATAAATATTAGGGTCTGCACTGTGGTGGTACTGCAAAGCAGGTGCAACTGACTGCATGAAGCCAAGTAAGCCAAATCCTAGCACAATAGGATCTTTATCTGTTAGTACCCAAATGTGATATATATAGTTTTTTTTTTTATAACAAAGTATACAACTACCATGATACACAAATACATGTAATATAATGCATTACATGGTGGGAAGAAAGGGGTCCACCCAGCTGTTGGCTAAATACAATGCACTGGAAAAGACTTGAGATCCCTATACTCACTCTCCCAAAGAGTGTCTCTGTGCCACCTCCTCGTCATCTGTATCGCTGCTAATGGAAATGACGCTGACCACAGGACTTGGAGAGTCAGCAATGATGATAGTCCGACGTTGCTTGTTAGAGATGGCCAAGTCAGAGTCCTGCACGACCGACGCCTTGCAGCAGCTCCTATCCTCTCTCTGTGGGCTGCCATTGTTCTGTCTTTCTTCTATACAACTTTCTGCTTCATCATTCTTTACATTGTCTGAAATCTTTGGAGACAGGCGTACCGAGTTCTGGGTATTGCTGTTATGGAAGAAATTACTCCTGTAAAAAAGCAACACACATCTGTGGGAACCAGTCGAAGATGAAGAAATACATGTGGCAAATCAGACATTGGGATCTTAACATTTATATACAAAATAAAGCAAAACGCACACAAAAATCAACAAAGAACTCAAACTTTATTTTAGATCGTTATGTCTATTGCGTCCTTACTTACCTGTTCTGGCAAGGTTTATTTCTTTTGTTAGCAGCTGAAGGTTGAGGCCATACAACATGGGCAATGCCTATACTTATTGGCTGGTGGGTGGGCATAGCCATTTGGTTGGTTAAAAGAGGTTGTGGCATCATGGAGTTATAATGGTTGCCATGGGGGTGTACATTTCTGTAAGAAAGAAGAATGGTCAGGTTTCACTTTCAGATTTTCACAACAATTACATTATTTTGTATTTAAGTATTAATCATTTCTAGCATTTTTTTATTTATTAATTAATTAATTATTATTATTATTATTTTTTTTTTTTAAATAAACCACCACAAGACTACATACCCCCAGTCTCCTAGTCTCTGTGGACCCGCCACATTGTCGGATGGCAGTGCTGTTGTGGAGGGAGCCACAGGAGTTATTTGCTGCCAGGCTGGTACCAGTATTTGCCGAGTTCGATTGGACCATGTCTGCTGAAACATACAATACATTCAAGTCAGCTGTTTCCTTAAGCTCCATTATTATATCTGCATACCAAATTATAATGTAATCTCTTTCACAACAACGACATGGTGAAAAAGATATACACTCACCTGAGTGATAACTCCTGGGCGAATCTGTAAGGGTTGTATTGCTGGGGCTTGCGTCACCAGTGGCACAGTATTTTCCATTCTGACAGCATATGCAGCAGGCTTGTTTGGGTTAGTGGGAATTCCCGCTAAAATGTGAACGACAACAGCTAAATATTGAAATAGTTAGTGTATACTATACCTTCGTAAAAATCTACAGCACACACATTGAATGAATCTTCAGTTTGGCACCTAAAAACTAAAAAATTTGTTTGGTATGAAGTATCGAAGTTATATAGGATAGGTTAATTTTGTGCTGTAATTGAAGTTAGGGGTCATACATGTTTATCTATTTAATGTTATCAAAGCTTCTATTTCACCATTAAAATTATTATCTTCCTTATCTTAAACGTATTTCGGACCAAAACAAAAAACAGCATATTCCATTTTACCTTGGATGGCCGGGGGACACAGGATCAATGTTTGCTGAAAAGAATCATTGCACCCAAACTGAGCAGTACCCGTCTGCAGCGACATCCCGCGGTGCATCACAGGTGGTGCTAAAGCCTGCAACAATCAAAAGAGGATGAGCATCAACAATGATCCAAAAAATAAATGGCTATTCATGCCACTTTAAATTGTATATTGTACAGTTTAGCCGGTGCACTCCATAAAGTCTCATAACCAAAGGGAAAAAAGGTGTTAAATATATACCCACTAGGTGGCATCACTGCTTCACCCAAATTATTACATATAAATTGAAAAGCAAGTATATACTGACAACCTTTAAGAAATATGCCTGTTGTTGGACCAATGCCTTACTAGGTTAATGTGTACTAATTCTTCAAGAAATCATGAAAATAGTAGGCTTAACCTCAACCATTTTTTAGGGGTAATGATCTGATCTCAGACAATAATGCTTAGTCTCAGAAAAAGACAATAGTAAAAGACTAAAAATAAGGCATACAAGGTCCAACTGGCAGGCAGCCCTACTCATTTCATGACACATTATAAAAAAATCTAATTAATTTAAATCCATGACTGATTACAATAGGCATGGTTGTCACAGTCATTTGGAGAAAAAGATGATTAAATAGTAAAACTACATTTTAAATAAAAATTTAAACAATGCTGTCTGATGATCAAGATATCAAGAGGCTATAGCTGTCACAGACAGATTGCCTTTATTTTACATGCTGGCCATATAATTAGTGTGGAGTTATTCTGGCGTATACCAACCAGACCAGAAATGCAGTAGTACTGCACACTGTTGAAGGAAAACAGTTACAAATACCTGTATCTGACTGCAATTGTGTGTCTTCCTCAAATCAGTGAAAAAAAAATGTATGTAGGAAGTGACCAAACAATTACATTACTAAGGAAGTGTTGGATGATAGCATGTTGCAGTTCTGTTTCTTTTTATCTTCATTGTAAAGAGTCGTATGTACAATTTTTTCAAAGAGTGAACAGAGGCATAGGGGAAGATGTAACTAGTAAAAGGTTTTAGGCTCAGCTCTAACCACTAAACAGTATTTCACACGCAAAATGAAACATGATCCCAATGCTTACTTGAGTGTGGACAGGGCCCATCTTATTAAAAGCCAGAGTCAGGTTTGCTGTATTGCCGGAGGTGACTGGTCTCATGAATGGTGTCTTGTTGCGATTGCTTAGATCGTATGTGTTTGACCGTATTCTGCAAACATCCATTACATGAAAACATGAATTGACACTAGGGGGGAAAAAATAAAAATAAAAAAAACAACATTAACATTTCTGTGTAGCACAAGTCAAATGAAGAAAAAAAAAAAATTAAAACAAGAAAATAGAAACAGCAGCATAATACAATGTAAGAATGGTTTTATAACCCCTCTTCCCCCCCACACACACACTTTAATGTAATGAAAATGAAACCACTATTTTTACTCACATAACAATTAGAAATGAGTAGTTGGCTCAAGGGAACCTTCATAGCCTTTCTTTAATTCCTTATACCTTATTAATTATAGTATGCAACTTGTCTTTTGCAATTGTGCAAAATAATCAATTGGCAAAAAGGGTGAAGTTTCTAACTCCATAAGGAGAAATCTATTTTTTATTTTTATTTTTTAACGCTACCATCTGTGCTTCCACTGGGTAGTTGGAGGAATCAAGCAGAAAACAAAACACATTCTGAGCAAAAACTTGTAAACAGGCTGCAAACAGGATATCCAATTGCACAAATAAAATTATCCAGAAACCTACTGGTTGCTATGAGGAAAGTCTAAAAGGTGATGCATGGTGACAAAAGGGTGGTTCATGCTGTCTGCCGGAGTCATTCTTTTATCTGCGTCAATCAACAACATTTTCTTCAACAAACTGACAAACTCTCTGCGGTCTGCCTTCTCTGCTAGCAAGTCACTTCCTTCTAAATCCATGACCATGTTCACCTGGCGAAAGAAGAAACGATGATTATTATTATTATTATTATTATTATTATTATTATTATTATTAGCAAGCAAGCAAGCAAGCAATCAATCTATACCAGAGGTAGAAAGAAACAAATCATGAAGTAAAATGGATCTGGCCAGTGGTTAAAGCAATGGCAATATTGGCAAGGAAGGGCTGTAGGTTCACGCCTATACAACATATAGTATAACACACTGTAGTAATTGCCAGCTTCCACTCAAAAAACACCCATAGCCATCTATTCACTTACATGCGCAACATCATCCAAACAGCTGAAGATATACTTCCTGGCTTCTTTTGACTTCATCCCCGTCTCTGTCTCATGCTCCTCTGTTGTCTAAAGAAACATAAAAAGTTTAACAAGGGTAAATGGCCAATTTCCTTGGAACAGTAAATTACAATAGCCTGAAGGGAATTGAGGGGCATGTTATTATGAACTACTGTGCTTGGAATAGAACAGCTGTGGCTTAAAACCAAGCAGAATAATAAGTTTGGTGATTCAATTCCAAGCGGCAGAAGCAGAGTGAAGATTTTAAAATATTATAATAAGGGCTTCTGTTTTTTGTTTTTTATTAATTGTATTTTTCGGTGCTTATTTTTTAAGCTATTTTTTAGTTTTATGTAAATCGTTTTTCGTTTTTTATATACTGTATGAAAAGAGTTTTCAGTTACTTTCCAAAATACTTGAACATTTTTTTTTTGTGTCAAAATATGTATAGTAGTAACTCGACAGTACTTGCACACTTAAGTTGTACCTTCTTTCGTTTGCAGTCTTCCACAACGAAATCCCTATGGTCATGGGCACATTCTTCTGGGGTTTTTGTGTGTAGGCATTTTTGTACATTTCGCCACAATTCTGTTTTAAATTATCTGTATCTTAACTGTAATACAGCTTTAAATCCCGCCTCCATTCCTGATTGTAATCTTGTTTTAAATCTTGCAAGCAGAGTCTCCAATAGAAATGTAGGAATGTGCTGTCACTCAGTAGATGGGGTGGGTCACAAGTCAGGAAGGCGGGACATTGCCCAGCACTAAGAAATGTATTTATTATTATTTTTTATACCTCCGGTGTTTATTGGCTATCCACCGATTTCATTTGCTTTGTATTGGGGGCGTTTTATGGGGTTTTATCAGTTAAAACTGAAAATCAGAAGTCCTAATTATAATGCTGACAGCCAAACGCAGGATAAAGCAGCTTCTAGTTTTTTTAATTTGGAGATACTTTAAAAAAAGTACCTTACCTTAAGTCTCCATCTTGAATATGGTGAATCTGACTCTCTACAAAAAAACCTTGATGTCTTCGTCCCCACATTCAACACCTGGTCCCCAGGTAACCCTTGGGTCTGAGAAATATATCGAATCTGGGGGGGAGATGTGTAAAAAAAAAATGGGTTCGTTAGAATGGGTGAACATGGATTAGCTGAACAGACCTCATGAATGATTCAACCACGTGCTTGAACTATAACATGAATATTTTCAATGAGGCTTTCTAATCCGCTCTCATTTCAGTAATATATGCCCCGTGACAACTGCCATCCTTAGCATCTTCAAACAAAAGCTGCAAAATAATTTCATTTATATATTAAAAGGTTTTGTTGGAAAAGGGTTTCTGGATTTAGGACATTGACAGAAACTCGTTATATCTATAATGACAATTCTAAACTGTATATACAATTAGGAGAGCTGTAAAATGGAAACAAGCTAAATAGGCATGCTAGCGATCTGCAAATAGCAGCTACACGTTTTATTAGCTCAAGGCAAGGCATTGTGCCATTTTGACGCTGGTGACATCAAAGTGTTAGAATGAACCTCCATTAGCAACATTCTGTGAGCCTGTATCCAAGCCTGTATTCAGAGCGACTTAACCAAGTTGGTATTCCAAGCCTCCTAGCTATCTCTCCTAGCCATAGGCCTAATCCATCGTTTCACATTCTGATCGTTCGTTCTGTATAAGTTGCTATAGTTGCTATGTAATGTTAAAAAGTATTCTCTGAAGTGTACTGGTTTCCCATTATGAAATCAGGCCACACTGCTTCACAGTACACAGCAATTACACCATTATCTACAGCATTTGTATTAACATGGTGATCATTGGAATGAAGATTAAATGGGGCTGGGGCTCTAGCAAAGCAAGTTACTATTGGGTACTACTGAATTATTAATGGTTGTAACAAAATAGCAACAAAATTTGATCAAAAGAATTTCTGTACAGATTAAGGTTCTTTGGAATGGTCTATTTTACTATGCAAACTGCCATACTAATGCTATAAAAAGTAAACTCAAAACATCTAAGCGTTTCTTTTTTTAAAGAGTATAGTTGCATGATCACTAGATGAAAGCTTTTTAAATATTATAGGTAAGGATACGATTGTGTCACGGAGGTCACGGAAATTGTGAAAATCGTAAATTTGAATAAAAGTCTGCGAAATCTTGGAAATGGATGTAAAAACACATTTGGTAAGGCACTGCCTTTATTTCCTTTAAAAATGCAGTATGTCATGCTCTGAAACTACAAATATGTGAGTATCTGTAAATTGTTTGGTTGTGTATGCACGCAGCAATTATGTGTAGCTATGTAGGTCAGCTAATGAGATTTGTATCTTGTAGCTGAGCGAGCATGTAAATGAAGACAGATCGTATGTTACTGTAAACTCTTGGTTGTGATCTTCACACATACAGTGCTTGTTCATTTGAAAGAAAAGTGGGCTTGCATCTTCAAAAAATATTAATACTTACATTTTATTACATTTACATTTTATTTCTTGAAACTTTTTTTCATACAATAGTGTAGTGTACCCAAGTAGTCTGTTGAAAATAAATACTCACTTTCTCTAAAACTAAACATTGCTAAACAAAATACTTCAGACTGCCATTGAACATTACGGTGCCTCCCTGCATGATCTGACTTATTTTTAAAAGGGGCAGTGCTCTGTAGGCTACTCAGAAACAACCAATTTAAACATCTTGTTCTTATTATTGAAGAAAAAATATATACTGTTTCATTTTGAACACGGTAAAAACAAATTATTTTACATGTTGATTTTGTATATATATGTACATTTACGCCAGAGGCGCACAGAGAAATAGGAACACAGTTTATTTCAGATACCGTCTGTTTTGCTACGCAGCTGGTGTGAAAGCCTGCATCGTAAAGTACTGTAACCCCTCCCCCAAAATAAAAAAAAGATTATGTTGGTGTGAAAGTTTTGTACTCTAAAGTATTATTATTATTATTTTATTATTTATTTCTTAGCAGACGCCCTTACCCAGGGCGACTTACAATTGTTACAAGATATCACATTATACATTGTTTCACATTATACAGATATCACATTATTTTTACATACAATTACCCAATTATACCGTTGGGTTTTTACTGGAGCAATCTAGGTAAAGTACCTTGCTCAAGGGTACAACAGCAGTGTCCCCCACTGGGGACTGAACCCACAACCCTCCGGTCAGGAGTCCAGAGCCCTAACCACTACTCCACACTGCTGCCCTACAGTAACATTTAAACTTGTCAGCAGTCAAAAGCAAAAGTATTTATATTATTGGTTTTGGTAATTTATTAAAACACACTCTTGTGGCTTTCAGTTGGTGTTTAAAATCACTACAGCAATATGAAATGACACCTTTTCATTTGTCTGTAAATTAAATCCTGCTGATGAAAGTAGGGCACAACAAATGGAACCCTGCTTGGGTTTAAAAATATATTCTGCTGGCGTGATGAAATAAGAGCCTGTACTGGCACACAAGTGCCTAATGGTCAGCAAACCAGCAGAGCACTGTAATTCCAGCAGTCTTATTATGCTGTACCAAGTGCGTGGCCAAGAGTTCAGAAACCTCCACCATCTCTGAAAATCACAGTTTAATAACAAAGCATTTCTCTGCTACTGCACCTCAAACCTGACCTGAAAGACCAGCCATCATTTTCATCTTGAATCTATTTAAAAAAGTCACTTGCCACTTTAAGCTGCAGCTGTGGGAAAAATATTCACTGCAGAGCAATGAAACTTGTCAGGAAGAGGAACCATAAAGTTGTCATTGCATTCGCTGCTTAATGGCCTCCAAAATCCAAAAGGGGATCACTGAAAATATTTAAAAAAGCCAAAAAACTGTTGATGCTTTCATTTGACATGTCTCTTAGACACCAACATATATATTGTACACAGTAACACAAAAGCTTTGATTTCATTTTACATTGGGAGACAGATTTACAGCCCCAATGTAACATCTACAGTAATAAAGGTGGCAATGCTAATACACTATCAGCTGTCTGCCAGATCAGAGCAAATACTGCCCATCCAGACATGCAGCTCTTGCACTATTAGTGGGACCATAAGTCTGAATCTCAACTAATCTCAGGCAGTGCGGGATGTGCTCATCAGCACTGTGTTCCACTGCATCTGCGCATAATGCACTAGGGGTACAGCCAGCAACATTTCCCAACAGAGCGTGTCTTTCAAAGAAATGGAGAAAGACTTTAAATGAAAACTCTTGCTTTAAAAAGGCTTTGTAGTTTCTAGAGAGAGCAATGTATGTGGTGATCATGAAGGCAGACTGGGGCTAAAAATGTTACTTAGTAGATAATCATCATTTTAGACTAGCACCAGACTAGGAAAAGCAGAGCTTTACTGCTGCTGGTTTATGGTATAAATGATGAGACTAATAAAATTATGATGTAAATGTAGTACAAGTTTAAGAAAATATCTACTGTACACAGTTTATCAGAGCAAATGTTCAATAGCTCATAATCATTTGTTTTGCTGAGCACAGTAACAGTATGCTGTTCAATTTAACATTAAATATGATAAAACTTACCTACCAATGCTAGTCAAACAAGGATTTACTGTATTGTATTGCTTTAGTCTTCCATGTCTTAATGAGGAGCTCAAAATCACTCAGAAGCTGATACTGCCAACTATAGAAGCAGTCAGAATTATTATAAGACTGGACAACAGCTGCCAACTTAAGCAGCTCTAACTACAGAAAGGGCTCCCAGTTTTATTCCTCCCTGGATTCTAAGCCTTACTTCCCAATGAACTGATACAATACCTGATCATATTCCAGTGCTCCGGGATATAGCGGCCATCCAAGAAACAGCTCTGCAATCACACACCCCAGCGACCACATGTCTATGGCTTCACAAAATGTCAACCCCAAAATAATCTCTGGCGCTCTGCAAAATTAGAACAAAAAGAAAACACAAGGTTTAATTTAATACAAGAATATGACTTCAATCCAAAAAAAAAATTAGGTTTTTGAAATGTACTATATTAAAAAAAACCCTGGTAAAATAATTTTGATCTGGGACTTAAAATGTATTTGTGAAGGCCTCATTAAATAAATAAATAAATACACTTTTGATAGCACAAATCAATAACGTTAAGGCTTTTTAAAATCAAACACGATTGCACCAAAAATGGCTTTCCAAACACAGTTTCTCTCTGACAAACACCAAATACTACAATTTGTAGCAGCTGTTACTATACTTATGAAGCTACTGAACAATTAACCACAGCAGGATGGTTTCTATCCAATGACAGTTTAAATCATTAATGAAGGCAACTGTTGCACACAGCAACAGAAAACACTGCCTTGAAGGCACCTCTAACCTTAGCAGAGAAAGAAGCATGTGAAATAAGATGCCTGAAAGCAAACAGATGGAGAACAGAAGGGTAGGAACAAACACCCTTGGTGTCCCAGCACTGTCTGCCAGGCTATTACAAGAAAAATAGAAGGAAAGAAAAAAAAACTACTTGCCTCTTAACATTACTGTATCCCCCCTTGTCTATTTCATACCGTAGCCTAATTCATATAGAGGTACAGCATAGAAAATGTCTTTGCAATATCTGTATATTGCTAATTGAGGAATTCATTGCAACCAAAGAAACAACAGATCTTCAATTACAGTTTAACACTCCCAGTGCTAAAAAGATGTATGAAAATTGATTTCAATACCATAGTTAGCACTCCTTTAGGAATATAGTACAGCCATTTTAAACATAATTGAAGCCGGACTAACCTACTGTACCAACACATTTTTGCGTAGCTGAGCAATTAGCTAATGGATGAAGCATTCTCTTCAAGAAAGTGTGTGCGTGGGGAGAGCAAATCACAAACAAGAAAAATAAACTTTAGTCCTGAGATATGAGGTAGCCTACTTCACATTGAATCCCGGCCTCAAGGTTTATATTCTTGCTATAACATTTGTTGTACAGTGAATTACTACAATCCATAAAGCCAATGAGATCCTTCCAGCCTGCCTTCAGTATTTGTAGCTCAGTTAATTGTGTATCGTTTTTATCACTACTCTGAATCAAGCGTTTTAAAGTGAGATTTAATAACCCAAAAATCAACTAAGTTATTTCATATTTTAGACAGTTATATTTCATTCGTAAAATCAGTACAGTAATAACAATTTTCAATATCCCCAGAAGACCAAGCAACTTTATCCAAAAGAGGGGAGGGGAGGGGTGGCCATGCACTGGCAACCTGTTAATGATTAAAAATATCACTGAGCTGCTAAAGTGCTGATAGGCAAGTGGGGAAAAAAATATATAATTAAAATAAAAGCCCAAGGAGACTGGTCTGCACAGTTTTCTTTTTTTTTTAAAAAAACTGAAGAGACTTCTGTGATGCAATATCCTTGAAAATCATCTCTCATGTTCTGCCTGTCTGAACAACTAGGTCTGCATTATGCAGACGTTCACAGCCGCAATAAATCTGGTATCGCCTTGGATAAAGAAGCCTGCCAAATAAATAAATAATAATCTGACAACACATTTATTTGTTTGTGAAATTTCTAAGTCAGCAGATTTTCAGGCCCCCGTTTCAGTCATTTGAATGAGCCAACACTAAACCAAGCTTGCCGTGTCACATTTTGAACTTGGGAGTTACAGTAAGGGTTAGTATTATTGAGAGAACCTCAGAATACAACACTTACTGTAAAGAAACTGTCACATAGAGACTGGTCTGTATAATTAATATGGCCAGAGGCTATAACAACGTGGCAACGAAATAGTTATTGTTCACTGGACACCATCTACAGTATAAGCAAACTATTGGTAGAATACATTACAATGGTGTACCAACTATAATCACACACACCAACTTTTTCTTGCATGTTAGGATTATCCTGCTTAGAAATGGCTGCAAACTGTAGCATGCCTCTTTAAAATGTTGGAGCCCTTTCTGACAGTCAGAATGATGTTCCTCATAAGGTGATGAATTGCAGCTTGCAAACAGACTTGCCTTAGAAGTACTGTAGACCACACATTCTCATATGGGAATTTTTTGCTGCAGGCTAACTAACGGATCAAAGGAAAGGGAAAAAATGTAATGGAGAAACTCCAAGTCCCTCTTTTTAACTTTAACTTTCAAAATGTGCAGAGGTGACTAGTGCGGTTTTGACAGCTTTTGCCAACAGATCAGAAGACGCATTCTTTGCAGTCAAACTGCTCATTTGTTACTTTATATGACCAAAGCTGTTTAAAATCTCTACTGTATAGTAAAAAGTCTTGGGTATGATCCAATTTCTAAATTATTTCTACATTTCTGAATGGCATACTGTATTTACATACTGTACAGCTCACTGCATGACAGATTTTAGACATTATCAGTCTTACAAAGTTTAGGCTTATAAATGTATTTGAGATTAAGATGAACAAAAACGATATATCATGTATGTATTTACTCATTCAAAAATAATCCAGTTTAGTGAGAAAAGTCAATAACACCATCACCATTAACTTTAAGGCAGTAGTGAGGATTTGCTACCTACCTGGGACGTAGGTAGCAAAATGGTCTTATAATAATTATAGATATAAAAATTAAAAAAATAAACATCTACCTACTGTTTTAAATAGACTGAATATCCCAAACTATCACATTGTAGGCCTATATTTAAATTAGAAAGTATTTATTGAAACCACCTTGTGCTCAACTAAGTAATGGAACTAATTCCTTGTTGAAATGTATTTAGTTTTATCCTTAAGTTCTACAAGAATGCAACCATATCTGTCATCTACGCATTTGATATGCCATCAGTACAGTTAACCAGGTTGTGTTTCATCAGTGCAAATTAAGTGGTACGAAATTATCCTCTTGACTGAAATTTCAGTAACTAACAAATCACACACCTATAAAGACTGCGATTTAAAAAAAACACAAATAAAAAGGAACGTGTGCGACATTATCGATGAATCCTGCATTGTACGGCCTTATAAAATTATAAGGTTACAATCACAACCAAGCTGTTTTGCAAATGAAAGCTAATTCCAGCATTAATCAGTTTGTTCATAAATATGTCAGCGCGCACCTTGCCTTTTCACTGCATTTTAAAGGCTGTACAATTTTGAAGAAAAACAGAATAAGGGATATCAACCAAGAAAAAAAAAAAAAAAAAGCTGACATTAGTTAGCTATGTGTGTAAGTTAGTTTGTATAACATGGTTTGTTAAAACACACGTTTCACTAGTTAAACAGGAGAAGTACACAAGGTAGCGATAATCTATTATAAAAAGATTTATAGCTATCATTCGTACTGATAAAATAAGTTAGACGTTACTTGGTTCATGGTAACGTTATGCTAGCTCTTCGCTCCTGTTTCCCCTCCCCCAGTGTCAGAATTTTGATAAAGTAATAATGTTTTATCTACCTATTGTGTTAATTTTTAGCGTGGGTGAAACCAGGGTTAACATTATTTAAAAAAATGGAGCGGACATTCTCCATGACAGGATTAAATTAGCATTTTAGAGACATAATATCCTGTTAGGTCATTGTCTGTTATCTTATAAAATCGTAATGTTTTTAACAGTTATTTAATTTTACTTTTGGTCTATAAAATAAACTTCATACCTTGAAATTGTATCCACGTTGTTCTGGAAGTGTAGGTATGTGTATTCCACTCTCCAAACAATACGATTTGCATTGTGTGCCTCGCACATATCTACATAGGGAGGTACAAACCTCAGTCATCTACAAATAGGGAAGCTCTATTAGCAATGGTTTCCCGCGTCATGAAAGATTAATGTAAGTATTAAAAAAATAATAAAATACTGGTAATTGTGTACGTGTTCTTAGGGTCGGTCACAAACTGCCGCGTTTTATGCTACTGCATGAAAATAAAAACAAACTAGTAGCAAATTAAGAGTTTTGGGTAGCAAAATGCTACCAAATATACGTTAACTTCAAGCCTTGCATCTGGGGAGAGTTAATTCAAAGCAGCACTGGTGCTGCACTATTAGAAAGGATTCATAAAAATGTAGTCATAGGGTGTACTGTACAATAAAAGTCTCTCATCTTATTTGAAGTTGGAAAAATAATGAATGTTATCCATGTATTTCTCTAAGAGGCTATATACACCCTGCAATGACAGCATGCATAGCAAAATTCCACTACTGAAAGCTCTATCCACCACAGACCCTCAATGTTTCTAGAACAAGCCTGTAGAGTGCAACCACAATATATTTGTATGCATCATAGCATTACGTTGTAGCTCAAAAAAAGAGCTTGCAAATTACTCTACAGTTAAAAAAATAAAAAAAATAAAAAATAAAAAGTGGGTTTTGCTGCTAGCCAACTTCAGAACATTAGACAGGGGGCATGCTTATGAACAACTACTGCTAATTTGTGTATACCAAAAACTGCAAATATGGATCTTTCTTTTTTTTTTTTTTTTTTTGCTTTAGGTTGGATTCATTTTCCATTAAGCCAGCTTTTATTTATTTATTTTTCTCCCCGTGAGTTCACTTTAAATACAGTGTTTCAAGTAGGAGTTTAGTACTATGGGAGCCAGGGGCTGATTCTTGTGAGTCAGTGGAGGTGGTAATCAAAAACACAATACTCAGCAGGGACACAGAACATGGGAGGTGATGCCTTTAATAACAGGATGAGGTAATCCTCCTCAGTCTATCAGCACAGTGAGGCAATTGCTATCAAGGCATTATTACAGGAGTGTTTGTATATTACATAGTGTGGATCTAAATGCTACTGAAATGTATGAGAGCTTTAGACTGCAGGTTTTAGGTTCCAACACCAAAATGATCACAGCATACCAAGCTATGAATGGGCATTTGGCCAGATGCTGTTGTTAAAAGGTACACTATCCAAGTCAACACCAAAACCTCCAAGGTGTAATTTACAGTAATACTTCCAACTGCATCAACACTGACAGGAATATTTTCAAACAGGTTTAATATGGCCCAAATTTGTTGAGTGCAACAATATCTGTTTAAAGCTTGATTCTTATACATAATTATTTATGGGTAACATTATTATGAGATTAAGCATTGACATTTAATTAATTGCGATAATCTTTTCTACAACCTTTGCGTAAACGTCATTATTAAAACTAATCTGCAGCGATTAAAATGTTCTACTGTTACACTGCCTCAAGAGCTTACTAAACTACTAAAATCAGACACAGAAATGTACAGGGTGATTAGAAAGTAAGTTTACCACATCGGTGATATGGTGATTTGATCTGGTAAACTTACTTTCTAATCACCCTGTACATTTCATGGATATTTAAATCAATCTTTTGTCAAACACCATAATAATTTTACTGCAATAGTACAAAAAACAACTTCTAGAACAGGATCTGGTTCATCCGATATACTGTACATTCAATGTTTATATTAAATACAAAGAATTAAAAAAGGAGAAAAAAAAAAGAAAAAAGAAAGGCTTTTCGTTTTCCAAATGAGTGCTACTGCCCAACTGGGAAAACTACTTCATGTAGTTGAGTTTAAGAACATCATGTACTATTTTCATTCCAACATATTTTCATCACCCTGCTAAGAGAAATGGCAAGCATGAAAGGTTTCCTTTCCTCCACAGCACGCAGTATAAACCACTCTGATAATTAACCTTAGACTGCTTGTTATTACATATAAACAGCAGGGTTTCTTTTCATTTTATAGGTTCAAAAATCCAGGTGTGCCCCAGGTACTTTGTAACTAAGAGAGCAAGTCTGATTTACAAGGATGAGCTCATGCTTTAAAAGTGGTGTGTTTAACAACTTCAGTGTGCTGCTTCAACTTCATTCCGTTTACCAGGATAGGAAAACGGAGCCCAAGCATAAGCTGTAATGTTTCAGGAGGAGAACATTACCTCATGGCCAGGCCTTGGTTCTCACAAGTAGAATCAACAGAAACAGCTGCACCCACCATTGTCTGCAGCACAGCCTTACCCTGCAAACTTCAGAATCAGTATTCTCTCTGAGTATGCTATACTTGGTGCTCTTCACCTACAGTTTTTATTTTTGGTCACGTGGTGTCCCTTTTAATTTATATTGAGACTACTCAGTTTCTTAAACTCTTGGAAAAGCGTTGATTGGGGGGGAAAAAAAGGCAGCTCTATTTTTTTTATTCAAACTGAACACAAAAAGCAAGTTCAGTTAAATTGCTTTTCCCAGATTTAACATCTTAATGACTCGTTGCATAAATGTTATAACCTGTTTTGCAAATAGTTTCCCCTTAATTACGATTTAATTAAACCAATTTAACTTCACTCGCTGTTTGAGTTCGGTTTGAATTAAAAATAAAAGTTTTGGGAGAAAAAACTAAAGTGAACTTGTTTCACAATCAACACTTATCCAAGAGTTTAAATGAATGGAGACGGCGAAAAAAATAAATAAATAAAATTTCAAAAAGACATCACGTGATCAAAAATAAACAAAGAACCCTAGCTATAATACATACATACATACATACATACAGTACACATTTTAAAGAAAATGAAAATAATTCAATTAAAATGTGTACGTTAGATTCCATTTAGGCAAAGCCACTTCATCACTAGCAACTAAACAAAAGGAAAAACACCTATCGATTCTGTAGTTCTAGAACTTACACTTGTGCACAACAAAGGAACCTCAAAACTACAGCGTATTATATTTTGATAAGTTTATTGCAAGAACCGCCTAACTATTCCATTCCACCCCCACCCCACTCCATGCTTGTTGAATCAAAGCTTGCAGGTTTTTTTTTTTTTCAGCAACCCACCAAACTTCTCCTGTAATGCAATCCACACATCTCAGCTGCTACTTAAATTATTCACAGGCCACAGCGTTGGCTCCACTTTGCAGTGTTAGACACTCACTCAGCTAATGGCATAGGAGCTGGAAACAGTGCCAATTGCTAATGAAAATGCTAAAGTATATAGAGAGAGAAAAAAGCTTCATTTCAGGAACTATTCTGTGCTGATGAGCTTGACACATGCTCCAAGAGCTTTTAAATCTTTGGTTTTGGTCATAGTTTTCCCTTTACAAGCCTAACAATTGTGAACTGTAATAACAAGATGGTCCACTTAGCCCTGTCAGATTATATATAAAAGCAACAAGTGTCTTTAAATAAATAAAATGAGAGAGAGAGAGAGAGAGAGAGAGAGAGAGAGAGAGAGAGAGAGAGAGAGAGAAAACGCCTAATAAAACAATCTGGTTTGTACGGTACAGGTAGGTAACGTAGTTCACTAACTACAGTAGAGATGGAGGTTGCAGAAGCATTTCATAAAATGTGGGGGAACATTAAAACCTAAAATAACCTCTGAACTAGATGCATTTCGCCAAATAGTAGAACAAGTTGACTGAGGAAATTTGACATTTCTGTTTCAGAACTCCCACTCACAAAAATCCAAATATGACTAATTGCATTTCCTCTAGGAAGTCAGTTTGTAACACATCCTTTATCAAAATGACTCTTCTAATCAGCGTTCCCTCTAAGGCTAAAATGTGCGCATTTTTCGCAATAACTGGCAACAACCTTCGCAATCAGTTTACTAACTTTCGCAAATTATTATCATAAATATCAGCCCTTAAAATCGAGACTCCAACATCGAGGTAAACCTAACACAGAAGTACAGTTAGTGAATTTATTCCCATTAGTACTGGGAAATTACTGTAGTAAACAGCCTTGCCCTTATGAATGTGCCAGCACTGTATCCCACAGTACAATCAGAGACCATTGTAGATAGTCTATCCCTACCAATTTAATCTCTATTTAGGCTATATTTTGACCTTTGTGTTCCATGTGGTGGCAAATGACTGCTTTAGTTTTTTTTGTTTTTTTTTAAAACTACACATACTGAAACCATCTGTTTAAAGTTTACAAGTTTAAGTCATGCTACATGGACATTTGATAGTCCAGCCAATTACTGGAAAACCAGGCTGGGACCATCAGCGCTGCAAGATTAAAATCAGCAAACATAAAATATAACGTGCTTGTTTTGCCACAAATCAATTTTCTATGGCCATTGAAATACGTTAATACAGATGAGCACACTGCATTTGTATTGCAAGTATGTACATAGTGTACATACCCAGATTGTAATTTAAGGAATTTTAGCATGATCAGCAGCTACAGTATTAGGTACTGTATTCTATTTTTTCACTGTTGTGTAGTATTCTGGATATTTGTCTGCATGTGGAACAGTGGAAAATTAAATTCCACTTTCGTATAAAACAGGATACTTCAGTATTTGCGCATGTACAGTAAACATACTGAATGCCTGCCTGGTAGTGGTCGGTAGTAGTGGTCAAATTTAACTAAATTGCTAAACTTTTTCCCCCAAAGCTAAATAAAATGCACTATACCGCATGCTGCATCATGTTTATCATGGCACCATAGAGTTTAAATAAACTAAAAATCGTAAAATAGACAGTGGAGAGACAGGAGAGGCCATACCTTGGTTACACAATTTCTATGTTGAATTTTAGCTCCCTAAAATAGATACACATTTTTTCTACAACAGTATTTGGATCACTCAATGTCAGGTACAACAGAAAGAAACCGAGATATAGTATGACATATACAGTATTCCAAACAGCTCCTCCCATTCCTCAATCCAGATGAAATTACTGATTTAAAACTCAACCTTAACAGCTTTCCTCTACTTCGTTCAATGAATATTCCCTTCTGTAAAGGCGTACACAAAGAACAGCTGACTACAGAACATGCTGACCTTGAACAAGTAATTGACCTTGCTAGCATTTAGTTCTGCCTTATTTCACTCCAACAGCAAGACAGCATCACCATCTATAGTAGTCAACAGGCTCTGGCCACCTCCCATTGACTATTTTAAGCAAACCCACAGTATATTTAGGTAATGCACGGGGCAGAGCAGTAGCACGATATCATATCATGTCATACAGAAAGTAGGGCCTAATGGAATGTTGAGCACTCTCAGGCAGCAGCCCCCACTTTGGTTCGCTCTCTCTCTGCCTGTGTCTCTGTCTGGAATTAGTGTAGCACCACCACTTAAGAAACAAGCCTATGCTTCCTATTTACAATTCCTAAACTGAAAGTTACAGCTCTTTACATGGAGAAGGATAACCCCAAGGCCATAAAAGCAAGCAAACCGAATGTCATTACCTTTCCTGAAAAAATACATATATAGTATTAGGCCTACTGCTTTAAAAAGCGTTGTGTCTTTGAGCACTGAACAAGCCCAAGTGCATTGCCAAACTTTTGATGCAAGTAACTGCCTGTGCAAGGGAAAACTAAACCTTACAAAATGAATGAGTCACACCAAAACTGGACTTGCAAGACAGAAATTACATTTGGTCGGATATGCAGTAGCAGTTGGGCTATTACTTTAACTGAATTCCCCAAGACAGCCACTGTTAGAATTCATTCTCTGGTGCATATAAGCATTAAGTTTCTGTATGGAACACCCTGATCTAAAGATATCCTTATGGGGTCATAAATGAGTGCTGAGCTTAGCCAACAATGACCGCAGCAATCATACCAAGGAACTTCCAATAATCATAGAAAACGGTGCAGTTACCAGAAGTCATCCGACTTACCAGTAAACAGCAACAGAGTAAGATTAGCACCTCTAGCAAATGCATATCAGAGCTGCCATCACTGTGAAAGTCTGTGGCTGGCTGTAACTTAACAGTTTCAATGTTAAATGTTGAAAAAAATGTCTAGTGCTGTATACTGACCCATATTCATCTACATTACAAGGAGGAAAAAAAATAGATAGAGATGAAGGGTTTTAAGCCTGTTTGATATGTGGAGGCAGACAGCTTAACAAAGAAAGAGTTTTATTACATAGCATCCCAGATAAACAAAAGCTGTCGAACCAGTTGGCATACAAAACAAAACTTTTCATTCAACCGTAAGATTTAAAAAGCCTGAAACAAAGCAGTTATACAACAGTATCCCTGTTTGATGGGGCAAGCGAGGCAGGGAGGTTATTAAAGTGAGGTCAACTTCTGGAAAGGTCAACAAAACAGCATAAATTGCAAGCAAATGATCCAGTGATGTTCAGTTTATTGCTGGTGCAACAATACTGTGTTTCAGAACCCTCCGTAGGTCCTGCTTATGCTGCTGTGGTTCCAAGACTAGATGATTTTGATGAAGATTTTTTTTGTTTTTATCCATGAAATGCAACACTGAAGATTTGGGGGTAAAGGGGTATAAAGGATAGATTATGATGAACAATCATGTATGTCTTTATTTATTTATTTAAAAGACTGCCCAGCATCAAACAGACCATTTGTAAATTTGTTTCTAAATGTTCTGTAGCGGGTCTGGCCATTCCACAGTATATTAAATGCATGTCTAAAGTACTTTGAAAACTAATGACCCTGACCACCCACCAGCACTTTTGGACTTCTGAATTCATGGAGTCAGCCAAACTTTCACGCATATTTTGAACAAAGTACAGCAAAACACATCTGTAACATAAAACCTGCCTACAGCCCCTGGGGTAATGGTAAAGGTGTAGATTCACTGAACAGACTTTGTTCTTGCCAATTTATTGACAATTCAGCTTCTTGGAACTTTCTTACTTTTTTCAGAATACATTTGGAATGTCCCCAGAAAGAACATTCAAATCACAAACGTCTGCAGTTTGAGCAAATTATGCAGTGCTAACCAACATATAAATTGTACACTTCCTTCCAGATTTAAAAAAAATACAATGCTAATTTTACAGAGCTTAGTTCTGTAACTTTTGAATAGAGGATCCATGTTTTCACAATATACTGAAGGTTTTAAGTCAGTATAAAATGGTACAAAATGCTGTAAAACAACAACATACCACATTTGCAATAACCCTTGACAGGTCCAATTGCTTAAAATGGAATTAAAGTTTTCAGACACTTAAATGCCAGTAAGTATACATTGTCAACCACTTTTGAAGGACTGTAAAACGCTGATCAATTTAAAGCACCATGTATAGCAACATAGAACCAACAACAGTAGTCTCCCTATTCAGGAAAAAAAGGATTACAATAAAGTCCCTATGTTCCCTGTAAACAGAATTTGTTTTCTTAGTATTCAGAGCTCTGTGTATGTGGATGTATGTGAATAATCAACTTGGACCAAAATGCAATGCATCTGTTAAGAGTGAAACAGAATATTTGCATGGATGCAAAAGACTAAACCCAACAAGCAAGTCCTTATTCAAAACCAAATTCATAAAACTGCTTTTAGCCGATGAACAGAACCCCACTCCCCACTCTCCCTCAAGACATGCAAATGAACACTGTAACTTAGCTCTGTGTCTGCATTACAGCCAGTTATATTCAATCCTATAAAAAATTAATAGTTTGGCTGTGTGCTTTCTGATAATTTACTAGACACAAAACTTTTTAAAAAGGCACCTATATAAAATTCCTCTTACTATTATCACTTAAATTATTTATGGCCAAGGGTACATTATTTTATTGACAATTGAAATGTTTTGTATTTCATTTAATCATTGATGTACTTTCTTATCTATGTATATATTTTGTCGTATGTACATTTTATTTTATGTAAAGCGCTCTGCGATGCCTTTATTGATGTGAAGTGCGCTACAGTACATAAATAAAGATTGATTGATCAATCGATCTACTTGGCTTTTAAAACAGCAGTTTGACTGCATGTTTGGAGAAAAAATCTAAAGTGACCCAAGATGAAAAATGTATAATGTTTAGACTGTGAGCTAGCATTTGCCCAACTGAAGTGTAGATAGAACATTCAGCTTAAATACACAACAGCAGCAGCACTTGCCAAGTTTCCAATACAGCAAGTAAATAATAAAAAAGCTCAATATCAGCATTTCATTCACAGTTCGTCGGTGGTTTCAGTTTGTATGCTTGAACACTTAATTCTATAAAACAGGACCATGAAAGCCCTGGAAAAATCTTAATGCTGACTACCACCGAGTTCAAAAAGGCAAGTCATCAGACAGACATATTAAAGCAACACCAAGTCTGTAAAATGACAGTCCAACACCCTGACCTAAGGCTACCTTTACAAAACAATGAGCTCTTGTACTAACAAAATAAAGGATAAGCTTTCCCACACTCAGGAAGAGGCATTACCTTTTAAACCAAGACAGTATTATTTATTATTTGATTGGAAAGAAATAAAACTATTAAAAATTGTCATTTGCCTAAACTAGGGATGGGAATTTCAAATAGTTTCCAATTCAAATACACTGGGTCCAGAATGTTTGTGAATTCAATTACACAAACTCCAGTTCCTGCTCTTACACTCCCAAGAATAAAAGGCAAATGTGTTTGTGTACTACAAGCAGACAGCACAACAGTGTAAGCCAGTCAAGTTTAGCTGGGTTCACAAAGTGTACAAATAATGTCCAAGATGAAATTTCTTTATTCAATACTCAATATATATATTGAACGAATATATATCCGTTCAATATATTTCCTAAAGCTGCATCCACACTGGATGCGAACGTGCAAGCGAAGTCACCGAATGTCAATCCACACCAGACTGGAAATAAATACATGACCCCGGCCATGCATTCCTATTGGACATACTAGAGATGGGCTGTCCCATTAGAAAACAGGTCTTGTTTAGATAAAAGGTTACCACCCTGATATCCGGCAACGCCGTTGTAAAATGAAGGTTGTACTTGTAAAATCTATAGATCAGAGTTATTGAACATCCCTATTTAATCGACCAGTTTTATTGTTATCATTATTATTTGTAGTAATTGTACAGTTGTAGTCGTAGTATTTTTATTTTTTTTTATTTTTTTTGTGGTACCAGTAGTAGTAGTACTAGTAGTCTAATTTGAAGCCTGGTACGTCTGTCAGAAGACAGCTGGACAATAATAGTATAGTTGAACTGATATACATATACTTGGTATAAATTTATACATACAACTTACTGCAATCTCAATTGTGTTTCTTTACAAATTCCTTCTTTGATATATATTATTGACATTCTGAGTGCAGTCTATCGTTTCATAAAATATAAATATATATTTAGTGTCATACAAAGTATTGTTTGCGGAACAAGCATAATAAAAGGCTTGCAAAAATTTATGGCTTTACAGTATTAAAAAAACTACATATATAATTGACTATTTTGACATCATGTTATGGTGTATAAACGATCTTCACATCTGTGGATGAGAACACTATTTTATGTGTGTGTAAAAGCAAACATAAAAGAAATGATCTGTATTTTAATGTGAAGACGCACACTTCTGTAGCTATGCATATCATTGCATGCAAAATAAACAATGGCGGCTGAATATGCCAAGTCGCTGCATTATTGATCATTACTGACACTGTCCTGCAGTTTTTATATTTAATCGCTTAGTTACTATATAACAGGAAGAAAAGGTAAGTGTGACAAGCTTAATCATGAATGCACTTTCTATATTTTCAAACGCAAATGTGGGGTTGGCCCTATTTACCAGCATGGGAGCGTCTACTGAGCTATGTAACCAAATTGGTCGTGGTACAAAAAGGCGGCCCTAGTCTGCTTTGCGTTCATCTATATGCCAAGGCTGGCCCTGGGCCACACTGAAACGGTGGCCTAAATCTAGGCCGGCTCTGGGATGCCTTTTCTTTTTTGAAGCGTTCACATGTGTGTGAATGGGGTCTTAGTTCAATATTAGTGCTAATCAGAGTGTGTGAAACAATCCATTAGACTGTAAAATAACAACACATTCCAGTGGCTTTCTGATGCGCTCTGGCCATCCTAATGCTTTAAATCACACACTGAACTAGGGTATAAAGATACTTCAACCAAGTTACAGCATTGTTTAATGGAAGTTTAATGCAACAGACAGAGACAGAAAAACATTTCATGTACACATCAGAAGATACACATAAAAAAGACTATACTAGTGTAGTTGAATGACTCACTCCCAATGTGCTCTTTCCTTTTCACCTAAAATGTAAAATACACAACACAAGGAAGTGATCACATCAGGTCTAGATCCTTACAAACTACCCCTTTGTTGGTACAGTATGCTGGGCCAGATCATTTGTTTGAGTTTGTTTAGTACTGTACAATTTGCCAATGTTTTCTGTAAATGTATCTAACCCTTGCTGTTCAATTTGAGTAACCCCATACCCCGTTTACTCTGCAGAACCCTCATGTTCTGAGCATGTCAGCTAATTCGAAGTCAGTTGCTTCATAATCTAGGTTGCCGGTCTGTTGTCCTCCTGTAATTCAGTTCAAACTAGTGGCCTATATTTTAACTTGTAAACAGACTTCTGTCAGAAATAAATATGGTTATATTATCTGGTGCCCCTGGATAATCGTTTCAGATAAAAACACACTAAAGAGCCAGTTGCAGGAAGGGTCAAATACAGCAGGGTCAATTACATTTGTCTGCAGGTACTAAAAGTGCAGGTGACAGAAGCTTTTCATAAAATCTTTGTTAATGTTACACTGGAAACATGGATGCACAGCAGAATTGTTTGCTGAAATTGCAATTACTATTACAATGCTATTTTGTTGAATTACAATGTACCCACATTAACATGTTTACTCTATTTATTCTAAATAACCAATAATCACAGGTGCACATACAGAAACCTACTATATAAAACGTATTTTTTCCAAACAAATGGGGTTACTAAAAGTGGTTGAAAATACAAGAATATTGATCGTATGACAAATAAATGCATAATTATTATTATTATTATTATTAGTTTATTTAGCAGGCGCCTTTATCCAAGGCGACTTACAGAGACTAGGGTGTGTGAACTATGCATCAGCTGCAGAGTCACTTACAATTACGTCTCACCCGAAAGACGGAGCACAAGGAGGTTAAGTGACTTGCTCAGGGTCACACGATTCAGTGGCTGAGGTGGGATTTGAACCATTGTAATTCATCGATTATATGGTATAATTACAATTACACAGGTGTGCCAAGGTTCAACTACAATTACACTGAATTTGCAATTAATGAATTACAAACTGCACAAGTACAATTGCAATTTACCCCAGGTCTGCTGGGGACTTCATATTTAAAGTGAGATTTGTTCCGATATGTTCCAATTTCTGTTTCATTTATGACATCAACGTAAATAGACTGATACAGGTTGATCTTTACACTTTTTTTTGTCTGTCCGTTCACACTTGCGCCAGCGATTCTCATATGTGAACGCTCCAAAAAAAGAAAAGGCAGCCCGTTTTGATGTGGCCTGGGCCTGCAATCCGGGACCAGGGACGGCTTTTACATATATATGAAGGCAAGACTTAGGGCCGCCTTTTCGTATTACATTACCAATTTGATTATGTAGCTCAATAGCAGGGATCATAGGAATCTGTTTGTTGTGGAACAAGGAAAAACAAGGATTTTCTATGATGTCAAAGATTTTTTTAGTTTTACATTTGGGGAGGGGCAAAAAACATGCAAGGCTTTTTTTTTTATTTGTTTGATAATAACCAAATCAATGCACATATAATATATAAAACATTAACACAGACAACTTGCTTTAAATTTACGTAAACATACCTGTCTAATAAAACTACTTCCGGTATTCAAGTTCAGTGTTCAATGAGGCTTCAGTTTACTTCAGTCAGTATCCAGAGCTGTTTAAAGATGCCGAAAAATCACCCCTAAGGATCGGATCAACGCGTTTGGCAAGGATGAATTTCACGTCGATGGTAATGTGCTGTTTTGTACTTCATGCAGCAAGGCTGTAGATTACACTCGTAGGCAGACGATTGTAGAACACATGGGAAGAGCTAAACATAAATTGCCAGCAGGTTTTGTTATAGCCATATGTTCGGTAATCTTCCAAGAGAAGGGGTACTGGTAATGGTTAGGGACTAGAGAATAACAATAATGACAATGATAATAACAACGAGTGAACAACAGAATAGTTTAACGATTGTGTTTGTAAACAAAGGTGGTATTCATGCAGGTTAAATAAAAACATAAATGAAGAAACATGTGTAAGGTCAAATATATTAATATTTACTGTAAATGGAATGAATGTTTAATAGTTTATTTTTGTATATAATGATTCCAGGTGTAACCGGTTATTTAATTAATTAATTAATTAATTAATGTCTTTCCTTAGGAGGGAGCAGTAGTATTTGGTGGTCAGTCGTGAGCTTGTCTTGTGAATGTCAGTCTTTGTATGTACAACCTGTTAGTCATTTGCAATCTGGAGTGACGCATCCATTACGAAAATAAATATTTATACCTGTGAACACTAGCAAGTTGCTGTTTCCTGTGTTTTAAATACCTCCGTGTTCTTGAGAGAATAATGTGATTGTGGGTGGGGGTAAGCTCGGACCGTCACCCCGTTACACACCATAACATTAAGGCAAAATAGGCAATAGGTTTTTTGTTTTTTTAATATATACCATAAACTTGCTACTGTGCTGCATTGAAAAAAATATATATTAAGAAACATCTGCTACAAATCAAAGATTACTGTAAATCCCGGTAGCTCTGAGTGCTGGCTATTGCTCCATAACATTTTAAAAAAAAAATAATAATAAGCAATTCGCCACATTTTATGCCTGCTTTTCAGTCACATATGTGAACGCGCAAAGGCACCTTAAATCGCAAATGTAAACGTGATTGCGGACCTAAATATGCAACGGCCCCTGAGGCAGCCCTGTGCCAGCACAGTCTCTGATCTCCCTTTGTTTACTGGTTTACTGCACTTTCCCCGCTTGTTATCAACAGTAAATAAGAGCTGTCCGTCTACTTTTAGAGAGAAAAAAAAATGTAAAACCCTGGCTGTGCTGGGGGCTTCTCTTTTGCAAAGCTTTATGGGATGTTATTCTGACATTACACTGGCACACCTACTGTAAATGTATGAATCCAACCCAACGTATCCTTTTAGCAAACTGGAATAACCTGCCTCTTTCACACAGCATTTCTTAATTATAGCCGACCCAAGTTAATTGGAGACAGGAGAGTTTTGTACAGCACAGTCCAACAGGCTGAGGAGATACACATTTGCCTGCTTCCACGGACTATTCCCTGCACTTACTCATATACTCCAATACAGAACTAGACTGGAAGCAAAATAAAAACTAACATTAAATAATGACCATAGAGATCTCTTCACTACAATATTAAAAGTCATCTGTGATTTACTGTGAAGCACCATTTTGAAATATTTTCCATCTAGGCTGTACCAATTAAGGCAGACGTCACTCCAGCAGGAGAGTGATTTACAGCAGAGTACAAGGAGAAACAGATTCATGAGTCAAAGGTATTTATTTGTTACTAAGGAAATAGCAACAGGAGACCAGTCAATTCATGTCCTTATAAAGATAACCACATATTTTGTAGGACGCCAACATGAAATCCACAGTTCATTATAACACACACGTAGTTGCAAGATACCAGATTTAAGCAGGTAAGGATTACTAGCTCTGCTCTCCAACTGAGGCAGGCTGTTAAACCCCTGAAACCCTTTAAAAAGAAGGAGAACACGCATTAAAATGCAAAAAAAAAAAAAAAAAAAGTACATATGCTCTACAAGTTAAGCGCCATTCTGAAAATACTTTCTTAATCTTTTTGTGAAAATAACCTGGTCAGTTAAACTTTCTCTTAGATGACAACTGCCTGAATTATTTCATTTTATCTATAATAAGTAACATAAAAAAAAAAGAAGAACTACCCCTTCATCCCACCCATGATGTGCACCTACCTGTAGTAGCGCGACTGCAAATACGTGGAGCAGACTACTTTTGAAACGTGGCTGGCAGATCCAAAGTCTATTACTTTCACCCTGTATGGCTGCCGGACAGGGTCCACTAGCATGATATTTTCCGGTTTAAGGTCCGCGTGGATGAGTCCAAGGCTTTTCAGTTTTTTCAGTGCTGTGGCCACCTGTTGCAGGATTGGCCTGATTACCTTCAGCGGCAGAGGGCTGAACTTGTTCTGCTTTAAGAAGTCATACAGGTTTTGTTCCAGCATCTCAAACACCAGGCAGGTGTGATTACGGTGCTGGAAGCACTCAAAGGCCCGCACGAGGTTATTTTCGTCTGCATTCTCGCTGCTCAGACGGGCCAGGATACTCACTTCGATTTGCCCTTGCCGTGCATACGAGGGGTGGTTCTTGAGGATTTTGATGGCTACAATATCATTCGTGCCCCTCTTCCAGCATTTCACCACCTGACCGAAGGTCCCCCGACCCAGGAAGTCCAGGACCTCGTAAGTATTCTTCATGGAGCACAGCACCTCGTGCTGCACCAGGTGGTAATCCCCATCCCCTCCGGCACCACTCTGCTTTGAGGCGCCCACCACTGCGACTGGGTTGCCAGCGTTCGTTTGCAACATTGCAGGCAACATGGACAGTTCCTCCACAATCTGCATGGCACTTCCTCTGTTCTCCAACTCCTCACTCTTACGTTTCAGCCCGCATTGCTGCACGCTGTCCACCAAGTTCAAACCTCCTCCTCCTCCTCCTCCGCCGCCACCACCAGTTTCGTCTGCCGCTTGCCCAAAGACCTGCAGGGCTGCCGGTTCTGATGGGTGTTTATTTGCCTCTGCTGCTCCTGGGTCCTCCTTTACACCTCTTAGGGTGACTGCTTGCAATGCAAAATTCTGCCCACGGGGCCTGCTGTACACCAAGTCTTTTATCTGAAAAGAAGAGCTAACAGCGTTCATAGGGTGAGTGATGCCAAGGGTTCTACCGTTCAAATAGGTCCGTGGGTAGGCTCTCTCATGATACGCGCAACTGCTTGGCTCTACTTTGAGTTTCTTTACACTACAAAAGGCACTTGTCTGCGTTTGATAAACATGTGGTGGGTAGACCAAGACTTGTGAGGCCATACCTGTAAGAGATGTAGAAAAAAATATATATTGAAATCAGGGGGGTAAATGCAAGTAAATCCATTTTGCTTTGCAGAAATAATTCCAGAATTATCAAAGCAGTAAGGTTTCTCTGCTAGTTCTATAACAATATATTTAAAAGAGAAGGAAAGGTACTTTCTTTAACCACCAGCATGCATAGGGACACAACAGAAAAAAAAGAATATTTACACCATTTTCCCTTATTGCAGTTACTTATATCAGAAATGTAAACGTAGAAAGCTGGTTATTTTTCAAAGCAAACAGTGAAAAAAATAAAATACATGTTTTGATTCACTCCGTTAACACATTTACTGTATATAGTGCTCCCAAAATATGCACACATGCAGAAACATAGTGTTGCCAAAATATGAAGATGTAGAAGGATGTGTGTCTCTAATGCACTCTCAGCCCCTGGGCAATGTTCCATGCAATGTGACTGTTTCCCAAGACTTAAAAACTGCTTAGTAAAGAAATTGGGAAATATACAACAGCAGTGATACTGGGGGAGCGACATATTAGTAGAACACTTGCCGAATGAGTTACTGATAGAACACACAAATTACACCGAAAGAATGTTGGCCGAATGAGTTACTGATAGAACACACAAATTACACCGAAAGAATGTTTACATTGGCAATCATTTTAACACAATGTACATTAGAGCATATGCATTACATGTGATCTTTCAACATATGGTTGGAAGTCGCTGCCTATTGGGATATGTTATTAGGCAAAGTTATTTTTCTTTCCCAAACAAAAAGAAAGCAAGTGTACTTGGCAGTGTCCTTCTAGCTTTTCACTAAATAACTCTAGCTCTAGTAATTTTGGGCAAGATCAGACAAGTTTTTTACGAATTACAATTGAGTTAGTGTATTATAGTCCAATACCAGACAACATACATTCAGTTTGTAGGCTGTTTGTGATACTGTTAGTACACTAAGAGTGGCTAACAATGAACTGTTGCAATCGTAGAGTGGATGGGAAAAATGAACCACTTCAACCAATCCGCATCCAAGCTCCGATATCACAAGGTTCACTTAACCTTTTATAAAAGGTTGCTTGGCAACTCCTTTGGGCTCTCTTAGCAACTAATGTTTCTATTAAATATTATACAGGAAAAATAAATAAATAATAGTTTAGAAAAGCTGGCTTCTAGTAAAAAAAAAAAAAAAAAACTCAGCCAGCCAGGTCTATAAAGTTAAAAATGTCTTCTACTTTTTGATAATGACTCTTAGAAGTGCAGCAGGCGTTTCCAGGAATCTAAATGGCAAGCACCCACAGAAGTTACAGGCTCTGCAGCAGAAAACTGAAAATACATTCATTTTGTTGCCTTATTTTTTTACAGTTATTTAAATATAAATGTTGTTGCTATTAAACATGTACTCTTTTTTGTGCAGATTTTGAGAGCATATTAAGCTTACAACATATGTATAAAAGACCTTGGATTCTTACTGTTTACACTTAGAAAGCAGTTATTACCTAGGACACTCAATGCAACCTTCGTTTAACTACAATTAATCCATTTGTACCCAAGCCTGATGACCTACAGTATTTTTAGCTGGCTTGATGCCTAGTTTAAAAAGCCCAACCTACTTTTCTTGCTGGACACAATCCAGTGATCCAATGTATTAATGTCCTGCTGGCAGGTTGACTTTAATCAAGTAGAGATAGATCAAGTAGAGATAGATAAAACAGCAAACGTCCATACTGCATTGCTGAATGCTACACAAAGGGGGTTAGTAAATAAATTTAAAACATCATTCAATTTTTTTTTATTTTTTTTTAATAAAACGTCTGTTTAGCAAATTTAAAAAGCCTGTACCTATTATCTGTTAGGAAAACATTTCAGATTTTATACAAACTACTTTTAGCTAATAATTCGGTATCGTGGTGCTAACCACCAACATTCAGAAAGGTTCTCGTGTAGACAGTCAATAAAGCTGCTTATACAAAGTTAATATGTGTTAGGCCTACAGGCTGAAGCAAAGGCAATTACCAGTAAAGATAACCTACCTTCCTGTGCTGCAAGTCCCTTCCATTTTAGTCTTGTTAAACAAGTCTTGTTGCTGTACTGCTGTAACACCAAGGCGCACACAGTAGTACCTCAAAATCTCACTATTGCAAACTACTATCAGATCAGCTCCCACATGCACTTGACATCATTAAACCTAAAACCTGCAAAATTCCCCACACAGCATTAGTGAGGCAGGTAGTGCATTTGAAAACTACAGTATAGGGAAATACCAGAACATATGACTATTCAACAAGTAAACATGTGACCCTAACCACAATGAAATAAGATAGCCAACTTCCCCTTTACAGGGCTTATTTATTGGGCTTATTTATTATGTAGCGATTTACATATTAGAAAATACTGTAAAAACCTTTGTATAAGTCTATTTTCTAAGCATTTTTAGGGGGTCCTAAAAAGGGGGGAGCGACATACACCGGTGTGACCTGCAGGCTTTATCCTGAAATTGTTGTCTCAAAAAAAAAAAGGAGGGGGGGGGGGGGGGGCGACAACTTATACACCGGTGCAACTTATATACCGTTTTTACGGTACATAGTTAAAATTAGTATCCATTTCATTGTATATCTGAAACCAGTGCCACAATAAACAAACAGCAGTGATGGAAAAAAAAAAAAAATTAAACTTCTACAACCAGAATACAAACATCCCACCGCTTAACTTGGGGAACAGGTAATCCTTTACATACTATAAAACATTAACAATGTGCGTTAGCAAAATGTTACACTGCAGACATTCAAATGCAAATCTGTGTTAATGCAGATCATGTTCTTTACCGAGGTCTCGTTATGAGTGTTTTAGAGGATATTTCAATAAAAAAAATTACAATTATATAAATTGTGTCAGGAAGGAACTGTGCAGGTGGCAACACATTAAAAGGTATCCCTTTTTTAAATGTATTTAATTTTTTTCTGTTCTGGTAATTAAGATGACTGGATTGGACTTTGCATTGCTGTGAATATCAACTACAAAAAAAGCCAAACTTTTAGCCAAAGGACAAACCACTTCCCTCCTCTTCATTTTATTTGGACATGCCTAAAAACAATTGCATTTCGCAGATAGACTAAAATGTCAACCTATATGGACCACAATTGAAAGTTTAAGGCTTCCTGAATTTGAGAATTTTACACACACACCAACATTTCACAACTGGTTGTCCTGGGTATAAAAGAAAATTTCATAACCATCAATTGCCTCATATCTTACTGCAACTGGCCAGAAGAAAAACTGGCACTGAAAAAAGTATTTTAAATCACGTTTTCCAGGAATATTAGTGATTTACTGTCTTGTTCGCTAATCCATGGGACAAGGATCAGAGAGAGGTCAAAGAGAAGAAGAAAGAAAAAAAAAAGCAGCCTAACTTAATAAAATCAAGAAAGATTTCTGTGTGCAGTCTTATTAATGGCTTGCCTAATGGCCCACACAGAGTACACATTAACAAAACTAGCTAAAGGCCCCTCTTTTTATGATGCAGGTTAACTCAAACAGTCGGATGCTAAAGTAGCACAAATTAGCATAACCTATTTATACAGAAATACATATGGTTCCTTTTCAAATGACCTTGAGTAGAGCAGGGTTTTTTTTGTTTAAGTTTGTCACATCAATATTGCAGCTAGCTAGAAAAAAAAAATAAAAGCACACGTCAACATACATTAGCATGTCGTACCAAGAGTTGGGATACTGAAAAATCAATGTACCCTATACGCCCATTTTACAGAAGCGTGTCTTGGACAGCATTCAAAACTCACATTGATTTTTCATTTTTTTTCTTGTTTTCTTGACATCAGGCAGAATTTTCTCAAATTACGTGAATCTCCTCTTTAGTCTGATTAACAAACCATCCGACCTTTGATGTAATTTAAATAAGACAAATTCACTTCCATTGCTACCAATTCCAACCAGAAAAGTAAAGGTGGAACTTGTACAGTAGGCATTATAAAGTGTTTTGCAATTATCTAGGCTGAACACGTCCTACTGTAGCTGCTAGGCAGTATATAGAAAAAAAGGATTAAATAAAAACAAACATTTCTGATCTTAAAGAAATCATTTAAATAGTTATATCTTTTAACAATCTAATTCTGGCTACAATATATTAAGGCTGTTTTCAGGCCTAAACACAGTTCAACAAATAAGAGTTCAGCATCAGCACAACCCTGCTATTATACTGATACTAGATTCAGAATCAAGGAGGTGATATAGCATTACATAACCATATTTACAATAGCTACAGTCAGGTAATTACAGTAACTGCCTGTTGCTGACTTCGCTTCCAAAACCAATATACCTACAGCTGTGACCAAACGTTTTGCACCTAGAATTTTAGGATTGAGACCATTTTAAAAAAAAAACACAATTCAGATCTTTTATTTAGCATCATGTTCTCAAATAAACTACAAAATGTTATCACAAAAGTCTACAGGAAGCCATAATAGTAGTACAAGTGTTTCATGTTAGATTTCAAAATGTCACATTTTTCAATTTTTGTCAGTTTCTTGTTAACAATATGGAAAACTACAAAGCGGTATGTAATTCGGTATGTTAACGTAATATTAATCAGCAGGTTTCATTCGACTTTATGAAACAAAATTTGTTAATTCTATAGGGTGATACAAAACTTTTGGTCATAGCTGTATACTGTATATAAAAAGCTAACAAACTACAAAATATATGCAACATCCACAAATGATCAGTATGTAAATACATAATTCCATACAGTGGGAAGCTGCTTAAGTGGCAGGTTATAGTGGACATGACGATGCAAACGTCATATTCATATATGGCCACACTCATAAAACATTTACCACTGTACTATTTTAAGTTTTTTGTAAAATAAATCTAACTATGAACCTGTATGTCACACTTTCTAATGTGATAAAACATAGGGTGTACAGGTACATTAATAACATACTTGTATGTCTTGATATTGTGGGGCAGCAGTGTGGAGTAGTGGTTAGGGCTCTGGACTGGAGGGTTGTGGGTTCAATTCCCGGTTGGGGACACTGCTGCTGTACCCTTGAGCAAGGTACTTTACCTAGATTGCTCCAGTAAAAACCCAACTGTATAAAAGGGTAATTGTATGTAAAAAAAAAAATAATAATGTGATATCTTGTAACAATTGTAAGTCGCCCTGGATAAGGGCATCTGCTAAGAAATAAATAGTAATAATAATAATAATTGTGCCATTGATAAGATAACACAGAAAGCCATGACTGTAAACAACCAGTGGAAACTGTACAAGATGGAAAAAGTCCTGAGGGGAACGAGAGAGGCCTCCAAAAGGTCAATGTCAGTCAAGTGGAAAGTTTTTACTTTGCAATGCACTTTGGTGCACCCAGGCTGTGCAAATATTCGCATAGCTAATAGTCAAATTACGCAAAATGCACTTTAACAATTGTGTGAGTAAAGCAGTAAAATTCAGGGCCTCTAAACATGAATTATGTTCAACCATCTGCTTCAGAATTAACACTACACAACATTTACAAGCAATGCATTTGGTCAACCCAGGTACATGGATTGACACAATGCAGGATTGTGACTCTGGTAGCTAGAACCTGGGTCGGGACCCGGGTAGGAGGATTAAGAAAAGCAGCAATCAACACAAACCCAAGCAGCTGTTTCTTCACTGGTTTCAGCCCATCAACACCAATGACCCTCACTGATGGTCAGCACCGGATTTCTGTGAGGACTCAATCCCAATAATCGAAAAATGGGTTAGTGCAGCACTACTTAACACAGATGGGGAGAATGTAACATTAACAGAAATTGCCTATTCTCTGTGTGTTGCAAGAGTACAAGGAGGTTAGCAGAGAAACAATTCTTAAAATACAGAACTTGGGCCTTAGATGAGGTGTAAAAAAAACAAAATGTTTTCAACAATGACATTTGTTGGGGGGGGGGGGGGGGGGACAAAAAACATACTGTAGGTGCCATGTTTCTTAACAAGCAATATAAACAACTGTCATTAAACAGTCCAACTACAGGCACAGTGCTTTTCAAATATTATCTGCTTTAGATTCATTGGTGCCATCCTTGAAGAGCGCATAAAAATTAATAGAAAATGATTAATAGAAGGTGTCGCACACTTATGATTTTCATGGTTTCTTAAACAGCAGAGTATTTCTGAAAATCTGATTCCAGTTGGTGGCACAATAACTAGTTGTTTAGAAAAGGGCTGGTCCAAATACAAGCATGAGGATTGTGTTACACTACAGTAAGGGTATCTAATTCTGCAGTTAATGAAGGAACATATTCGATGTCAGTATGTTGGCAGGTGCTACAGTGGATAAAAGAAGGCTGGTGATTCATTTAATTTCTTGTTAAATGGAGCACATAACCACTGTACAGGACATAAATATCATTTGCACCGGTAGTAGCAGGACAACTAAGCAGCACAAGAGAACAGAACGGCAGGAAACAGCGAACTCCAAAGCCACAGTGGTCATGATCGATTCATTATAAAATACAGTATAATTAGGGATCAAAAGAGACACTAAGCATGAACTGACGCTAGTGCTGCATTATCCATAGTCCCAAAACCCTGTGTCAGGCATACTTATTTGCTATGCAGTTTTGCAGACTGTTATGGCCTTATTCTTCACCATAGTTACTAATGACAGGGCAAACAGAAAGAAAGGCTCTGTCTTCGTGCTTTCTGTACACAGACGGCAAGCATATAACCGTGTGACTTTAATAACGACTGCCATCGTCCCTAAATAGGATAATTATGCTACAACAGTACAGATCTTTTTTTTTTTTTTTTGGAATAGACAAGGGTGGAGTTTGAAGGCTGGCCTTCAATCGGAAAGATATAATGAATTTGTATCTGATCTACCACGACCACTAAACCACACATTTTACTTTTTTTTAGCTACATCACAAGTCATGCGGAACAATCTGGTTTCTACTGGCACACAAAGCTTACTGTGAGTAGGCTGTATACTTATTTTCAAAGTTGCACTGTTTCCTTTTAAAGCAAACACTAATCTATCATTGATCATGCAACAGCATTTAAATAATGTATACTTAATCATACTGTCACAATTACGAATAAAACGATGTTTTAATCTGACAAGCACTGTGTTAATCGCTGCCCAGTTACACAATGTCAACACTGCGAGAACTACACCCAATATCTTTAATATCCCAAACAAACCAGTGTCAACACGAGTTCTGAAATGGATTCAGGATAACTATAAAGCAAAAAAAAAAACATAAAATAAACGGATACAAAGATACTGTATATGTAAATATTAAATTAAAATCCAATTTTAATTTTCTGGGATAGTATACGTTTATTAATTACCAAATAGTTTTCATTCTTTGGTTTATAAACGTTTTATTAAACAAATTAAACGTTTTTACACATGTATTAATGAAATTAATTTTTTAAAGTTTTTTTTTTCTTTCATAACCAGAATACTAGTGATTAAACAAGAAACGAAAACGACATGTTCGATGACGTTCAGTCACTACCGAGACTGTGCTGTGGTAGTTCTCTTTCAAAACTACCACTCAACTTCGCGAAAGAAAGTAAAAACAATTTTAGAAAACTTACAAGATACAAAAATGAACTGTTATAGTTGTCAGGCCTACAGCATAATAGCTTATTAAATACGTGTAAAAATGTTAAAAGAGAAAAATATAAGCTAGCTTAAAAAAAAAAAAAAAAGTTAGTGATGTTTACCTTATTCAATACTGGGGTACTTTGTTTATTTTTATTTTTTTGGTTTTTAAGAAACGCGACCCAAAACAAACCACTTACCTTCACAGATAGTAACAACTGATAGAATCCACAGCTTTTCTGAACATGTTATGGAGTTATAATGTACCCACACCATGCCCAGCTTGCTTATGCTCCTGCCATCTTGTCCTGGCCAACAGGAGAGACCTCTCTGTCGACAAAACCACCACCTCCCTCATTTTCAACTTAAAAAAACTCACGTATAAAATCACTCAGCGGGGTCAGGCCAAATCCAGCAGGTAGCTAATGAGTTCTGCTTTCGGGAAACATGTGTTTGTTCATGGTTACGAGGGCCTGAAAGCCCATATTTTGATGTTAAGAAGGGACTGTCAGCCCCATAAACCCAGCCGTTCCTACCGTTCTCTTTCTGTTTCTGGTTTTTGTCTCTCTCTGCTGCGTGTGGAATGTTTGTGTAACTGTGGAGTGAGACCCGAGGAGTCGATCGCAGAGCACATTCAGCGTATAGAGAAGCAAAGCTGCTGAAGTACCACCATAGGACAACATGTGGATCTGCAATCCTCTGTGTGTGTGTGTGTGTGTGTTTATGTTTAGTAGAAATTATTTTGTATGAATTTCAAAGACTACAGAAAGAGCGGCAATAAATACCCATCTCATGTTTTTTCTTGCTCTTAAATCCTCACTTCAATCTGTAGCATTTTCAAACAATGCCAAAAAATGTATTGACTCTGCACTTATTAACCCAAAATATTCCAAATGAAACACATACATATGATTTTATTTCAAGAAAGATGATTCACACGTATATTTTTGCATCAGTTACTTTTTAGTTTAATATTCCTGTAAAAACAGGTAAATAAACTAAAACTTCTTGAAAGGACTTATTTACAAAAGAAACCAACTTCATGTTTGCATGGTACTTTTTTTTATATTTAATTACAGCTGGTTTTGTTTAGCAGTGTACCTCTTATCACACTAGCGAGGATGACATTAATAAATTAACAAACAAGTTGCGAAACCACAAGTTTATTTTGCCAGGAAATCCTCATTGGTGTGATAAAAAAAAAATTACTCTGACAAAGTACCTTGTTTATATAACATCTGAGGAGAGATGTTATTTATAGATTACAGTGGTAATTATAACCTCCACTGGGTTTATATCTCATAAAATGTAAGGCCTATATTAATGATTGAAATGGCATAAATCATTAAAGTAAGGTCAATTCTATACTTTTCCATTTGACTGGTGATTTTCACATGAAGCAATTCATGACATTCCCAAAAAATATTTTAAATAGTGATTTTTTTTAAGGTCTCCTTAAAATAAACATTAGTTGGCAAGTACTATTTTGCTATGACCTTTATTTGTATTGCTTACAAAAACGCTGGCACAGATCGAAGAAAGAGGCTGAAAAGAAACTGAATTTAACAAACATGTTATCAAAGGAGAACGCTGACATGAATTCAGTGAACAGGTGCAGTGACTCATACAGCGCTACCAGGTTTTGTGAATCACAATGATTTCATTCAAACTGAATGCAGCCAGTAATGTACAGTATGTTACAGCTAGGGCTGCTTCCCATTTCAACGTTGTTCCTCTCCCTTGCCTTCTGCTTGATCCTGAATATCTATTGAGTCAAAAGCTGTGGCTCACAATGACTAGTAATGATGGTTATATTTCCAAAGATTATGGTTACAGTAGTATAGAATTAATGAATGACTTGTTTTATATAGCACCAAGGCTTAGGCTTTTAATATATACTGTGTTTTCCTCAAATCAAGACCATATTATTATTATTTATTTATTAGCAGACACCCTTATCCAGGGCAACTTGCAATTGTTACAAGATATTACATTATTTTTACACACAATTATTACCCATTAATACAGTTGGGTTTTTACTGGAGCAATCTAGGTAAAGTAGCTTGCTCAAGGGTACAGCATCAGTGTCCCCCACCTGGGATTGAACCCATGACCGTCCGGTCAAGAGTCCAGAGCCCTAACCGCTACTCCACACTGCTGCCCCATATGCAGCTGTACTTGTATAAGCTTATCAAGTAGTATATTACAAAGGCTGATTTAACATTTTCATAGAAGTACTAGATGAAAAAAAAAAGAAATATTATTTTTTAATAAACTAAACTAAATTAAACAAACCTGGATAATTGTTCATCGCTTCATAAAATGTATCCCCTGTACAACTATATATTAATATGCATGTTGCCAAGGGGACTGCATAATCAAGAAATCCTTCCATGGAATATGACGTAATCCATTAAAGAAGAGCTCTTGAGCAATACATGTGTCAAATATAAAAAGGTAGAAAAACCATCATTACACTTTGCAAGGGAGCACAATGTAGTTTCAGTGCTTGCGCGTCTGTGTGTCACGATGATGGGAAACATGCAAAACACTTATCTCAATCCACATTTCTAACTAGCATTAAAAATGACTAGCGGTACTCAAAGATTTATAGAAAACATACTGTAGTCTGAGATGTAAACAACTTACATGCAGTATACAACCAACAATGTTATGCGCAGCTTGTTTTTCCTAATGCATTATTCAGTGGTATTACTATTTATATCTTGAGGACATTCTTTGCCGAATGGCACAGTGGCTAACAAGAAGCCTGCATGATTAAGGTTGTTTGTTAGATCACCGACTACAAAGGAAAATGACAAATGGGACCAAAAATACTTTGCAATTACTATAGGGCTTGTTGATGTAATGTGCTGTTTTCCCTGCAAACATTCTTTTTGTATTTCATCCTGCAATTGGAGCATTCAACCATCTATATTGTTAAGCCTCTACTTTTACTCACCTCATGCTCTCAGTACAATATACACTAGACAGCTGTCACCTGTTCCACCAGCCACCAAAATATTGGCCCAAAAAGTGAATGACAAAAGCATCTTGAGTAAGCAGATGTCTTAAGCATCAACAAAGGTTCAGACCTAGATGAAGTTCAGGTTTCATTGCATTTTTTTCTTTCCCATTCACTTGAACCTAAGTTTTACACATTATAGTGTATATGTATATATCCCCTTTAGTCACTGTGTGCATAATTGCACCACGTTAAGAGTCCTGTCTATGTATCTATTTTCTAATGAATATATTTTGTTTTCGAACTCCATAGAGTTTACACAAACTGTTTTAAATTTTCTAAAAATTTTAATTAAAAAATCGTGACCAAATATATATGGTTTGCATACAGACCCGGATGAAATATCATAGCTATAGTTTAAAAAACCAAAATCATATGGATTATTTCCAAGCTTATGATTTGTATTTTTATTTGGAAGGCTTATTAAAAGCTTACACATCTACGGTAACTACACGTTTTGACACCTTTATATCATAACAACCCTAGTAATGTTGTCATTACGAAATTTAAAACATAATCTAAAATGAAAACACATCTTATTGCCATAGCAACTGGAATTCTCCTGCTCACTGGTAATTCCATCTCATTTACATATGTGAGCAGGAGGATGATGGGAAATGTAGTCCTGAGAGGTCCATGCAGGTACATGGGGAACCATCTTGAGGCAGGGAATGCAATTTAAAAGTTTAAAAAAGTTGTCAAAATGTATGAAAACAAAAAAATATGAAAACAATACACACACCTTACGTTGTAGAAACACATGGGAACATGTAACACAATAAAATAAAAAAGTTCCTTATGTGCCCTTTAAGGAACATGTGTGTGCTCGAGCAACAATAAAGCAATAAACCTTTGTGTTTCTTTGATAAAACGGTGTGTTTAAGTGTAAAGTTTGCTAATCTAGTTCTTCAAAAACAGCAAACTGAGTATTATTGCCCAAGGGTGGGGCTCAACTTTCAGGACTGCTGACCTGCAGCAACAAAGAACAGAGAATCCACAATAAGAAAGCAGTCAAGGGGAACACCCACATCCCGATCCTATTTAATGTGTGACAGGCTTATTTGAGGCTTGTTAAGATTTAAACCACACCTGTCACAGCTGTTGTAAATCCTGGTTGGGAAATCCCAATGGACTGGAATAATCACACCTCTGGATCACACTTTAAAATAAGTTCAAATGAGGTCTGAAATGAGGCTGAAATAATGTCTATGTTATTTAAAACCCATTTATATTTGAATGCCATGTATTGTAAAGCTCTACTCAACCTTAAAACAAATAAATATCTTCATCTTAGAAAATAGAAGGGAAAAGAGAAGACTTACTGAAGTTTATAAAATCCTAAATGTTATAGATAAAGTTAACTCCAGTCACTACTTCAAATTTTAAAATAATTCCTAAAATATTGTTATGTTCTATGATTTTATACATTGTTGGCTTTCACCAGTGCCATTAAGGACTAGTCAGAGAACTCGATACAGTACCAATGTCATGCCAAATGAAAAACTGATGCAATTAAAGTGCAGTAAATGTGTACTAACACCAGTAATGTTGAGAACAGTTTACCAGAACTACTGCCCAAATACCCCATCCACCCCACCACCAATCGCTCCCATCTACTAACTTGATGAATGGGAGTTGAATATGTATTCATATAGATAACAAATCAACCACCATTTAAACCCTTACAATGGGGTCCTCCTTGGAATTGTACATACTCACACCAATACAATAACGAGATTTGCATGGACTACCAGACAAAGAACCACATTTCATTATCTAAACAGCAGCAGTACTTAGCTGCCTCTGTTTCGCTTCATTGTTATATGATCTGTCTGGGACTTCAACACTAAATACTGCCTAACTAAAATAGGATGTATAACAGAAGAAGAATGCCAGCTAATAAGAGAAAGAGCGAAGGAGATTGATCTAATTAATAAGGGAATAAAGGCCTGCGATCTGTTTGTTCATCCCATATGTACTCATTCACTAATCTACAGTGTATCCTTAGAGAAGACAATATGTTGTTTTATTGTAATCTTCAATTCCTTATTATAAACCCTTAAAAAAGTGGTTAATTGTGACAAAATGACTGGGTGAATCACAGTGCTCCAAATCTGCTAAGCTTGATTGAAGAAAAGTAATTCACAGGTATCTGCTGTTAAATGTAGTATTAAACATACTTTCTTTTCCAAAGATTGTACTTGCTATGTAAACAGAATACACCATGAACGTTCCTAGAGTCCTGTGCTGATTTCACACATGAGAATAGCTGTAAATAACCTACTTGACCCTTTTTGGGGGCTCGTGGGTTATTTGGCTATCTTCATTCATGGAATAACTACAGTACAGTATATTTAGTGCCCATTAAAGACATCACACAGGCGTTCTCTATTCTAAACTGTAAACCTCCTGAATTGTAAATTGATGCTACAAAATTAGACATGTGCAATTTGTGAAGTTAACTTATACCCACATGGCCTAACTTGAGTCATTTCATCCAATTTGATGTCATGTCACCAGAACTGAAAGTTGTCAAAGGCTAGCTCTTCCCCACTTTTATATCCCCTTCAGTCACTGCGTGCATAATTGCACCGTGTTAACTTTCCTATCTATTTATCTATTTTATAGCGCATAGAAGTTTTGGCAGATCAACTTCTCAAACTCCATAGATTTCGCACAAACTGTTTTAAAATGTCTGAAAAAAAAAATCTCAAAAATCTTGACCTCAAAACAACAGAATCTTAAAACGCTGAGGTTTGTTTAGAGCCCGTGGTAGTTAAAGATACAAATCTGCTCACTGACTCCTAGATTATTTTCAGCAATGGCTCGTCTTGGTGGGATTCATTCCAGTGGGGTGTATCTGACACCTGTAAAGTTACAGGTTTTTATTTCCCTTAGAGATTTGTTTGATTACTGTGAAACTAGAAAGAGACAGAAGCCTTTTATATATCCACAGGCCACATAGACAAAGCCCACTGAATTGCTACCCAGAATGAGCCAACCTTTTTCTGGCAGGACTATCTTTTTTGCAGAGGTGAAAAGTTGATAACTGCCCTTGTTTATGCAACCACGGATCCGTTCCATTAAATGGTTCCAGGTTGGTGCACAGATAACTTTTGTATTTACAACATTTTGCAGTGAAATGGTTACCAGAAAGAGTTGGGTATTATAACACAGACTGATTCTTTTTGGTTACCCCAGCTGGTCTTAAAAAAACAAACTTAGTCAACAATCAATGTACTGTGGAATGTATCAGTAAACCAACATTAATGGTACTGGCTTGTTTTGTTTTTTGATCCTGTTTAACTAGCTCTTGAACAAGCTCAGACTATGAAAACTACCAGCTGTGTCCAACTTGTCACAGCTGTAATGTTTTAATTTTTTACTGCAGATTTGAATAATTTCTGTTAATGAAAACAAAACATTTGCAAAACTAGTGAAAATGTCAGGTTCATTTAGTGTTTCACAAAAAAAAGCTTAAAACTATCAAAAAAGCACATTAAAGGGTACATAAGGACCTTTTTATTTTCTTGTGTTACATGTTCCCATGCGTTGCTACAACTGTTTACTTAAGGTGTGTGTATTGTTTTAATTTTTAATTTATTTATTTATTTACATTTTGACCACTTTTTAAAACTTTTAAATTGCATTCTCTGCCTCAAAATAACTTCCCATGTACCCGCATGGACCTCTCAGAACTACATTTCCCACCATCCTCCTGCTCACTGGTAAATCCATCTCAGTTACATATGTGAGCAGGAGGATGATGGGAAATTTAGTTCTGAGAGGTCCATGCGGGTACATGGGAAGCCATCTTGAGGCAGGGAATACAATTTCAAAGTTTAAAAAAGTGGTCAAAATATAAAAAAATGTAAACATTACACACACCTTATGTAAACAGTTGTAGCAAGACATGGGAACATGTAACACAATAAATTAAAAAGGTCCTTTGTAGCCTTTAAGTTTGTCATAAGCCAAGGCTTGCCCGGGGCCAACTGCAGGCCATGAGTAATGTAATCCAACCGACAAATGTCAGTTCCAACTTGATATGAACAAGGCCTGGATTCAAGCCAGGGAGTCAACAGGTGCAGCCAATACTGATCCTCCCGTGAGCTTCTTGTCTGCACAGCAGCTTTTTATTAGGCTTTCCTTGTGGCAGCACTTATGAGCACGTTGTCGCTGTATGACGCCTTCTGCTTTCAGACCCAAATGGCACAAGCAAAAGATTATAGTTCTCAATGTTGCTTGTGCTTCATTGCAGCTATTGTATTGTTTTAGTTGAAATGCTTTGTTTTGTTGTTGTTTTTTTCACCAACTCCAAGGAGACAGTTCGAAACATTAGAAATCTTTGTGGAAACAACTTATTCAGTCTGAACAAGCAATAATCCTCCCCACCAATGAATTGTGCACAAATGAGGAGAGCCATACACCTTATATGGGATTTTACATACCTGCTGGATGCCAAATAAGTCTTTTTCAGTGTCTTCAATTATTTTAATATAAAACAATTGTTGCTGTGGAATGGTCTTGTGTTTTTCATTTTTTCAACCAGTCTAAACTGATCCTAGATCTGGTGTCAGGAGTACAATCTACCTGGAGCATATTAAGCAACAACTTATGAGCTCAGCAAATAACATGACCTGTTAAGACATGTGCCACTGTGAGCTCTGGGCTCTGCTAGCTTAGACTGTTTGTCAAATACCAAGCCTCCACCAACACCTAAGAGATCGCCTTCTACATGCGGAAAACAAACGAGTACCAGTACTTGAGTTGATTTGTTTGAGGTGACAGACCTGTACATCGACACATTATGTTTTTTTTAATAACCTAGTTATATATATATATATATATATATATATATATATATATATATATATATATATATATATATATATATATATTTTAAGGAAAAACGAAGAGAACCCAATGCCAAGTGTAAACATGATACAAATTTCAAGTCCATTACCATTTTATTCTTATAATTATCTACATGCCCTGCTTTTGTGTCCTAATGGTAAGAACAGGTACCGTACCAATAGATCTCTGTATCATAAGAATAACTCTTCTACTGTAGATATGACAATCTATCACTTTGAATAACTATATTTACTGTATATATGTGTGTGTGTGTTCGCGCGCGTGTGTGTGTTGTGTGATTTTCTGAGTTTTATTTTGTCAAGGGCTCTTTAAAGGTTAATAACTGCCTCAAACCTGTGTGCGCAAAACCAATGCAATAGGCATTACTTAAACTCGGCACAGGACAAGTAGGTCATCCAACCTACGTACGTAGGTGCTGTGCTGAATGCAATGGAAATACACATTCACCAGATTAGTGAATGACGTGAGGCGGATAGAGACACCGGAACAAAGGTTCTGGGTTTATTTTTTTTAAGGGGCACAGGTACACCATTAACATTGTGCGACTATTAATAGTCTTTTGTTTTTAATTGTGTCTGGGAAGATGGCCAGCATGCATTTCCATCAGGCACACATCCTCATAATCCATTAGTAAGTGCAAGGTTAGGGAGAAATGCATTCTGAAACTTCTATAGGAGTGGAGGAGTGTAAAATAAAGTTGTAAAGATTGCTGTAAAAAAATCAATACCGTACCGTGTTCACCCTGTCTGTGTGACAGACAGTTAAATCGTTAAATTAAATGTATAATACACATTGTAGTCATACCAGCTATAGAACACTGATTCTATTCATGTGACGGTTTAAATGTAGATGCGTGACAGGCGTGGACTAGGTGGGTATTTCAATATAAAGTAAGCGGATCAACAATATATTCGGTTAAAGTGTTGTTTAATAATAGTCAAAAGAATCGTTTTTCTTGTTTGTTTATTTTTAAATGTATTTTAACAGTACGCGGATTTACTGTAAAGACTTGGGTCCCAAAATGTGACACAGAATTTGGGCGATTCTCGGATACATAGCAATACAGAACACAATGTATTGAATCAAGTAATCGTGTGCCAGACAAAGACAGGATCAGGTATTGCGGTCCCCATTTTTTATTTGTTGAAATTGGTTTCAACAGGAACACAGGTTTACAAGTAGGCCTACTGGTACAGGTGGTGACCAGAATTATGGTTGCTTGCAGTGCATACTATTAATATAACGGGTTTCGTTGTATTTTACGGTTTGTAGCGACCATATGCCTCTGTTAAACATACAACACACAAATATAGTTAATATACTAGCACTGTGTAGCAGACAAAAGGTTATATTAATATATGTATATGTGTTTCGATTGATGATTGCTGAGATAATGTTACATCGACTTAAAAACTGCTGCAGCACACACACACACACTGTTCGCCCACCCTAGCACATAATGAATGCTACTAGTGTGGAGTAAACACGCTGAATTTAAATGCATTTTTTAAATATAATGTTCAGCAGTTGTAACTATTTAGAAAGATAGAGCTATACACATATGTATACAAGAATAAGATTCATAGCAGAAACAAGTTTATTCCAAATCTACAAAGCTTTCAAACTTGTTTCTTTTTAGTTGAAGCATACTTTCCGTTTCTGTTTATGGTTACGATTATGTGTGGATAAGAGTATAGCAGTATTCTATGGTCAATCATTCGAAAACGCGTGTCTGTACAAAATAATAATAAAAAAAAAACATAAATAAAAAATACCCTTAAAAGTTTTTTTTCAGCAACAATATTTTCACTGTGTCGCAATGACGTCTGGTACTTGGAGTCCTGGATCGATTAAAGAAAAGGCTATCAGCAATCTCCAATCAGATGCAAAAAGTATGAGATAAACACTAGAACCCTGGCGTTAGCCATCCAAAGAAAAAAGCTATAATACTGCGTGTAGCCAATCAGTGATTGTGGGCAGGGCTTTTGCAAAAAATGAAATATCTGTAATTGCATGTAGTTTTTCACTGTACAACGCATTTTATTCGGATATACACGTGGATACATGTGGTTAAATAGTCATTTTATAACTTTATATATTTTTTTTTACATACATTCACTTTTCTAAATGTATTTTGTTGCTATTGGTATGTGCGTTGGTTTACTTTTAGGCTCATACCCAATTTACCTGCCTGCAGTACAAATAAACTGCCATTAGGTGGCGCCCATATCCACGAGGCGCTGCTGCAAGGAGGCGGTTGGTGACGCCATTTTAGCAGAGGTGCAGAGGGATACAGCCCTAGAAGGGAGAAGAAAATTAGGCACGCAAAATTCGTTTTTTTTATTTTTATTTTTTTTATTTATAAAACAAACAAATCACGGAACCCCTTTCTTGTTAATAGCTTGTTTAAAATTAAGTAACCATGTCAGCAGAAGGAACAGCAGACCAGGTAAGTCTTTTTAAAATCTGTTAGCTACACACACAGGCTAGTTGTTTCAGTGGGGCCGAGGCCTACATATCCAGTTCCTCGATGTCAAATAATATATGTTTATATTCATAAAAACAGGTGTTCATTCGTCTATTTTGAAGAAGCAACCGGCTATTTCGTAGGCATTATGTTCGTTGTTTAGTGGTTAAGATGGTTGTAGTTGGTTTATTTTTATTTGTGAGGAAGAAAAGAAAAATGGCCGGGGTTTCCGTAGCTAGGTTAGAACGGTTGTTTTTATATTCCAACATTGTGCCTACACACATAACGATTTTATTTAGGGTTGCAGGAAAATATCATCCCCCCCCCCAAGGATTTTAGAAGTTCTGTTTTTATTTGCGCTAAAATGGTGGCATGGGTGGATTGTGAAAGACGCTGAATCATGGTTTAAACATATTCCGCACACAGACAAACAATGGTGAAAATATGAGGATTAGTGTTTGTTGAAGGTCACAGATTATACAAAACTTTTTAACGATAACGTTAAGATTTTACACACGCTCACTTTTGTATAAGACTTATTACGTCATCCCTTGTTTTGACTGCGATGCCTGTCTTTGTGCTGTGTTGTTCACATGCATATTGCATGCTCCGAATTAAATGTGAAAAGTACCTTCTGCATTTCCACAATTACATAAGCGTGGTTTCTCTCGGTATATTTGTTCCTTAGGGTTGTGGTTTTTTTTTTTTTTTTGGTTTTTTTTTTATTATCAAAGTCGTGGTTTTACTCTGTAGTCAAGTCACATTAGCCCACAGGTTGTAAATCAGTAAAGTTATGGCATCATTCAAGTTCTGCAGTAATACTAATAGTTTTAATGTGTGTTTGGGGAGGGTCTTTACCCATGGATATTCGTTTGAATTGGCATGCTAAGGTGGTCTTTATTACAGATTAACAGTAATGTAAAGAACCATATTATATTTTTCATATTTGGACAAGAATGAAATACATTTAAGGGTCTATGCTTGACCATTTAGTGAAGGCTCTCGTATCAAGATTCATACATTTTAGTTCAATTAGTGTATATGTGAAGTACTGCGTGCACTTGACTACAACATACCACTTAACTACAACATACCACTTAACATATTGTAGTACGTTAAATGTTTTTCTGCATGCAGTATGTCTTGCAACATAAATTCACCTTGATAATATTTTCCCTATATTTTTTTTATAGCAAAACACTTTCTTGTTGCGATTTATTCACAATTCATCAGTCCAAATTTAGAAGGATTTACTTTATATAAAAAACAACAACAAAAAAAAAAAACATCTTGTTTCTTGCTGTTGGACTCCAGCCACAGTTAGGATACAGGGGCCAAGGGGGTTAAATGCATTTATTTAACCAGTTTTCCCATAACCGGAGCACCCACTAGTGGTGAAAATGTATGGTAGCGCAGGTTTTGTGAATAATTGGGTAATTATGAGCAGAAAGAACGTGCATACATATCTAAATTGGGTTGTTGAAAACATTATGAACAAAAGGTTTAATATAGTATGTCAGTTTTTTTTTAAAGCACATTTATACATTAATTGTTTTATAACTTCCAGGCAGTGGAGTATATTCCAGAGAAGGTGAAGAAAGCTGAAAAGAAGTTGGAAGAAAATCCTTATGACCTTGACGCTTGGAGCATTCTGATACGAGAGGCACAGGTTTAGTGACACAGGATTACATTTCCTTATAATGGGGCTGGGGGGGGTGGGGTCCTATCAGGTTGGGTTTGGTGGTTCTACATCAATATGTACAAATTGCATAGTACTATTTGCAACTTTTGTTAATAATGTAAATGATGTTTAAATGGTTTCTACTTTTAGAACCAACCTATAGACAAAGCAAGGAAGACCTATGAGCGACTTGTCGCCCAGTTCCCAAGTTCTGGCAGATTCTGGAAACTATTCATTGAAGCAGAGGTTAATATGTTTATATTCTTTCATTATTTATATATATATATATATATATATATATATATATATATATATATATTATGTATATATATATATATATTATGTGTATATATATATATATATATATATATATATATATATATATATATTATGTATGTGTGTGTATCTGTGAATTTCACACCATGAAGCTACTCTTAAAAAATAACCATCTTTAGGTTTCCCCTTTTCATACAGTATAATCAGGGAATATTAACTGCCTTTCTTTTTTGCAGCATCACACTGTAAATGTGGTCCAAGGGATATATTTTTCCTATGGGGTCAATTGCACATTGTTGCATGTTGGATCTGCAACAGCATTAAAACTATTTTAATGGTATTGGAGTGCTTTAGCCTTTTATTTACTTGTTGTGTCAATTTATTGCCTCCTGTGTGATTTCTTTGAGCTCTTATTTATTTTGTGTTCATATTAATGGTACTAAATTCAATTAGTTTCTCCTGTATAGATAAACTGAATTTATTAAGTGTGTGTTCTTTTTCAAGTAATTGCATTTGTACTTTAATATAGAAACAAAGTACTTCAGTGTGTATTTTGGGTACTTCCGCTTGTTGCACTGTCCTAAAAAAAGGGGGGGGGGGGGGGGGGGACAATCAAGGTGCAATTTATAAATTAGTTTAGATTTGTATTTATTATTATGTTGCACTTTTTAGGTTATACAGTCTCTTCTAATAAACAGCACCATCATTTGAGTATAATCAACAGTCACCACAACTTGCTTACCCATTTAAATATGCATTTAGCCTAATAAAAACAAATAATAATCACATTGGTTACCATTGCAGTGAATGTGTAGTTAACACATAAGCATGTCAGTAACTACATTACTCTTTCATTATTTCACTATCATGACTTGCATAGAAACAAAATGTGAAATATGATGGGGACTGTGCAAGGAAACAATTGAAGTGTAGAACAGATGTCTGATTTACTGTCATTGTGGCCTAACCATGAATGATCAAATCATGAAATTTAAAAGGGAACACTGTCCATGAGAACTTTAATATAACTGGTAAAAAAAAAAAAAAACTCTGACGCTTAGGAAAAGTTTAACACTGGGGTCTTCCGAGTGATAGTTCAGTTTGTGGCTCTTCCAGTTGATCTACACTTTCCTGTGCAAGGAAGCAATTCATTCAAAGTTTCTGTTCATGTAATGTAATCCGCATTTACAGATAATTGATAGATCTGGCAGTGTCTTTTCAAGTCTCTTGATGGACCATTCCATAATTTCTATATCATTTTTTAAATATTTTGCCAGCTAATTGTCAAACAAAATACTGCCTTTTATTCAGCGTTGAGGTAGGGTATAGTCCTTCCCAGAACAATTAAAAGGAAAACCAAGAGTGATTGAACCGGTAAGGGCCTCCCTCCCCCTTTAACATTTTGTTTTCTGTTATCAAACAGCTGTGACCTCTATAGCTGGGTCTGATTTGTTTCTCGTCACTTAGTCAAATGTATGATGTTTTTGCACACCAAATTGTACTGATACTAATAATCAGCTTAAAGTGAGAAGCACAAATGATCATTCTTAAACATACTGAAGTAGTTATTTACAGGTAGCTTTTCATACTAATTGCCAGTTGTAAATGAGGGCTATATATGCATAGGGCTTCTGATTTTTGCTATTTTACCTAGACTTTTCTACTCTCCCTTTAAAAATTAAATTGATACCTGTTAAACCATTTGTGTTTCAATCACAACTGATCTTGTTTGTGTATTCTGCTTGTAAGTGAAAAATGAAAGCTTGGCAAATTTTTATAAGCCCATTTTTAAGCCCCTTTTTGCGTAGTGTGAAACCACGTACGCGGGTTGACCTGGGTCGCAGCGACCCACCTCAGGATGTTTGACCCAGGTTGAGTGAGACAAAATGCATGACGTTTTTTGTTGATTGAGACACAGCATGAGCCAAATTGCAGCAGGGGTGTAGAAACATTTACTATAATCAATATTTGGGCCGACGGTTCAATCCAGAGAAGCTTGGATGGAAGCGTCAGTAACAAGCTGCTTCAGGGACATTGATACATGCATTGTGTACTTGCGTCTGTCATCCAGGTCAACCCTGCTTTAGAAAAAGCAGCGTGAAATCACGTACCCGACCCCCATGACATCGGGTCCTGACCCGGGTAGGTTCTGACCCAGATAGAGCATGCCTGTGTGAAAGTTGTTTCACAGAAAAAAACTTTTACTATTAACATGTTTCAGTTGTGATTGAGATACAAGAATGGTTTAACATATTTGCTACATATGCAAAACGTTTCTTGTGATATTGTAAGCGTCTACAATAATTACAAAGTATTTAAACACAAAAACAGATTTTTGAAGGTTGATAAATTTGCATGCTTAAAAGTAATTGATTTTACAAACGATAAGAAAACAATATATATGCATCTATTATACATTGTTTCTTGCTAGCTCCAATAACACTTTTTTTATCGAAACTGGAATTGGTCAAGCTTGACATTAAAGCAAGGAAATTGTTTTTTAAATAAATCTTCCAAACTTGACCAGAGTATAAGCAATGCTTTCCAGCACTATAAATGTTTACATTTAATAAACCGATTGTGGCTGTATGCTAAATACCACGAGAAAATAAGACCATACTTGAAACATACTTTGTGCTGTTGTCATAACTGGAAAATGGAACACAAGTTAAGTTCCTAATTAATGGTAAGTACAGTATAGACCACTGCTGTATATTTGTGTGCACATTTACTTGTGAGCTTGACAGCAGTGTTAGTCGTAGTAGTAACTTGTATTTAACGTTCGCTGTAATTGTCCCTTCCAAATAAATTAAATTAGAACCATAGTTAATTTGATTGTATCTGGAAGGGAATTGTGTGACCGATTTTTAGTTTATAATTCTATTCAAAAGTAAAAAGCATCATAACCGTGATACGTTCAAGTTTCAATTGCACAGCCGTTTACAGCAGATATACAAATCAGTAATTTGGATTTTGCAACACTCATTTTAAAGAAACCTGTTGTAAAGTAAAACTTTAAGAAACAGTCAAGTTTGTACTGATGAAGGCACTAGTTGAAATATTTGTCAACTTAGTTTATGTTCTACCTTATTTTTTTAATGTTTTCGAAGTTATGAATGAGATCTGTTATAAAAAGGTAAATGGAATCTTCCACTAATTTGACTGCAGTATATGATAGTTACAGTAGTATGTGTGTGTGTGTGTGTATATATATATATATATATATAAAAAGTTGAATGTTTTGTTTTTTGTAGACCTGGTCATTTTCACATGTGGTTAATTTCATCTGAACCAACTAATAAATAAAGATGAATAACACGTCTTGCTTTGGTTGAATTTTGATTCATTTGGATACTTCACAGATATTTTAAATGAACCAAGTGTTGAAATAAATCAGATGTCAAAGGGTTAGACTATTCCCTACTGTGTCAGCATAAAATTGCAAACTTATTACAACATTCTTATAGACTTAATTGGGATAATTTGGCATTTTACAACCACATATTGAAAAGTACATATATCCTTTCTACAAAAAAACATGTTTTGTGTTAAGTTAGTAAACTGCATTCATTTGTAATGCAAGATAATAGATGTAAATATTCAAGAATAACACTGACATTCTGAAATTCACCTTACATTATAGTTATTTTACAAATGCTGATGGCTAATGTAAATTACAAAATCTTTTCATTACAGCTATATCCCTGTCCAGAAATACAATGCGACACAAGCTTTGGTAGTTTAAACAAGAAAATATATTTTGTAATTTGTACACAGGGCAATGCAGTGCCATGATGAGTCAGTTGAATGTGTTCTTTGGTCTGTGTGTCGCATGTAAAATGATGTACATTATTTATGCCCTCAATAATGGGGTATAGTGAAGGTTCTGCACCCAAATGTAGAGTCCTTCACAATTGCAATTTAACATATCGGAACAACTTACCCAATTGTCATCAAACCTGGTAATAAAATTGACAATTTGTTATTGAGTATTGGTCTGTCCATCTGCTTGCCACAATTATATTGTGGATATATGTTCCCAGTAGTATTTTAATTACCTGAAAGTGCTATGACATCATATCTGGTAATTTCTCCCGCTGGGAAAACTATCCCCTGTGACAGGGATAACGTGGAGGGGCACTTGCTGTCACAATTGAGAAATTTTCACAAACCTAGAGAACCACTTAATCCAATTTTAAGCATTTGTATTTGTATATTAACTTACCCCTAAGGTATCATCTAAATAGTGAGATGGGGAAAGTATTCATAGTCCAATTTTGTAGTATAAAAAAGAAAAAAAAATGTACACCATATGTGTTGTATATTTCTGGCTAGCTCTTCTTTGTTTATTTTCACCCCCTGAAATGTAGTGACTGTATTTTAAGCCTAGTAAGCCGTGTCTAGTCCCCTTGCTCCTTCTGCCTCCAAACAGCTTTATCTTTAATGTCACAAGCCTGTAAAGACAAATGTCCAGTTGTAGTACAGTATTGGTTAAATTGATTCCCATTGTTTTGTGTACGCAATTGTGTTCTAGTGTTGTAATCGATTGACTCAATTTTTGTTGTACTGCACAAGAAGTACCAATATATAAATGCAGCTAATCAGTTCCATTGCTAGTATAAACAGGGTGTGTGTGTTTTGAAATGAAAGTAGATTTGGGTTTGTAAGTTAAAGTGCTTGGCAGAACTCTACTATATGTTTTTATATGTTTGTATGTTCATTGCACCCCGGCATTTCCATTATGTTAAAATCGTTTAGTCTTGGTCACTACAGTGTTCTAACCAGTAACACATTTGAAATGTCTGCCAGAAATATAAAAACGGCCCTTGAGTGACCTGTTTTACTGCTATGTCTGCTGCCTTTGGTACAGCTTACATTGATATTGGCATGTCAGCACTGTAATGTAGGATAATGTGATTGACCGACTGGAACAATCATATTAGGAAAAAGAAGCCCTTTTAGATTTGTGCTTTTGTAGCTTGTAGAGAATGCTGACACATGCTTAGTCAGATTTTATACACATTTGCCAATATGCATATTGACATCCTGTGATTTTGTTTTGAAATACTATGGAATTCTGTAATACGATGATTCCAGATCTTGTTTATAGTGAACATTAGTTGCTAGTGACAATAGTAACTGAATAACAAAGCAGTTAGAAACTATTGCATTAATTGCAACTGTTGGGATTTCTGGTGACATTTCTGCCAAATCTGACTGAAGTCCCAATGAAAGTTGAATGGTCTATTTAATTGTTTTTAAAGATGTCAGGTATCCTACCTGAAGGACTGAGAAATCAGAATTTTTTCTTTAGCCACATTTTTATACCCAGTTTGAGATGCCTAATTCAGATGTTGCTTCACTGCTCCCACCCACTTGCTAATCATGAGGACTGCACAGCTGGAACAGAGGTCCACTACTGATCTTTAATCCCTTGTTTTTTACCTGCCAATCCTAAGCAAGGCTCAGTATGTCCATTCCCGACGAGTGTCTGTCTGGTCTTGTTGGACATCTGACTAGTATGGGCCACTCAAGTGTAATGAGGTTAACTATCCCCAGCCAATTTCCCTCCCTAACCCTGCTGGAGCTTGACGGGCAATACCGCACACCCTGTAGACCCCCATTCCAAGTATGGCAACTTGCTGCTAATGGGATTCAAGCCAGCAGCCTCCTGTTTGCATGACTTGCCCTGTACTACATGCAGTAGTGCTTATAATAACTGAGCCGCTTGGAGGCCCCTCCTCACATATCCTTCACACTTTGTCTGACGAGCTAAGTAGTAAGTCATCGTGACAGAAGGGGACAAAAGTGTGCAGCCCCAATTATATGTTTGTTTTTCTTGGGACAAGGGAAAACGTAAAACATACTAATTTAAAGAAGACAAACGTTGGTTAGTGACACCTGTAAAGATGTTCTGTATCAATATATGTTTTTAGTACAGATATCTTTTGATATTTAAGCACCACTGTGAGCTTTTTTTTTTTTTTTTTTTTTTGTAAACCCACTGCTGCCAATACTTCAACTGCTACGGTCACATAAACCATATGGCCTGGGATTTAATATTTTCAATGTTGTAGAAACTCTTTGGTCAATCTAGTGGTATCTTTCTGTAACTTTTTCATATCTTCAAACTTAGTACACTGCCAAGTGTAAAGCTGCACTGTCAGCCTTATCTTAATTGGTTTCACATTTTCGTTGCCAAATTAAGGTAGCGTCTGCACATTTGAGCTGAATTCTATGATTCTCTGAAAAAGGTTCCATACAGGTAATATCCGTTTAACATTCTGTTTCACTGCCACATTGTTTTAACTTCTGGCTATATCAATGATTCAGATCACACACTTTTTCACATACCCATTAAACAAATTATTTTGTAATATAAAGATATTCTACATCTGTAATACAGTAGGTATGCCATTTTCTAATTACACAGTATACATTCTTTCATTAACTATATACAAATATATATCATTATATATACAGAGCTCCCTCATTATAAGGCAGCCCTTTATACTGTTAGAAGGCAGTCTGCTTTGTTATAAAGAGAGAGCGCTGAAAGTTAAAACCTGACCTTTAATTGTAATACTTCAGTCCGCAGTGCTGTGTAAACATTTAGACCACCAAAGGAGACACTCATTTATTTAATGTATTATACATTTATACTCTATGTTAATTACATTTTTGGACTTGTAACTGACCGCAGTAAAGAATGTGGGCATTGCATTAGTAAGACGCTTTGGCAGGAACCCCATTCAATGCAGTGCACAAATCCAGAATAGCCAAGTTCTTTCCACAAATAGTCAAACTGGACTGAAAAGTGTGGCCCAACCATTGCTCTGCCACCTGTACTTGGCAACAACTGTAATATCTGGGTGCAGTTCTTTTGTGAGGCTGACTACACACATCTGTATCAAAAATGCTGTTTTTGCGTAATGATACACAATAATACAGATTCATCCTGCTTGATCAACACCTCAATCTTGTGTTTTTCTGAAGTGATATATAATAGTACTGGATAGTTTTTAAAGGTGAAATAAAGTTGTATGATTTATTTATTATTTTTAAATATGCTTTATGTTTTTCTTTTAAATAAAAACAGCAGTTGGAACAACAATTTTGATTTTATTCAGATTTGGTTGTTTTATTTACACTACGCATTGTCATCCATATGCACTACTGATAGTCCTATGTAAACAGTCATGCTATTTGTAATCCGTTCACCTTTGCTGTTGTTGCTACTCTGATTTTATGTAAATGTAATCAAAGTGTTTCAAAGGGTCTAAGTTTTATACTTGAAAATAGACCTGGGAATTCATATTCCTAAATCTTTGATTTGTTTTTCTTAAGTATTAGAAAAAAGCAATATACCGATTTATCTTAAACACTTTAAGATAAATGGAGATACTACTTTATCAAGACTAAAACCAAACAACCATTTAACCAATCTAAATCGGATTAATAGTGTGGTTTGCTTTGGTCCATCTGATCCCAAAGGACCCACGAAGATTGCTGTTTGTGACATAAAAATCCTACTGTAGAACAATGCACAGAGTGAGAGAGAGGTGTAGATACTGTGTTGTATGAATACTGTTATGCAATTTTACGGAAAAGGCGTTTTAAAAAGCTTACCAGTAGGAAATATGCAGCACATGTAGACATTTCCAGAATCTATTGATGAAGTCATTGCTGGAATGAATAAAACCATTGGAGCAAACTAAACATGTGGGATCTGTGAACCATCCAATAACAGAATTATCTATAAAATATGGTTAAGGTTATCTATAAAATATGGTTAATTTCTGCACATTGCAAAAAGCGTAAGTTCAATTCAGGTAGACAGTTCTGTGTTAGTTAATCGGGTATACTCTTGGAGCACTTCCATAAGCAGTTCACTGCTTTGTTTAGAAGTTAAATAGTTTCTGAAGTCTTACGTAGCCAAGTTTGGAATAGAGATGTAGATGGTTGATTCCAAGATTACCTTAAAAGCCCATTCAAGCAGTTTTTAAACTGCCTGTGTAATGCAAAGGAGTTGGCAATACATGTACAGTTTAAGTACCTGTTTTGGTGTGAAATTCACATGATTAATCTATGTGTGTGTGTGTGTGTGTGTGTGTGTGTGTGTGTGTGTTTTCAAAAATAAACATTTCATTTTTTATGTTTTTTTTGGAAGGGTAGATTTGAAATTAACATTGTATATATTTGTATTTTTTTTCAGATTAAGGCAAAAAACTATGACAAAGTTGAAAAGGTGAGCCATAAATATAATTGAATCCAAAGGGCCTGTTTTGAAGTGGCAAACAAATGAGTTCTGAATACCTTCTCACAACAATGTGCTTTTACTGGGACCTGTTCTGACCAGGTGTTAAAGGCATCAGTAAGCTTCATAGGCTCTGCTGGAGCAGGCCTACAGATATCTAACAAATCTTACACATAAGGAAGTTAATCAGTGCAAAAATCTTCATGACTGAAACAAATGCTTGAGTGTGTCAAGGGAGGAGTTGCTTCTTCGTACCTGCTTGATGGCATTTCACAGTTTTTGGAAATATAATCAAGATTGCATGGTAGGATTAAATAGGGATTATAGTTAATACTGCCACACTGCTGTCTCAGCACTGAATGGTGCACCTTTGCTAGAATTATAGACCTGAACTCCATGAATTCAGACATGTAAGAGTCAAATGTTCTTAACTGTAATATTTCTTTACATTTTCTACAGCTGTTTCAAAGGTGCCTCATGAAAGTGTTGCATATTGATCTTTGGAAATGCTACCTGTCATATGTTCGAGAAACCAAAGGCAAACTTCCCACTTACAAGTAAGTATTTCCAAAAACATATGTTTTTCAGATTTGAAAAATAAGCAGAACTTGATGCTTTGATTTAGGTAGTATTTGTTTTTGTCTTTCTATGTAATGGATTTTAAAAATCTGCACCTGTTTGTTTCAGAGAAAAAATGGCACAGGCATATGATTTTGCCTTGGATAAAATTGGCATGGAGATCATGTCCTATCAGGTAAGCAAAGTATTTTTGTCTTCATTTTAACAGGTGCTTTATAAATATATTTTTGCATTAAATGCCTGTCTGTATTTTTCAGATATGGGTTGACTACATCAATTTTTTAAAAGGAGTGTAAGTATTGAAACTTTTTAAATGATCATTTTGTATTTCTCTTATTTATTGGTTTATATCAGACTGAATTGTATTTCTTTTTTTTTTTTTTAGGGAAGCTGTGGGATCCTATGCAGAGAATCAGAGAATTACAGCCGTTCGTAGAGTGTACCAGAGAGGCTGTGTGAATCCCATGATTAACATTGAACAACTGTGGAGAGATTACAACAAATATGAAGAGGTAAAGAACGATTTATAAATTACAACAAATGTTTGCTAATCATTCTGCCTCCTGCTTTTTTGCAATCATTACACAAATGAAGAGTAATTAATCTCTCTTATTGGGAATACACAGGAAAAGGAAGCTTGTTCTGTAATACTGGAATGCAATTGTATTTATTTGTTTGTTTCATAGGGCATTAATGTTCACCTGGCTAAGAAAATGATTGAAGACCGCAGTCGAGACTACATGAATGCCAGAAGAGTAGCAAAGGTAAGGACCGTTTTATCAAACCTGTGAATGCGATTTGAAACAAATGTGTGAATGTTTCTGGCCACAATTTTTTTCATTTTTTTTTTTTTCATAAATATGCATGCAGTAATGGTATTAGAGTTGGTTCAATTAAGTCTTTATAGTTTCAACATAATTAAAATAAATATAAAATCCTTATCTGTTTTTTCCAGTGAGGTGTGTCTACAAAATCACTTAAATCTATTTATTGATCAAAATACATTGGTATCATTCACATTTTCTTAAGTGTCAGAAAAGGGGAAAGTCTGTTTTTCTTCCTAGGTTGACGGGCATGTTGTTTATGAAGATGTATGTGACTAGATGCGAGATGGTATTAATTGGGTTTTAATCTCTTGCAGGAATATGAAACGGTTATGAAGGGCCTGGATCGAAACGCACCATCTGTGCCTCCTCAGAATTCCCCACAAGAGGCTCAGCAGGTTGAGATGTGGAAGAAGTACATTCAGTGGGAGAAGAGCAATCCTCTTCGGACCGAGGACCAAACACTCATCACAAAAAGAGGTGCGAACAGTGAAACAAACACAGGACTGGTCCAAGCTGTAAGACTGGGAATGTTAGATAGTTTACAGGGTCCTTGTTGAAATATGACACATTCATTATGTGGTTTTATTGTCTTGCAGTAATGTTTGCCTATGAACAGTGCCTGCTGGTGTTGGGACATCATCCTGATATTTGGTATGAAGCAGCTCAGTACCTGGAGCAATCCAGCAAACTGCTAGCAGAAAAGGGGGTATGTGGATTTATTTAATTGAACTTTTCATGGTCTAATAACTGGGATTGCAAAACCTTGTCTGTTGCCACCTACTGTACACATGAAAAATACAATTTCTGTTATTTGTATGTTTCTTTTATTTTGTATGTTCATATTTTTCTCTTCACAGGATATGAACAATGCTAAGTTGTTCAGTGACGAAGCTGCAAACATTTACGAGAGAGCTATCAGCACTTTGTTAAAGAAAAACATGTTGCTCTACTTTTCCTTTGCAGACTATGAAGAGGTAAGTATCACTGTACACTGGAGATAAATGTGGAATCCACTCATCGCCCCCTCTGTGGTAGTCTTTATTCATGGTTCTTTACAGATGCACAATGTTGTCTACTGTGGAGGCTGATCCTTCTCATCCTTTTATCATTCAGAGTCGCATGAAATACGAAAAGGTGCACAGCATATACAACCGCCTAGTGGCAGTAGAAGACATCGATCCAACGTTGGTAAGATTTCATTTTGCATGTACCACTGGAATTTGTTACAAAAACTCTTCTCTCATTATGTGCCACTGATTCTGAAGTTTCCTGCAGTGGTCAGAAGTACAGCATTTAAACAAGTTTGAAAGGCGCTCTGGTAAATTTGGCAAATTAAATTTAACTTGGTATCTAATTTAAGGACGTTTGCTATACCACACTTTTTTTTATTATTAATGAAATGGCACTAAACATTGCTCAGTATGATGTGCTTCATATAACACCCCAGTTTTTTGGTTTTTTTTACAGGTCTACATCCAGTATATGAAGTTTGCAAGACGAGCAGAAGGTATCAAGTCTGGTAGAATAATATTCAAGAAAGCAAGAGAGGATCTTCGAACGCGTCATCACGTCTATGTGTCTGCTGCATTGATGGAGTACTACTGTAGTAAGGTAAATTCACTTGACGATGTTACTTTAAAGTCCTTATAAAAATGCTGCATGTAAGCATGTTTACAAAAAAAAAAAGTGTGAGCTGTTTTCAAATTGAAAGAGAGCTGAGAATGTTAGTTAGCTCTTGTTTTAGGGTGCTTGGTTTTGTTTGTTTGTTTGTTTGTTTATTTATTTTATTTTATTCTCTAGGACAAATCGGTGGCTTTCAAGATCTTTGAGTTAGGTTTGAAGAAATATGGAGACATTCCAGAGTATATATTGGCATATATTGAGTATCTGTCTCACCTCAATGGTAAGTGTACAACCGTTTTATGAGAATGTATAATTTTAAAAGATGTGATTTGTATAATTTTCTGCTGTGTCTCACAAGGGTAAATTCCAATATCAAAAATATTATTGGAGCAAACTGTAAATGAGAAAAGGCTGGTATGTTGGCTAAGTGATGCATAGCTTTCATTACAGGCTGTAAATGTACAGTAGAAACTCTGAAAATCTGACATAGACGAGATCCGCCAAGATGAATGAGTTAAGGTGAGCAGGTGGCTATATTTAAAAAAAAAAAAAAAAACAAAAAAAAACAAACAAATGCAGTTATCCTACTAATTTTATTTCTTTTTTGCGTTTTATTTTTAGAGGATAATAATACCCGAGTTTTGTTTGAGCGTGTTTTAACATCGGGAAGCTTGTCACCTGAGAAATCTGGGTAAGTATTTTTAATTGCATTTATTCATTATTATATATTGAATGAAGGCAGAAGTGATGTTTCGTAGCTCCACAAAATGCCTGATTTTAACCTTTTTGTTCTGCAGAGAAATCTGGGCCCGCTTTTTGGCGTTTGAGAGCAACATTGGAGATCTAGCCAGTATCTTGAAGGTGGAAAGGAGGAGGTTTACAGCCTTTAAGGAGGAATATGAAGGAAAGGAAACTGCATTGCTAGTAGACAGATACAAGTTCATGGACCTCTACCCCTGCTCTTCCAGTGAACTGAAAGCTCTTGGTTACAAGGTGTGTACTTGCAGACTTGATTAAACTTCTAGCTCTTATTCTCATTCACAAACAAACATGGAAATTGCCAAGGAAGTGTATATTATTTTCATTACTACCAGTATTTTTTTCTTTGTTAAAACATTAGATATTTTTCTATACTGATCTAGCATACTGTATGATTGACCTTTTGTATGACATTTTTATAAGCATGTTGGAATTCTCATTGACTTTTTTTGGTGGATTTTGATTCCTTTTGGGTTTTTGCAACTGGTGTTACAAACCCAGATACTAGGCTAAATGCTGTAAACGAGTATCGTTCATTACAGGATGCCTCTCGTGCCAAACTAGCCACTATGATTCAAGAAACTGTAGTGGCTCCTTCCGTCACGCCAGCACTCAAGGATGAAGTGGATAGAAAGCCTGAATATCCAAAGCCAGACACAAACCAGATGATACCATTCCAGCCAAGGCATTTGGCACGTAAGTTTCATTTCAAAAGGTCTTTTTAGATAAGAGTATCTGAATGTATTTGAAAGCAAAAATGATCATGTTTGCAATCTTTCCTGTAACATCATTCATAAATTACTTAAATCAAAAAGATATATCATGTAAAGGAATCCATTGCAAAAACAATGTCTGATATAAATTACACACATGCTGCTGTACAGAAGAGTATGTGTCACCCTTAAATGCCATTTGAGAAATGAACCTTTTATTTTTATTTTTCTTCCCCTAGCTCCAGGGCTTCATCCTGTACCAGGTGGTGTGTTCCCTGTGCCTCCTGCTGCAGTGTTTCTAATGAAGCTATTGCCACCTCCACCATGCTTCATGGTCAGTTCTATATCCATGGTGTAGTATGTTCTAGTCCAGCCTATGTATGATCCTGTGCTATCAATTTAATCCTGAATCTAACTTTATCCAGTTGTAAGATCTTATGTACATGTTTGGGCTATCATAAAAAGGATTATTATTCAAATATAACATTAACTTTGGAAGACAAGCTATAAAATGTTGCAGAAATGTAATAAAGCTGTGTGTTTGTTTTTGCCTTCAGGGCCCGTTTGTGCAGGTTGAAGAACTCATGGAGAGTTTTAGAAGATGTAAACTGCCAGAAAGTAAGTCCTTCAACTGTCAAAGCAAAGTAAATGTGGGATATTACTGCAGTCTTGTTTTTTAATATTTGTCTTAAGTGGTTTCTGATGAAATAAGTTTGTCTGACTTGAAGATAATAACTGCAGTTCTATTAAAAAATGCAATATTCAATGTGTCAACCAGGCTAGTTTTAATATTTATTTAAACATTTGATTTATGGATTGTTATTTTTATTTTTTTTACTGTTTATTCTTCTTGAACCATCTCAAGAGAAATTCCAACTGTTCTAAACCATTTGTCTGAACATTGCCCTTTGCTTTAGCTGTGGATGCAGCTGTGGAAGTCATCACTGGCAGGCAGACTGAATTGGCTACAGAGGGAAATGGACCTGTAGAGAACAATGCTGTGGTCAACAAAGCTATGAAGAGGCCAAACGCTGACTCTGATGATGAAGAGGAAAAGGGGGCCATAGCTCCCCCCGTACACGACATCTACAGAGCCCGACAACAGAAGAGAATCCGATGAACACCACAGCTTGGAACCTTTACTGTGAAAGACTCCTGGGTGCTGAGGCATCATCCTCTCACATGGTGTGCTAAAAACTGTGATTGATCCTGGGGGTTTCAAAAACACAAGATTTTGCCTCTTACAAAAGCAAGCGGTTCCACCGAGGAAGAGATGCACAAGACGCATTTTGTGTAAGAACATACGTTTCCAAATTTTTTTTAAAAAGCAAGAACACAAATTCAGCTTCATTCTTGTATGCTGTTTGATGCATCTAAAGTCTTGTGATTTTTGTTTCATCAGTTTTATTTTAAAAACTGGGTGGCTTATACTGTATAAAGTTTTTAATTACATACCGTAATTCAACACAATGTTCTGAGTTTGCCATGTCTAGTTTCATTATGTATGGCAAAATTGATTAATTCTGTTTTGTAGTCAAAGGAGTAATCAAATCCTTCAAATAAAAATAAAAAAGAAACATATGTTTGGTAGTATTTTATTTGTGTAAAGCTGCTGTTTTTTTTTCCACAATTAAACAAAGCCACATTAGGAGTTACTTATGCAAGAAGTAAAAATGCTCAGTTCACACACTCCACCTACATTGTAGATGAGCAATCTATCAAACTTTCTATGCACCTTGGGTCAACCTTGGTATGTGCAAATGAAGAAATAAAATGACACACAGTGCCCATGTTAAGATAAATTTGAAAAGCGATGCTACACCTTTTGAAAATTACTATAATTTTAAAACATATTTAATAATTCTTAAGACATATTCAATACATTTTCTGAATAAAACACAATTGCAATTAACTCATTTGAGACCAAAGAAAATTAGAATAAATAGCGCAACTTCAAATAAACTAATTTTATTTTAAATAGCAAAGAATGTGATTCATATGAATCCAAACTTGAATAATGCACCAACGGTGAATTATCACTGATGATTCTGGAACTTGCAACATTTTTTTACACAAATGAAAATCAGCCAGAAAAACAAAATGCTGTTTTCATATTTACCATTGAGGTACTGTTTCTGATGGGGAAGGGTGATGCATTCTGATCTTTTTTTTTAAATAATTTTTTATATATATATACTGACATTTCATTTTAGATAAATATGCAAGTCTGTAGGTGTAAACGAAAGAAGCTGAAGCCGTATGTGATAATCAAATTAAAAGATTGTTCTAGCTTTCTTGTATGGATGGATTGCCCTTGGAGGGCATCACATTTAGTCTGTTCTTTTCAAAACAAACATCACTGCACTAATGTGTAGAGGCACAGCAGAGAACCCCATACGATAACTAAGCTGGAGTATCTTCTAAAGTAAAAAACAGGTGGCTTATTCACACAACATAATCGTTTGATTAAATCATAACCCCATTGGTGCCATGCAAAATGCTGTGGATACCCACAGAATTGTTACTGAACCTGATTCAATCAAAGACATTCTGGTTTGTACTAAACTAAGTTACTAACCCTGTTCAACTGATTTTACAGTCTATTGGTACAGCAAAGTCATTAACAGAGTGACAGGTTGGTGTTGCTTTTCATGGACTAGGTAAATATTAATCTTGCCTACCTGACTGCGTGTTATTTTTAGGCAATGGATGTAAAAAACATGCCTAAGGCTTCTGATTTTCGGTTTTAACACCCCCCCCCCCCCCCCAAAAATGAAATCAGTATAGCCAATAAACATTGGAAAAACACTGGAAATGGTTACTCAATTCCTGTTGACTTCACGCCTTTCCTATTTAAAAAAAAAAAATCTATATACGTTTGAGTGCAGTTGGGCAATGTCCCTCCTTTCTGTTTGTATCCATCATTGATTTGTTCTGAATACTTTAAATCCACCCCAACTACTGAGTGGCAGCAAATTCCTACATTTATATTGGAGACTCCGCTTGCGAGATTTAAAGAGATTACAATTAGGTTTGTTCACAGGATTTAAAGCTATACTACTGTTAGATAGAATAAAACAGATCTGCAAAATGTAAACAAATGCCTAGACACACAAAAACCCCACAAGAATGTGCCTGTGACCAAAAGGATTTCATTGTGGAAAACAGCAAAGGACAGAATGTACAACTTAAGTGTGCAAGTACTGTCGAGTTTCTATACATATTGTAACAGAAAGAAAATGCCCAAGCATTTTGGAAAGTAACCGAAAACAATAAATACAGTATATAAAAAGCAAAAGCCCCCAAAAAAACGATTTACATAAAACTCGAAAATAGCAAAAAATTAGCACCAAAAAATGAAATGGATAAAAACCGAAAAACAGAAGCCCCAATTACACCCTATTCAACAGTATAATGCACGTCCCAGGGAGATGCTAAGCGCTTTTTCCAGTTCAGTTTAAGTTTATGGTTGTTTAGGATAACTAGTTGAAATGATCTCTGGTCCCAGACAATAACTTCAAGTACAATCTAACTATTGTTGGTAAAATGTTTCATCCCCAGGGTTTTCAAATTGAAAATGTACTCAATCCTAAAATGCACAAGAGTACTAAAACAAAAATGAGGCGAACGTTGTTTCAATGGGAAGGTTTTGTTGTAACAAGAAGGAATTTGACAAAGACTTCTCGTTGAAACATTTGTCTAATTTGCTTTTAGTCCTACTGTGAAACGGAAAATTACCCAATTGTTAGATTGGCAGACCGAGTGACCCAGTTCTAATATTTATCCTTGCCCTGCAGATTTTCCCATTGAATGAGACTCGTCCTTACTGAGGATATCTTTAAGAATTTTCTCATAGTGAGGTGCAAAGACCATCTTATTGTAGTTCACAAGGCGGCTGAATTTGATAGCGATTTCCTCCAGTTCTTTTTGAATTGGCGCAAGACCACCTGGGACAACTGGAATTGATTTCTGATGGCTTGAGTCAAGGTAAGACATTAGGAAGGCCAGTATGCGAGAATCTGACAAAAGAAAAATACATTCATTATCACTAAATGACTTGGACAGATATACTGACTGACAGGTATGATATAGTACACACCCCATACATACCCCATGCTATATAAACTTGATTTTTCCATTGTATAGGACTGGGTAATGATTAATACATACTGCAATTCAAAAAGCATGATTTAAATGTGCTTTTGCCTCATCTCAGGTGTATGAAGATTGAAGTATCTTTTCTATAAATAACCAGGGCAGCTGACTAATCATTCTCATTAGTAATCAGACCACATGTCAATCCAATGGAATAAGGTATGGTAATGCAGAAGCAACTTGTAAAATACTGTTTGGTATTTTTATTGACTAAAGCATTCAAAAGTTACTTGGGGAATTCAAACAAAAGCTTGAGAAGAGTTTTAGCTACATCTTAAAGACTTTAGATAAGAGAGTTTACCTATGAGTTTGCGTATTGAGTTATCTGGTTTTATCACTGCTTGGGTCTGCCCTTTCAGAACAGCAGCTTTGTCAGCAGAAAGTTGAGTGAATCCATGCTGGGACAAGCAGCTGTTAACCTCCACACAGAGTTTTTCACCAATAGTAGCCAAGGTTTCACTCATATTGAAGGAGCTGTAAAAAAAAAAAAACATATATATGAACTGACCTAATAGTGAAAATGTGTGTCACCTGAAAAGGAAAAGCAAGTGTGCAATTCTTTTTTCATCCACTAGGGAGCACTGTAACATCATGTAGCTCACAGAGTCAACATTTATTTGTTGTAATAAGTTACAACAGGTAATGTGTGTATTCATTTGACATTTTTATTTCATTATTAGCAAGCATTTTTACTAGCCTACAGACACTAGCGTACTACTGTCTATGTTATTTACAGTTTAGCTGTAAATAGACTTTCTCCTGCCTGGTTAAAGCAGTTCACAGCATGTAAATGAATGTACAGAACTGCAGAAAGTGGTAACAACATGGTGCCTGTACCACCATTTTAAGTCACGTGAAAGTGATTGACCAATCACCTGCCGCCGGTCACCGATCAAAGGTTGGCCAGACTCTCTCTATATACGGCTCTGATGTAGCGGTCACAAAACAGGAAGACGTTTACAGATACGGCTTGATGCCAAGCAGAGACATATTAATTCTCAAAAGCTTATTCAGTCTAAACTATACATGCAATTAAAAAAAACAAAGTCGCTCGACCACTTAATCAACTCACGGAATGTGCATGCCTGCCAGCAGAACTTTCACAACCCTCTTCAGTTTGTCTGCAAACCCTGGAAGGCCAGATAATGCAGCCCCAGTGACGTTGTAGGTGATCAGCAGCACTGCTGCTACTATGGTCAGCTGTTCCAGTGCCATCTGCATTTCTTCAAAGCGGCTTTGATCCATTAATAGAGTCTGAAAGAGAGCCACATGTCTTCTGATTTTTTTATTAAACAGAGCATTTACTAAAAATCTAAGTATGTCACCTACTGTACATGCATCTATTGTTTTAAGTGTTTAAATGCCAAATAATGATTCAGTTGTTTTTCAAAACTATCATGCCAATATTAAGTTACTTCTCCTATTATGACACTCAATACTTTATTATGTAGAACTGGTTGAGCATGAACTTCCTGATAAAATCTACACATTTCATCCTTTCATCCAAACCTCAGCTAAAAAGCAGTGTCATTTCAGCCAGTTTGCAGCACAACCTTTTAAATAAACTATAACATTGCCTGTTCAACAGCAGTGATCGACAACCCTAATTCTCAACTTTCTCTCCAGGTTTTTGTTTTGTGGATTCTGCATTGCATAAAAGTACAGCTAGCATAGACAAGGATCATATTAATTGTAGACTTTGGAAGAAAATGACAGCAGTTCAAGGTATACCTACTTCAGGGAAAGGCGTGTGCCTGTGGTTCCACCTGAGCAGACTCATGTAGGCATGGTTGTGCACAGTGAGAGGACAGAACGCAGGACCAACAGAGGCCGCTGCACCAGCGGGGGCAAGTGTGGCCTCTGCTCCGGAGTTTACAAGACTGTTTGCTGATTCTTCTAGCCATCTTTGGGTAAAATCCAAGGCATCTGCAGAGAAATGATTACCTTAAACCTTCTAGTAACTATCATTGCAATGCATCTCAATAGCGTGAGTGAGAGCCTGCAGCACTGCAGGCCAGCACTGTAAAAGTCTTTCACTGTCTGACGTCTGAACTACTTCATACAGAACAAGTTGTACTTCTCAAATTACACAGGCTTCCATTAAAACAAATGTGATGTTTATTAATATTGCTATTAATATCTGAGGACACAAGTATACATTCTATATGTAAGGCTTTTCAGCTGTTTATTTGTTATTTGCAGCGCTGCCAATGGGGGAAGATATATTAAAGCATCATCTTCAATGGTGGGAAGTGCTGTTAGGAGGTAGAATATATAATAAGACCCTGAAGGATATAAGAAAATGAAATGTGTGTATGAAAGCAAATAACCATGTAGTGTGTAGCAGACTTGGTAATAATATTATGCTAAAGCTGTCTGTGTTGTACATTTGTAACCTCCCTCACCCCTCGGACTGGCAAGAAAGACTCAAAATATATTACTCACTATGTTGTTTTTCAATGAATTCCTGGAATTTTGTCCTCTCATATTCAACAGACTGCTGCATCAGATGTGGTCTAATGCTGCTTACAGCAAAGTTAGCCATATCAATCCTCATTAAATCCAGGACTGAAAAAATGGCTCTGGAAGATGCAGAATAAATGTTGTTGAATCACGTGGTAAACAGCTTTCCACAATCAAGTTCAATTTGACATTAAAATGCACTTGGATAATGGAGTTGGCCACTAAGGCCAAAGTAGGCATTACCCTGCAAACGCGTCAGTAATGATATATATAATTCTTAACTAACTCATGCTTTTGAAGATTTTTACATTGAGCGTACTTGAACAGTGGAACGATTGCTGTGATGTCCCGGAGTTTCCTGATTTCCTCGTCCCGTGCCGGCGCGCACAGCGTCCCCATCATGCTGATAATAAACTCCACTACTTTGTTAATATCCAGCGCTCCGTTCTCTGCCTCCTGCTTTATCAGATCCAGATCCACAACCTCGTTAATCTGTTTCCTCAGTCTGCTGTGGCCAGGCAGTAGGAATGACAGAAGAGTCTAGGAAGAAGAGGGAATCTTTGACATGAACCCAATCTGATAGCTGTCTGTCTGGACCTAAACACCACCTCTGGTTAAATAATTCATTAAGGGCCCGAGGTTATAAAAAGCAAACTCAGGAAGGCTCATAATGTAATCATTAGAAAGACTGCAGTAATTCAATCTGTTCAGATCAATTGAAAATACCCCATTAACAGCAGTGAATGTCCAGTGACTTTAACATACATTTCCCACAGAATTATATAAACCATGTGCATACAATTGACAGTAATGGTGCTTTTAAAGCACCAACACTGGTAATTAGCTTTTGAAGTCAGTGATACTTTGCAGGAAAATTGACTGAGACTGATTTGATTACCATATACTTTTTTTCTGATGCACTAATGCAACATCCTGTTTTCATAATGTACTTCCTTTGGAGCTGTTTGTTCATAAATCAGGGTTTGAAGGTTTGAAAAAAAAACAAAAACGTACCTCTTTAATTTCTCCCAGCAGTTTAATCGCATGGTCATATGTCGGAGGATCTTCCCCCAGCTGGGCTTCTAAGCAATCCCAGAATGCCTTGTGCACAATAGATTGTACTCTTTTTTCTAAACTATGAATCAAAATGTTGAAAGATTTAGTCTTTCCCATCGTTCACATTTTAGCTAAATAAATGAATGCTAAAATATTACAATGAAAGATGAAGGTATCATCATATCATATCAAAATGAAGCATGTAAATACAGGCAAATACTAAACTGAATGTTCTTTGTGCTGCCATCAGAAGGCAGATGTTCGGCAGATATGATTTGCAAGATTGGGACATTGTATTAATTCAGGAGTGGAAGGTTTCAGACACGCACGTTAAGTCTTGATCACGTTGCTTCCGGTTCCGGTTAGCAGAGCTTCTAGTTAGCAGAGCTTCTAGAGATTAATGAAAGGCTCAGATAAATGCCTGATAAATGCAGCTTTCTGAGCAATTTAAGCCGTATCCACACTTGATGCGAGCGATGTGAGCGAATAATTTAGAAGTCACTGCAGTCAAATGGGAGTATCCACACCAGCAGGGAGCGATGTCGCTTTGAGAAAATTTCGCGTTGTTAAAACAGAACCTATTTCTATTTTTTTTTTTCGTCGCGCGACTGGAATGAAACTGACCAATCAGAAGCAAGGTTAACACCCTTGACACACGTCAAGCACACGCCTCAAAACACGTCATGCCTTAAAACAAGTTATCATGGACGACGAAAAGTTCATTTATGAGGTGCAGCAGTCTCCAAACTCTGATCTATAGATTTTACAAGTCCAACCATTTTACAACGGAGTTGCCGGAGATCAGGGTGGTAACCTTTAATCAAAAACCTTTTATCCATCTCTAGTATATCCAATAGGAATGCACGGGCGGGGCCATGTATTTATTTCCAGACTTTTGGATCATTTCCAAGTCGCGTCTGGTGTGGAATGACATTCGACGACTTCGCTTGCGTCGCTCTGTCCAGTGTGGATGCAGCCTAATATACATCTTCCATGTCGGATCAGTCATGTGCCACTCCATCTCTTAAAAGGTGTATAATCACGAAAGTACAGGCTGTTAAGTTGTGGATGTCCGGCTCATTGTGTGCTGTGTGTTTATATTGAAAGGGTGTTAGGCTGACAGTCCTTTCGTGATCATGTCTCACCTGCCTTCAGCTGGGTCAGAAGGTTTCAGCTGGAATCCCCCACTCACCACAATCTCATGGGCCAGTGCCATGTTAGAGACTCCTTTAGCTGTCTCCATCAGCTCTTCCACTGACACAAATCTAGGACTAGCTGTGGGAAGATGCACTGTGGTAAAATGGGTGCTGTCAGTGCCCCTTTTCCCCCATAATATCCCCATAACTGTCTCTGGTCTAATACCTTTACCCCAATGGAATCATCACTCCTTTTCAAACGCAGAAGCTTGAAGAAGCATTTCCAGTATTTAAAGGCATCAGTCCTTGTTCTCAAGGCTGCAATATTTAATAGGTCTCTTCTTGCACTAATAGGTATTGATTTACTTCTGCTTACTACAGCAGATCTCTTACTGCCAATGCCTCAGACATTAGGGAGTAGGCTATGACAAGAATGAGGGATAGTGGCTTGGGTGGGGCACTTCAACAAGAATATGGACACAATTGGATCCTGTATATTCATCAAGATTATATGTGTTTTCATCCTAAAATATGAACACTTGTACTTTCACATACTGTCTTCAGCGGGTACAATAAAAAAAGAACACTTTTGTATATGACATTTGCTCACAATGATGTACAGATTTATCTGACATTAAACTATACTGTAACGACTTTATGTTACAATGCAAATATTATATCTGCTACGGTCGCCAGCTGATCACAGGCCAACGAATGACTAATGTGTTGTATATAGAATAGAAGGGATTCCAGACTTACACTGTGGAGTGTTCCCTCGGTGAGGGCTAGGGGTGCGCTGTCTAATTCCTAACGCTTGCTCGGAAGTGTCAGCTCTGTCTCTGCTCTCGCTGGAATCACTCGACTTGTCCTCCTCACTGGAGCCTGGTTTATCCGAACCCAGTGGCATGTTTCTCTGTATGACAAGCTTCAAACAACTAGCTGAAGATACTGCTGGAAATACAAAGACACTATTATTAAAAGCACTCATCATATGAGCAAGTCTTGAGTACGTCTTTTGTTGTGTGTGTGTATATATATATATTGTTTTGTTTTGTTTACATAGAGAAGGATACCACACACCGATTTGTATAGAATGACTTTTCCAAAGAAATGTTACTCTATGTTTAGGGTCTGTGTTTAGGTCCGCAGTGGGTGAAAATCTTGTATTAGTATCATGATACATCTAAAAGTGTCAGAGTTAACTATATATATATATATTTGGACATGCTCATTATTATACTATTCTTCCAATCTTTGTTAGGTTGTGGTCACATGCTTTTCAATAATTCTCCCAGAGAGCCAATGAAGCACATCCCTAGCCTAGACATAAGGAAATCTTACTGGCAATGGAAATATGGTGAAGCCATCCATTCATCCATTTCACATATATTTAGAGAACACTTTATACAATATCGGAATGCAGTAAGTTACCTGTCTGTCTGAATGTCCCACTTACATTTGTACACTGGCTGTAGGGCGTAGGGATACACTTTTTTAGATGCAAGAATGTTCCTAAGATACAACAGAGCTATTACATTGAATCCACCGTTACAGAAAGCCACATTATTCAGTATACTGTGCAAATCCAATGTGTGGGTTTGATGCCTGGTGCAGTACTGCTAGCCTTTGTCTACAGTTTAAAATGAATCCTCTGGAGCAGGGAGTGGGTACATGAAAGGAAAAGCATGCAGCTGTGCAGGAACAGTCTGACTAGCCCTACTGGGTTTATAAGCTTTTGCATTCTGTGTATGCTAATACTTCTTTATTGTTTAACTTTAAGGAATATTATGTCTAATCAAAGGCCATCATGTTTTGATTTCTGCATTTCTGATGTTATGTTGTTTCAGGGTGTCATTATTATTATTATTATTATTATTATGATGATGCAAGTATTTGCATGTGCTTCCGTTAGGTTTCTCCATAAATCCTCACATTCTTTACACTGTAATGTTCATTAACTTGTGCTACAGAATGTCCTAACCATGTCTTCTCACAATCAAACAGTTATTGTTTAAAACTTTAAGCTTTATTCACCTATATATCCCTGGTGAGGAGTAACAATAATAATAGTTTATTATTTATTATATAAAAAATATATGTTTAAAGGTAATTATACTACAGAACGCTGTTGTCCATTGTTCACTTTGAATTCCATTGGTTTTTGTTTGTGGAGAAATAACTTGGATATCCCCTAAAATTAATGTAGGTCACAAGTGAAATGCGTTGGCATACTCTTCTGCTGTCTACAGTAAATCTCAAACAACGCAGCTCCATTTGGTTGGGCCTAGTAGGAGTTGCCCAGTGTTGAGACGAACTGATGTTTACAGTCGTTAACATCGCTCCTTATTAAACATAATGTCTCCAACACAGGACTACAATAACCGTCCCCTGTCATTTTATTAAAACAAAAATATATCGTACTATTCGAAATATAGCATAGGTTCAAATTATTGATAATAAACTATTATGTTTTATAATTTTCGTGTAGGCTAATTACAACCCACTAGTAAAATAATTAGTTGGAATGCACTATGTTCTAGTTAAATAATGAATACTTATTATTTTATATTATCGTACTTTTTTTTTTTTTTTTTTTTAACGCGTTTGCATGCAAGAGAACCAACACAATTCAGGACTCGAGTCCTGGCTCCAGCTGATTCAGTATGACATCATGCACATTAATATAGTCCCCACTACAAAAAAAACGATCGGTATGTAAAATAAATCACTGTTGACATGACATCACAAATTGCTAGAAGTTAACTCACCTGCGTATGTCCCTTTTTTCTTCCCCTCAATTGAATTTTAACAAATACGCAACGACCAACATAGTCAGTCCAAGAACAGATGTTTGGGTTACACGCAACAAAATACTCTTTGTGTTTAGCTATTGAGAAAACACTGAAAATCAAACGAAGAGTGCAATGAGGATTTTTCTAGAATACGTTGTCAGATTGAATGAAATTGGAACGCCCTCTCTTCTGCAAGTTCAGGATGCAGCCATTTCTATTTACGGAAATGAGAATTACAAATAAAACAGCGCTTCTTGGGATTTGTAGTTCTATTGCAGCCTTTCCGCGTGCGTCCATTTATAGAGCACCGTGTATAGGGCACTGAATTCACTAGACTACATTTTCCAAAATGCAAATTAAAACGCTTTAGATTTAAAATAACAAGTGTTGAGAAATTAAATGTGAATTTGTATGTAAAAGGTCAAATCCAACTGTCAAAGTTGGTTAAGGGGTAAAATGTCTTGTCACTCTAGAAAGCCATGAATTACAACAAAAGATTGTCCACTAGTAGATCTGCTTGTATGGATACTCGGACATATGTGTGGCAGTCATTCATTTAAAAAAAAAAAAAAAAAAGTTTAATCCCCCTCCCCAATATGGAATTTAGACACTGAGCTAAGGGACTCTGTTCAGACAGCTGTACAATAATGGCACTACAAAGCATGTATTCATATGAGCAGGAAACACAGCCCTCCTGACCTTTAAAATGAATCTCAAAACTGGCAGACCCTACCACACACATTCCTTGTCTGAAAGATGGTGTATGGTTTTTATTACACTAAATTCATTCATGGTGTCCCATTTCTTCATGATCAGTTACCAAGGCTACTGTGCAAGTTGGATGGGACAGTATGCTGATTACCCATTTATGAAATGGAAACCGAGAAGGTGACCCAGATTTGAACCATTTCGTATCATTTGTGTCGATATATAAAACAGTTTGAGACTGAATTGTCTATGGACTGCTATTACAGCTGCGTTCCAAATATAGAAAAATAAAAAATAAAAGCCTGGACATTTAATTTTTTATTCAAAATTTGATAAGGGTATAAAAACACATTCATATGTACATATATGCTATAAAAAGATGTATACATTTATAATATGATCTTCTGCAATAATATTTATAGGGTTTAACAACTGCACTCATGTATAAACAGTGTGGGCACAGTCTCCAAAATACTGGATAAACACATCTGGGTGACTCTTATAAAATTGACCAAGTAATCGCTTCTTCTCTTTAGTTGAAAGCTTTGGGTTCTCATGGATTGTTCGAAGCAAAGTCCAAAGCTCATCCTTTGTAGTTTTCTGTACAGTGCTTGAACATTCCTGGCTGGAGAGTCTCTGGCAGAAAGTATAGCCTGAAACAGATACAAGATATTAAGTGTAATCTATCCAATATAGAAAAAAAAAAAAAAAAAAAAAAAAGGAAACTCTCCATTATTAGTCCATCAATTACTTATCAAAGTATATACAATGACAGTTCATTTAAATTTAATAAATAGGATATTAATCCCACAATACCAGTATCTAAATCCGGATCTCTCCCACGTAGAATATACGCCAGCTTGTCACTAACCAACTTATGCAAGACTCCTGGAATCTGCATAGGGAAGAACACAAAATAATTAAATCTTAGACCAGCTATGCTTCATAAAACTATGGAAATCCCATCAATTGAAGCAAGGCTAATGTATGCATTGTACTAGCTCCTTCCTTGAATAACTTAAAACAATTTCACACCAAGGACAGATTATACATTAGTACCTAATGTTACATTCTTGCTTAAATGACATTCATGTAAACCAGAGCCAAATTTATACAAGAACCTGGCTTTAACACAACAAAAGTTAAGGTAACTCTGGTACAGTAAACCTTAGTCCATGCATTACAGGAATCCTTTATCTACACCAATTCTTATCTTCAAAAAACACAAGTACAGTGCATTATATATTTATTTCAATTCAGCAAGTCCCTCTTTAAAAGGATTCCGAGCATGCCCAACATTTTGCAAAAAAAAAACATTAAAGGTTGCACAACACATGGAATCAATATATAATAATTGGGGAGTAGTCCTGAAAGGGGAAATTGCGTATTTAACAGAATGAAAAGTTCACCTTGAACACATCCTTTTGGTTGTCCAGTAAGAACAGCACTAGAAGATCCACCTTCCCCTTGGCTAGGCTCTTGTGGCAGACGATGGCTTTTGTAAATGCCCTTTTAACAGCCATCCTGTTCTCAATCTGAAAATAAACCATAAAAAAAAAAGTTACTTTGACAGCTACTAGAATAAATAAGGCGACAAAAAGCAGCTCTTCCATTTGTATTTAATCTAAAACCATATATGGTTCTGTTAATAGACACTGCCTAGATTCCACTCACCCATAAAACTGATGCATGTGAAGAGCATGACCAGAAGGGGGGTTGACTTTACTTTGGGTTTGCTCTATTGCCACAAAAGTCTACAAAAAGATGACCTTTTAAGAACCTGCTTGAATAAACGTGAATACAATAAAGATGCATATTACCACAATAAGGATACATGTAGGATTTCATCAGACAGCTGGCCATTGTCACAATCTGGGGTTTTAAACTCCGTTATAATCTGTACTACCCCCACAAGTCTGAGACACCAGATTTGTCTACAGCTCAGACATGCAGCGTTTATACATGGCATTTAAAAATAAGTGTACCAATAACTTCATGCTGTAGTTGAAGGAGGGGGGGGGTGGGTAAATACTGTGTCTGGAACTTACTCCACGGATTGCTTTGGCCAAGGGAAACACCGACCAATACCAAGTGCACAGTGTAAATAAAATAAAAAAACAGACCGAACAGTTCATCCAATGCCTGAAATAGTTATTAAAGCTAATAAATGATAGAATATACAGATAGAGTTAGACTTGAACATTTTGGCTCCCTCCATTAAATTACCAAAGTCGAGTGGGGTGGGGAGGGGGTTAAAATCAATTAGGTCCCTTGGTCAAAAATATTTATTAACCCATAAAACTGGTATGCACAAGTCGATTTGTGCCACTGTATACACCGCCTGGAAACAAACACGTCCCTGTTGATACGTGTTCATGCAGAACATGTCCCCCACACAATTCAATCCTGCACAAACCAGCTAGCTTTGCTGCTTAGCCTGAAGACACAGTTCTGGTTTGCTTAGTACTTTAGACTTTAATATCCTGCAGGTCAATGGCAACCAATAAAAATACTTATCAGGAGTTCCTACCACCTCCTCTGTAGAAAATACAATCTCGTCACATTAAGTTATATTTTTATACTACTGATGTACACCCACAAATGGCATATTTCAAGCCAAAACATTAAGAATGTTAAATACAATCAGATAGTAGGATCACAAACTGATTTAACAGTTATTTTGTAACTGCTTAACATGGTATGATAGGCTGGGCTTGGATGAAAGGGGGGGTGGGGGGGTGGGTTGACCAAAGCAAAGTCAACCCCCCCCCCCCCCCACCCTTCATCCAAACCCAGCCACTCATACCATGTTAAGCAGTTACAAAACTGTTAAATCAGTGGATGATTTACTTAAGGAGTGTGTTTTACTACAGGTCGCTACTAAAGTTTGAGCACTTGCATCTTTTTGAAGCCTGAATTCAGTGGGCACTGCCGCCACAGCCATGAAGCACAGCAACCTCCTTAACTCTTCTCTGCTTCGGGAATCCAGCAGCTTCAAGGAAAGCTGTACGGCTTCAAGAGCTTGCTCCAATTTACCATTCACTAAACAGGAGGAAATACAAAAGAGAACCTCAAGACCAGCCCAAACAGGACCACACATCTATAAACAAAGCGGTTGGGTGGGGGAGGATACAGGATCTTGCACTTACCAAGAAACTCAGTTATGCCAGTATGTATGTCAAAGAAATGGTTCCTAAGAAGAGGTTCTCGGTTTTGGTTGTAGTATTTTACAACTGTGTCATACAGAAGTCTTTTGCATTTCTCTGTCTCTTCAGGGCACGTTGGCAGGTTTCTGCTCACATCAACCACAGTCTGGTCCGGCAGGAACTCGAGACAATCCACTGCCGCAGACAGCCAGTCATCAGCCCTGGGGTACAAAAGGTGACATGTCAACATTTTAGTTATACACAGAATAGATCAATGCATTTTTTGGGGGGGAAACCACGACTTTGGAACCAATCCACTTCATTAACTTTACTAGTTCTCCAATCTTTAGGAACATTAAATCAGGATGTGTGAATATTTAAAACAGCACTATAGAGAAATGACTCTAGCCAGCAACTTTGCTTGCAGGTCATTGGTTTTGAGACAGTTGCATATTCCAGACATAAGTACAGAATACAAGCAAATAAAATAACCTATGTCTATTAGGGGAAGGCTGCAAATCAATTTAACATCCAGCAAGTAGAGTGAAAACTGCAGTCTGAACACATACAGCAATCAAACACAGATTACCACTTCTAAAAAAAAGTCAAAAATGCTTAATGCATACAGGACAGCAGGCAAAAACCAGGCATCCAAACCCTCAAAAAATTGCTGCTTACTGGGAATCGCTGAACGCCTTGAGGATCTCCCTGTCTAGGTAGTTGCTGGTGAAGAGCAGGTCAGGATCACTGTCAACACTCTTCGGATGAGAGGCACTCCCTCTTCCATCCAGCAGCACATCAAGCAGTGGAAGCTCCACAAGCTGCAGCAGGCGCAGGACTGTTTGTTCGTGCCACACTTCATTAATAACTGTACAAGAGAGTTACAGCCAGCAGATAAGATGCAGTGGCACGCAGAAAGGTCAGAGCCAACGTTTTCAGAGCATTGCCATGTCAATGTCAATGCACGGTCTGTTGAATGGCTTTACAGACTTACAGCTTAACAGGATACTAGAAAGATAAGCCAACAGGAACTTGGAAATCTAAATAATTTAACCACTGTCCTACACTTAATCCTGTTAAAACCAACGTCTATTATAAAACCAACGTCTATTAGAATTCAATTTACAGTTACAAATCCATCAGAAGACTTCCACTTAGGGCATACCTTTCTGAGGCAGGCTCGAGCCTATTTTCATTGTAGGCGTGCTTACAGGATTCAGACTCAAGTTGTCAAGTAGATCTTCTAAAGATTTGTCCGTTTTGACAGGGGTGGAGGCAGAATTTACTGTTTCTTCTTCTCTGTTAAATCAATTAAAGTATGATCAATTTATGACATTGTAACAATTCAGCATTGATGGCAAATTCCGTTATTAAATTCACTCAATTATATAAAAGCAAATTTTACTAGATTAATACTAAAAGATGTGACTCACATTTCCAGAGATTTAACAGGCACAGCAGAAACTTTCAAAGAGACAAGATAAGACGCACTAGGCTTGTTGCATGCTTCATTAGTCGGTAGTAAATCAAGCGTCAAGGATATTTAGGATGTCAACTAGTTTAGTAAATAGTGGAAATAAATTACCCTCAGGTTACCTGAAGAATGGCAATCAAAACACCTGTATGCTTATCGCAGACCAAGATAGAAGGTTAAGGAATATGCCTACGAGACCCAGATTATCCAGGGAAGGGCTGTTTTGCCAACAGACTGGTGGCTCTCTACTATAGCATGATCACACTTTAGAAAGTCAGTGCCTCTAGATGGCGAGAGGAAGTTCTTAAATCAAAATGAAGCATACAAACCTTCTACAAGACCGGCTGAATACACTTCTCTGATAACCTGGAGAGCTGCTTCCACATTCTTGACCACTCTCAGTCTGGCTCGGCGAATTCAGAAATCGATACAAGCTGCAACTGTTGTCCTCAAATGCAGACCGTTTTTTGTCTTTACCAAAGACCTTGGTGTCAACAGCCTCAAACACCTTGTAATCCATGAGGGCTTGACACACACGCACCACTTTTACACGAGGGATCTCCACATCCCCAAAGAACTTGTTCTGTACGAGGTGAGCCAGAATGACATCCACGGCGTCTGAGCCAACGAAGCAGTCGTGGTGATACTTCAAGTTGTGGCGTCTTTTTTTGACCACCACCCGAGTCTGAAGGTTATTGATAATACTGCTCCATATAAACGTTGCTCTGAACGGTTTCTGTTCCATGCCGGCATCTACTGTAAAAGAAAGGGGAAGAAAGTTAAAACAGGTGGCCATGCTTGAGTTTCTGCCACTGGAAAAGCAACATCTTAAATGAAAATATGGTAAAAACATCTTTCAAAAACGTAATTAAGGCCTTAGTTAAAGCCATACACCAACAGTATATAAAATCAGTGCAATTCAAGTGTCTTTTTGCACATCAAGGATTTCTAATTTTAAAAAGCCCAATATTATAGTTCAATGATTAAATCTTCTTTTCTACTTTGCTTCTGGTTATTCAACAGGGTGGGCTGTACTCCACATCAGAGACACTCTCTGCACATGCTGACTTAATTACCCAGACCCACCCTCCATTTGGGAAGGTTTTATATTAAATACATCAATGGGTGGCTCACATTCAAGTTTAAGAAGGCTAGGCCTATTCATGGAACACTTTTTTTGTTTGTTTGGTTACCCACAAAAGAGATCAGTTGGAGCAATGGAAATCCCTTTGTAAAGATAACATAATTCCGAATTTCACTTCAACCCTGCCCCTTTATAGGACTACACAAACTGAAACTAGTGTATGTGAACAATGCTTACATAAAAAAAAAACGACACTTAGCCAGTGGTCACATCTTGATACAGCACCACTGACAAACACAAAGCACAGCATTCTACCATACTTCCTTAACCAAATTCAGCCGAGAGATCGTTTTGGTCTAGATTTGCATAGTTAACGATAACTGTAAAAGACCTAGACTAGAGGTTTCAACCTGACACAGTTCACATTAGTAAATATTTTGAGTTGCTGAAGTTTAACTGAGATTGGAGCAGTCGTGCAACCTTCTACAGTGCACCAATTCTAATCAAGGGCAATGCACGAAGGACAAACTGATATGAGCCAGTTCAACGCACCAGTGTTTACATATCATTGTGACGCTATTGACTCAAATACTGGCAATGAAAACGGGCACACAGAAGCGGACTCTTATCAATGTCTTTGCTTGAGAAAGGTGGTTTTCATATCAGGAATGGAAACAGCTTTCTAAAAGAGTAAAGGGGAGGGGTGGGGGAACCTGGTTTGGAGTTATAATTAAGAGGACAATCTCATAACAGCAACTCTATTACTATAGCCTTTGTCAGAATGAACAGGGTTTGCTCTATTGCCACAAAAGACCACTTTTTAAGAACCTGCTTGAATAAACGTTAATACAATAAAGATGCATATTACCACAATTAGGATACATGTAGGATTTCATCAGACAGCTGGCCATTGTCACAATCTGGGGTTTTAAACTCCGTTATAATCTGTACTACCCCCACAAGTCTGAGACACCAGATTTGTCTACAGCTCAGACATGCAGCGTTTATACATGGCATTTAAAAAGAGGTGTACCAATAACTTCATGCTGTAGTTGAAGGAAGGGGATGGGTAAATACTGTCTGGAACTTACTCCCCGGATTGCTTTGGCCAAGGGAAACACCGACCAATACCAAGTGCACAGTGTAAATAAAAAAAATAAAAAAAATAAAAAAAGACGGAACAGTTCATCTAATGCCCGAAATCCTTGCGACTAAAAGGCACAATGTCCACTTCCTGATTCACTTTCCACAAAACTAGATAGTTATTAAAGCTAATAAAATGATAGAATATACAGATCTTGAGTTAGATTTGAACATTTTGGCTCCCTCCATTAAATTACCGAAGCAGAGGGGGGTGGGGAGAGGGTTAAAACCGATTAGGTCCCTTGGTCAACAAGACTGATTAACCCATAAAACTGGGATGCACAAGTCGATTTGTGCCACTGTATACACCGCCTGGAAACAAACACGTCCCTGTTGATACGTGTTCATGCAGAACATGTCCCCCCACACATTTCAATCCTGCACAAACCAGCTAGCTTTGCTGCTTAGCCTGAAGACACAGTTCTGGTTTGCTTAGTACTTTAGACTTTAATATCCTGCAGGTCAATGGCAACCAGTAAAAATACTTATCAGGAGTTACTACCACCTCCTCTGTAGAAAATACAATCTCGTCACATTAAGTTAGATTTTTATACTACTGATGTACACCCACAAATGGCGTATTTCAAGCCAAAAAACGTTAAGAATGTCAAATACAATCAGATAGTAGGAGCACAAATTACTGTCAAGTACAATAATTTAAACCATACGGGCTTTAATGGCACCGAGATTAAATCAAATTTGTCATACTAGAGATCGGTTCTAGAACAATATACAATTTGGGAAGCCATTCAGTTCTATTCCAACAGATTAGCAAAGATTAGTTTTTTAAAAAAAACGTACCAGTTTCCCTTTGGACAACAAGGTTTAAAGAAATACTAATACGAGGTAACTTGTCGATTTTGTTAAGATCTGTCCAACAAGCTTTCGACTCAGCTAACTACTTTCCACTTCTTTAAAAAAATCATTTGGATTACTGTACTTTATTAACTTTAACAGACTAAACTTCATACCACAAATGTAAACAAAAGAAGATACTGTGCCTTAGAGAAGTTGAATATCATGCGAGAGTTTATCTGTAAAACCGTATTGAAATACTGTACCCTGGCGATGTTTGTCCAAAAAAAAAATAAAGAAAACAAAAAACTTTGTTCTTCACATATACAACTTAATGTCCAATACCTTAAAGCAATTTGTCGACTATTTGTTACATTTTGCGAGACAATTATATCCTTTAAATGTCATACACAACGTAATTCCTACTTACAGTAGTACACTGCGCCTTAGTCCGTTGTCATGTTTTGCAAACAGCAAACAGGTGAGTATGCCGATAGTACTGACATGTACTCTGTACACTTAAAAGGCCTATGGGAAAAAGACTTAATGGCTCCTTGCCAATTGTGCCGAGTTTTCTCTGCCTGTGATTCATGGTCCACGCCTTATTTACATTTTTAACTACAAAACGGAATGCAGTTCCAAACGGCTGCAAAGGTTGAACACGTATTTGCTTAAACTTGAATCATAACGTCATCTAAATTAAATAATAATTTATCCTGTCAGAGTACATGCAATACAACATACTTAAACTACTACTAGTATTACTGCACGTTGAAAATCAAAATCAAGTTTCCATTAATATACAAGGATGGAAAAATATGTTAAAACGCAAATGTGAATTTGCTCCAATGTGATAACAATCCACATATGCAATAAAACAAAATAATTACCTAATGTCCTGGGTGGGTTATGCATTGGGCTGTACATAGTTCCAATGAGATTCAAAGACGCCGCTTTCTCCCGCACTGTAGCCATACTCTGTATTCGTTCACTGCTGCTGTCTGATCTTGGCCCTCGAGTTACTTGCTGGATTCTACTAAAGCAGTGACGTTATTGTGCACTACTGAAGAGAACTTCAAAATCTCCTCCCTTTATTTGCTCCCAATGTGTCCATTTAAAAAAAAAAAAAAAAACATTTGGTAGCAAGCAATTTAGGCTCATTTTAAATAATTGATTGGTTAATTGTCAAATAATCTCTATTATCCATGAGTCCATTTGTTGTACAATCCCTGCACCAAGACCTATCGCCACTACCAGATCTAATTAAATCAGTTTGAAAAAACTTAACAACCAACAACTCCACGTATCAATAACTCTACAAAGACTCCGTTTTGTTAAATACAAAGAATTTAGTTAAAGCCAAATAGTGTTACAAGTGCACTTGCAGACTAATGGATAAAACATTTTCAATATAAATTGAATATTTTCGTTTTTGAAAAGAAAATGTATGAAGCTGTTAATATTAAAATATTTACTTTGGTGGTATGAAGTCCTTTGTTGAATCTTTCCAGTTTGATAATATGAAGAAAACAATGGAGAAAAAAACACTTGAAAATCATATGCCTATTTAATTGTAAATTATCTGTACAGGTATGCAGACTACCTGTCAAATAAAAATATATTTTAAAATTCCATGTATTGTAATTGCTTTTTCACAGCTCTGACTAAACGTAGACTTGAACAGGTAAATGATATGTTTACAGTTCATTCTTCAGTGTTTTGTGCAGAATTGGTGTTAAAGATGGGGCCTTTTCAGAGGTGTGTGAGAACGTTGCTGCTTTTATTGCTGAGTCATGCTTCTGAAGTGTTCTGATTAAAGGTGAAATACGAGTTGTGGATAAAGGTCATGAGCATTGTCAATCATTAACACTGGTGGAATCTGACAAGACGATGGTCAATTTACATTTGAATTACCTGGGAAGAAAATCAGAGAACATCCCAGCAGTATCACTGCATTGCCATACTGCAGGTGAAGAGTATAATTCATCATTTGGCCTTTCCTGACTGTCATGAATATTTAAATTTAAAAAATAATAATAAAAAAAAGAAGACAAAAGAAAAAAAACAGGCTAGGACCAGGGTAACTGATCAGAGAATGTTAAACAGAAAGATTATTTCTGTTATTATTTGAAAACAATAATACCATATTCTCTTTCTTTTAGGCTAAAGTGCAGTGTAATTATACATTTGACAACCTAACCCTCTGTAAGCACTATTCACAGGTAGGAGCAGCTAGTTGCCTGAGAAAACACAATTCATTCATAACTTAACTGCATTGCTGAAAGGTTAGACCACACGTGTTGCTATATATTTCTGTGAAAAACAATCCACTTCTAAAATTAGGTGTCATGTATGCCAAAAGATATTGTTAAATGCTTTTTTTTTAGCCTGTTTGATAATCAGCTGATTCGGATGTTCAACTTGATATTCTACAAAAAGTGTGTGTTCAGTGAACTAATTCGATTGTAAATTGAAGTAGCATCAGATGTATGGTGGTCAAGAAAAAATATATACAATAATCTTTACCAAACAGGTTAGACGGGATGAACATCTGAAAGCTTCCCAACAGATCCTTAACTGAAAAATCACTTTTGTATGTACATTCCTAACTAAGTACACTCCTCTGAAAAACCACAATGAAGATACTTTTTTAATAGAAACTATTGACACACCCTAAGTTGTGGGCTATTCTCAAGAAACCCAAACAAAATTACAATTGACGCACAGCTGTAATCTGCAGATATGCCAGCACACTCATTCTGCTCAATTCCAAGGATAGTCGTGTGTCCGTCTGTCCGCCCCCCCCCCCCCCCCCTGTGCAAATGCTTCCATAGAATGCTGATCATGAATGTGGCTTACAATGGTGACTCACAGTCATGTGATACAGATTGTTCTACAACTATCTGTTTTTGTAAACAATCTGTCTTTGACATTGAACACTGCAAACCTGTATGGAAACAAACTGCTGAGTGTTTACAGTATAATATAAATCCCAGAGACGTAATAATTTACTTGCATTGGCCATGGGTCATAAACATTTCACCTATTTGATGTACAACTGGCTTGTATTTTATTTATTTTTAGCATTCGACAGCACCATGGGTTATCACAGCATAATCACTGATATATGGTTCATGCAATCCAAGATTAATCCCCAGTGCTGTAATTTGTTTAAAAAATAAATACAGTACATAAAAAATAATAATAACCCAGTTGTGGTTTATACTGGCTGGGTGTAAGTTGATCAAATGAAATCTAAAGTCTGTTTTTAGATACAAAAAATAAAAGTTGATATATTTAAATAATTCTTCTGAACTGTTGTTAAAAAAGCCAAGAGCGGTTTCATGAATATCAAACCATTTTTTATTCATAAAAAAAACAAAAAACAAACAAACATTATTTAAATAAATCTTTGTGAATACACATCTTTGTCAATTGAAAATATACTGTACAGTACTGTATTTGAAACTCCTGAATATATATAGAAAAACAATAGTGTTTTTTTCATAATTTAATGAGAGAAATTCAGGAAATACCTGTAACAGGAATACCTGTGCTGATTAGACAAGAGAAATGTGTACAAGAGGATGTATCACAGTCAATATTTAATCTTCTTTACATTCTGAACATAAAATACGTATGCTCTTAGTTTCAGTAATGGAGGCAAATGTTCTCTCTTTCCTTTTCATATAAGGTCAGGGTTAACATAAGTAGCTAATTTAACACATGACTTGCAGCTTTCCTGACTCAATTATGTTCTTATTATAAAACAGGTATCCCATTGAAACACTTTGTAGTCGTTTTTGTGATTTTTCTTTTATTATTTTGAACAAACAATGCAACACAAATAAATAAAATAAAGGCTTTTGAGGCCACACAATAACCATACAGCACTTGACAAAGTAATAAATAATCAATTGCTTTTTTTATAATTAACTACTGAGGTGTAGCAAATCAGAAGAAACGCTTTTGTTTCTAAGCCACAGCCTCTCAACACCTCAACCATATAGTCAATTGAAATCAATCAATACAGCGATGTTGGAATAGGGACAATTTTTCAGTGTAAACCCAAATAAAACATAGTGTTAAGAATCATGTTTCAGAAAATACAATATTGCATAACGAACACCTTTAGTGTTTATTAGAACATATTACACTGCACCCACTGGTGAGGTATTTTGTAGAAAGACGAATGAACATAATACAGCTTTGCTGAAAATAATTTTCATACAACTATTCACAATCAATCCACAATGGGTTACTCTGTCTTTGCCCACTTACATAGCTTTGTGAACTACATACATATTCATGTATTTTTTTTTTTTTTACTGAAAACTGGACATTTATATTTAACAAATATCTAACATTTTTATTCCAGTAATCCCAGAATTCTTAACTCCATCTTGAATGGAAATTATCATATACTACAAACAGTGAATTCCTTTATTCCTAAATCAGACAACAGACGTGTTTTTGTGTGGAGGAATTAGTGCTTTTGCAACGCTGTGTTGAACAGCATATTTTTTATTCAACAATTCGTTTCATGCATTTCTTAGAAAACAATATACAGTTAAAAACTCAAAATAAAATACATAAATAAAATTAAATCGCATTTTCAAACATTTAAAAAGTGTTTTTTTTCCCTACAAATGGATGTCTTCTACACAAAGTTGCCTTTTCATAACCTGTATCAAAACAAAACAAAGAAGCACAAGTTTTAACAACATTACATAATTTGTTTTTAAAATTAGAAAACCGTATTATATTCTGCTCGAATATGTCATTTTAATATTATATGCAAGTATATTTTCCATAAACTATGTACCTGCATGTCCACATAACAGTTTCTTACAATGGAGGTGTTTATAGGGGAATACAGTAAACTGCCATCAGTGACATCACTAGTGTTAAGAAAAAAAAATGTTGAAAAATGTGTTTTATAATTTTTTTTATATGTTGCTGTACTTTGTCTGTTTTTTTCCCCCTTCTGTTCGAATTGTGTACATGCTCAATGTAAAGGCAAGCTTGAGGAAGTTACTGATAAGGACATTCCTTATTTGGGTAGGATATATGGAGGACGTCTGTTGTAATCTTGTGTAGTGATGCATCTTATTAGCAGGGTTTGTGTGTCAAATGCATTCATTGTTATTAGAAGGTCTAGGTCAGGGGTGCCCAATCCTGGTCCTGGAGGGCCGATGTCCCTCCTGGCTTTTGTTGCAACTGTGCCCTAAATTACTTAATTGGACCAATCAAGCCCTTATTAGAAGCTTAATTAGTCCAATTAATCAATTTAGTGTACAGTTTGAACAAAAACCCGGAGGGCATTGGCCCCCCAGGACCAGGATTGGGCACCCCTGGTCTAGGTGGACACCACTGCTGTAATGGAGAAATTACTAAATACACTGTATGTTTATTAGAAGGGCCAAGAGGGTGTTAAAGAATGATGTAACCACAGGTTAGGTATAAAAAGGCTTGTATAGGGTTTATTTGTGGGACCAGAGTAATGAGGACTGCACACTGTCATCACGGAAATTGGTAATTCTGCATAGTGCCTTTTTCATATTGCATGCTGATTTAGATGTTTAATAAAGTATTATTATTAACCTGATTAATTGTTGTATAAGACACATATAAGACACATCAGTGAGCCAGTAACACTAGGGTCTCGGTCTCGGTCTCGGTCTCTCTCTCTCTCTCTCTCTCTCTCTCTCTCTCTCTCTACAGCTCCCCCTGCAGGCAGTAAGATACTTACCAGCAACGGCTACACTAAAATGTGCCTGTTTATTATTTGTTTATCTATTTTATCTATTTTACTGCTCCAAATCTAGTCCACAGTAAGAGGTATTCCTAATCTGTTAAATCGTATTGAATGAATACATTTAAAGATTATCAGCAGGTTGATTAGCACATTTTAACATGACTGTGATTTGCATTAAAACAGTTTGCATGACAATGGTGAAAAAAAATACATCCAAAATACACTATTTAGAAAATGTCTAAATATATTGTATGGTATGATTTGGATCTATTCAGTGTAAACTATATTTCATGCCTGGGTATTTCAGTGACTGAACTGCGATGACTGTACCTGCTTAAATGATGTTGACGATTCCAGAGGCTATATAGCTGAATGCCGTTCTTGAATTGGGTCTTTCGGAAACCTAAGATAAAAATAATCATTACCTCTACAACTTCAAAGTTGCATCTTTCTTAACAATCAAACTGCATGGTACATATCTGAGCTGTGTAACAATTACACATACAAGTACTAATTAGGTGCAGGTGTAAAATAGTAATACATCTTGCAATTGGATTCAAAATAAAAACTACAGGTCATTAAACAGCTTCGCCGATGTAATATTGCCCATTATCATGAATTCAATAGTATTGTTAAAAACAACAACCTTACTACAGCAAGAAAGGTTTTGTCTAACAAAATGAAACCTAAAATTTAGAATCTAAATTATTAACAAAATATGTTCATAATATAATATGTGGGTTATTAAGATGGTTTAATTTACATATCCTGTACTAACTTTGATTCTTCAAAAGGCATATTACTATCGTTGTTTGTTCCTTGTAAGAATGGAGTTGCAGGATACTGTTCTCGTTGATTTATCACCTCAACAGCATTAGAGGGATGGTGAATAGCTTGTTGAGGGTCTGACCTTATAACAGAATGCAAAAGCAATTGATCTGGACTGCAAGCCTGAACAAAGGGAACACAGTGAATGGTGTTTGAATAATCAACGAGAGTCTTCGGATATAGTGAAGGAGGTGCGTTCATTTTGTTTGTCAACTGAAAGGGAGACAGATCTGGGTTGGCCATGTGAATCACTTTTTGTCTTTTGGCTGGAACCTGAAGCATGTGGTCTGAAGCATGACTATGACAATGAACACAATTTTCAGAGATCCTTTCGGAAGTTTTCCTATTTACAGCTGCCGGGTCATTGTTTTTTATGGTTAAGGAGGCCTCAATGCCATTTTGGTTTTTCTCTTTCTCTGAGCCCTGACATACTGGTATTGTGCAGGCATTAGGACACCCTGGGACTTGCTGGCTCACCTCTTGACACTGTTGGTGTTTCTCTGATGAGGCTTCTTTTTTTGGAAAAGCAGCAGTAGGCTGTTGAACATAAAACAACTCTTTAACCTGCGTGTAAATGGGATTGAAGGGGTTTGAGTCACAGTAAGTTTGAAGAGGAATGTGAGAGTTTGGATGATGTATAAGAGGCTGTGTATGATGGACAAAACAAGTCTCCTCCGGTGTGTTACTGGATACAGTGTGGACCTGCTGTCCTGTGAAAACTGGGTCTTTCGTAGCCAGCACAGTATTTCCTGTTTGGAAATTGCCAGTGGATGGGGCGTTTCTAGATGTGTCGGTTTCCTTGTTTACAGTGCAGATAAAATCATAATTTTCAGTGTCTTTAACTGGAAGATTATGATGACTGGCTCTGTTCTCGGATACACAATCTTTTTCACTGATTTCTGAACAGACTTCTGTCTGCTCCTTTAAAACGTTTAAAATAAAATCTTTTGAATCTTTTTCTTTGTGGTCTTGTGGAGATGTTACATTGTTAGTTTGTAGTTCCTTGGCATTTGGAGGTTCACAGATTTCTTCTTTGTTTAGGTTGGAATCAGTTAACTCCTCAAGTCTTGTTATATCTACTGGGGGTGTAGTTCGACATGGCTGTTGAAGGAGGTCGATATCTTTCGTATGTGGCTCATTCCTCTTTTGATTCTCTGCCACAGCTAGACTTGATTTGTTAACTTCCAGTTTACTATTCTCTGTAAATTTAAAACAAAAAAATAAATAAGTTGTCTAATAAAAACAATCTTTAAAGCACTCAGTACATTAGAAATTTTACATTTTCTAGAAAATAAAAAAATAAAATGAGGTTTCATCAAGAATACAAAATAATACTGTATTCTCAATTATTTACACCATTCACATTATACATGCAGCAGGAACTAAAAGTATACAGTCCTGTAGTAGTTTATACAAATGTTATACAATAGATGCTGCATTTTCATGTACTCTTCCAGAGAAGCCAAGAAGAGTGACCATAGTAACTTCACCTATAAAAGGCTGGTTAGCTTTAGGTTTATGTATAAAGATAGTTTGATAAGTTGCCCCACATAAATACAAAAAATAGAGGAAACAGATTACCTTGTGAAGTTAGCTCATGAGTTGTCTGGCATGAAACAAGGTGTGATGGACAAGGTGACACTATCCGTTGTTGCACAGGTACCTTGTGAGGGTTTGGAATAACCTCAAAGACAACAGTTTGTTGTTGTTCTGATTTCCCTTCAGCTAAACCTGCTCGTGTTGAGCCCTGGACTGAAACGGCGTGTGGAAAAGCTGGAATGAAATGTGCCACTGGCCATGCTTGCTGAATAAGTCCAGGACAGGGACCGTACTGCTGTGGAAATGCAGGGGTTACACTTTGCCCCCTGGGGTGAAACTGTATAGTCTGTATAGCTGATGGACTGTTTGATTTCAAAGAAGTTGCTTTTATATTGACTAATGGCACAAACAAAGGACTTGGTAATGCTGCCATCAGCTGTGGTGCATATACTTGTCTGGGGTACGTGGCTGTTGAGGCAGGTGGTACAGTTCTATGGATATATTGGTATGATGTTAACACAGCTGCTGGGCTCTATAAAGAAAAAGGATAAAATTAATCAGCACCTCCAACATTAATTTAGGAGATATCACCTTGTGTAAATATTGCTCACTCGTAACACTCCTGTAATATTATAAGTGCTTATCATCTACCTTAGCACACTTAATTTAAAAAATAAAATAAAAAATCCCAACTATAACAAAATAACCCAAAGAGCTATATAGCCATATCTACAAATGTTTTCAGACCTAATCTTCAAAATAGGTAGATATCATACTTTAAATAGCAAACAGTTCAATCATCAAATAACAGGTATATTAGTCATAAGTTGTTTACATACTATGAAACTGGAAGGATGTTTCCTTGACGTGGCAAATTACAACATGTGTGCTCATCAATGATTCTTCTCATAGATTATTATTATTATTATTATTATTAATTAGTCATTTAGCAGACACTTTTCTCGAAAAGTGACTTACAGAGACTAGGGGCTGAACTATGCATCATCAACAACTGCTGCCAGATCTATTAATAGGCAGTGAGTAGGTGCAAGCAAGTTTTCTATTTATAAAGGTCACAAGCTTTCATAGAAACAAACATCTACATTAAGCAAACAATCATCAATCGTATTCTGGTATTGTCTGGTATTGTCCCTTCTTCGTTGGCTCCAATACACTCTGTAAATGAACTACTGACTGCTAAATACAGCACAAGAGAAACGTGCTTATAAGAATACTCTTTATAACATCTGAATGTATTACCTCACTGTGTGTGTTCTTAATCATACTTCATAATCATAATCACAACTGACTGTTTCTTCTCTCAAGGATATTTAGTACTTACTGTATGTCTAATATATTTTAAAAATAATTTCTGTAATGATGCCAGTTTAAGATTACGTCTTGGGAACATCTAGGGTGTGTACAGTTAATTTCTTCCCACCTGGGACAGGGAGTCTGTTAAAGATTTGGAAAATATCTGGCAAAGTCACTGTTTCAAAATAATTAATTTGTGACATCCAATCAGTAATGTCCTGGCTGCCCATGGTTGCCCTATATGCTATTGACAGTATATTATAGCAGGTGTCTCTAATGTTTTTTACACTCTTTGTATACATTCATGGACTTAAAAAATTGTACTACTTCTGGAACATTTTCCAGTTAACATAAATGACTGTACATTTGATATCAATTATATATTTGTACAACAAGACAAAAGGCACTATTTACCACAGTTTAAGTTCAAAAGAATCAGAACCCATCCTTGCCTGCTGTTGTGTGCGGCACCCTGTAACCCCTGAAGAATACCACACAGTGCCTGGCGCCTGTTTAGTAAGAAGCTGGGAGCCACCGGAACTGCAGTCAAAATTATTGAGTGGTGTCATGAAATGTTCAGCAGCCATTTTCCCATAGTGAGACGAGAGTCTTTTTCTCTTTTCCTTTTTCCCCTCCAGAGTGAACTCCTCTTCGTCACTTTCAGATTTCTCCTCAGGGAAGTATTTTCTCATGGCTTTGTGAAAGCACTGTTCTAATGTTCTCGCCATCAAGCTATACTCTTTTGAGAAAAAAAGATACAAAGCGTAATTCTTAAGTTTCGGTATTTCTGTGTGCTACAGTATTTAAATATAGGTGGCTTAATTCCAAATACGGTGTTTAAAGTATTACAAAAAATAAGGTAAGATACAAACCATTTCCTTTTCCGTTGTACTCAACACAGTTTTTAATAATAAGACTAAAATCTGCCACAAAGTCCTCTGTTGTTTTGTATCTGTTCTTGATTAATTTATCCTCAATGGTAGTAAGATCCATTGGTGTCTATTAAATTAAAACAATAAAACAATAAAATGTTTTTTTTTATAGACACATGTAAAAAAGTTACGCATGACAGATCTTACAATATTTAATAGCGCAATATATTTACAATTTACAATTGCTTTAACAAAAGCCAATTACCTGAATTTGGTTATAATAGTCTGGAGCATCGTGTTCGTCCACTGGATCACAAAATGGCCAAGAGTCTTTGTGGATTTTCACTGCTTCTAAAACTGTAAATTAGAGAAACTGCTATCTTTAAACAGAACAATGGCATTGTAAATCCTAAGCGCTAAACAATACTAACACTGAGGAGGCTGCTGAAGAGATATACTACTACGACTACTACTTAAAAAAACCCCCACATAGATAGCTTACCTTTAAACATAGATGTGTATTCTTCATCATCTAAATACTGTCTGAAATAACAAGGTAACCATTGTTATAAACTATTGTTATGTATAGGCGTTTTGACTGTCATATTTTTTATCGTTTGCTCCTGATTTGTGTACGCTGGGATTTAAAGAGTTCTCCTTGAATTACATAGTTACTCTATCAAACACATAAGAAGAGTTTACCTGCTGATTTTGTGCTCATTTTTTTCTTCTTGTTTATCTGGGGGAGTTATTTTTACAATCCCCCTTGACATCAGCAGGGCTCTTTCTTCCCTTGACTGCTGCCTCTTTGCTCTCGCTAGAAGAAATAAAGACATCATGACAACGGCTCTTCCACTATTGGGGTTATTCGTTAGGGTACACTTTACCTGAGCAAAGGATAAGTATGTATGTCTCTTTTTTATTTTTTCTGGCACTAATTATAAAAACTACACCAAAAAATGAAGTCAACAACTCAATTACACTATTTACCTTCCCTTGCTTGATTCCTTTCCTGAATCTCAGTCTCTTTTTCTGCAGTAATCAAGTGATGTTCTTCAGAAACATTATCATTTCTTATTACCTCTGGCATTCCTGATATCAGGTTCTGCTTTTCCTGAACACAATATAAGCAGAACTTGAAAAGAGATGCAATAAAAACTGCAATGGATAACCCTTTTAAACCAACACCAGAACAATGAGTTTAAATGCAGTACACCTACGCCTAGTTCTTGCTTCTTCAGAATACGTTCAGATGACCTCCTTGGCAAGGACTGTAACTGCTTCTTTTTCTAACAGGGAGGGAGCAATTGCTAAGTTAGTACTGTACATGAAAACTGATGTCTAAATATAAATTCCCATGTTCATTTAGTACAACAGGATTCTCCAACCACTGAAACTAGTTCCACATATATTATTCCAGTAAAAGGAAGGTTATATATATATTTTTTTTTCCTCTTACCTTCTGCACAATAAGATTTCCAATCTTAGGAATTAAGTTCTCAACAAGAATTGTGTACAGCTTGCGTTCTTTAAGAAACTTGCTCTCCTTAAATCGATCGGTCAGACTTCGCCATTCCTCCAGTGTTTCACATACAAGTGACCAGGCACCTCTCTGCTCAAAGTAAGTGTTCCATTTGGATACTAGAAGTTAAACAACAGTATTAATACCTCTCATGTGTTTGGTTTCTCAATTAATTTAACTCAAGTTAATAACAGATGCCATAATCCCAGTCACATAACAATTTAGTAAACTAATACTTCAGACTCTTGAAACTCACCTAACTGTCTCTGCATTCATTTATCTAGCAGGCAACAACGTTTGGGCCAGACATGAATGCTTACATTTCTAAAAGCTGTATATATTTCCTCCTTACCGCTTTTTTCAAAATTGGGGTGCTTTTCTTCAAGTTCTTTAAAATCTTCATTTTTAACAGCTTGTTTTCTAAGATTAAAAAACACTATAAAATTAGGATAAAACAGCAATAATGCAAAACTTTAGAAACAATAATTTGAGATTATCTTTTACATTTTATTTTTCTAGTTAATACATGAGTTTTGGGTCTTGAAAGTGTGTGCGTGTGTGTGTGTGTGTGTGTGTGTGTGAACTATTATCCTTTCCATTACTGAATATACATAACTATATTAACTATGTTTCCTTATTAACAATACCTCAGCTTTGATTTGCTGTAGGACTCTTTTTCATGTTTCTTCTTTTTCTCTTTTGTATAGCTTGCTTTTCCCTTTTTGCTACTAGACTTTCCATACAAAGAAATAGACTTCCTCAACTCTTTATCTGCTTTCTTGAGCTTCTTTTGTTTCCTAAAAACAGATGATCAAACTTTTTATATTAGGTGTAAGTAAGAGCAGTGCCATGCAGTGCACAGCTGCCTTGATCAATCTAGCCTGGGTTATATATGTGGCAGTAGACAACTAGAACTAAAAACAACAACAACAACAACAACAACAACACAGGTGTCAAATGATTGCTAACATCATGGAAAGATATGGAGACAGTACAAACTTGTAATTTGAAGCTACCGGTACTTGATCTTTAAGAGCAGATGCAGCCAAAAAAAGTGAATTACATAATTCTCTTCTTCAGTTTTTGTGTTTCTCTTTGTTCTGCTTTTGCAGGCGGCGGGGGAGGCTCCTCTTTGTATAGTCTAGTACCAAAGAAATACCAGTAATTGGCACCACTCCTGTCCTTACCGAGGGGAGCTAAACGTAAACTATCTGCTTCAAAGTTCTGAAAAAAAGACATTATCAGACTAGCGTATACATTTTAATGAACCACTACAAAGAATACACAAAAGCTCCTTTTAAACGTATCAAAACGTATTTAACAACAACCAATCAAGCTGTGCACATTATATTTACAGTTGTTTCAGGTGTGAAGAAATAGTCATCTATGTAAGCAGTCATCTAGAGCTTTTACAAGGTAACATTACAAAAAGCGTATATAAATTACTTTACCTTCAAAAGATCAAAAGTATCATAAGCATCCATCCTGTAGTCACAGAGTCGAAGTAGGATATCTACAACAGACCGCGTGGAGAGTGATCTAAAAGCTGCATCCTTTAAAGGGTTAATCAAGCCCTCTTCCAATTCCAAGCGATGCCGCAGTATGTCTTTCAGGTATTTGTGATAGTTTTCCTTTCTGAAGTAGTACAGTAAGACATAGACATTATATATGAGAGAGAGAGAAAGAGAGAGATGACGACTGCGATTCTTTTTACATTAGCACGCTTCTCTCATGGCAACACAGACCCTACCATATCTATCTATCTATCTCTATATATACACACACAATTTAAAAAACGTGACTACACAATTAACCAAGACCTTTGCGATTTCATCTTGCAACACTACATACGTAATATCCTTGCGCTGATAACATCCTTGAAGTAGTTGTAACACTAGGTCCTCTATCAACTCCCAGTTCTCTACCAACAACGCTTCTTCAAGTTCCTGTGCAAAACAATACATAAAATGAAAGTGGCTCTGATGTAAGACACGCCAATGTATTGGGCGTTACGGTTACTGAGAAGATTACCAAAAAATAGGTAACCTCAAACCACCATTTCTTCCCGTTACTCCTTTCATATTTCACTTTCTTAACAGTAAATATACCTAAATAAAAGACAAGTGAATCAAGCCGCTTGTGTACAGTGCTTCTATTTGTCTTTATTTTTTAAGTTTAATATTTTATAGCGGTTATTTAGGATTTGCAGAGAGTCAATCAAGATAACGTGTTATTCATGAACTGTATTTACAAGTGGAAAGGCCTTTGTCACAACTGCATTCCGAGTGGTCATGGTTTTAAAATGTTTTTCTTTAAACGGCTTTATTGGTAACCAAGTTGGATATACTCAATACTGCACGCAACATGTGTTTTGCATGTGTGAGCTGTTATATAGTTCTGACAAATGCTTCTACAGTAGATGTAGTCCAGTAGATGTGTGGACTACATCTACAGTAAATGTGTGGTCCAGTGGTTAAAGAAAAGGTCTTGTAACCAGGAGGTCCCCGGTTCAAATCCCACCTCAGCCACTGACTCATTGTGTGACCCTGAGCAAGTCACTTAACCTCCTTGTGCTCCGTCTTTCGGGTGAGACGTAATTGTAAGTGACTCTGCAGCCGATGCATAGTTCACACAGCCTAGTCTCTGTAAGTCGCCTTGGATAAAGGCGTCTGCTAAATAAACAAATAATAATAATAAATAATAATAAATTAATTGTTGCACGGGTTGGGTGTAGTCTATACAGTACACACTATCTTAATATATAAATATAAACAGGCACTTTATAATTAAAAAACTGGCTGTAACCTTTAAAATTAATATAACTGTGTAAATCAACAAATAGTCAAAATATATACATCATATAGATATGCCTACTGCAAACAAATAAATGAATACATACTACACATTCATAATTTTCCTACCTCAACTTCAAAGGCTGGAAGTGTAAAAACATCTCCTAAAAGTGTAAAGAAATAGGCTACCGCTGGTAGTTCCCACCAAGAACGCAGTTTCTCCAGGGAAATACAAGTTTTATTTTGTTTCTCTGACATTTTTTTTTTTGGTTGGAAAACGGCCACTCGCACTTTAAATTGTTTAAGAATTCGGATGCTAGTGACTTGCATCACGTTGCCACAGCAACAGGTAAACCGACAGAACAGAACGCCAAAGGAATGCAGGTCAGTAATTTAACCGTTATACTGAGAATTGTAAAAGCACTTAACAGAATAACATTGATATTGTAGAATATTTATTTTCCTTCTGTAAAATTATAATTTATATATATATATATATATATATAAATTAATAGCCTCTTCCCTTTTTTTCGGATCCCATGTGCCTCAGTTTCCTGTTTTGTGATGGTATAGTTACACATACAGCGGAACTATGCAAGATAAATACATTGAATAATAAATGGAGCCAACTACGTCAGTGTCCTTGTTTAGTAGGAAATTTATTTTCATGTATCAGAACATAATTGCAGTGTGTAACACAGGTACACTTAAAAAGCAAAACTAGTCAAATACTGAATGCATATTCTGGTTAAAATTGAAGCAAACTCCTATTAAACAAAGAAAGATTACCTTAAGATATATAGTACTGTATACAATATGTAAATCAACAAATGTATAGGGATTTTCTGGAAACAATGAAAAGTGTATTACAAAAAGATACATGAAACAAATTCAACCACAATATTTTCTTTGTGAAAAATACAACTATTAGTGAGATAAAATGTACATTAAAAAAAAAAAAAAAAAAAAAAAAAGGAGTATAAAACGGCAAAATATTTTTTTTTTTATTCAAAAACAGAGAAAATAGTTACGGTCATTGTATTTCATTACAATATAATTTGTCACAAAAAAAGCAGTTTTAGGATTGCACCAACTCCATGTTCAGCCTTTGAACACTGTTATAATAAAAAGGCGTCTTTCAAAGCAAAAAAAGAAAAGAAACAAGTTTCTATATTATGTCAATTTCTTTTTTTAAGAATGTAATGACACAGGCTTTCTTTACAAAATGTACAATATTCTTTATAAATTTGGCATTCCATTGTAGAAATTGATATTGTTTTCATTACCACCACCATTTTTTTTCCTATTTTTCTTTAATGACTGAATAACGCAAAAAAAAAAAAAAAATTAAAACAATTAGTTCTCAGATTGAAGGTGTTTTTTTATTCCTATACCAACACCTTTTAGTGCATGCTTGCCAATTTGATCTGTTAAATAAGTGTCTTAAAAAAAGTGTACTCATTACATAAAAAGGATTACAAAGTAGAAAACCCATTCAAAAACGCTGGCCAGCATACAGAATGTGATGTATGTTAAACAGAGTAAGTACAGTCCCAGGCTGTTGTCAGCACCATATGCAGGATCCATTATTGAAGCAGAAATGCCCAAATAAGAGCTTTGACTCTGGCACTGTGAGATGCCAACATTTCATCATGTCTTTACTGTATAATTTATTAGTGCTCATTAATAAAATGCTATTTTATTTATTTTAAAAGGAACTGATGAGATCATTGATTTGTCTGCTATAAACAGGTCTGTTGTACTTGTGTCAGAAGTTCACCAAACTTCTCAAAAAGAGTTTCCACCCATTTGGAATTTTTCATGCAGAGCTGTACGGTCTCCTCCTGACCTAAATCCTTATTTTGTTTTTGAACTGCCGAAATCTGTGGGGGAAAACAAAGCCAAACATAAAATATATGCAATGATGCTTTAATGAGGAGGTCATTTTCTCTTAATTAAACAAAAAACTGTATTTTATCTTAGAATATTAACAACATTAAGTTTACTCTCCGTGGCTATAATCTTAACCATGGAGAGTCATTACTCTGACACATCAACCACATCTATATTAGATTCAATATCTTTACAGGGTACATTCATAATCTTTAACAATAACTGATAAACAGAATAGCTGGGCATTCCTTCTCCACTCATAAGCATGCTTGCTGTATTCACCACTGCATTTCCTGAAACCACTTGAAATATAAAGATCTCACCTCATCTTTACACATAAGGTATGTGTGGTATTTGTAATGCTGGAGTGAATGATACAAAGAAAACCACTGTGTTTTGTCCTTATCCACTGTATACTCCTGTAGATAGAAACAATAGAAAGGTGAAATTCAACATATTTCATTTATAACTTCCAACACCCAATCTTCAGTATTATTGTACTGCATAACAAGCAATGGAGAATGACACTTTATATCTCCACATCATTTTTAAACTAATGAGACTGCTATATTAATAAAATGTAATTGTACAATGCAAAATCAGTCACATTCAGATGTCAATCTTTAATACAAGTCAACACTTATTCACATAGTAGATGCTGAAAAATGCAACATGAATTAAAGAAATATATTCATATATCACACACACAGTTTTAGTGGTAATAATGGTAATACAATCTTTTCATTTTAAAAGTTTGAGTAAAGCTCACTACCACCACCTTCTGGACAAACATCAATTGAACACATATAAATTAACATTTTACTTGTCAAGGATTTTTTGTTTGTTTGTTTTAATAAAAATTACACAAAATGGTTAAAATGTCAGAATATGTTTTCTATCCTATAAAACAATAAAACCATATAGTGTAAGGTATATTAGGCGTCTGCTAAATAAACTAATAATAATAATAATAATAATAATAATAATAATAATAATAATAATAATAATAAAACATTTTATGTTCCAAGCTCAGCTGTACCTACCAGTGGCAGTTTCTTAGAAGCTTTAGCTGCTCTCAGTGTCCTCTTGTTGTAGGCCTTCCCACTCAGTTGTATTTTACATGTAGTGTTTTCACCCTTTTTTAAATCTGGCACAACCGTCAGTTCTGGAAAACTGTCCAATGCACCCTGGGGATAAAACGTAATTAAACAACAATTAGAAGTTAATAACTTTGTAAATATATTGCTATATTTTATATTTTAAATTTGACTACAGGTTGCTGCAGTATCCCCCACCTGGGATTGAACCAATGACCCTCTGGTCAAGAGTCCAGAGCCCTAACCACTACTCCACACTATATAAAGTACAGCTGTGGGCAAAGGAGGCACAAACAAGTACCCCCAACTTAAATAACATTACCTTAAACATCTGTGCAGCACGCAGTTTTGGAAGCAGTCTCCTCCTGTTGTCTGTAATCATGCCATCAACCTTTTTCACATGAGGCAAAAGCAGTTCATCTGTAACACAAAGCAAGGATGTGGATCACATAAACGAGAATGCAAGTGACCACGTCTTAGCAATAAAACCCTCCTTTACACACCAAATAAATAATAATGATGAAAATACAGTAGTCCGTCGAATATCCGACTGCGATGGGACCAGAGTAAGGACGGATATGTAAAAAGTCAGATAAATGAATCCTGTTTTAAAATACCATTATACACAGCTGTAACAATTACTATATTCACACAATTATTGATCTGAAAATCAGCTTTTATTAGGGAGCTGCCCTAAATCCCTCATTTATTAAGATACAGGGTATTAATGCTTATGACTGGGTAGTCGTCTGCCGTGTGGGTGCGTGCATTCAGGAGACGGAGATTGAAGTTGATACGCCCTACAGGCAAACAAGATTTACTTATATATCAACACTGCACATCACCTGCAATGGTAGCGTATGGAGTACATACAACACAGTGTACGAAAACTTTGGTGGGATCTACAATCTCTGAAGTAATCTTCTCTGTTAAAAAATAAACAAGCACCGGCTACTCGCCCGGCTGTCGGTGGTTTCGACTTGCTTTACTCACTCTTCGGTATCCAACCCTGGTTCTGGTTCTCTCTCACTCTCACTCTCACTCACACACTTCAGCTTCTTTAGCCCAGTTGGCTTTGGTTTTGCAGCAGCCCTGAGGTGAATAGATGGAACCTTTTTACAGCCGACGCCCTGCTATAACACACCTACCTGCTGATTAGATTTCACACCTGGTAATCACACACAGCAGGCAGGCTCTCCCTGGAGCGTCAGGTACTTCATTACCCCTTTAAGGACCGGGATCGTGTTAACACAATCATATTGAAGTGGGCTTCTAGGACCACAATTGTGTAAACACGATAAAAAAAGCACTTCGTTTTGATGACTTACAGGGTCACCGTACTTTGCAGTTCAGGCTTGAAACACGTATCAATGGATAGGGGAGGGACTGAGGTTCACTTCCGGATAGCTTTTTCTTTGTGCGACGTCACCGAGAGTGGCATTTAGTGTTTAAAGGGTGGAGACAGTTTACAGCAGCCGCAGAGACAAAAGCAGAAACAAAACATGACACAAGAACTTGTTTAGGGCTAATAAAAAAAAGTGGAACACTGTAAATCTGATGTATTTGACAATTATATTTAGAACATTTATTATGTCATGTGTTTTATTTATATGTTTTTTACAACATTTATAAATATCAAGAAATGAGTGGATATAGGCATATACTGTTTCTTGAACTAAATGTATCACGTATGTTTTTTTCCTTATTACTGATAATAATGGAATGAATAACGACAGAGGAGTGTCCATTACTGCTTATAAAGACCCTGAGAATGTATTATGTCATTGTAATCACTCAGGTGAAACAATGTCTTGTAATTTGCAAAAAAGTATTATATATATATATATATATATATATATATATATATATATATATATATATATATATATATATATATATATATATATATATATATATATATATACACACACACACACACACACACACATACACTTCCCCAGAGTGTTCTGAAAAAAAGGACACCATTTCCAAGATGCTACTATAAAAAATAGATTTTTAGTGAATTTTTATATAAAGAGAGTCAACTACAGTCAAAAAACGCCTGGTCCTGAAAAGTCACCCTACACGTGGGTGACTTTGCTGAAGAGGTTGATCATGGCGGATAAACGATTATGGCGGATATGTGACGGGCGGATACACGACGGATTACTGTACTGATAATAATTATAAATGACAAGTCTCCATTTATGCAGTCCCTGTCGTCCAAGCTTACCCTTGGCTTTCTCTAGAGCCTCCATCACATCTGCATCCAAGGCAACACTGATTAGCAGCTCCATGTAGCTCTTGAACGTTTCTTTCATGGTCCTGGTGTTCAGGAATCGAGTTGCAAATGGAACAGGAGGAGTAAACTCTGGAATAGAAGCAGAACAGCAAAAATGTAGTCTTCAGAGATTCCTAAAGGAACAACCATGCCCAAGTGGCGCTGACAAAGTAAAAGTTAAAATGTATTTTGTTAATGAGCTTTCTGAAGTGGTGAAACGGACTAATCGAAGGTCTTACACCCAGACTAAGTTCTTCCTTACATGTTACTGGACATATTGTACTTTACTTCCCATCATTCCTTAAATTCCTATTTAAATGTTCTTACCATCGTCTTCACTCTGTGCCTCGAGAGAGGATTCAGATGGAGATGGTGTAAATACTTCTTTCCATTTTTTTCGTTTTTTTGGCGGTGGTTCAGCCTTGACTTTCTGCTGTTTGGCTTTGGGTGTAGAGACTTTAGTCGATGCAGCTTTAGGTACCACAGCTTCAGGAGCGGGAGCAGAAGCCGAATCAGACACAGGCTTGTTGCTGAACTTAGGCTGGACACTCCTGAGAAGGTACAGAAAGAATGTTATGAACACATTTAATTCATACCACATGAATGCCATGACATTACACAGGTACTCAATTTCACAGACAAAAGATCAAAAGCACCTAAAAAGTTAATGTTAGATGAAATGCCTATTTTAACAGTTGGCTCTTAACATGTAGTGTAAGCTGCAGTCAAATTAAACGTATGGGAGCTGTGGCATTGCATAATAATTCAGTCTCCCTGAGCTGCGGCTATTAGTAATTGCTCAGTGTATCACATGGATACAATCAGTAACCTTCCACCACGTGAAGGGAGGTGGGGGGAGGCATTGTAGACACAAACTCATAGTCCAGCACTAGAAAGTCATATACCTCATTGAGTGCACTGGTTTGCATCTTGGCTTCCTGTTGCACACTCGTACATACTCTTTCTTGTTTACAGTATCCAAGAACTTCACATACACTCGTTTGTACTTGGTCTTTGCGTCCCCAAAGTATCCAAGATACTGCAAATAGAAAACATACCAGTAAGGACCAAGTCACTCTCAGCATTATCCTTTAAAAAATATGTTTAAAATGTACAGAACTTTGACAACAGAATTCACATTTATTCAATTTAAAACTACTGGCAGTGGATTTAAAATAAATAAAAAGCATCTCTACTTACACTGTTGGTTGCAGAAAACACCCTGTTCCCATTTCTCAATTCAGGCACGAACTTCTGCAACAAAGCTTTTTGTACCTTCCATATAGCAGGAGGCTCTATCCCTGCTTTCAGTGTAATCTGCAAAGAAGAAAAAGCCCAAGATTTACCTTATTAATCTGTAGTTTATATGAAGATGATGCAATTCCCATGAATGGATGGCAAACAGAATGTTATAAATCTAGAAGCCACTGTGTGAGTCTATATTGTACTGGATCAAAGGAGTTCTGTAAAATATTTACACTAAACATGAGGTTAGCAGATGTCTAAAATACATCATAACAATAAAACATGTCAGTATTCCAGTTCTTTGTTTTAAGATGTGATTACCATTCAGTTTATATGAAGATTCAGGTTTCTCAAGGTTCCAAAGAGACTTAAAATCAACATAGAAATATTTCTATTCTGCCACCCGTTGATCTTTAACAGATTCATTTTCTAAGACAACTGAAAATAGTGGATTCAGCAAAGAAACTTGAGAAAAGAAAACTGCACTTTGTCAAATAAACCACCCTTAAGTGTTGTGCTAGTAATGCAGCTGCAATTCAACATGCAGATTGCCATAACAAATACATGCAAAGTTATACAAAATGTAAAATTTAAAACAATTCTAAACATATGGGTCATTTGCATGCAGATGCCTGAACTAAATCCTGGCCACCGAGGGCATTTCTAAAAAACACAACCCTCAATTTGTAATCTCTAGTGACTATTAAAAAATGACTACATTTGGATACCTGTAAATCTATAGATCAACAATACAAGAATCTAAAATTGATGATTTTGCAGATTTACATAATGTACTATGGGAGCTTTGAAAGGATTAACCAAACAAACATACAAACACCAAATCCATTAATCACACATTTTTCCATGTCAGCCAGGATTGGCTTTAAAGGTCAAAGTAAGAAATTACTAAGCTGGACACATGCTGCATTAATATCCATGGCTCTAAAAAATGATTAATTTAGGAGGTGTTCAAAGGGTTATTTAGTTACTACACAATGACAAATAGCAAAACTTTCTTACTATACCAAATATTTAATACTTTTTATTTGTGAAAATAAAAATATAATTAATACAGCATCCTAAAACTATGGTTATGCAACTGATGGATTAATGTTATGCGTAGATGAACAGCGTGGTGAAACCTGCAAAGCCTAGCAGCCATTAAAACAGTAAAAGAAACTTAATGCATTTAATGACGACAGTCTTTCTCAATGTCCTCAATGACTTGTGATAATATATAGGTCGAAATGTTTGCCACCAAATCTATTTGGTTTCTTTTAGTGTTTCTAATTTAGCACCCTCGAGTGTTTAACAGTTGTTGACGAGCCTATATAAAACCCCAGATCATTTTAAGAAAAATATGGCTATTAGAATTACCTTCAGGCTATCTATGTCCTCAATCTTCACTACAAATTCATCTCTCTCCCTGTACATTCCCTCCCCTCCACTGTCAGAGTTCTCTTCATCCGTAGAGCCCTCGATTGCAGCAGATGCCTGTTTCAAAGCCCGCTGGTCGGAAGGAATGTCCTTAAGCTCATCTTGTGGGATGGTTTCTGCTGCTGTTGGTAGAGCTGGTGGTTCCTGCGTCTTTAATATAGATAAAGGTGTACCTGGAGGTTGCTCCTGCTTTATAACAGGAACAAGGAGATTTGGTTCCTGTTCTATGGTTAAAAAAATAAATAAAATTGTAAAGTTAAGATCATAAAATAATAAGAAAACGGCAAAACCAGATAGATATTTTGCAAAGTGATATTAGCATGATTCAATAATTCTCAAAAATGCATTCAATGTGGTATCAGTCACCGTGTCTTTCTGCATTTTAATCTAATACATGTATTCGAAGACGGGAAGGGTAAACAGGGAAAAAATGTCCAACCCGAGTTACTTGCATTTATTTATATAGCCCAGTACTATATGTAAAAATAATGTGGTATCTTGTAACAATTGTAAGTCGCCCTGGATAAGGGCGTCTGCTAAGAAATAAATAATAATAATAATAATACTAATACTTGTTGGAAAGGGTGTTGTCTGGAAGGATTCACATATGTTTGTGGAACTTTTTGGCAATCAATCAATGAATGACATGTGGCCCAAAACAAGCAAGAAGAGAACAAAAACAGCAAAATCAATTAGGTCAATTTATTTTCTCAATATTTGAGAACTATGTGCGTTTATAACAAATCCTTCCATCTAAAGAGTTTTACAACCTTAAAAAAGTTGTCTCAATTACATCATATTCCTGCCAACATTGTTGCATCTGTTGTTATTTACCGGATTTCATCTTTTTCTCAGAAGGCTCGTCCAATGCTGATAATGCTGAGGTTATGCTCTGCTGAAGATCCCGATTCTTTCCTACTGAATCATCTTCATCAGAAGAGAAAGACGGCAATGTTTCCAAGTTCTTCTTCAGGTCATCATCAAGTTTTTTTGGTGCACTTCCACCACCACTCTCTGAAGACATTAAAGGTACTGGCAGAGGCTGGGACTTTGCAGGTGGCGGTGGGGGAAACGGTGGCCGTATGGAAGTGATGGGTGGTTTTCTTGTGCGATTGGGCGTTCGGATAGCGGGAGCGGAGAATTGCTGTTTAGGGCCGGATTTTAGGAAGTCCAAAAAGGAAGCGATGAAACCTGTTTTAACCTCCGGCTGTTTTTCCTCCACCTCTCTGATTTTTTGCCGAATTCTCTCCTGATGCTGATAGCTATCATAGCAGCTGTCTGAAGTGGAAGGGGAGTTGGCGTCACTTCCTCTGGAGTTTTGACGCTTACCCTGCCCACTTCGTTTCATAGGTTTCGGGTTGCCGTTCTCATCCTCTGCAATCAGCTTAACTGACAATTTTGCCTTGGATTTTTTCTTTGGAAAACCATCCGGAGAAAAATCTAGCACCCCCTCCTCTATTTTAATGTTTGCTGTCCCTCCGAGATGTGCTTGTGCTTTCAGTTTTGGCTTTATTTGTTGCTTCGCCTTGTTCAATAGCCCAGCTGGGTCGTAGTCTTCCCCAGCTAAATTATATTCATTTTCTGAAGCAGCACTTTCATCACTTATACTCCTCCCACTAGGGGCAAAGTCAGGATTATTTATATGGTTTAAAGCCCTTTGATCTTGTATTTCGTCATTTTCTTCTGATTCTTGGCTAGTGCTTCTGCTCTTTTGAAAAGAACTTGTGCTCTTATCTCCAAGGTCTTGCCTAGAGTTTAGTGCTGGAGGGGTTAATCCAGCCTGTACACTAGGATCTGAATTCTCCAAACCTTGGTGTTCAAGGGCTGAACTCTTGGACTGCAATGTAGACACTGAATGGAGACCCATATTCATCTGACTACCATTTAAAGTCATATTAATGTTTTGTGGGTTTGTGACTATAGAATGTGAGGTGAAATTAGGAGATACATGCCTTGCATCAACCGATTGAAAATGTGACTTTGAATCAGTGAGGCTCCCAAGTGATGAAATTTCACCTTCACTAGAACTAGGTTTGGCAAACTCCTGTGGAGTAACCCCACAAGCTGCTGCAGTGGCAGCCAAAATATCATCAACATTGGACAAGATGTTCCTCTCATCACCAAGCAACATTGAATCTGGAAAACATATGGAACTCAGAGCAAAGTGATGCTTCGATTCATGCTGATTTGGTTGACTGAAATGATCTTTTAGCGTTGGATGTTGCTGAAGTGATTTTGACGCTTCTGTCACATCTATTTTCATTACCTCTGAATTTGGAGGAAGAATGTGCTGCTGATTTTGACCTCCATTGGAATGAATAATGAGATCTTCCATTTGAAGGTACTGTGCCTGGATCTGTTGCATTTTAGACTGGTCAAGGCCTTGGTGAAGCAAGGACTGCTGCAGTAAAATCATCTGCAGATCTCGTGCAGGCTCTAGAAGTACCTGAGCACTCGGTAGTCTTACGTGCTGGGTTTGCCGTAAAGCATGGGGCTGACCTTGTTGTTGAGTGTTGATTTCCTGGGACTGATGGTCTTGTTGTCTTGTTTCTTGTACCTTATGTAGGAGAGAGTGCTGTTTTAAATCTTCTGTGCTTATGCTGAGATGTGAAGTGTGTGTTAAACTAGAGGTCTTTTTCAAGTCTTGGACTACCCTATTGTTGGCACCACCAACATGCTGCCTGTGATGGGCTAAGGAACTCATTCTCTCTTCCTTTTTAGATCCCTGATGAGCTAGGCCAATAATCTGATCTTCAGGCCGTGAATGGCTCCTTATCACACTCTGTGAATTATATCTGTCGTCTGCCTTCGAGACAACGTACACTGTGTTTTGCTCGACTAGCTCACTTTCTGCAAGACTTTGAGCTGATGCTTCAAGGGAAGCCTGTTGTAATGCTTGCAAGTCTTGAATAGGAAATTCATCTTCCTCCTGCTTAGACAGGACAAATAAACTTGAATCCGACTTCCTTTTACCGTATGTTAGCTTTGTGTCAGAGGATGGTTGGTGATTCTGCAAAGCTTGTGAATGCGAGGATGAAGAGAAAGTAGGCGACTGAACTGGAGGCAAGTACTTATGAGACTGAGGCGATGAGCCACTTTTTGTTTGACTGCTTGGTGAAGAATGCATTAAAATATAATTCTGGGTTGAAACTGGCAAATTCTGGGCACGAGAAGAAGAAAATGACAGAGACTGTGAGGTCAGAGTGAGGGATTGTCCAGAAGCATAGCTCTGTGATGGGCTGACTGATGAAAGACCCTGTGACTGGGCAGAATAGCTCACAGTAGGCAAACCCTGAGAGTGGCTGGAAGAATAGCTTTGAGACTGATTAACTGAACACAAGCCTTGTGCTTGACCAGTGTAGTCTTCATTGTGTCCAACTGAAGACAAAACTTGTTGATGACTGGAAGAGTAGCTTAGTGTCTCACTAACAGGTGTCAGGTTTTCTGAGTTATACAATGAAGGCAACTTTTCTGACTGACTGGAAGAATACACCTGTGAATGGCTGACACTCGTGGGCATGTTTTGTGATGCAACATAGTTCTGCGATTGGCTTACTGACATCAAATTAGGTAGTTGTGCTGAAGAGTATGCCTGTGGCTGGCTGGCTATTACTGTGCTCTGCTTCTGTGCAGAAGCAGAGTAACTCTGTGGCTGCACGTTAGGGGATACACTTTCGGATTTGGTTGTCTTTGATGTGCGCTGAGTGCGTTTGGTAGAACAGTCTTTTGCTTTTGTGGCAGACGTAGATGAATAACCCGGAGAGGGAATTGTTGATGGGTAAGCCTGAGTTTGCTCCAGTGTGGCTTGTGATGCCTTCTGTTGTGGTCCTCCATTACTCACCTGAGTATTATCTCCTAGTGGACTGCAGGGCAGCGCAGGTTGCCTAGATGGATCCTGGAAAGATACTCCACTTCCACTTGTTAAGTAACCCTGTAAGGAATGCTGAGGACTTGACAATTGTGCCTGAACCGGCTGAGTACTGGAAGGCCGCTGATGGTGTTTGATAACACTACATTCTCGCTGAAGTGCTCTTTCGATGGAGGCAGTAGAACCTGTGAAGATTGATGTGCTGTAAGGCTGGGAAGCCTGCTGTCCACCACCAAGAGCTGAGGGCAGCAAACTGAACTGGGGTTGTAAGAGATGAGGGGCAGATTCCTGGGCTGAACGATATGTTGATGACTGAGGAGGTATGCTGGTGCTCAAGACAGTGCTTCCAATGCGGTCGAATGTCAGGGCAGCTGGAACAGTGCCCTGCGTTGCTTTCATTTGCAGTAAGGGGTCATGAGGAGACAAAAGACCATTCGAGGATGGACTGAAAGATGCATCTTGAAGTGTCAATGATGGAGTAGTGGCAAAGTTTCTCGTAGTGAAGGTATTGGGGTGCTGATAGGCAGAGAGCGCCGATGTGGGTGCAAACGTTCCTGGAGCTGGTAGAGCTCCAGTGACAAATAACTCTGCAGCAGCTGATGAATGCATGCCTAAAGGAAGAAAAAAAAAACAAGCACTGTAATGCAACACTAAAGAAATGCATCCTTATGTATACAACAGAAACCGAACTGAAACCATCATTTTCATAACATTGTAATGTAATACTAAACTGCATCTTCATGCATACAACAGAAACCTAACTGAAATCGCCTTTTTCTTAACATTGCAAACCTGAGGATACTGGCAAAAGATAAACCCGAACCGAATCCGAGAACGACATTTTCATACAATGAAACAGTGCTTGTGTGTTGAAAAAGATTCACACACAAAGAGAATCTGATTTGGGTCAAAAGCATGAGATTGTCACGAGGCATGTCTTGCCTTGGTTAGCCGCTTCTACTTGGTGCATTACCTGTCTGCCATGAGGGAGTTCTGAACTGTGGAAGAAGGGAGGCTACAGCAGTCCCAGTCTGTGGATTGCGAGACTCAAGAGCAGAGAGGAAGTTCATGACTGACGTGTCTGTAGGGTTACTGCCAGTGTGCAAACCTGCATCAAATAATCCTGACAGCCCTGTTTTTATAAAAAAAAAAAAAAAAATCACCACATTAACATATAATTAACCACTTCAACACCATGAAAACCCACTTACAGTACCATGCCATACCTGCGTACGTCAAGTTTCCCCATTCTATTCTATGATCGGTTTCTCAGTCTAGCATTTCCGGTTTCATTCTCTAAGGCAGTGCTAGTACTGTGGAACGTGCAATGAAAGTTGTGGGAGGGTCAGGTGACATTTGTATCCAATTGCGTGTCATGTAGCGATTCCAATCTACCTGTGGGCGTTTAGAAGACATATTGCGGGAAGCCATTCAACTTTTACAAGTATATACACTACCAGTCAAAAGTTTTAGAACACCTCCATTTTTCCAGTTTTTATTGAAATTTACGCAGTTTAATGTCTCAATGTACTCTGAAATTAAAGCATAGAACAAATAAACAATTGGAGATAAAAAAGAAATCATGGAATCGTTTTGTTTAACAAAATTTAATCTAAATTTTTGACTCAAAGTCACCTTTTGCAGATATAACAGCCGAACACACTCGTGGCATTCTTTCTACAATGGAAATCAAATATTGTTCGGAAAGTTCTTCCCAACACTGTTGCAGAAGTTCCCACAAATGTGTTGCACTTGTAGGTTGCTTTGCTTTCACCCTTCTGTCCAGTTCATCCCAAACCAGGTCAATGGGGTTTAAGTCTGGAGACTGTGCTGGCCATTCCATGATTTGAAGCCTACCGTCTTGTTCTTTTCTTCTAAGGTAGTTCTGACATAGCCTGGAGGTATGTTTTGGGTCATTATCTTGCTGTAGGATGAACCCCTGACCAACTAGGCGTATACCAGAGGGTATTGCATGGCGCTGCAAAATGCTGTGGTAGCAGTTTTGGTTCAGGGTGCCACTCACTCTGTGCAAGTCGCCGACTCTGGATCCAGCAAAAGAGCCCCAGACCATCACGCTTCCTCCTCCATGTTTGACAGTTGGTGTCACACACCGAGGAACCATCCTTTCGCCTACTCGACGGTGTACAAAAACCCTGCGTGATGAACCGAAGATTTCAAATTTTGATTCATCCGTCCATAAGACCTTCTTCCAGTCTTCAGTAGTCCACTGGCGGTGCTTCATGGCCCAGACAAGCCTCTTTTTCTTATTTTGCCATCTTAGCAATGGCTTTCTTAATGCCACTCAACCTGTAAAACCTGCAGCTCGAAGTCTTCTCTTCACAGTTGAAACTGAGACTTGCTTACTTCGACCAGTGTTAAGCTGTGCTTGAAGCTGTTGTCCTGTGAGCCGCCTATCACGCAAGCTGTTGACTCTCAGAAACTTGTCTTCTGATTCTGTTGTGCCTTTGGGTCTGCCAGACCTCTTCCTATCAGAGTTTCCTCCAGTTTCCAAGTGCCTTTTGATGGTGTAGGAAACTGTACTCACTGACACCTTGGCTTTCTTTGCAATTTCTCTAAAGGAAAGACCTACACTTTTAAGGGTTATAATGGTCTGTCTGTCTTCCTTTGTTAATTGCCTTTTTTTCGCCATTATGAGAGCAATATACTACTTCCTGCAGTACAATACTGTCCAAATAATGCTTAAGAGGGTGTAGTAACACGATCTGTTCCAACACTGCTTTTATACAGACAGAGGGTTTGTAAGTAATCAACAAAAGTTGGGACACCTGTAGGAATTGTTAGCATCAACTTTCAAGGCTTAATTTACTTACATTGCTGCAGAACAACTGTAAGTTGTTAACCCATTACTTGTTCCCTGAAAAAGGCCTTTTTGTATAACTCTGAAATGTACATTATTTTTCAGTTTTGGTAACCTAAACTTTTTTTTTAAACCTCTGGCAGTTTACCGCTTACCTTTGTACCATTTCAGGTTATTCACTGGACTTGAACTGCTTAAATTTCAATAAAAACTGGAAAAATGGGGGTGTTCTAAAACTTTTGACCTGTAGTGTATATGTTTTAAATTATTATTTTTTGTTTTATTATTAGTTTTACTTGTTTAGTTGTAGTTTATATAGATTTTGGCGAAAGCTAAACATGGCAACGCACGTGGTCTTTCTATAATGAGCAACAGGAGTGAAGTTGGTTCGGAGGATTTCGATACCAGCGACAATGATGGTGATTTATCACTCAGGGATGATGATGAAGAGGATGTGGAGCCATGAACAGTACAAACTGTACAAACAAAAGAGAATGAAGCTACTTTACAGGTAAGCCAGCTGCAAACGGGAAGCTGTTTGGTTTGAAATGGCAGTGCTGTGATGAAATACTATCAAAACACAGCACTGGGTACAGGCAATGCGGCAGGCAGATCCATCACAATGCCTGTGCAAAGTAGCTGTGTACACACATTTGTGACTATCCCTCCAACACAAGAGAAGCAGAGACTGCAACAAAGGTGCAGGGTCTGCTACGAAAATGAAAACAAAAGAAAAGACAAGAAAAATGTGCAGTGGTTGCTAAGGCAACCCCGGGTTCTGTTGTATTGAACATTTCAATAAATGGCACAGAGCAAGTCGATAATGGCATACGTTTTGATTTTGTTTGATTTTTACTTGATAATTACTGTTTACTGATTATTATTAGCAGCGTTTTTGTTTTCATTGTTAAAAAAAAAAAGTGTTTTTATCTCTATATTGAATATGGGTATGTAGTACACAGCAGCATGAAGGGTTAATGAAAAACACAGTTTAGGTAATTTATTTGTATTTTATTCATCATATGTTAACATTTTATAGCAATTACAGGTTTGAAAACATTATTATTTTCAAAATCTGGTACCTGGGAAGGGGTTTCATTTTTACATCTGGAGTTGAAGTGGTTAAGTCTGCTGTCTAAGTTATTCTTGAAGGCTAACATACACACAAAACATTGAAGGCCAACATTTTGTGTAAGCTTTTAATAAAACAGAAAGCAGTCTTGACTAGTTGGCACCTGACATTTGATCTAAACCATAACAATAACACCATAAAAGCAGTCTTAACTAAATATTTATTTAAGACAAACTCTTGTTTGTCTTAAACAAATACCACACAATGACCATGCAACTCGGTGGATTGTTTATTTATATTTTTTTTAAAAAAGAAAAAAAGATATTTCCACCAGAATGTGCTTGTCTGACAGTACCTGCTGGATGATGTGCTGTAACATAGCCAGGAAGTTGATGTGAAGCTGTGTACGACTGTCTGTGGAGAAGCTCATGTTCAGGGTGTGATGGATGCGTCCCGCCATAGCTCAAACTGAAAAACAACACCGTGTAAGAAGCCAGTTAGACTCTACAATATTACATACGCAACGTTACGTGGCACACAAAATGCAAGACAAATTTTACCTTACAAAGACCTGCAGAAATCTAAAAAGCAGGGGGAACACTTGCCCTTACCGCCCTGCTGATGTGGCAAGTTGTAAGTTTATGAAAATGCCGAAACTGGCAAAACTACATGGAAAGCTACATAAAACTGAATCAACAGAAAATATCCACAAAAATGTATCACTACAGGTATGAAGTCTCTGTGACTGCTGAAACTTCAAACCGAAAAGCATTACACAGTTTTAAAATATTACAAATGTTGTGAATTGCTGTGAGCAATGATGCTGGTGAGGACCTCGCCTCCTTACAGTTCTTTCAGTCCTGGGCCTCTCTGAAGCACCGACTGACAACTGTGCTAAACTGTGGTGGTGTTGTGCTATCTAGCATAGTATTAAAACTTTTTAAAGAATCTTTATAGAATACTGGCGTGCCTTGTCTTTTGCCACCATGCTGACTAGTGAGGTTTCTAAAATGACCCTGTGACTATAACAAATTAGATATAGAGCTCCTATTAAATTGTATTGTGGGGCACATAATACCAGCACGGCTGTAACATGACATTTGCACAAATAGATTGAATAACAAAAGGGTTCCCATGCAATTGAAATGAATAATGAATGAGAATTTCTGTCTTGACAGGACTTTTACACCCCCTGCAAATGTTAAATTGTGTGCATGTCAATGGCTCAGAATGGAGACAACTTCTCCTAAAACAAGTGTTGGTGACAGTCACCCACATCAAGTTAGTTAATACAAATGACAGCAATGAAAAAGTAGATTGCCATGATGCATATACCCACAGATTCCAATACTATCAATAATGTGTGCTTAAGAATATTGTGTGACATAGACATACAAGACAACTGCCACATACTGTACACCCAGATGATACATTCAGTAACTTAAGAAAGCATGGCCATGGTTGCAAAGATAAAATTGACGAGAGGTAGCCAGTTCATTTGGTTTATAATGACAAAGAAAATGGTGACTGGTTAAAACAAAAGATGCAATGATTGATGCAGTTTATCAAACAGCTGCACAATTTCTGTATCTGAAAGAGGAAAAACAGGCAGGCTTATGATAATACAGTATAACAAAAACTATATACATATAAAAATAAATAAATACATAAAACACATATAGGTGGTACTTAGTCTATTGAAACTGAATAAGGGTTTAACAGAATAAGGGTTTAACAGACTGCATGTTCATAGGGAACATATGGACACAGTTCTGGTTCAGCCATCATGGCAGTAAAATAGTAAATATATCTACAACAGCAGCGTACAACAAAAAAAAAACAACATGTATTAAAGTAATATGAATACCATTCATTGTCTTTACTGATTGTGTGTGCACTTTGCAAGACAAAACAAAGAAACTCAAAATATAATTGTATTGCTAATAGAAAAGGATGTAAAATGTAGTTTAACCTTGTGGAATATTTAGACTGTTTAAAATAAATTTTAAACACTAAACTCGTGTAGTAACTGATCGATGCAAGTCGACTCAGAAACACCGACTATACTAACTTCTGCGACCTGCATAAAACTAACTCCACGACAAATAGAAAATATCTTGTGGCACAAAGAAATACAACTGTCAATGCAAAAGAATCAGGAAAAAACAAACAGACAAACAATCAAAAACTTTAACCTTTGGGCTTTACATAATGTTTTGTTTTCCATGTGTCCCTTTTTTTCTTCTCGTGTTATAAACGATTCATGAAACTCTGCTTCGGTGCTAGAAAACTGAGCAATTTACACTTTGTAGTAAAAAGCTTTTAAAACAGTTTTCATTGAAACCAACACGCAATACCTTGGCCTATGATACTGTTTAAACATTTGAGGTAATAGATCAAAGGCCACACTGTAAAAGGAAGGAAAAAAACAAACTAACAGTCTTAAGGAAACCATCAAACTGATCAAAACTGAACACGGCTATGAGTCAAAGAATACACTTACAGCAAATACAAAAAAATTAATTAAAAAAACACCCTAACTGCTGTAGTTTTTATTTTTTTTAATTTAGTAGGCGCCAATTGTTTTTTTTTTTTATCATTTTCTCCCAATTTAGAATAGCCAATTATTTTTAGGCTCAGCTCACCGCTACCACCCCCGCGCTGACATGGGAGTGGTGAAGACGAACACACACTGTCCTCCGAAGCATGTGCCATCAGCCAACCGCTTCTTTTCACACTGCAGACCCACCATGCAGCCACCCAAGAGCTACAGTGTTGGAGGGCAACTTATCATACTGTAATAAAAGGAATGTCAGAATTATTCTAAATACTAAATGTTCAGTGTTTGGACGGCACTGTTCATGATGTTACAGTCCTTTGTGAAAGGATTGTCTGTTTCTTGAAAGGAATGTTTAGATTACTCTGCAATCACTATACTACAAAATATACAACTACTCCTTTTGTATTCAACTGGCTGATTTGCGAGTTCTTGCTATATTTTAAGAACTGTCACGTTCATTTATGAAATGTTTATGTTAATCAAACCCATATGCTGTTCAGCCTTTTTTTGTGTCTTCAGAACCACTCATCAAATTGTGATGAAACGTTATACACATTCTTACGAACATTTCCTAGAATGTTAATCTGGTGACTTACTGACTCACTTGACTTGTAACATTAATAAAGGCTACATGTCTATCTTGTGGCCATTGTGGTCAATCGTCAATCAAAGGAAACGGTCCATTTACCAATCTCAGCCCACCCTCACCCATTGGATTGGATTGGATTGGATGAGAGAAAATGTTTATGAATGCGAGGTAGAAGAGGTACAGAGATGGACTAGTTGTAATAATGAGTCTGCTCAGCCAAGTGTACTGACACCAGACTCCCATACATGCTCAAGTTAGTCTTGTCTCTCTGTACAAAGGCACATTATATATATATATATATATATATATTTTTTTTACAAATGAAAATAACCCAGTAGTTATTATAATAAGGTTACCCCTCACTACTTTTTCACTTCATGTTCTCTTTCAAAAAGAAGTAATCAAAAATATGGTTTTGGATTCATAGTTGAGAAAATGTAATAACCAAGCTTTACGATTGGGCATTGTCACAAAAGTATACCCATACATTAAAGCCATGAATGCAGCCATAATTAGGGAAATTCAAACCCTCCTGCCCTATAACACAGACCTGTGCTTCACATAACTAGTATGTCCTTGTACAGTACTTGTGCTTAAATCAGTTTAAATATAAGGAACAAATGATAATTTTCATACCATCAAATAACGAAGCAAACAAAGTTGGGCACCCTGTATTGCTGAGACTAAGAAAGAAAACAAAAGCAGCCCAGGTTTCTAGAAGATTTTTTTTATTTTTTTTTTTTTATTTAAAATGCATTAATAACCTTATACACGATGACCTGATTAGGATGAAGTGTTTTCAAGCATTGCAAATTCCTGCGAAATATGAATCCATTTATACGTGATTATACACTATAAAAACGACTATATAAGCACTTTTACTTTCTATAAATCACACGCAAAGATTGGCAGGGAAGATTTAGCTGCAGGGCCAGAAGTGTCCTTCCCATACTGAAACCTGTTTGTCACTTTTTCACTCTGTGGTGCAGGCATATACTGCTGTAACGAATTGCCACATTGGAGATTATGACATCTTCAAACTCTGTTAACAGATTAAAACGTGAAGCCAATATTTGTAATGCAGCTTTACAAGGGCACACCCTTCTTAAACATGTTAAACTTTTTTGTAAACCAGGACACACTAAATTATATTTGTATTGTTTGGTTGCAGAAGTAACTGAGATTCACCTTCCAATGGAAACCACAATGAAATGCCACACACTGATATGATCGGTATTGCTATATTCAGCATTCACCTCGATAATCATTTAGTCCAAACTTAAACCAGAAAACAAAAATGATCTTGCAAATCTCCTTGATTTATTGAAGGCATAATTGTTGGAGTGATCCCATTATCCAACACATTTTGTACATTGAACATGTATAGTATCCATAGACAGACAAATGGCCTGGAAAAATATTGAAACCTATACAAATAATTATGGATGTATTACATATATTTTTTGTATTACAGGTATTACTATTAATAATATTATTATGCAATCAACAACATTATTTTAAATCACAATCAAAAGCCTTATTTTGGGAGGCAACTTTATTTGAATGGAGTACACCCAAGTACTTAAATCTCTTCCTGACAAAAACCCAACATTCCTTTTTCCTGGTAACCTCAGTCAGACTTTTTGTCATGCAGAAAAACTACAATGCCCGACAGAAAAACAACTATGGTTTCATCCACAGGGTTTCTTCTCTTTGCTCAAATTTCATGGCTGCGTTTGTGTACCATACCTCAGAAAAAAGCTTGACCTGCCCACGTGATTATTTATTTATTTATTTTGTGTGGTCACACATTATATACTTGGTAGACTAGAAATGTACAGACCATATGCTATCACAGCATAGTACACAACTTCTATGTTCATGAATAATAGGAAATATTATTAGGGGAAATAATCTGTTTTTTTTTTTTAAATTCTAGAGTGGTTGTCCCACACAATGAAGTTTATACCTGAAAACATTTGGCAGTAGCCCACCACATTACTGTGTATGACATTTTTGTAAATTAAGTTATAGGGCATGTACTGTATTTTTCTCCTTGCTAAGTATCAATAATAAATACATGACTTGTACTTTATTGAATACAAACAAGTGCACATTTAGATATCTAAATAAGTGTACAACCGTTATTAATATTTTACTGGTAGGGCTTATTTTAGCCCAAAAAAAAAAAAGGTTTTCAGCAGATTCTCCTAGCCTGTCATTCAATATTCCTGGACGTTTTTATGCAGAACCAGTTGCTTTATACTTCAGTTCGGACACCAAGAGGGGGTAGCAGTTTGTTTTTTTCTTTCTGGAAAAGACACAATGAACTTGGGTTGCTAAACTGTAATTTTACTAAATTTCTATATGCAGAACAGTCTTTTGAGGCAAGGTATTGTGTTGCGGTGTGCATTATAATGCTATACTTCTGTAAGTTAAGACCAAAGCAAATGCATCTCCCTCTTAAACGCCAATTCACAATTTTACATATCATGTTCATTTGGACTGATTAACGTGAAATTTACAAGGCAAGCTCAACAGAATCATGTTACTTGCTTGATGTCTAGATGAGTGGTTGGTTTGTATGTTTTATCTCCAAAAACCAACATCCCCGCCTGAATAAACTATTATTTTAGTCTCAACCCAGGAAAAACTATAATGTAGGCCTATTTTGCTTGCATTGTGCGGTAATTCTGTTTTCACACAATATACTTCGGTGTTCAACTTCTGTTGACAAACAGGACCACGCCTCCATTTAGGAACTATAGCTACGTGTTTATAAAAACGTAATCTATATTGCCTTGTTATTATTATTAGTTTAAATACATGTTTCTATGCTTTTCCCGTTATACGTTTCATGAATATACCATGTACAATGCAACAAATACATTTTTAAACACCCGTTTTTATTTATTGAGCTACTGTTTCAAAATATTATTTTGTTATTAATTACTGTTTGGAAAAGTGTGTGTCAATATAGCCAACTCACTTAAAAACACCACAGGATTCATACAACGTGAGTTAAAAACAGCAAAATGAAAAATGACTACGGTGTATTTTACAGTATCCATAATGTTCTAGTAAAATGTATCCGTATGAAATTTCCATTTGGCCTTTTAGTTGCAACAGTGCAATAAGTGTGTCTCTATGTAACAGAAAAGTCCAGCATTTCCTTTTATAAGCGAATCTTTACCTCTCATATGTTTGAATATCACGTGAAAAAAAAATAATACGGCGCGTCTCCTCCTATGTCGGAATGTAAACTTTACGAGCCTGGCAATACGAGGGCCGCATCCCCGGACATTTCCTGGGAGCTCACTTCGTTGCTTCCCTTACCTCGGCTTGATGCTCGCTGTGCTGCGCTCGTAGGCCCAAGCTGCAGTCTGTGCTGGTGGAACTAACGGGTCCGGGAAGCTTGGAGTCGGGTAGTTCCTGTCCATCATCCGGCAAAGATCGGGAGTGCTGCACTTCCCCCAGTAGAGCTCTTAAAACAAGCACACAGGGCCAGCCAGAAGCAATCACATTGTCTCGGAGGATTGATCGGGAGTCGCTGGCTCAGCAGTAATAGTACAGGGGGAATCCACGAATGACTTAATATCCGATTATTGTCTGATGATGATGATGATGATGATTGCAGCAATGCTGTCTCTTACTCAATCATGATGTTAGTACTGCATGGGATCTGCTCCCCATGTTGGTTTATTTCCCAGGATGCACCTCCTACTATCAGCTGGGTTGCAAGTTACACTTATCTGTCACTGAAAGGATTCTAGAACGAAACATGTAATACAGTATTTTTTTTATTATTATTATTTTATTTTATTTTATTTTTTTTAGAATGTTTAACATATTAAAACATTAATAAAGCAACACTACTATGCATTGTTCCCCTGTATGTGTTTATACCTAACTAAAATAAAGCGTCTTTTAGATTGTGTATCTAAATTAGGATATATTGTCGGATGTCCCAGATCTCGAATCTCTTCAGTCAGAGAGGTGATCCTTCAAGTATCCTCCCAGAAATTAGGAATTTAGTTACACAACCTGGGAACCACACTGAATCTGAAGCTGCATGTGCTGTATGGATATACAACATTGTACAAACCACAAATGTGATATCTCCCACAAATGTAATAACCATCTGCCCACAAATGTAATAATCGCTCCCAAAAATGTTATACCCATCTACCAAGTTTCAGTTATTATTTATTACAAAAAAAACTCAAAACAAAACAAAACAAAAAAAAAAAAACATGTCATTAGAAGACTTTAATCATTGGGCAGTTATTATTGGGGGTATGCGAGTGGCTTTTTAAGAAATCTGTATATCCAAAACCGGCACTAATAAATATTATTAATTATAAGTTAAACTGTTATTTAAATATATAAATAAATATATGCTAAGTAATTCCCAGGCATTATCATGGATGCAGCATTTGTGGGAGACATTATATATGTGAACAGGTGGTTATTACATTTGTGGGCAATTATTACATTTGTGGTTTGTACAATGTGTTGTCAAACAGAATAATGTTATTTACAGCAATGGGTTATATAGTATTTTCAGTAAAACTATTGCATACAGTACCAGCACGTTTTCATATATGAGGATTGTTGTCCAGAATTAAAATGAAACATAATTAATAAAGAAATAATAACAAGTTGATAACCAATGGAACTGATACACACACACACACACACACACACACACACACACACACACACACACACACACACACACACACACAATACTAATTCTATCAAACTGGGAAAATACATTTCTATACTATAGGGTTCTACAGAAGTGCAGTATTTGGTTAATATAGATAGTCCATGGTGTTTAAATGTACTTATATTAGCCTAATAAACATGTCCTACATTTTTTTATGCACTTACAGCTGCAATGTCACATACTGTACATTAGGTTGCTTATTATTTGTCAGATGAACACAGATGCAAGATGGACCATCAGAATTTATCATTTTATTTTAGATTAGAATTATGATAATACTCATTATTGGTCAAGATTTAGATTATACATTCCGTTTGCCAAAACTATATTTAATTGTTTCCTTTAATAGCATTAAAGGGTTTTATCCAACATTGATTAGATGGGCCATCTCTTGTTGAATTTGTGTTGGATGAGGTGATTAATGTTTTAGAATGATTCCCATGTTCCACATCCCAGATGCACCTCCCAGGACCATCTGGAGTGGAAGTTACACAGATGTGTACCGAGGGGAGCAGCCATTCATGTTGTGATTATAATTTTCAAATGAATTCATACAAATTAATTACCCAATTAACTTGGGTATATGAAGTAGAATGCTTTTTATTTAATGTACGTTCATTTAATCAGCATTGAAATCATACTAGCAGAGAGAAATGAGGATTCTTAGAGTTTAGTAACAGAGTTACATATCAATTGACCGTATTGGTCCTGCCTTGCCATTAATTATAAATCTATTTTCTTTAAATTTAAATTCTTTACATTCATGTAGGCCCCAAAAATGAACAAGATTGATGTCTTCAAGTCAGGCAAGCAACCCCATCCTAGTTTTATGATTGGACATTTTATGTAAACAGCACCTTTCTGTGGTCATCGCCAGTAACAAATTGATTCTTGCTGCAGCTGCAACTTAAAATGTATTTTCCACATGTTGGACAAAGGCTAAAAGGTTGAGTAAAGGAATAGATATTATTTGACTTCAAAAAGGAAAGTTTTGAATTTCTGAGATATGTTGTGGGATGGGAAATGGACATGAAAACAGTCATTTTCTTTCTCTGCGTTTGCCCCCATGTACTAAAAATAGGACACAGTAATTTCCTAGTCTCTTCTGGGCAGTTCTTCATAAATAGGACTAAGTAGGCTTTTGGGGAAGGAGTTACCCTGGTAAACCAGGGTAATAATTGGAATAGATTTGCATTTGTAAATGTTGTAAAACCACAAATACTTGGGTAATGAAATATGAAAAGGAAAAAAAATGTTGAGACTAGAAAGCAGGTGGTGTTACCTCAGGTGAAAGAATGCAGTCCACACTTTTTTGTTGTATCAAAATGTAATGGTACGGAACAATGTAGGTGTAATTTGAGCTCTAAAACGAGTACACTGATGATGGAAAAATGGCTGCTGCTTCCTGCTACCTAATCACTCCATGCAGTGATGTCAATGGTGCAATCAGGCCATGTGACCTGCAGGAAAGGTACCAGGTGAAGCAGCGATATTATTGTATTTTAAGAATTTGCACATCCTCAGAAAGACAAGTGGAGAACCAAAAGATTATTTGCGCAATAAAACAGGGACCAGAAATACTATTAATAGAATTAAATAGGGTGGGATTGAAAAATATTAGATAGCCCTCCTTTATAAAAACTCATGTAAAATTTGTTCTGGAGCAAAAGCAAAAGGGTAAATCAGACTGAATGCAGAATATTACTTTTAAACACCTTCCAGTGTTGTTGCTGCTGAAAAGGACGGTAAAAAAAAGGGTTTGTTCTGTTTACAGTATTAAACAAACAGCCTCAATACAGGAAAGGCATGAAGTGAAACATAGGCAAGGACCAAGGACCAAGGACAGGATTTAAACATTGGTTTCACCGGTTGTGTGTGCATACATTTTTAAAACACACAAGTAGGTCATATACATACTGTTGCAAGTCTGGAAGGTTAGAATATTAATTCACTCTGTCTATTGTTTATATTCTAATGCTACACAACCCTTGATACTAGAACATTTTAGCTAAGAGCAGCTCAGTTTGTCAAGACAGAATTTATATATATATATATATATATATATATATATATATATATATATATATATATATATATATATATATATAAAACAAATCCACAAATTTAAAAATCACATTTAAAAGGGCTCAGTCTTTTTATCAAAATGTAAAATGCAAACATGGCAGCAATTTACAAAACATGTGAATTAAACTAATTTAAGTTCCTTATTGTTTAGATATCAAGTTTCACATTTTGGAAGCACTGTTTCAGTATTTATATACAAGGCTAGACGGTGTGTTTTTTAGCTCAAGCTTTCCTTATTTGTAAGTAACAGTAAATGTATAGCTACATAAGGATTCAAACTCTTAACTGACAACAGTGCTTTAAACAACATTATAATCTCAGTAACTTTTCAGACAAGAGATGCAAAAAAAAAACAAAAAAAAACTAAATCTAACATACATGTCATGGTCGTCCTAATGGAGTCTGGTTCTTTTTGAGCAGTAGCAGTGTTTTTGCTCTGAGCCCAAATGTCCCAAGTTTGATGATAAAACACAATAAGTACAAACACACTCAAAATGCACCCTGCGCCAAATATACATCAAATATACTGTTTTTCAACTGCAATACATACAACTTATTTGGAAAGACATATTTAGGTATACAGTAGTTATACTGTTAAGTACTTCAATGTGGGAAAGAACATTTCATAGAATGCCTGTCCCGGAGTTATGGGTGGCAACTGTTACCCAATTTATATAATAAAGTCAATATGGAACCCTTTTGTTAGAATGCATTCTACAAAAGAATATACACTAAAACCGCCAAATATATAAAACAGTAGTGTCTTGATGAAAATGAGCGCAACACATTTTTCTGAAGGTTATCTTGTAGGCAAGTAGTAACAGGTGAGTTTGCATGTCTTTTATCATTGCCAAACAAAGAAAATATCCTTAGGAACAAGCAGGTGTTTTTTTTTTCATGAACTGCTTTTCTGCTAGAACAAGACCATAACAAAATATGACTGACTAAATGCTTTTTACCTCAGGGTAAAAATCTCCAGGTGAATTCTGCTTTTTCAAATCTTTATACCATATTTAGGTTTCTGTGCTGGGTTTAGAAATCCCCTATCCTTCATATCCCATTGATGCCTAAACTAAAATAAGCAAATTACCATATTGTAAAAAGTCCTACAGCGTGACTTGCTTCTCCTTAGAATCTTTAACTATCACACTGAAAGCCAGGTAACTAATGTAATGGAGAGTTAGACATAAATGAACATTAATTAATCTCAAACATTATTTATTTTATCTGTGTCACATAAATTGTTCATGAACATGTCTGCTATATATATAGAGCTATCGCTATTTTTTTATTTTTTATTTGCTTCTCATTAAAATTTACATAAGCATTATTAATAAGTCAAAACAATTATTTTACATAAATATAAGTTACTTATACCAGATGTAGTTCAGTATATAGGATGCTCTGAAGTTCAAATGTTATTACCACTTTATTTATTTTATTATTCTCATGATCTGCTACTGTCTTTACTCATTAAAATATCCCATTTATAGAAATAAATAAGCAAAAATAATTAGGCTTATGTATAGGATAATAATACACATACCTTTCATAATAAACAGCTCATTACAAGACAGGCCTGTTCCAAAGACCATGGCTTAATTAGGGTAAATGTACAATCCTGCAAAAAGTTCCGCACATAATTGTTATTTTAAAGGGTCTTGTTAGTTTTTCCATAAAGAAATAACATTTTTTGTTAAATGTTAAAATAATGAGTTGTTCAGTGGAATGGTTCCTTCCCTATTAATTAACCAGAAGAAAACAGGTTTTGTGGTTTTTGTTATTCAAGTACAAAGTACTGCTAATTTCTTATCAGATTTTTATTTAGTTTTTAGCTGAACATAACTCACATTTATTAACAGTATAAAATAATTTGGTGGTGTCTGTTTAATATTTGCAATTTTCCCCCAAAGGAACCCTTTCCACTTTTCTTCAAACAATTTTCATAAGTACCTCATATTTAAAAAAAAAAAAAAAAAAAAAACCTGTTTCCCAAAGGATGCATTTAAACCCTCTGTCTTGTTAACAGAAATCCAAGGTTGAGACAAGATTCCGATTAACAAAACAGGAGGTTTCCACTTAACCTCTGCATGTTATTTTGTTTATGTTACCTGGAATATTAATTGTAAAATTCCCTAAAACTATTAACTTGATTAGTGTCTAAGACGAATTTGAAACCCAGCCCCAAAGCTCATCTAAGCGAACAAAAATCTCTCCTGATTATAAAAAGTATTTTGAAAACTGGTTCAGGAACTGCACCTTTGATATTGAGTTGAACAATAAAAATACAGTCAAGCCCTCTCAAGAACATGTCTCACTTGCCAAGATTATACTTTATCTAAACAGAGATTCAATATTTAACTTTAAAGTTACACAGTGTCCGTTAATGCCTTCTGTGTCTCTGCTGACCCCTACAGCGCACCCTGTGTGTTGCAAAGGACTGAAAATGATTAATTTTCAATATAAGTTTAATATTAGTGTTTATAGTTTATAGTAATACTTTATTATGAGGTCAAAATGTCAATCCTGTTTTATTTCAAATAGTAATATATATATATATATAAAAAGAACCAAAAGTGAAAAACAAAGACTTCAACTGACTTTCTCTGAACATTCTCTGAACTAACTGTTAACTTCAAAGTTATTGTTGTACTCTTTTTGGTTAGCACTTGTATTTTTATATTTTTTTCTGCTTAGGATTATTACCAACAAGGATTTCACTGCCACTGGTTGAGAGGGACCCTAATTCTCAAAGAAAACTGTAGCAATAAACTGTTCTCTGAAAACAGTTGCTGTGGGAACAAAACACCAGCTGATTAATGTGGGGAAAAAAATCTAATGCCAAAATATTTAAAAGGGAATTTGCAACAATGCATAGTATTTAGTGTTCTGGGACTTGAAGGTTGAAATTCACAATTTACTCCAGTTTCAATGGCACCCTTTAAATTTACTAAACTTGGAATAAACAACTACAGAAATTCGTTAAGGGGTCTTCGGTATTTTAATTTTTTTATTTCTTGTTCTATTACTGGGTGTTTTAAAATTTCCTCAAGTGTTTTAAATAATACAATTCTGATGTGCTAAAACAATTATTTAAAAATGATACGAAACACCCAACCGAGGAGGAGTTCTTGTCTTGCTATCTTTGCACTGTTCCTGATCGAGATCTGCAATAAAAGAGAAAAAACACCTAAAATGTTAAAGCTGTTACATAAATACATAAATAAATAATAAACTATACATAAACATATGAGGATAATTAAAAACAGATTTACTGATCGAAGATTTACTAAGGGACATTGTCTTAGTTCAAAAATAGCTTAAAAACAAGCAATACACAAAATGTAAACAATAGTGTGCCACATAAGATTTTCTTTCAATTATATCCAATCAATAGTTACTCAAGCACTACCATGCACCAGTATAATTGCAAAGGCTACTAGAGTCATTTAAAAGTAGGCGCCATTGAAAGCTATGTGTTGTAAAAGTACCCTGGATAAGGTGGTGGGGGTGCATCATATTGTCCGGATGTTGTAATTGCCTGCGCATATGAAGGAAGTCCTGGTCCCTCTACTGCTGGGTGTAAAAGGGTGAGAGACACTTCTTCTAATCTGACAACAAGGGATGCATTGCTTCGCCTCACACGACCTACTGAGGAACTGCAATCATAACAAACACAATCATTAGTCTTGAATCTCACCTTTGGAAATGGGTTCCTCTTAGTTACAAAAAATATATATAAATGCGCTTACTCTGGTTGGTTGCGGCCTTTGCATCTTTTTTGACAAAAATACCAGCTTAGTAGCCCAATGAAAACTAAGGACACTCCAGCAGCAACGAGGCCAGTGAGGAGAGCCGTCACATCTATCCTCTGAGACTGCTGATCACCTGCAGGATAACAACAACAAGGAGGTTAACTCTACACTTTATCAATGATACTAGATGTAGCATGTGCTACCAGCAGGATTAACAGGGTCAATTGCCTGGTACGATTTACTGTTTACTACAAAGAATACAAGGATTGAGTGTATGACAATTATCTATTCCCCCCCCCCCACTTGATTACATTAAGGCATCAATGACTTACCTGGTTTGGCATATCCGTTTGCGATGTACTGTTGCCAAAAAATGTTCTTAAAAAAGCAAAGAGAAATAAAAATGTTTCATTTACGAGATTAAACTGGATTTTGTTGCACACAAGCTTGTTGGAGCAATGTCCAGCAAAATATTGGTAATATTGTACAACGAATTTACCCTACCCTCATGCTATTGATTTATACCTGTGACTCTCCACTGAACAGTACAACTTGCATTATCAGGAATTCTCAAAGTGTCAATCACACAAGGGAAAATGTGATTGCAGGCAGGGGATGTTTAATTTTATTGAACCTCAAATCTACAAAGTAAGAAATGCATTGCCGTGTACTGGAAACTCTCTCTCCTAAAGTACAAAACAACAAATGGCTGGACAATATAACATTTCATATGCAATGTTAGTCTATATTACATGAAAGTACATATTACAAAGCAAACAGAACACAACAGAAAACACAAGAAAAAAACACTGAACATGCTCTTATGTAACGATCCCATCCAATAAGTTTGATTGCTACTTGAAAAGTATAATTCTGAAATACTTAACTGTTCCGTCAACATTTTCAAACACTTCTCTTGCCTCTTCATAATTGCACACCTCTTCATAACACTCCCTTTCCAAATTCCCAGGAGTAAATAACTCAAAGTCAAAATGGTTGAGTAACAGATGGCGTCCTAAGAATTTGCTTGCTTCATCTTCATTCATGAAAACTAAGAACATCAACAAAAAAATGAAATAGGAACTTGGTATGGTTATATATTCTTCTACTGTTTTGATTTATTAATATATTTTTCTGTAATCTCATGTTGGCGATTTAAGTTGAAAATACCCCTGTGGTCTCTCTAAACTGGTACACCAAAGTGATACCATTCATTACCCTAACCCCAGCAACACCATAGCAGATGCAACAACAACATCAGTAAGAACTTACCATTATCTGAAATGTGTTTATTATTTTCCATCTTCAATAATTTTCTAGAGAATCCACATGTGATTAGCTGGCACATTACAAGTAAACGTAAAGCCATTTCTAGGCACCTGTGAAAGTTAAAAGATTAAGTGAAATTGATTAGTGTTCCCTCTAATGCCTTCATCAGTGCTGTCCAAACATTTTCCCCACCAGCTCCAATACAGCTCATTTTATGAATGGATTCAATTATTTAAACAAGCCCAACCACCCCTGTGTGGAATGTTAACAATTGTGCAATATAACAGTATGCAAACCTACAAAATACAGTGTACACGGGATGTTTAAACTGTTCTGGAGTTTTACCATCTCCAACATTTCAGGGAGACTTAGCACTTGTCAGCCAAGCTATTACTAAACAGCCCTGTATCAAAGTCTGTTTGCTCATTATAGTGACGAAAACTAACTTGCAAAAGCGGGTGGCTGGTTTCACAGACCGCAATTAGTACTATGCTAGGTAGACTGTACAAGTGTAGAGAGTACGTTCCTGGGTCAAATTACCGTCATAATAAAATTATGTTTTAATATTACAAATAATTTAAAAAATAATATTTTTTTACAAAACATAATAATAACAAAGGTTTACTTTGTTTTCATACAACAGAAACTCTTCCGGTAGAACACACCTATAAATAAATGCCATATAATAAATACAGTAAAAAGAAAAGCACACACACGCGAAGTATTATCGCCTTCTATTCACCGATTATTAATTTTGTAATTAATAAATAATAAACATGAGATCATTTAAAACATGTCGACGTTTTAAAACGTTAATAAAAAAAATAATATAATGAATACCTTGCCTTACACCTTGTAACCTGAAGAAATCCGTTTATTAAAACGATTCTGATCAGCTTTCATCGCAATAAGGAAATCAGATCATATTTCAAAGTACAGTATATTGAAACTAAAAGTAGCCGACACGTATTGGTCTCCTCACTCGAAACTACACAAGCAAGTATGACCAAGGTCCTAAATGCCGAAATGTTTTAAGAAGGAAGTCTCAGAAACAAATACAAAGTATTCAAATAACAACAAAGACTTGTCACCACACGAGAAACAAATCAGCAATAATATAGAATAATTTATTTTTTCGTGGAAAATCGACTGTTTTTATCTGTTTTCTGTGAATATTCATGCACATGACTCTTGTGCAGCGTACCTAGTCAGACCTGAGTAGCTGCTGTGTTTACCTGGAAAACCAACTGGATAGGAACTTAGCAGAATGGCCGCTGGCAGTTTCAGTAATGTACTTTGGAACATGATAGCATATATGAAACCAAATTAGTAAACATGAAATACTGTATGAGTCGACCTTAAAATATAATACATTGTTTTTTGCTTTCTACGTTATAGTATAGTAGTATAGTAGTCTTCTGAATCTCCCTAAAACATTTTTGATTGGTTAAGTATAGAATTTTTTTTTTTTTTTACCGATTCAATCTTTAAATTCTGTACTTTTTTTTTTTTTAAAGTAATATTTTATTCAAATTAATCTGTACAGTAGGTTTACAGTAAGACGTTTCTGACTATATTCGTGTTGACCGTATCATAACTCTTTGTATCCAAAAAGTTCCAAAAAGTGTTGTTTTTTTATTTTTTATTAATGAACACACTTTTATATCTGAATTGAAAATATTAAGACATTAGTCATTAAAAAAACATGGGTGCAAAAAGCATGCATCTTCCACTCTCAAATATGAATAGTTATCATATATGGAGAAAGGCTTTATGTCTTCTGAATGATCAACACAGTACAGTACACGACCAATGAAACGGGAGCACCTGGTTAATGTTTGCTGCACATTCCACAACCAGGAACCACAACCACATTCCACAACATTGCAGACAATAAAGACCAGGACTTGAGTGTTCTGGGAGATTCAAAGCACATCCTCTGCTGAGCTTAGTTTACAGCTTGCTCATCATAGAAAGAAGTCACTTTGTATGGATACTTTGCATGAGTTTAGAATTAGATTTAAAATCTGTCTGTTTGTTTGCGTGTTCTAACAAATGCATCAAACAACTATGGTGTATTTACCCTTTGGAGTTTCTTAATGTTTGCACAGTTTGTTTTTATTTATTTATTTATTTATTTATTTATTTAGGTTTTTTTTTTAGCTTTTTATTATTATTTGATGGTTCTTTTCTAAATGCATTTCGCCAAACAGCTATGGATGCACAAAAAAGCATTCATTGTTTTTTTCACTCCTCTGGTGTTGATGCTGTTACCACTGGTGGTTCAAACACAGGTATGTTTTACAGGTGAACGATGAGAAATATTTATATTATGTATACTGATGTAATCATGTCTTTGTGGTTTTAAGGGATTAAAGTATTAGTCATGTTTATGATGTGAAATTACAATAGTGTGTACTATTACTTTAAGAAGAGGAGACCGGCATTGATGATCCCGACCACCATTTCTCTTTCCCAAACTATTCTTATGCTCCTATGTTCTGTGGCAGGATGGAAGCCTTGCCAGTGTAAATAGTGTGGGGGGTGGGGGAATGTAAGGTTGGCAGAGATGGGGTTAAATCTGTCCCTGCCAATAATCACAGGTGTGGTCATTCTCCATTTAGGTAATTGAGTGCTAATTGAAGAATGGCCACCTGTATGTAAAAAAGATTTGTGTGGTGAAGGGAGTTTGCTAACGCCCAGATTACAGATTACAGATTACAGATTACAGATTACAGATTACAGATCAGTGTTTTGTTTGAACCTGTTATTTTGGCCCTTGTGCCCTGTTTATTTGCTTTCTGTATGTGTAATAAATGTGTGCATTAGCCTTGAACAGCAGCTTCTTGACTGAGTCTCCTTCCTGCTAATAACATCTTGGGCCACAGCGCTATCCTGTCACAGTTCTTACAGTATGTTAACAAAACAAGTACATTATTTGTATTCCTTGCTTGTTATTCAACCAAGACCTGCAAACCATACAGGAGCATGCTCCATGTTGTCAGCATTTTCATTTTCTTCCAGCAATGGCATAATGGAATGTTGCACTATTAGCACTGGTGATACTGACAAGGTAATGTTTTTAAAAAAATATTCTTTAGTGTTCTGTTTCTCTACCATAGTTTAAGCAGCTTGGAAGCAGCTGTAAGAGAATACAGTTTTGTGCTCAGTCTGTTTGACAATGTGCTCCCTGTGCCACATTTCTGTAACCACAGATTACAGAACAGCACGAGATGCACTGCACACACACAATGGGAAAAGGTTGATATCTTTCAAAACGTGTCTGCTTGTTTGCTTTTGCAGGAAGAAAAGCCTTTTGATGAGCACACTGTAAATGAAGTAATTTTCAATACATCAGCTAAATTACTGACATGCAACTATGAAAGCATTAACTTTAATATCCAGCCAATCATTTATGTTTGTGAACTCTTACAGATTTATACCAAGGACTCTGAAGTTCCTTTACATCAATCTAGGGCTATGGGTATAAGCTATGCATTTCTGTGATAGGTAGGTATTAGGGCTTGTGGAAGTTGATAGGTAAAAGCTTCTTTATTTTATCTTTAACTTATAATCAAATGATCTCACATTACTACAGTAGGTAATTTGCTAATGTTGGTCCTTCCCTTGGGAATGCCTTACCAATCTTTCTTAAATTAGTATGCCTTTTTTGTCTTTACAGGCACTGAGTAGATACTACACGACAAACAATGAACAGATGAACAGATGTGCAAAGCCCCTTCTCTTAGTATTTCCTATGCCTGAAAAAAAACAAATTCGATGATCCATTAAAGATAACAAGGTTTAGCAACTCGTTGCAATCTGTAAAGTAAAAAGGAAGGCAAGAATGCAACTGGCATCCCTTTTTTAGAATGTACATTTCTGTTCTCCTGGCAAAACTATATATACATATAACTTGGGTTATGAAAACAAATGGAATCAAATAGGTCAGTGATCAGCAGGGGTGGATGGACCTGAAGCAGCCAGGATTACATGAAATGGGCTGCACTTTGACCCCTTGGGAGGTTCACACTTGTTTAAGTCGGAGAATATTGATTGATTAGCCAATATAGAACCTGTCTACCTCATTGTTGATATTAGAGATCTAAAAAGAAACTTTAGTGCCATATCTAACAAATTCTTTTTTGTGTTTTCCAACAGGTGAAGGCAGGCCTGGGAGTGAACCTCCTGGTATTATAATTGTTATGATAGCAGTGTTTGCTCGGGGGGAGGAGCACCAACGATGAATACGACACTAACACTTTGAAAATCCATGAACTGCAGATATTACTGTGACCGTTTTGTGGCACAGATAAGGGCCAGATGCAGCTGTTTTTCATCTCTATTGAACAATGAACATTTATCAGCACTTGAAGGTTTTGGTGAAAAGTGTTATAGTAACCATTTTCTTGTATTTATTAAAGTATCCCTATGCTATCTGAGAAGATGTTCTCATATCCAATATATCACAAGCAAAAAAATGCACAGGAATGTTTTCAATGTTATGAAACATTAAGATACTACATCACATGGTATGCAAGGGACATAGATCTTTGAGTCATATTTGCATACATGCTAAATACCAGCAGTAGAACCATGGTATGTACTGTACAATGAAATGCAAATCAAAGAAGAAAAAAAAGAATTCCCCTGAACACCCACAGTAGCATTTATAGGTAAACTGTGATCCCAATTATTAAATTAGGGTTCAAATAAATGTGATAGATATTTAGATTCAGGTGTTTAAATTCGGTAACATTAGGCCAGAGCAGGTACTGGTTTCACTCGAGATACAGGATATTTAGCTCTGTCTTTAATGAAGAATTGCACATGTCTGTGTTATGCAGCTCTGTCAGCATAATACTGTAGCGATCTCGGTTAACACAGGCAGGCGCATATGTCGGGCTTATGTCTTCGTTTGTAATTATATCACCTACCAGCCCTGCTGCTGCCTTCCCCCGTGCACACTACACTCTCCCCTGCCAGCCTAAAGTCCGCCCCGGACTTGCTCACCAGGCTAAAGTCAGACGAGTGCGTGCCGGGGTACCTGCATCCCACTGCTAACACCAATGTAGCGATCTGGGTTAACGCAGGCAGGCGCAACACACAGGGCGAGGCAATCCACACACAAGCGGAGGGCGAGCGCGAACCCGGGACCTCTCGCACTAAAGCATAGCGTCGATACCGCTGTACAAAAGAGCCGCCTCCTTTGCAAAGAGAGTATATTGGGCTTATGTCTTCATGTGTGATTACGTCACCTACCAGCCCTGCTGCTGCCTTCCCCCGTGCACACTACAGTACTATAAACTGTTATTGTGCAGCCCCTTTGTTTTTCCTTTTTTAAAAAAAATAAATTATTACATTCTTGAATAATTTATCATTTCACTTAGGAATAACTTCACAAGAGCTGTATTGACTATAACATTAAAGAATAATAAATATTTGTAATAAAGAAATAACTGAATTGAACATGTTACAGCTGCTGCAACCAGTGTACACATAAAACAGATACAGAAATAAAAAATGAATATTTTTTATCAGTTTTGCATAATATATATATATATATATATATATATATATATATATATATATATATATATATATATATATATATTTTTTTTTTATTTAACATCATGTAATCAAAGAAACGACCAAACGATATAGCAAAAGTCTACCGGAAGCCATAATAGTACAGTATTTCATGTTAGATTTCGAAATGTGAGATTTCCATTTTTGTCAGTTTTTCGTTAAGTATATGGAAACCTAAGAGGTAGGTAATTCAGTGTTAACGTAACATCATTCAACAGGCTTCATTTGACTTTATGAAGGAACATAATTATAGGTTGATGCATTTACTTTGGCACTTGCTTGGTTTAGATTTAGAATGTAATAAAAGAGTGCTAAATGCAAGTCAGCATTTTTTTTTTTTTTTTTTAGCTCGCTCGAGAAGAGGAATACCATGGTGTCTCGCGCCACACGTTCACGTTCAGGAAAACGAATGAATCCGTTTTTATTATTATTATTATTTTTATTATTATGACGAGAACAAGAATGTAAAGGTAAATATTTGTCACTCTTATTGTCAAAATATTTGTTGTCAAGATATGCTCGTAAGCCTGACATAACTACATTACCGTCATTTATATTATTGTATGGTATCTGGAAGGGCGTAGTAAATTAATAATAAAGTGCTTTATCACTTTGGGCCTACAGTCATCATCTACTGTATATTTTGATTACAAAATGATAAACAATACTAAAATAGTTCAAAAGCGCTTTTCACATTAAAAAATAAAATAAAGTAAAATAAAATAAAATTAGGTCTAATTAACCATATACTGTACACTAACAATTTTGACACCACTGAACTTCATAGAAAGATCGAATACAGTAGATAAGACTACTTATTTGAACACTTAAATTTACATTAACTGCCATCTACTGGTGTTACCAAGAATTGTTTAACATACTCATTTGTGGTTATGAATGCACCGACATTACTGAAATTGGTCTTAATTTTCGTACAGATTACTGTTATGTTTTGTATAGCTAAACTTTGACCAGCAGGGAGGGGAAATATCACTGTCACCGTTTTTACTGAATGACGATTGCGTGTTTTTTTTTTTTTTTTTTTTTTTTTTTTTTTTGCCAACAGTGAAATATTTTCTTTTGTACCCGTGTAGTGAAGTGGTACATCATCACAATGTGGTACGCTTACCAAAACTTGACCCGTGTAATGTTAGAAAGTGGTACTCTGTCACATTGAAATGTCAAACAGAGGTACATTTACCATAAATTATACATATTTTTTTTGCAAACCTTTAATTCTGCATCATTTTTTGTTTGCAAACCTAAACTGACAATCAATTTCTCTAAAAAGAAAAAAAAGCAATTCATGATGAGCAAGACAAAATGAGAAGTCTACTGCAAAGTTACAGAAGTAAAAAAAAAATGTACAAGACCCAATGTGTTGCATATGATAAATATTCCATGCTTTCTAAGCGGAAGTTCTTTAGAAGTTGTTTAGGCATGAACAAGCAAGTGCAGTGTGCTGCATACTACTTTTTATCCACGTACCTGAAAATAACACTACACCGGTAATGATAAATGTGGTTCCCAAGTATTTAAAATGTTAGGGTCCTATCAAGGAAAACATCTAGAATATAAATAAAATGTATGCTGAAAAAAAATGCTTTGGTGAGTCCTTAATTCTCACATGCCTTTGGACTTCAGCCTGAGGTTTGTATTGACTGCTACTATCAGATGTGTCTTGTTAGCATGCCAATGCCATTTTCTAAACCTATTATCATTTACATTTTTTCTTTAGAATGGATTGATTGTATGTACAGGTATATTTGAAGGTGTCACTGGATCTATTGTGTGATTTAATTTACTTTTTCTTTTGTGACTTAATAATCATGTCAAGTTATCATTTTCCCTACTACAAAGATCTTTTCTTTTCAATTTTTGATTTGTTTTTTCTCCCCACTAGGTGGCACCAAAGCACACACCTACTGAAATTGGACATTTAGATTTTCAACAAGCTCTTGGTATGCACTCTCAGTTTAATTTGTATAATTATTTTCCTACAGCTTTTCCTAACACAGATGGGAAATTAAGAAAATGTAATAAATACTGTTATATTTGTATGTTTATACTGGTAAGTTGTAGTTTAATAGTGAGAATAAAAAGATCATGGGTAAAAGAAGTTGGATTTTTCTGGCTTAAATAACATTACAAAACCCCCCCCAAAAAACAGTGTAATGCATAAACAAAGCTAGTGTGTATTGTTAAGGTTTAGTGTTGACATGTGTTTTAACACTTTCTCCTACAGGCTATACACTTTCATTGCTCACAATAAACATGGCTGACATAAAGTTCTTTCAACATAATTATGTTCTGGACGTAATCTCTATAATCTCTTAACATTAAAGCTGTAACCTCCAGGTTTAGCTCAAAAAAATAACACAGGTATCGTGGTAAACTGGGGGCGTTTTTTAGAATATATATATATATATATATATATATATATATATATATATATATATATATATTTCTAATTATAATATAATTTAAAATGTTTTTGATGGTGATATACAATTAATCATACTGGCAATAATATAGTATTTTACACACAAAGCATGTAATTTATTTGCAGTGTGCAGTAAGAAATTCACTAGTAGGTATAATATAATATATATGACTGATTTTCATTTTGGGAATGTTGAATAATATTTGAGTTTTTTGTTTTATATATATATAATTCTATTATATTTGTGTTTATAGAAAACATGGCTCGGCTTCTTATTTTGAAGACAATGCAGTGACCAGAACTGATAAATTGATTTCAAAAGTGTGATTAAATGCATATTAGTGTTTGCCCTTTGATTATTGCCGTCTTTGCCTTCATTACATTACTGCACAATATAACCATATCATTCATAAAGGTATTATAGACATCATAATGTTGCTGATAGGAATTATTCAGTTTTATGGATGGTGTCCTTTTAATTTTGCCTTTCATGGATTATAAAATTGTTTAATATCTGCTGAAGTGAATCACTGGAGAAGCAAATAAAGACATTGGCCTCGGGTCACAATGTCATTTGTGATAGTAGCAAATTCTAACAGGATCATTTATTCCTGAACATGATTGATAACAGCATGGGTTAAATGGAGAAAGGTTTGCTTCTATTAAAGGATCATCTTGAGTGAAGACCTACCACTTAAAAGTCAGACACGATGAGGAGACAAGGGACTATCTACAGGTCAAATTAAATAACTTATATAATTTAAGCAGAATGACAGTACAATTTGTCCATTCTGTGTTATTACCCTGACCCCTATTAGATGCACAGGCCAGCCTCCTTTCCACCTTGGGGAATTAAAGATATAACTTTGAAAGTAAATATTACTACATTAGGTGCTTGAAAAGTATCTATATACGAAAGAAGGTAAAATAATGTTAAGATCTTGAATACAATTTCTCAAGTTTCTGTTTCTATTCTATAACATTTCTAACCAAACAATCGAATGTTTTTTTTTTTTTTTTCCTGATATTACATTTTACATTTTCAGGTAATTATTATTATTGGGTTCTACAATCTGCTGCTAGAACTTTAAAATGGTTACAATCATCTGATATTTTTGTAAATATTATTAGGAGTAACCAAAGTAATTGAATGGTTTCTAAGAAAGATGTAGCCCACTGGTTATTTATATAAACATATAATTGTTTGATAATGAATGGACTAGATTAATAAATTGTATCTCACTGTAAATCTCCAGAAGCACATTCCGGTTTCCTTGAAAATGTCAGGTAGACCCCCTGATGTCAGTTTGCTAGATTTGAAAGAAGCCAAACAATTTGAAATGAACTGCAAGATGGATTTTGACACTGATAAGAATTTTTCTGATTCACAGGTACATTGTTTTTTTTGTTATGTATATATTTATCTTGAATAAAGTAATTCAGAATATTAAAATCATAAGCAGATTAATTTTAAAAAATATTTTCAAGACATTTAGACTATTTGATTTTGCCACTTACAGAAAGTACATAAAACCAATTATAAATAAATAATTTTGAATATACTTCAAAATGCTGGTAAATTAACTATGCTTACTTACACTTTAGTTACTACATGTATGCACTATGCATTTCTGTGATGGTAGGACAACCAATATATTGCCTATAACAGTCTACAACAAAATGCATACAATAAATACTGGTATAATATAACAATGTTACTACACCTGCAAAAATAATATCCACTGTATTTAATTATATTTTATGCTAAAAGAATCAGAAAATTGCATACATACTGGCATAAGAATATTTACATTCTGCTCCCACATTCTTTTATGTTTTTTTTTTGGTTTTTTTTGGATAAATTAGACATATAACAGTCCAAGACTGACAAGGTTTATATTTTATAATTCTGAAACTATTTGCACGGCAGATGATGAGCTTCAGGAATAGAGAAGATTGTGATGCAGCTGAACCTTGTTCCGTGTACAATATTCAGGACTCTGCAGATACCATTATTTCTGTTCAACTTCTAGAATTTAAAACAAGTGTAATAGAGGTCGTAGAGGAACTACGCATTCGAAGGGTAAGGCTATCGTAAAAGTTTGTATTTTTTTTGGTTTTAATTGCATATCACCACATTTTATATTAAACTATCAAAAATGAAACTAGAAAATAATCATTTATATAGACATCCATATGTTAATCACACAGACCCCCACTCACACCCCCTCCACACGCTTACAACATACACGTTTTTTTTTCAGTTTTCCAAAAAGCTGTGGTTATATAATAAGTACAGTTACATGAAATTAAATTATTTCCTTCTTTTTAATTGGTTTCCCACTTTGTGCTTTTCTGTTTGCCAATGTACCCTGGGAGGTATATAGAAATGAGATCTCTATGTGTAACTATTTGGCAGAGTCATGAGAAACACAAGAATGTAATTTCGTAGGAGGTGGATTATGAGTTTTTAGAAGATGGTAAAAGAACCTAGCAGCAGTTTTTTGGTTATCTGGACATAAGCCAGCTGTAGTCAGACTGCACATCAGTTAAGGGTCATGAAGCAGGGACCTGACCAATTCCCAACCTGGCTTGTAAAACAGCAGCCTGGAGCAACCACTTTAGAAGTGGCATGACACTTTTTAAAGGTTATAACAAATAAATAAAGTATGGAATTACCACTTTTATTGTTATGATCATGTTATCATAAAAATACTTAAATCATTGTGTTCCTCAGGCACACAATAAAAATAAACACTTTGAACTTTATTTAATTACTCGTTAGTTGTTAAAGTAGGAGAGAGTATCTGACCCTTTGTTGTTTTTTGTTGAACAGAAGAACAGACATTTTGCCAGATAATACTTTATTAGTCATTATTTGTTAGTTTTTCTTAATAAAATTATAACTTTCATTAATGTTTTGTTGTTAAATGATTGTATGTATAACATGCTTCGTTAACATGTTTTGATTGTAGTGTGTGTTTCTGAAGTCTTTCTTAGTAACACATGATATGTGCAAACATGATAAAAGAAAGTCTAGTTCATAAAATCAGCAACTATAAACTCAACAGGTACACAGCAGCACTTTGACTAATGTTTACAAACCACAGTTTCACCACCAGTATGACATTGTGGTGCTTTATTTTTAGAAGTTATGACTTGTTACAAGTGGAAATGTGCTATTAATTTGTATTTGTATTTTTTTTATATATAGAAAGGAATTATCGTATTATCAATGATGGCCTTGTAACTTGGATTTCATTTTTATCATTGTCATTAAAGCTATAGCACGGCCTTTGCTCCTAATGATTTATTGGTCTTACAACCTTTAATGACCTTTTTTTACAGGGCAAACAAGTATAAATTGTTTCATTTCAAACTGTTAACTGCTTTATGTAGTGTGCATTTCTTCTGGAATTTGCCATGCTAGTGGCACACTTTAATGGCAACTTATAAATAAACTGCACAGGACAACTCCTACATCCATATAAAAAGTCACAAGATGTATAAAGTAATTGACTTTTACCTACCTTTGGGGAGTGAAGGAGGATAAGGATGATTCAGTGCTAATATCAAACCACTAATGTATTATCATTTCACAGAGTAGCTGATTTAACACAGTTCTATTAAAATATGAATTATTGTTCCTTTTTTCAATTTACTTTAGAACAGTACGGTTGCTAGTATTTAAACAGTACATATTGAGAGCAGTGAAATTAATTTCTTATTGGCTTTGCAATTAATACTCTGTTTATATAAATACATGATTAACAGAAAGGCTTTTTGAATATTTGTTTTTCTCTGAATGATGGTGAACGATCCTAACTATTAATTATGAATGTAAATTAGTCTAATCATAAAAAACAGTCTTATGGTTAAGCATTACATTTTAGCCATTGTTGGTCAAAGTCAGTAAAAGTTAGAAAACCACAATTCTATCATAAAATAATTAAAGCCACACTAAATATTAGCTTTACTCTTATGTTGTTAATTGTGTAATAGTAATGTATTCCACTTTCTCTTTTATTTAGGATGCGGAAACACGATTTGAAGAACAGATTAATAGACTTGTGGTGGAAAAACAAGAATTAGAATGGCAGAAGGTATACATTCATTAACATCAGTAAAGTCAGTCAGTGCATATGTCCAAGACCATTTGTTGGCCATTCTGGTAGTGTCGCCGTCCATCTCTTGCATGCCAATGTAAATACTGTAACTGTGTTTAACCTTCTAATGAACACAAGCTCGTATTTACCACACTACAAAAGCTCAACTCTACCAAGATGACCATGTTGCAAACAGGATAGGGTGAATGTCTTGGCAAATTTATTTTTTGGGTGTCATTTGAATGCAGCAACGTTACTGAGGGCCTGTTTGCAGACATGTGTGTAGGTTGTCTGTACTGTTTGTGGTGTCATTGTGAGGTGTTTTTAAATTTTAAATTTTAATTAATTGGCCAGTCACACCAATTGGGTATTATCATGCTTCAAGTGAATGGTAAAAAATGAACACTGGATTTCTGTTTATAGATTCATTGCATTGTGGGTGATTTTCGAAAATCCACAAACATAGAGTGTTACATTGCAGCAGGGCCTGTTTCATTAAAACATATGTGCAACACAACTTTTTTTAAAAGATGAATGTAATGTTTAGTGCAGTCCATTCAGAGGCAGGATGGTGAGATAAAACCAGCTATCTTGAACAATAAGTAGATAAAAACAACTAAACTGTTTTTGAATAGTACTCTGTACATACAGTATAATAGAATTTATTTTTTTTTCATGTAGGAATCCCTTCAGCATCAATCAGAAACTTTAACGATCCAACATACTGAAGCTCTGAGTTTTCTTAAGAAACAGGTAATTCACACTCATAATTATTCTTTAAAACATTTAACTATTTCTGCCTGAAGACAGAAGAATGATGAACAAACTGGTAAAATGCACATAATATTTTGTTTGACATTTGTTCACACACACACACACACACACACACACACATGTATTTCTGTTATTTCTTTCCAGTAAATGGTCTTAAAAATGTCAATAAAATTAGTTTCAGGCAAGAATCAGAGGCATTGAAGAAGAAAAGGTACAGTGAACTTTACTACAGTATTTGTTGATAAAACTGTACTTCTGTGTTTTTTAAGACATTAATATAGTTAGGCAGAGGATTGTTCATATATTAATCCCCTTGACAACAAAATTGGTGCTATAATTAATGTATTATATTTTACAAATTGGTATTATATTCCTACATTTATCAACCATTTTAGATCAGATAGTAGATATATGGTGTTTTTATAGGTCTATAGATAAAATGCTATCTTTGTCATGGCACAGTTTATTTAAATTAATTTCCTAATTATATTGTAGCATAGTGAAGCAGATGGTAGTCTTGCGAGAGACCTAGGGAGGAGAGCTAAGATGGCGAATAGCATGAAGCAGTGTGTTACAGTGATATGAAACTGTTTATGAGTTATTAATGTGTATCAGTAAACACTTGTGTATAAGAACTAAAAGCAAGTGATTTATTAACAAGATTTATCAACAACACCACATATGTAATTAAGTATACTTGTTTTCATTGTTTTATTATTGTTTGAAGGGCAAATATCAACTAAATGCAGAATTAAAAGAAAAAGAGATCAATGGACTTAAGGAAGAACTGAAATCATTACAGGTAATTGATTCAAATAGATTGTGGCCGACTTTATGCTATACTTACAATAACAAAAAAAAGTAGCTTTTTCATGATGTCAGTCTGTTTATTTGTATATCCTTTTTAAGATTATTATTACATACAAATAAGTTTGTCATCTTAATTATTGCAATATCAACTTGTTAATACTGGGTGCATCTTCAAAGACTTAGAAATACCTTCTCGCAGCTGACCTTTTGAGCGGGGCCTGTAGGGATTTGTTTTGCCTTGTTCAATCTGTGACATTGCACAGGTGATGTATAGGATATCCCATGCTCTACTGCACATGATACATTGACCGAATGGAGCAATATAGACTCTTCTGGCCTTTCCTAAGTAAGATAATGGAATTTTTACATTAAGCTATATTAAAGTGTATAGAGATGACACAGTGTGATACATGCCAGCACTTATGAGGTCATAACACCCAGCCCAAGAATTATAGTTGCTGTTCCAGTCACTGATTCCATGGCTGATGTTAGTTTTAAAGACACTGGGAGATGGTATTCCATAGTTACTTCTGCTGCCTATGTTTATGTTGCATGAAAAAAAAAACATTAAAAGGTAGTCAATGTATTTTGTACGATTTAATCTAAATAGTTTTGCTAGTTTTCCTTTAAACTTGTGCAACTCTTTCTTGTTAAGACTGTTAGCTAGTCAGTCACCTAATGGAAGTCAATATTTAGAAGAGAACATCTAAACCTATGTTAAGTATTGCTACTTACTGAAATATGTGCAGTGAAATGCAACCTAAATGAAATGAAAGAAGTATAGGGCCTGAATGAGAAAGTCTGTTGGGAAGTATATTTACACAAGAACTTACTGCAGTGTTTTATTTTACAGTTGTTCAGGTACAGTTTGCAAAAGAAACTAAGTGAATTGGTAAGGACTCTTAATTATATACCTTCTTGACAGAGTAGAGTGGGAGTTATAAGAGTTATACAAGGCGAACATGAAATGGGATGGCTCAGTCAGTAGGAACTGATAGGGAGTATATGAGTCTAGGACCTCAAGTGGGGCAGAAAACAAATATTAGTGTCAGTCACATCATTTCTACACTTTAAAAGAAATGTGTTGAAAACAAGAACATGGGAATTACACACAAACGTTGTATAATGTCTTATATAGTGCAAAAAGCATAATATAAATTACATTGTATGTATGTAAATAAATTATTGTAGTTGTTTACATGTCGTAAAAGGCTCAAGTACCACTGTTTATTTAAAGATTCATTAATGCTGAATTGTGACAGTAGGAAAAAACTAACATTTCTAAAAAATAAATTAGTATTGGAAAGCTTTTGTATTGATAAAGTAACAGCTAAGTTGTATGTTACAGGAGCAAAAGCTGCAGTTGCAGACACAAGCTAAAGATAATCATCTTATCCAGTTAAGTGAAGTTGAGAAAAGGTATGCTGCCATCACACGTCAATGTGGAATGATAAAACAGGCTCATGAGAAGCTAGAACAGAATGGTATGTAAATATTATTTAAAAGTTTTACTGTGACAATTATTTAATGAGGTGACTTAATGGTACAACGATACAAATTTAAAGCAAACGTGCACAAAAATAAAAATCAACTTTACCTGTAAGAAATACAGATTATAAAATTATCTATCTATCTATCTATCTATCTATCTATCTATCTATCTATCTATCTATATAGATATATACAGTACTGTTATTACTTTCATTCAAAATAATTTATGTATTCAAATATTCAATAACGACAAAAAATAAATAAACAAACATATTACTGTATGTAAAGTATTGTAATTGATTAATGAAACATGTGTGAATGTATTTCTATAGATAGATAGATAGATAGATAGATAGATAGATAGATAGATAAAACAGGTTGGAATTGATTGAAAAGCTTTAGCGTTCTTGTAATTTAGAATATTACATTTAATTATTTATTTTATTTTAGTTAACCTTGCAATTGCTTATTAAATATATCTAGCAGAATCTTAAACTGTCTCAAGAGCAGGGAAATCCTTTATTTGGCAATCTTATGTTATAACATGTACATAAACATAATATTTATATAGCTTTGAATTTGTATAAACCTATTTATCAGTTGTTTTTAAACTGTATTATCATTATTTATGAAATTGAGCAATATAGTTTAGGTTGTCTAGGCTGCTGGTGCTAATTTAAAATAGCCAAAAAGATATGAAGCATTTTTGTATCCAAAAAAAATGGGGGTCTGGAGTCTGATGCACTTTGTCTCTGCCTTTTTTTTTTTTTTTTTTTTTTTTTGTAAATGAATGTATAACAGAAAAATATTACGAAATTCATTCTTTTTTTCATTATATAGAGAATTCATAATTTTAATCTATTTTATAAGGATTATGTATGCACTTTTGAATAAAACAGGAAGATTGTTGACTTATCTAGTTAGGATTAATTCAAACCAAATTATATATTAGGTAGTGGGTAATTATTAGTAAAAATAATTACCGTATTCCTTCGAATTTAAGATGCACTTTTTGAACAATTTTTTGCTTATCAAAAATAGCCTGCATCTTAAATTCAAGGACAGTATAGTGATACATGTATTAAAATCTAAAAAAAAACCAAAAAAAAACATTACCCCCAAAAAATACAAAAAAAGACTACCCGAGTACACAAGCAGCAATGTGACTTACTGCTGAGAAAAGACAAACCAAAACGTTACTGCCCGATCTCAAGTCATCCATGACATACAGGCAGCCATTTTCAAAGAAGCGTCATTGCCTTCCTGAGGAATTCAAAGAGAAGCTTTTACAATTTCAGCATTTCTAACAAACAGTACCAGCTTGGACAGATCAGAAATGCTGATCAGACTCCCGTATTTTTCGACATGCCAAGCAATACCACAGTTCACAAACTGGGAGAAAAACAGGTGTGAGTAATGAGAAGTTGTACATAACTGTAACTCTCTGTGTGATAGCAGACGGCTGCAAACTGCCTCCATATGCCCAATTGAAGTTGTATCTTTGTAAATGCATATTTATTTGATGTTTTATTTTTTCCTCAAATTGAGGGTTGGAAATTTGGGCTGCATCTTAAATTCAAAGTAATGTGGTAACTATACTATATACACTAACCTTAAAATTGAAATATAAAGTTTTATAATTTTAAGACTAAATTGCACTAATGGTAATCTTTGATAGTGGTGCTACATAAAATGTAATGAAGATCATTGAAAAGGCTCTATACAAATGGAAAAATGTTCTGTGTTTTGTCTTTTCACATCAAAGTGAAGTGATACTAACAATTTAGTGTAAAGGTTATCTTTAACCGACTGCTTGGGAAATACAGGATTAGTGCCAGGATATTAAACAAGGACTTTAAAATGAAACACTGGGTTATTACAAGTGATACTCCTCAGTTTTGCATGATATTTACATTTAAAATGCTTAATTCTGAATAGCAGTGGCTTCTTTAGAACATTATTTGATAAATGTATAATTAGTAGAGTAATATAGCAAATGGTATCTGTTTATAACTTATACACAGTTATGTAATCTGAATTATTTTGGACTAAATAATTGTTTTATAAAATGTATTTTTTTTACATTTTTATTTTTCTCCAAAACACTGTGGATACATGTAAATAGGCCTACAGTTATTATTACCAAGCTATTCCTAGTGTATTTCTTTACTAATCTGGGAAGTGCATCATCTTTGAATAGTCAAATATAGAAATGGGATCTTTCAGTTTCTTGGTAATAGTTTATAATCCATGTACTTTTTGAACTACTTACTATTGAAAAAAAAATCTTTCATACAGTTGAAGAGGCAACAAGGCTAAATAAGAAGCTTATGGTTGTGAATAAAAACCAACAAGCCTCCATAAGAAATCTAAAGCAGGTAAATACACAAGATTTATTGGAACAGCTGATTTTCACAATCCAGTGAATATGTTGAGCTAGTATGAATCCCTTTTTAAGAATGTAACAAATAAAATGTTTCCAGGTATTCATTGAAATACACAGAGAAAGAGAGGTTTTTCAAATTAGGAACACATGCTATATGTAGCACATACTTGTGTGTAAAAAGGCTGTCCCCCCACATGAGTGGTTAATTTGTTATGACATCCCTGACATGAATTGTTTTTTATAATAATAAAAGCTGAATATCCCTGTTGAAAGTCAGTTTCAGTCTCGGCAAAACAGATCTTATGGACTTTGATAGAGGGCTGATAATAGGTGCTTTGGTGGTAGGTGCTTCCATATCTAAGACTGCACAAGTTACTGGTGGTTCATAAAACATATGATTACAGAGTTGGTTTTAGATTTCTATACCAGTTTCCTGAAGGTGGTAATCATTGAGTCACATAGAATCAGTGCCACTCTGCCCAGTATTTTGGCAGGTTTTTTTATTTATATTCAACCTCTGTATGTAAATGATTAATCATGAATATGCTAAAAAAATAAATAAGTTTAAAGTGCAATACTTTATTCATAAGATTCCATTACATTTATCATTTAGATTTTATACAGTAATATACATTTGACAAGAAGAGTTAAGCAATAGCTTTGTGATGATTAGGAATTCCTGATTTATGAAGAAAAGTTAAACAGGCCAGATAATACTATTACAAAATTAAAAATGCTTAATTCACTATGATGCCATCATAAAGGATTCTTGATACTATCTATGAGCAGCATTCATAATCTCTGCTATTTGTCTGATTAAACGTCAGTATGCCAAAGGTGAGAGAGATATGAAACAGACATCACTGAACTAGAAAGGGAGGGGTGGGGGAGAAACTTGATGTTCAATAAGTTGTCATTAAAGGAGATCAAAGCCTGTACTGTTTATTTTGCTACACCTTCAATCTTTAATAGCATTTGAAAAGTTGATGATTTACACAAATGAAGGCTATTTCATGAAATTACAAGACATTTAACAGCAATTGCCTGTTTTCAAAAACCCAACTCTAAAAATAATATAGAATGATACTGTTCACTTTCTTGATAAAAATTGCAAGTGTGGGCTTAGACTGTTCTCAGGTGGCTTTACTGCTTTTTTTTACAGTTTAGTAAATCATACTAGAGTATGCAATATCTAAACTATGTTGCTTGTATTAAGGACATTGAAAAACTAAATAGAAAGTTGATAAGTTCCAAAGTCACTTCTGTGTGCAAACTTGGAGAAGAAAGCAACAATCAAACAGAAAAGGAGCAACAGCTTCAACAACTTCAACACAAACATCAAATGGTAAAGTGCTAAAACTTTATTAAAATCATATTCATTTTTAGTAGTATGTGCTAATTAAGTGCACTGATAAAGCATATTATTAAAACCATAAAAATATAATGCAGTGGTGTCTGTTGTGGAGTTAGTTTATATTCATACTCAAAATTAATGAATCTACATAACAATGTCATATATTTTCATATATTTAATGTCTTTAATGAAGGAGACAGAAATGAACAAAAGGCTCGATAAAGAGTACTCCATCATAAGAACAGAAAAACAGGTAAAAACAAGTGCAAGGATATTATTGTTTTTAAATAAACAAATCTTTTGTTTGCTTTTTTTCTTTTCTTGCCGATATTTAAGACTTGGTATCTTTGTCTTAAACATGTTACATTATTGTTTTAAATGGGACAAATGTAAAAAGTACACTTATTGCAAGGTGACATGCCAGAAACACTCATACTAACTATTATTGTTTGCTGTTTGCGTTCAGGAGGTTCTGAACTCCCTGCAGCATGCCCAACAGCTGCTCCAGCGGCAGACCGAGGTGGTCAGCAAAGTGGAAGCAGAGTTGAATGCACTACAAGAGAAATATCAGGTCAGAGTCTTTACTTGTTCATTTGTCTGTGTCTGTCTCAGATAATAAAGAAATGTGTTATTTTATTGGCAGAAGCGTTCTACAGTCTCATATATAAGGCTTGTTTATTTTACTTAAGCTAAGACCGTGCTTTAGTTTCTTGATGTTTTCATTGCTTGTTTTAAAAAGGCAAACTCATTTACTAAATAATCATTTTTTGTTTGTTTTCATTTGGTACTCAGACTTATGTACTGGAATGCTTTAATATTACTTACTTCAGCCTACCCTTTGCAGTTTTCTCCTTAAATAGTTTTTTTTTGTCCACTGCAGGATGCTTTGGGAAAACTGCTAAAACAAAGTATTTTTTTCTATGCTTAAAAAAGGTGTGGAACATGACACATTGCTAAAATGTTTACACTTTAAAACAGGTACCTGTCATGCTGAAATAATGTTAATTAAGGGTTACTGACACTTACTGTATTATGAAGTGTATGCTCTCCATGTTGTGTAAACCACATTGTTTTTTAGTGTTTCGCTGAATGAACAGAAAACCCAATCATATCTTTTTTTGTATGTTAAAAGGTGTTTACATTTGTGTGGCCTTAAATCATCCTAAGTGTTAACTTAAAATGTGAAAGTGCACAATTATCTTTTATCATACTTTTTGAATCCAAGAACACATTAAAGAATACAGATTTATTTTCCACCTCTAAAATGCATGTGGTAGTTTCAACACAATTATATCAATTAATCATCATGACAGTAAATCTGACATTGAGGAAACCCAGAAGAGCTAGAAGCACATCTTTGGGTAAATACCAGTAATCCAGAAGTGTACTGTAGAGTTTAATAGGGTATCTTTCTATCAAGCAAAGATGAAGAATTGATTTAAGACATTGACGCAGATCACTTGATGACAAAAAGGAAAACAGGTCATGAAATATTTCATGAAACTATGAAGCTCTCAATCAGAATGTAGTTAATCAAGTTTTATTGTAAGATAGACTATTTGGTGTAAGATTACCCTACATCCCAGAAAGTGATTGGGTATTAGGAATAAACAATTTAGTCTTTTAATGTATAGCTATAGAATAAAACAAAGAATGAAAGATATTCAACACATGAGAAGCGGACCAGTGATAATGTTGTGCTACTGCTAATAGGAGGTAAGAAAGTGGGGTTTCATGCCATGTGTACCACTACTTTAAGATTCATTCTAAACGAAACCCAACAAAAGTTGTCATGAAAGGCTCTAAACATCTGGCATTATTGTTTGTCTCCTAAATTGGCTGCTGCACGGACATGCCAAGCTATGACCTCTGTACCTTAACGGTGTGTTTAATGGCTAGTTAAATACTTATTTGACAAGGGCTCTTCAGTAGTTTCAGTCCTGTTTGGTAAGCACCTTAAGATACTTGTACACGGAAGGTACTATAGAACAGCATTGTTTTATATATAACAAAATAATATTAGTGGAAACACTAGCTTTGCTAATACATTTCTAAAATGTTTATGAGTATTGAAATAAATGATGTAAGACAGTTTTATGGTAGCATGTAAGGGTGCATTCCATTGTATATCACTTTATGTTATTGCACATTAGATGGCCTGAACTGCAACTGAATAATAGCAAATGCTTTTATTCCCCCTTTGCAGCCATTTCTTCTTCAGGCCCTCCTACTGGTTTGTGTTAGCTGAATTAAATGCACATTTTTGCTAATTTATGAAAATGATTGTCAAGATGACACATCCTTACTGATTTGTATGGGTTTCTTGCCATGTCAAGACTCAAAGGTCCAAGTAAAATAAACACATTAAAATTAATTATTTTTATATTAATAATTTCTTGGGTAATTAATTTTATTGCAGGTCCTTGAAAGAGACAATACACTTCTGAGAGAGAAGACCAAAGAAAAGGAAGACCGATTTTTACACCTAACAGAGGAACATGACAAATCTAAAACAAACTGGGAAAAAGAGGTACAAACGCATAGGAATATAATCAAAAGTGGATTGCAGGTTATACTGTAAATCTATTTCAAAAGGGAAATAATCCTCAACATCTCTTATCATGTTTTGCTATTCTTAATTTCAAAAACAAATGCTTAATGCTATTAAAAGGAGTTTGTCTGTAAATGTACTTATCTGTATAATATGTATGTCTTTATAAACCAGGAGGAGAAGTTACATGAAGAAATCCTTGTTGCAAATAATGAGTTTAAATCAATAAAAGAAGCTTATGATCATCTCTGTGAACAGAACAGCCTGTTAACAACATGCAGGGTTCAGCAAGCAGAACAAATACAACAATTAGAGGTAAATATCTAAATATTTAATCATTTAGTACTAAATTCAGTAAAATCTTTTTATAACAACCATAAAGATACCATCTAGAAGTGATATATATATATACACAAATTGAAGCGATATCTATAGACAAATTATCTTTTTATAACGTAATATATATGGAACATAAACATGTATACCTGTATGTTAGGTATACAGAAATTATAAATGGTGCGACCCTTTATTAGGTATGATTAGGAAACAAAGAAGGCACATTCTGTGTCACATGCTCATCCATGCAGTACATAAAGTCTTTAACACTTTTTCAATCCTAAAATTGTATGTGATGCAACACTTTTGGTCATAGTTGTAGGCATTGACAGGCTAGGACTTAAAATTAACTTGGTACATTTTGCTAGTGTAGACAGAACTGACTTAGAGGAATTAGGTCAGATAACCCCAAAAAGTGAATATTATTTCAAACACATTGTTTAGATAAATGAACCTGATAAAGTACTTGTTACAATGTGTCCATTCTTTCACTAGAGTGCTTTGAAAACAGAGCACTGCAAGGCTGGTGAAGATCTAAACAAAGAAAATAGCAGAATATCCATTGCAATTGTCAGTGAGTTACACACTCAAGAAGAAGAAAAGACATGTCAAGGGAAGGCAGATCATACAGAGAAAGTTCAAAAGAAAAATAACAAAACAGAAGACACCACCAGTACTGCTGTTGTTAAAGAAATTTCCCCTGGTAAGAATAGGGAATTAGACTAATAATTGTGTTTCACTGTTTGTGTTTAAATCATCCTATCTGATGTGCATAATAATTAATTTTGTATCAGTTTATTATTCTATGTTGTGTGTGCTTAATTATTAATTGCTGTATTACTGTTTCAGCACATCTGAATATATGTCTGATAACCAGCATATGTTTTTCATGTGGGACTGTTAGCAAGCCTAAGCAAGGTGATTTGTTAAAAACATTTTTATTCTCGTCACATTTTTATACTGGCAACCTCGCATAGGCTCAGGTCCTATTTAGTTGTGACTTAAACATGTCAGATATCCATGAGTCCCTAAACAGTAATTAATGATGATTAAGAACACATCATGGGATAATAAACTGATAAAAAAAAAAAATGAATGCAATGCATAGCATATAAATTATTCATTAAATGCCAAGCAAGACTTCAGCATTTATTTTAAATTATGTAGATTAAGATAATACAATAATAGTTACGTGTTGTTCTTGAATGTTGCGTGTAATAACACTATGTAACACAATTTTTGTTCCTGGGTAGTAAGTGTTATTTCCTAATTGCTTATGCCTCAAAAGTATAGAAAATGGCTATTATTCCCCACAAACCTTTTGCTTTTGTGACCAGGACAGTGATATTTTGAAATTTACCTATTTCCAATGAGAAAACGGGCGAATTTGTGTCTTTTCGTTCACATAAAGTCAGAAAAAAACAACATATGAATCCAAATTAACATGTATTTATACTAAAGTAATACAAAAATGACTACAGAAGATTTAGAAGTGAGTAGTTTTTCAAGATTTACGATTATACTATAAATCACTTTCACGAATCAGCCCCCAAATGTAGTCTCCCATCATGTTCTCGTTATACTGTCCTTGGTAGCGGCATTCAAAGTCCAGTATATCCTGGTGGAAGCGCTTGGCTTGCTCCTCCGAGTACGCTCCCATGTTCTCCTTGAATTTATCAAGATGAGCATCAAAGATATGGACTTTGAGGGACATCCTACAGCCCATTGTGCCATAGTTCTTCACCAGAGTCTCAACCAGCTCCACATAGTTTTCGGCCTTGTGATTGCCCAGGAAGCCCCGAACCACTGCGACAAAGCTGTTCCAAGCCGCTTTCTCCTTACTAGTGAGCTTCTTGGGGAATTCATTGCACTCCAGGATCTTCTTTGTCTGTGGTCCGACGAAGACACCGGCTTTGACCTTTGCCTCAGACAGCTGAAGGTACTTGAAGGCTGCCGACTCCTTACCTAGAGCTCTGACAAATTGTTTCATAAGGCCCAATTTGATGTGCAGTGGTGGCATCAGCACCTTCCGGGGGTCCACCAGTGGCTCCCACTTGACGTTGTTCCTCCCCACAGAGAACTCAGTCTGCTGTGGCCAGTCCTGCCTGTGGTAGTGCGCCTTGGTGTCCCTGCTGTCCCAAAGGCAAAGATAGCAGGGAAACTTAGTAAAACCGCCTTGGAGACCCATCAGGAATGCCACCATTTTGAAGTCTCCTATGACCTTGATGCCATCTCAGAAAAATGCAGATATGTATCCACTTAAGCAGCTGGAACTAAACTGAACTGGTGGGCTTAAGGCCCCTGTATTTATACTACTATTTATATTACTGGAAAGTTCTAGAAAGTTCTAGAAGTTACTCCAAGTTTACTCAGCACTGAATCTATCTGGAATGTTCTGGAAAATAGGTAAATTTCAAAATATCACTGTCCTGGTCACAAAAGCAAAGTTTGTGGGGAATAATAGCCATTTTCTATACTTTTGAGACATAAGCAATTAGGAAATAACACTTACTACCCAGGAACAAAAAAAAAAAAAAAAAAATTGTTACACAGTGTAATTAATATCAGCCAGTATTTTCCATTCTTAAAAAAAAAAAAATTGTTAAATAACAAGATACTTTACTTATTCTCCAAAACGTGTATTTTATATACATAGATAAGTGCACAGATGTTAGTTTGACGGAGCCAGAGAAGACAGTGAATGATGAACTTCCAAAAACAGACTACTGTGTGGTTATCAATGTGCAGACTGCTGATGTTTATGCTTTTGGAAGCAAAGACACAGAGGGAGCTGAAAACACTTGCTCCAAAGCAGACATTGCGAGTCCAACTCGCAAGCCACAAGGAAGTCCTGATACCTTGGCAGAAGTCCCAGTTAAAGGAAAGATGCTTTCAGACAGTGTTGATGCATTAGGTGTCTCTGGTGCAGATATAGGTCAGCAGACAGACTCCAGCAAACATAAATCTGGTATGGGTGAAAGCCATATAGTTTATAATATGTTTGATAAGACCTTTACCACCACCATAGAATGCTGCAAAAGTGACTTTATTAGTGAGCTATCCAACCCTGAAGACAAGCCTGTTTCCAGCATTGAGTATAACACAGTAAATGAAGAACTGAAGGATAGTAAGCAAGAACAGAGTGAGTGTAGCCCTGAATCCGTGTCCCAGACCACAGCTAGAAGTGATAAAGACAAGCAGAAATGTAGTTTAAAGGAGCTAAATTGTTGTCATATAGTAGACGAAGGCACTGAAATGGTATGCAAATTAAAACAAACAAACCAGCAAAACCCAGAAGAAATGTGTTCAGCCTCTGCTGTTCTTCCTGTTTCTAACATCCCTTCAACAGCAGACTCTGAGGAACAAAGAGGTTTTACTAATAATGGTAATAATATGTGTAACGCTGATAAAAGAGACGGTGCAAGTAGTTGCACATTCCCACACAACAGATTTCTAAAGGAGAACAACAATTATACAGACACACAGAGCAAGTGCCAACTAACTGTACCCCATAACATTTCCCAGAACAGTAACCTGACTGCCAACACTGAAACTATCAATCTATCTGAAGAAAACGCACCGTATCTAAATCAGTATATTATCAAAGAGGATGCCCCTGAAACAAAGCATAATTCACCTGACAATACAGCTGTGGTGCTGAGTAATACTGTGCCTGAAACATCTGTGCCTGAAACATCTGTGCCAAACACTTCATATCAAAACAATCTTATTGTAAAAGAGGATACTACTGTAATAGAAAATGTTTCATCAAGCAATACTGGTGTAGCACTGAGCAACAAACAGGACATTAAAATGATACACACCTCCGAAAACTGTGACATTTCCATTGCCAAGGCCGTAATGCATAACAGCCTTGAAGATAATGAAGTTGAATATTCCAAACATATTGAGGAAAACAACCCATTTGCAAGTGTCAGTAAAGGAGATAAAGATGAAGCTCTCAAACATGGAAACAGCTCATCCGAGGATAAATGCAACAATGGGTCTCCAAATGAATGTTGTAAAGAAGAAACAGTAAAACCAGCTTTTATCGTAAGTCCATCGCATGTTTCAATAAACAAAAAAGTTAGGTCAGCATTTGATTTAGGGCTGTTAAGAAAGAAGGATGTGCATAGGCCATTGTCTTGGAAATACACAGATTTTCATTATGCTCCAAAAGCAAATCAAGAAAGAATTGCTACAAACAGGGCCTCAACTCCTCTGATTCCACATTTTCTTAAAAGAAAACAAGATTCTACAGACTGTCAAGATCTTCCTTCATCCTCTGCATTGTCTAAGCCACTTTTGGATGATAATGTAAGAAAACATTATAAGACAGGTAAGAAGATTGTATTGATATTTAATATAAAGATGATATAGCTAAGATTACCAAAAAACATATTTAAAAAGTTAAACTTGAGCTAGATAAATATATCATGTATGTCCTTTTAGGCACTGATTCCATGTTTCTAATGCACCTAAATAGTTGCAATGCTCTCTTTTGAATCCTACAGCAGTTCTTTTATCAACAGAGTAACATTGACTGAATTAAGTTATACTGATGAAATGGGGAGGAGATATGGAATGTGGAATTTGGCTAGGATTTCAAAACTTAGTATTCTTAAAGATGTTTATAGTCATAGATTAAGTTATTCAAACATTAATTTTAGCATTGGTCTTATCTTTATTAATTTTTTTCATAGCTATCATTAATATATCAGAATTGTATATTTTATTACTAAATTAACATTTATATATTACAGTATATATGTGGGTTAACAGTAAAGTTTCTCTATTTTTTAAACTAAACAGCTGTAGATCTTGAGATCATAATCCAGACATTCAGTGGCTGAAAAACTAGCATCCATGAAATTATGCTTCTTGGCTTGTTCTTTGTGCAGTTGTTACCATTTCCTTTTTGCCACTCAGATTCCCCTACTATTAAAAGAGTTCCTGACATGTTGAATACATCCAGTACCGGTGTTCATCTTTGCCACAAGAGAGATCCTAGAGAGGAATGGAAAGCAGTAGCACAGGCTTTTTGTGAATTCTCTTCCACAGAACATGTAAGTAAACTAAACAATATTACAGAAAACACTACAATGACTAATTCCAATGATATGTGTAGCACTGCACACATCTGAATGCTTTAAGACCCCTTCAATTTCCAAAAAAATATCAAGGGGCAAGATGGCACCATTTTTCACAATTAAGGTTGATAAAGAACAGCGGGAAATAGTCACAGCATATAAATCAAAGAGATGGTATCCAGCACTTTCGGGAGGTTGGAGGAGGGGAACGACAACTTACTGTGTATCCCATTGAATGCATTAATTTTCTTAGAATATTGATTAAACTCTTCCTGAAATAATTGTTGGGAAATATTGTTAAAAAGAATCTCAAGCACTTTATTGCAGTAAATTAAATATGTAGTGTTACAAATAATGGACTCTGGATCAAAGGTGTTCTATGTGAAATGTTCTATCAAACCATGCACCATGATTTTAATTTGTGAGTTTAAGCTAATAATTTAAAAGCTGTTTTATTGCTGAAGAAAACAACTAGTCTTGACCAGTTTTCACACCATGACATGTTACATGCAAATAAATGGGCAATTACATTGTATATTTTGGGGCTTAAACATTATATTTTAATAAAGCAAGACAAACAGAGAATGCCAGGCCGCTGGTATTACACTCAGCATCCAAATCTGATCTGGCCTAAGTGCTCATATCCTAAATGGACAGCCTTTTCAGTATGATGTTTGACACACCAAATGCTGTAACTGGATGAGGATAGATTAGCTGTGGAAATACATTGACCAAATAACATTCATTAGCCAATGCCTCATAATCTTTCACTCAATTTCACGAATACTTGATGTCAATCTCAGCAGGCAATTAGAAACAGGTGCTACAAACTGAAAGAAATGTTCTGTTACATATTTATGAAGCACTCTATTTATATTTTGATATCAACAAGATTGATTTTGGCTCATGCAATCTTGTGTTCTTCAACGATATGTAAAATAGGCTGCATATTATGCAAGTTTCAAACAGTTGATCCTGGCAGATTTTTGCATTATCATCCCTTTTATTTTCAGTCAAATGTTCACTGGATAATGATATTCACTCCCAGCACTAGGTTGCATTGTACCAAACACTTTGTTTAATTTTTAGAGAATGCTGAATAAAAACATTAATTGGACCAGTGCCAGAAACAGAAAAACACCAGGTACATTTATAATGAATGCAGATTCACGCGGGTGTTGGAAAAGATAGAAAGTCAGAAATGAAATTGTTAACAAAAGTCTACATTAAGTAAGAACTCATTGTTTATAAGACAAATATATTCCCCATAATTTCACAAAATTATAAGTGGCTTATATGTTTGCTTTTTAGGAGAGCCCACACTTTGCAAAGTTACAAATTCCTTATACATCGGTCCCTTCCCAAGCTGTATCCAGTTCTAAAACTGATTCAGTGGCAGATCATCTACATGACCCTGTGTTAATTGCACACAACAAACACGAGACTTCCATTTCTGCATCCGGTTTTGAAAACAGTTCACCAGAGACTGATGAGTGGGATTATCAACAAATCAGTATCAATGATCAGGTCAGCAAGATTGAGAAGTTTCTAAGTTTGGAAAAACTAAGACGAACAAGGAAAAGAAAAGTTGATGGAAGCATAAATGAACTGGAGAAAAATGCTATATCAGAACTGTAGTTCCTACAGTGTAATTTGTATGTGTTATTAAGCCTTTGACAAAACAAAAAAGGAAGCTGTTACTGTTAGTGTTACCTTTGTAAGGATGAATTCATGTTACATTTTTTACACATTATTAAGTGTTAAGCATTAATCCTCTACTCCAGTAATAGAATTAAAATGTACTGTTTGCTTCGGATGAATGTCAATAAGGCCTACATTTTGGCCCAGAAACATTGATAAAAAGAGGAGTCTGAACTATACAATGGTCATGTAGCATACAATCTTTCATACAAACAAAACTGCCCACATACATGACATTGTATGGTTCTGCATTACGTTTCATGTTATTGAAGGTGGTGATCAAAATTCTTCTCAATGTGTTTTCTGTCACAAAAAGCACTTTAAACAGTAAAGTATAATGCTAGTCCATAAAATGTACTTCCTTAACTATTTGTATTCAAGATGTGAGAATACTTTATTTTTATCAGTACTTGAGGCAAAATCCAGGCCTTACGGAAATCCACCCTGGTCTTAAGTCTTGAGTGATAAAAATAAAAATAAAAAAAACAATTGGTTGTAATTATATTGTAATTTTTTATTTGTTTTACTCGTCTGTCAATAGTTGTAATGTTGACACTTAAAAAAAAAAAACCTTTATTAAATACATTTTAGGGAGGAAAAAATATATTTATTGAAAATAAAATTGAATGGATCAAATGGATTTCTGCTTTTCATTCTGCAAATATAAAAATTGTTCTGAGATTCTATGAAGCGGTGGAGAGGCCGAGAAGGCTGGTTTTCACTGTGCTCAGGTTCTGTTTCCAGGAGTTGAGGCTGTCATACAGTTGCTGCCATTGTTGTTTTCCAAACGTCCTGTGTGTACTGTGACTGTAACAGAAGAACAACAACAAACACTTTAGGGTACTCTTCAAATTAAATGTTTGGCTGTTACATGGCAAGGAAATTCACGATATCTGTCATTGTGTTAGTTATAATTTAATCTGTCACAATTCTCGTAAAACCACAAAGAATAAAAACAAAAATGCAAATAACATCAGTACACCATTTTCTAAAACATAAGACTGCTGCATTGTGAAAGGATCATGATAGCCTTGACCCAGCCACTGAAAAAACACCAAACACATTAGTATTCTAGTCTTGGCGGGGTCATTAAGGGAAGTGTGCTGGAAAAAAGCTGCTTTGATTATACTAGCTAATTACATCCAAGCCTAGATTTAATAAAATGATGATAAATTGCCATTATTTAATTGCAAGCGGCCAATATGAACATTATTGTGCTTTCTCGTTAAAGTAGTAACTGCATGGTAATAACCCTAAATGAAACAGGGAAAAACAATACAAAAAACCCCACAACAAATAAACAAAAAAAACACTTACCTTATAACTACTTTTCGCTGAGTCTGATCAATTTTGCAGTAGACCATCTTTGTTCGAACAGCTACATAAGAAATTAACATTTCAGTTAATGCTAATTCTGACAGACTTAAAATAAAAATCCTGCTCATACATATGGTGCCTTTTATAGAACGCTCTTTAAAACAGACTAACCTCTTTAGAAAAAAAAATGTGGAAGGAACAGTTATTAACATAATGAAGATGAAGGCCATTCAGAATTCCTTTGGTTTAAAGCCAATCAACTGGCAATATCCTGTACAGTTCTTTAACTCCTGCTTACAAATACATCCTGTTTTTAAAGACATTAAAAAAACAGCTAAATGTTTCTAGCAAACATGTTCAGATAGAATAGTTAGTTAGTACAGTATTTTAGGTCATGATTTGTTAGGTTTTGTGAACAAAAGCAAAACATCCCTGGGGGGATAGTGTGAGGGGACTAGCACCCATAATAAAATGATTGGAAAATGGCTGAGTCGTTGGCTTTAAGTAGTGTTCCTCTATGAAGTAGTCTGACTACAGAATAAAAATGGTTAATTTTTTACTGGATGAGAATCATAAAATTAATTGTAGATGTGTGTAAAATGTGAAGACAGATATGAGGTTTGACAGTGCAGTGACAACAGCTTTGTAAAGTGAGTGCCCTTACACTTTTGGACAATTGTGTGATTTAACGCAGCAGCATATTTAGCTCTCCTTAAAGGGAAACTTAAATTAAACATAGTTAGTGCCTTACCGTCAATAACAAATGCTTCTACGTCATCAGTTGCAATTTGTAGTTCTTGTTGGATAGTATCAAATGAAATTTCTTTGAATTCCACTGCCATTCCCATGAAAGTGAGGAGTCTCATCTTTGCCATATTCTGCTCATGGGACAGACCTGCCACAAACGAAATATAAGTGTAGTGTTACTACTAGAAAATAGTTATAAATAAATACATGAATAAATGTATAAAAGTAGGTGGTTACTGTTGCTGTAAGAGACATACCAATGTACCAGAAAGTATATATTTAGAGATAATATACAGCTGCAGTCTACGATAATTAACAAGGGAGATACACCTCGACTAATTCTGTAAAGTTCATTAACAGCAATTATGTCCAGGCTTATTATCTGGCACAGCTTCAACAGAATTTAGCAGGATAAACATAATTAATTTGTACAAGGAACACCAAGGTGTAACAACCACTAACTGGACTTAATGGGAATATACAAGCAAAAATAATCAATTAGTGCACATTAACCCTAATTAACAAATGCAAATTAGATGCTGATTAACTTTACGCAGTGAAGAGACCGTTGAGAACAGATTAAATGTGGACATATGTTAGGGCGATACAGTTGACAAAAGATAATGTTGCCTCTGGCCTGACTTGTCAACATCTATAATAAAAAGAAATATATATATATATTGCATCAACTGCAAGTTTGCCACCAACAGGTCCTACAAGGCTTTTTAATGTTCTTTTATTTCATACTCACATTTTTACAGTTTTAAATGCAAGCTGCTACATTGTGGGAAAATGAGGTAGACAGTTATGCTACATCTATGATCTAGTTTGCATTTAATTCTGTAGTTCTTGTTTTATTGCTAAATGCAATTGATGAGCAATTTCTGATCCAAGTTGTAATTGTTTTACACCCTTTTAAATTAAACCACATCTATTTTAAGATGTATATTAAATACAATTAAGGCGTAAAACATATGTATATACTATTTTAACATATGTGCCTGTTTTTAGAACTTGAACAAACTAAATCTGATGGTCTCAGACAAGTATGCAATATACACACATCAATGAAATCTTTGCAAAGCCATGAATTATACAATAAGGGTCTATCATCTTTAGTTAAAACTGAAATTGCAGGGACCGTAAAAATAAACAGCTTACAAAATATATTCTAACAGTTATAAGTAAAACAAATGAAAAAAGACACTTAATGACAGTATGCACTTTTGTTGAAGGAATCACTTTGAAAGCTAACTTCCGACTCCTGCTTAGGTCAAAATTAAATCAATATTCATTATTAATATGTCAAAATCTTAATGCTGCAATAAAGAATTCTACATCTTTGAGCAGTTTTAGCAGCATCACTGACCCTTATCCTGAAAGGGTACAATATGGAAAACGTAATTTTAATACAGACTTGATTAGGAACTTGTGCTCCATTGAAACAGTCAATTACACATCCATGTAGGAGTGCCCAAGTGTTAATTACTACTCCTTTTTATATAGTGTGTAAATAAAGAGGCTGCTGACATTAACATTCCATCATTGTGCCTTGAGTGCCAAAGCAAATTATCCAGTACAGTACGTGCTTTACAAGGTCTGATGCACTCATTCAGCATTAAAATAACAGAGCACTGCCTTTGGAAACAGGTAAAGGGGTACCAAGTACATATCTATTGGGTTCACATAATCAGATTTACTTACTTGGTGATTTATTAGTTACTTTCATTTCCAACAAAATAAAAGGTTTCAAGGTGATTAAAAAAAACCCCAAAAAAACAAATGACACTGGAGGCAGATCTGTATAGTGACCCCCAACAGTAGATTTCTCAAAATTATGATGCATGACTCAAGACAGCAGAAAAGCCGCCATCTGTTCAAGCTCAACCAAACAATAGGACCCAGGGAAATTAAAGTGCTTTCCAAAGTGAGCTGTTGTCCTTATGCCCCTTCACTTTGTGCACAACATTGTTGTTCCCTCAAAAGATAAGAAAATGCAGACTGCAGTCATTTAATCATAATTATTGCTTTTGACATCCACTCCTGTTCAGTGCTTACCAAGGGAATCGATGAAGTCTTTGTTGTTTTGGTAAAACTTGACGTATGCTGCTAGCTTAGCACTTACAAAGATGGTCAACAGCTAGTAAGGAAAGAAAAAAAATGTAATGCATCTGCAGAAAATAAAAAAAAAAACTGTTTTATTTTAATTCATGCAATATTGACATAACCACCCCCTCACATCCACATTCTCCCAAAAAGGTTGGCTGCCAATCTGAAGTGTCAAGCAACTTTTGTACAATTGGTTTGGTTTTGAATAAATTGTAGCTAACAGAGTGAGGAGAATGGTTTGTTATAAATGCTGTACAACATACCAGCCCTTCTACAAGATGCAGAGGGAAAATGAAGGCAGTAACTGGCATTTCACACTACTTTTATGCAATGTTGTATATTTTTAACCAGTGGAGCAATACGTGTAAACTTTACATTGAAGAACGGATGTTATCATCATTTACAAAGCTATTTCAATACAGCAGTGTACAAAAAGTAAATAAAGCATTCAAATGAATTATACTTGCTACTCACATCGTGGATAAGTTCCCCTTCTAAGAACCTGACAGGTTTCAAGGCGAGGAGGTGGTCAAAAAGGAAAGTGTTGGGATCCTTTAAAGCACGAACAATACACCTATTAAAAAATAATAATAATAATACCAAATTAAATATCCAGACAGTGAATGATATGGTCAGTGAATTAAGCTTAACACTTTAAATTCGCTTTAGATTAGGCACATATCTGATGGTGGTGCAGCAGCCATTATTTGAGTTTGCAAGGGCTGGTCAATGTAAATCTGAGGCAGTTAGGGCAAATTACCTGTGAGCATCAACCCTGGCTTGTGAAGCGTTGTCTTCAGTGTAACTCCCCAGCAATTCGACCATGATTTTAGCTGCAGCATCACTGTCACAAAAAAGGTAACATGGGTTTTAAGCTTCAGATTACTCTGCAATACATTTGTAAGCAAAAGTAATGATTAAAATAAGTATTATTTGGACGCAGAGATTTTCTTTAAACTTACATGCACTGTTAACACATTTAAACAGCTGTAAACCATAAATATTGTTTTTCCTCTTACCATAGTACAATTGATTTCATTCACGCAAATAAAAAGACACAATTATACAGATCCATGCTCAAGATGTGTTACATCCAGGTGTCACAAATAATACCTTTTCTTGCAGTCTATGAGAGCCTCATAAACCAATCTCAGAAGAGTGTGCTTCTTTTCTATAGTGAGGTTCCAGTCTGTAATCCATTTTCTGACCTAATCAAACAAAATGACACAGTGTACATATGAGGTTATTTCTGAGGTCAATTACTATATTGGAAGCTGAATTTAGTCATGGTTTTATAGGTTTTGATGCAGATTTTAAATATTTATATATAAATAGAAACACACACACCTGTCTCCAATACCATACTACACCATGACATTAAAACAAAATGGCACAGAAGACAGTTTCACAAATCTAAATCACTCACAACAATACTGAACATCTTTCCTTAGTCAGTTGTATCCTTATGTTTAGAAGCATGCAGTTAGATATCATAGTACAATTGTTACCTACCTGTTCAAGTTCAGTTGGAATAAATGCAATAGCACTGCAAGTAGCTGCTACCTTGATTAGGCTGCAGTAGACTGTATACCTTACAGAAGTGGTCTCGTCCATGCCATGAAAGAGATTGCTCAGCCTGTATAGAAAAAGTTAACATTTTTAGAATTGGTTGAAAAAGAAGTCAATAAATCGAAACCAATTTAAACATTATTAAAATGCAGAAACACAATAGAGACATTTGTCCCGGTACTCACAGCTGCATGCGGAGAGACGGCCGCTCTCCCTCTCGAAATTTGACCAATTTCTCACAGAGGCTCTCGATTAAAGCTTCTTGCTTTTCAGTCTCAAGGATCAGAAGCAGAGATACAATGCTGTTCATCACACTCTCCACATCTAACAAAAAATACATACAAATTAGATAAACATACCTGGAATATAACAATCAAAGCTATTTGAAAATTAACTCTGCATAGCAATGGCTACACACAAAAAACAAATTGTCGTAATTTTAGTTTCACATCAAACATTAGTTTTTCAACTGTAAACAATGACATTGTTGCTGGTTTTGTCATTACATTTAACTGACATTTAAACAATTTTTTTTTACCTTTCTGTAATAAAGGCAAATAAATGTAACTGCATTTACCAAAGACTCCTTAGACATTAAGCACATCACGGTACCACTTTTTTAAAATTTTATTTTACTAACTAATAACACTTTGAAAATTCAATTTGTTCCACTTCAGACTGTAAGTGTACACATCGCAAACATAAAATGTTCACTGAATTTAGACTGATTAAAAAGGTTTGAAAAGTCTAAATAAAAATTCAACAAAGTCACATGAAGTTAATGGGTTATAATTTTTTTAAAAAAAGCAAAAAGAAGTTAACATCCTCCAATTAATTTTCATGTCAGACCAACCCGTTTTGATGGGTGCATTTTGTAATGTGCAACCTGTTCATAAAACCTCTATACTTTCTGTAAACTAACCTTTGTCATCATCCTTGAGACAGACATCACACGCCTCTATAATCTGGGCCAAGTCCACATGAAGTCCCCCTTCAGAATTCTCTTCTGAAATCTCAGCTCCTTTTGATTTAATGTAGGCACGAAGCTCCAAAGCCTAAAAGTAGACACTTGGTTACTTAAATGAACGTAATGCACTACTAGTTTTGTATGCTTCAATACAAATATCTATATCTGTCAAACCAGGTATCTGACCAAATGACTGTATAGGTTTGTAGTAATTTAGCTTAAGCCTCATATTTTGAGTCAACACACACACACACAACGCAGTTTACAACTGAAATATGATGCAACTGAAATATGATGTTCAGAGCTTGACTAGTGTAATATCAAATGTTAACAGATAGTGTTGTAAAGATTTATGGCAAATCATTGCATCTCCCAAAATCCCAAATCCATCTGAGAAGTATTAGGTTGGAGCCTTAAGAGGTAAACAAATGCTGTTGGCATGACACTTAAAAAAAAAAAAAAAAAGAATTAGATGTTTGTTTGGTGTACAGTACACGAAAATAAAATGCTCTTATCCAAAGGTGTGCAACAATGGATGAATTTCAGCCATGCATTTAGCTCGATAAATTAATACAGTATGCTCCAGTCTCGATTCAGAAGAGAATCCCGTTTCTAGTCGAGTGTAATCTGTTTTGTCACATGTGCCCCGCAGCGACAATGCGTATTTTTTTTTATTTTGTTCACTTTATAGAAGATCCTTTTGTTCGTGGATTCGTGTCTCATACTGTTGTCAACATTGTCAAAAAATACTGAACAGCTCAGTGAATCTCAGATACATCGTTCCACATTGCCGGCATATCTTCTTATTTGTTTTGTTTTGCTGGTTAAAAAATTAAACTCAAAACTGTTCGCCACTGATCAATAAGCGGTGAAATTAACGTAAACCGCCACACAAAATAATTACGTTTTCCAAGATTTTTTTTTAATCAATTATATGCATAAAAATACGATGGCACGAAAGGCCTCGAACCTAAACGTACATATTTTGGATACTAAGGTCATATCTTTTAAACCATAGGGTTTGCACGTTTTTCTATAGCTGTGGTCAAAGATGCTAATGTGCACCCAGATACACTGACTAGAAAAGCCTTCACCGTAGGCCTCATAATTACACAGGGTTTGATTTGATTCCCCAAACCCCTTAATACAATATTCTCTCTCCCCCAGACTGGTTCGAGTTACCGGAGTCCATTTTTACCTGATCCTCCTCGGTAACGTCTATAAAAGCAGGCACACTCATGCTGAAGCAGCTGAATATTCAACCCTTAAAAAAACCACGCCAGTCCAACTCAGCTCTGCCCGCCGGAAAGAGGGAACTGACCTCTCTAACCGGCAACAACATACCGCTTCCGGGTTAGTGTGTTTAAAGAGACACGCGTTCATTGGAAATGTGTGCAGTGCTGTGAGAGGCAACGTTTGAGTATACATAACTAACACAAGGTCCATACATTTTGCACTAATCGAGTGTTTAAAATAGCATTTTATATATATATATATATATATATATATATATATATATATATATATATATATATATATATATATATCAGTGATGGTATTTATCAAGTATTTTTAAAATACACATCACGAATGTTACATGAAATCATCAATAAACAGTTTTGATAAACTTAGATCATGTTATTAAACTTATTTTCATTTTTTTCCACAGATAAATTACATATGCAATAGATTGAAAGTGCATGTAATTCTTTGTGGACATGCCATTATAAACTCACATTTGTATTACACTTTTTAAATGTGTTTATTCTGAATCTTAATGGGCTCATAGAAGTAAGACACATTCACAGTGACAGTATAAGTTTAACAACCTCCTATTAAAACCTTTCTGCACTGAAATATCAATGAGATTATTATTATTATTATTTGGTTAAAGTGCGTGGATTTACAGTGAGTAAAACCTTTTCTGGGAAACATATTTTACTTGACATCTTTAAACTTTCGCCATGTGTATTTTACATACCGGAATGAAATCATTCAGTCCTGGAAATGAATACTTAAAACAAAACTTCTGAACTTTATACATAGAGTACTTGTCCCTCTAACAAAAAAACTAAACTTGCTGTTTTAAGTGGGCTTAATAGCTGAAAGTGCAACAAAATCATACAGAGAAATGCCTGAAAGAGATCTATGATAGCAAGATATTATTTAGTTTAGATCAGGACATCTGTTAAGAGGTTAGTAGAGAAAAGCAAAGATCCATGGACAGTGATTAACATCATGCACAGCTATCTACCACAATGCTGGTATTAATATATATTCTTCATCAGCAACAGTGGCATCTTCTCTCTTCATTCCTAAATGAAAGTCTCTCCACCATCCTGACAAGTCTTTCGAACAATTCCAGGTCCTGACCACAACATTCCTGCAAGGTTCTGTGTCCCATCAAGCCATCCTGTGTGCTCAGACCTGTATCACTTCAAGCCATCCTGTGTGCTCACACATCCTTCATATTGACCAGTCTGTGACATGCTGTAAGCCTTGCCCATGTGGAATGGCGTCCGGCCCTACAAGGTGTCCATTCACTTTCTTATTCCTGTCTGTTGAAGTCAGGTACATCCTCCTGCATCTTATGAACCAGCAGACAGATGATTTACTATAAAGGATGATTCATCCAACAAAGTGTGTCGGAACAACATGGATGTAATATAATAAGTGATATAAAATCAACTAGCCAAGCAGAGGTGGAACATGACAGGTGGTATTCACTGGGGACTGGATGTAAAACTGCAAGGAAACATCATGCTATAATATTGCACCATTTCTTTACACAATCTACATGCTTTTAAAAAAAATGTTATAGCACATTTTTAAAGGATATTTGCACCTGTTTTTGTATATACATGTGCGGTTATTATTGACTCATTGCTTTCTAAATAAAATATTTTTCTAAGTCAATATTGTATGAGCCAAAAACATTTTCCAGGAGAATTAACTGAGTTTAAAAGTACTATTTTAGTTGCATTTCCTGCAGTTATAGGAAGCTCATTTCATAAAAGAATGCCTCTTAACTTCAAAAGCCTTTAGTATAAATTATGTCAGGAAATCTTATTAAATTGAGGAAAAAATGTCCTATATGAACAGCTGACTGCAATCCAGACTGTCCTAGACTACATGCTCTTGTACTGAAATGCTACAGCTGTTGGACTGGAAAAAAAAAAAAACTTACTATAAAGAGGTTTGATTTCTCCTACACTTGTTAATCCTTTAGAAACACATTAACAAACCAGATTAATAAATGCAGCCCTTAAATGTATTACTTTTTTATTTGTTAAAAGCAATATAGATAAACTGCCCATTAACAACCATCATTTGGACAAATACAAAAATAAAATCAGAGGTTTTGTGATCTATGTTCTAAACCCGAAAATTAAATTGCAATTTATTATTTTTATTATTATTATTATTATTATTATTTCTTAGCAGACACCCTTATCCAGGGCGACTTACAGTTGTTACAAAGTATCACAATACAAAATATCACATTACAGATAAGAGCAATTATAAAATACAATCAAATCAGTAGTAAGTAAGAGCAAATTGAAATGCATCCCTGACCAACATAAATATGTTTAGATACCCTGTATGAGTGTGCAGTGTGGAGGGCGTGGGGGTGCAATGTAGTCTGTCACATTACAAATTAATTCCCCTCCAGAGCTACAGGTGAAGGAGAGGTGGTAGTGGTGTCTTGATATCTATGTGGTTACTGGTTCAATACAGTCACATTACAAATAAGTAAATGTTATAGCTCTGTAATTTCAGCTGTTATGGGGGTCATCATTTGTTTTGGTGTAACAGAAGTTTGCCAATTGAATCTCTATTCTGCTATAGCTTTGGACTGATTATAATTTGTGTATTTTAAAGGTGAAACTCACACATCTGATCTGGCAAGCTTTCAGACTCACTGGGTTTGGTTTGACCCAGGTAATTTTAAGGAGGCATAGTTAACCCTAGTAACAAGCTGCTGGAGTTAGTAGAGTGTCTAATGTACTATAGACTGCTATGCAAATCAGTACTATTAAATGTATACATGTTTTGCATAGCAGATATTCTCAAAGATGAATTAACATGCTTTAATAAATTCTCATTGGGTTAATAATTTCAGTCAGGATTTTAAATGTGGGTAGGTCCTACCAACTGATTACCAGTAAGTGAAACTTCCTTTGCAAATAAAACTTTGATTTACTGTAATAGATTTCGAAATAGTTTTCAGCAGAAACAATCTTTCCCTTGAAATCATAACAGTTTTTTATGGTTTCTTCATACACCAATACAAAATGATAGTTTATTTATGTATTTATTTTTAAATATCTGGACGAACTGAAGCTTTAAGGAGACTTTTCTTAAAGAGAGCATTTCCAAACCCATAGAAAATGGTGAGCTGGCATGGTAAAACATTCTTGCCTCTATACACCTCACCAAGCTTTCAAGATAAGTTATTTCTTGTAGTTCATTACTATGTACCTGACTTGTCATTTCTATCCAGTAGATCTAAATAATCTCCCTGTCCTCTCTGAAACCAGTTCACCACCACCACAAGGTCGTCAAGGGTTTAAAGTTTACAGGTCATTTAACTGGTCTTAAAAAAAGTCACATTTCATGATTCTGTAATTCCTTCTTTTGTTCAGTTATCAATCTTTAAATTATGAGACAACACTGTACGAGTCCTCTGCTGAAAAATATAGTATTGACGATACATCAAGGATGGCTTTATTAAATTACACACATTGAAGACCACCATGCACGTCACATACATTTTTAAATCCGGCTAGGATGTGAACATCACATGGGTACATGATACTCCCACTGCCATGGGATCTGTCACTGCTGCTATATATCTCACAGAGTAGCTGAGGTCTAAAAGAGATGAAGCACTTCAGCAGTGATTAACAGAGCTCTGCAGTTGGGTTTTAACCTAGATGCCTCCTTCCATTGCAACCATATGGCCGAGGTGTCTGCCCATTACTCTCCCACAGACAAGCACAGCACTTCATTACTTGAGGAAAAATTAGAAAATCAACTATTCTTCATTCAGAGTTCTACTTTTATGTGTTGAAACTCATCCAAACCAGCTGAACATAAAAAAGCATTTTTTATTTCTATTATTTTACCACCGTCTTGCAGCATGAGGCACTGGGAGTATTTTTTTTTTATAATATAAATGATTCTTGTCTGTCAACTTCTGGGCTCAGGCCTCAGGGCTCATAACTCCCCAAGGCGTCCTTATACTGGATGTATATGGACACCTGTTGGTATATATATTTATATTTATATATATGTATATATTCTTCTAAATATATAGAATGTTCTGGATAACCATATCTTTATTGCTTTGATTCAAGATTCTGCCACCTAAAGAAGTTTAGGCTTTTTGGTGGACAAGATACTTTTTTTTGGTGATGTTGCTGTCAGACGTACTTTTTCTGAAAACCAGCACACCAAAGACAGTCAAAGACAAATCAATAACAACAACTAATATTTTGGCAAAAAACCCCCACTGTTAAATCACCTGGGACTAATTTGGAAGCTGAGGTCACTTAGGATCATGAACATTAAAGTATTAAAATGTAATTTGTTGGCTAATTTGTTGCCAAATACAGAATATCAGTTTTGTAATGGAGCAGGGTCCCTGTGTATAAACCTTTTTGTGGGCCAGATGACAGCACTGTCAAGTTTAAAAATACAAGTTTAAATTAAAATCCATTTTAAACAACATAACTGATTATTTTTAGTATTAGGTACCAAAGACTGACAACAACTGAAGTTAAACATCTACAAATGACAACTGATATCTAAAGCAAACAGTAAAGTACAAAAAATTATACAGAGTTTATATTGGTACAAAAATAGAACTATTAACTAGGATATCAAAATAAAACAAAATCATATATATATATATATGATTATGGAGGCTGTGTGGTTAAAGAAAAGGGCTTGTAACCAGGAGGTCCACGGTTCAAATCCCACCTCAGCCACTGACTCATTGTGTGACCCTCACTTAACCTCCTTTTGCGCCGTCTTTCGGGTGAGACGTAGTTGTAAGTGACTCTGCAGGCGATGCGTAGCTCACACACCCTAGTCTCTGACAGTCGCCTTGGATAAAGGCATCTGCTAAATAAACAAATAATAATATGATTTTGTTTTATTTTGTAAAAAGTTTTTCTTTATCTTTTCCAGGACAACTGCGGCTTCTGTGTAGTATTAAACCTAGCTAATAAACTCATCTTTAGAGACAGGTATTGAGGACAGACAGCATAGGACATGCATTAGAAGGAGAAAGTGGATTTGATCAGAGCTGGTATTTGTAAACACTGATAATTAACATTTGGAGATTTGTATATAATAACCCATCGTCTGTTTCAACCCGAATCCCTTTAAATGTAATGTTTAATCGGTTAATCTTTCTGAAAAAGACAGCTTTACTTTGATTGAAAATGCCATTTACTTTACTTAAGTATTAAACACAAGGAGCAGGATTTGTTATTCTATCAAAGTTACAGCTGTCAAACTATTTAACTTTCAATTCAAAGTAAATATTAATCAGCTTGCCGGAAGCTGTCTAGTCACTATATAAATTTTACTAGCTTGTTCTTTTAACATATTGTTGTTGTTTGTAGTTATTGATATGGGCAACAATGAAATAATTACACAGTTCTGCTAATCTTAATGTGAACCTATTAGAAGATTGGGTATAAATAATACCTGTCTATAACGTCATGTTTATCATGTACTGAAAACAGTAAGCTGTTTGAGAAACACATGAAAAGAGGTACAGAAGGTTATAGTTAGGACAGAGCAGTAATGAGCTTTCTACTGGAGTGTTTTAAAATGCAGAATATATGGAAAGCCCTGAAGTGCCAGCATGTGCCTGGTACTGATATTTTATACTCTGAAACTGTATGTGTCATATCTTGAAATTTATAGCTTGTTCTCAGAGCTTTGCTTACGTAACCATAAAAGTGTTATTTGTGAAAGCCAAGTAGTGGTTGTCAAGGTACCATTGTATTAATCCCACAAAAGCTCCACAATTTCATTTCAAACTGCTTGTACGCACTGCTAGGGTTGATAGCAAAAAGTCTATTTATATAAACTAAGTGTAAAAAGAACATCAAAGTTTGTTAAAGTGCACTGTGGCTATGACACCAACGTCAGTTCCTATTTCAGTAAAAAAGACCAAGTGTTTGTGTAATTATAGCTTAGTATACTGGGTATATAATTACATTTTGCAATCCCTTTTTGTTTTTTTGCTTAATTATAATGCTGACATAATCATTAGAAAATAAAACAATAAAGTGCTGGCATAATGTCACTTGCGGCATATCCAGATAAAGTAGAATGCTGAATGTTTTAAGTGTTGATACAGAACAAACTGTGGGAAACACAATGACGCAATCAAATACAGCTTTTGAAGTTTATATTGCATTCTTTTATTTGATCTTATATTGCCAGTGTATGATCGTTTGATTTTAAACTGTTGTTTTAAACTGTTTTGTTAATCTTGTAAATGTGTTGAATTTAATACAATAGTCACTTCCATGAAATATATCAAGTGTGTTTAAAAAAAAAAAAAAAAATGTAATATCATTTATAGACGATTGCCTCCCACATGTGCTTTTCCAGCAAACTACTGAAAAAAAAAACTTCACACCACATCAGATATAAGCCAGGAGCGAGAAAAGAAAATGATTCATTTATTTAATAGCTTTTCCACCATCTGTGTACAGCTTACAGCGATCCAGCTACTGCTGTGCCTATTACATCAACGTATGAACTGATGCAATTGCCATTAATATGAACCACACTATATACAGTGTCAACGAGTTTGACGCAGCATAAAAATTACCTTACAAATTTACTCCCTGCCCTGACAAAGAAATATATACCACGCGAAAATAGTGCACTATTTATTCTAATGTTATCAAAATGTATCTTTGTAAAAAAAAAATAAATAAATTGTCTTTAGCTTTTTGGACAAGATGGTTTAAATACCTGTAAGAGTGAAAGTCAGGGTACAGCTACAGATAAACTTAAACAGTAAATCCAAAATATCATGTTTTTGCCAGTCAGAACAATGGCTGTAACAAGCATCTTCCTTTGTGTCTTAATTGCCTGTAACTTCAAGGTGATAACAGCAATGCTGCTTTCTACCACAGATAGCTGAAGAGATAAGAGCCTGTGATACCGGGCCTGCATGTTGTGCATCATTAGGTGGGCCTGGTGACCCTTGACAGAGCCCCTTTGACAAATGAGCCCCTTATTTTCTCTTGTTGACGCCAGGTTGCTGCAGTCTCTGCCACTTCTAGATGATGAACTGCGAAACACAGCCTACAGTATCAACAAGGACATTAGAAAACAGCCTGACATATTTATAAAGGGATTAATCAGTTCACGTACATGGGAAATGCTTCAACTACAGGGATCTTATCAGGGTGTCTATTTTAATGAGCTAAATAGGGGGCACCCCTGGGGAAAACACATGCCGAAATAAATAAAGAGATCACTAACCTTCAAGGTTCTATTTTAAGTTTTAAAAACAGATTTATACGTATCTGTGTATTTCAAGTCAAACACGATTCTGTAGCTGTTCTCTATAGGGAGCAAATTTATTTCCATTGTAAGCTGGCTGGTGTACCAATGAACCAAAAGGTCAGACATGTGATAGGATCTGACCACAAACATGTTCTTAAATATATTGTTTATATCCTACTGTGCTGGCGCCAATATACAAGAAACAATATTCAAGAAACAAAACAAATGCCTTCAAATTTTATTACTGTTTGTATTTTCTTTGCTGATCAGTATAATCCTTGTTTTTGTTCAACGTTACTTCTAGTGGAGACTTGTATTTTGTAGGTACTGTACACGCTTCTTTGCATTGGGCTGTGTTTCAATCACTTCAGAACGGGTGAATAAGTAAGAGAACTCTATCACTTACAGAGCCTTTCTTCCCACATTCCCTTGAACCGTTATCTCCCAATTAACAAATCAAGTGTCATCTTTCAAAAGCCTGCCCCGGGTCCCAGGTTCCCATCATACATCCTGGACCTGGTCTGACAGCTGTATGTCTGAGTGAGTCGCTGGTATGTCGACTGAGGACCGCATCTCTGGATCTGTCAGCCTGTGGACCCAGTTTCTTGTGATTTAGTGGAGGGGAACATGGTCCAGCACAGGTGCTCTCTATCATATCCGCAGTGACTGCACATTCAGCTCTGTAGCTCTCTTGGCGCAATAGGATCTGTCATAAATAACCCCAGTTTTTTTTTTTTTCTTAAAAACCTTGTTCATCCACTGGAAAAAGCAGATTATACTTTAATTAACACAATTGCGCAAAAACAGGTAGACGTGCTCTGCCATAGAAAAGCTGGCAGTAATGGTTTCTTTGGCAAGTTAGTTAAAACTATTTCAATGAGATTAATGATTGAGTGTGCTAAAGAGAAAAGCATGCTTTCAATTATCTGCAATACTGTACTATACTTTGTTAAAAGCAATAATTAATTGATTTCTGTAATACATGTAGGGTTGTTTTTTACACAAAATTAATGACAGTGTGATTTATTGTAGAGGTCAAATTTATTTGAAAAGTCAGGTTTTGAGAAAAATGAGGTCAAAGGTTTTCAGATTATAATTATCATGGTTCCTGTACTGTCAGTCACGTAAAAGATAAGAAGTAAAATATACAAAATGCAAATTTCACATGGTATTAATGCATTTATTTTGTAATTTATGAGCTTTTCATCATGATCTCCCCCCCCCGACATTAAATGAATAGTTAATGATTAAATATTTGTAGACGAGAACTCAACTCTTAAAGATCAGAATCTTATCTTTGATTCAACCAAGACCATAACAACTAAATATACACTTATTAAGAAAAGCAAAGGCCCTGATTTAATGGATTGTTAACTCTCTAAATTGGAAATGCATGGTGTGCATAACTCGAGTGTCGTCCAGATCCCCACATATGAACTTTAATCCTTAAAGTGAGTGTTTCATCATTCCTGGAATTTGGGTGATTTAGCACAGAATGACCAATCCCTCCTAAATGCATTTCAATGGCTTTTTGGAATGACTGATTCATTTCCTGACTTTCAAAAATGTTTACATAAAATGGACATTAATTGACCTTAGGGTTTGTGTTTCAAGACTTACCACAACAATCTAAAAAAAAAACCCCAGCTCTTACGGTGTTACATCAGAGTGTGACATTAATGTTAATGATTTTTCTGCATATTTTACAGTGGTTAGAAGTGCTGAAAGAAGACTTCTAGTAGAATGGTTAAAAACCTCTATGGCAAGTATTAAATTATTAAATTTAGCACCCAGATCTTTAAATGCAACTGCTATAATAAACAGTACATCCAACACTAAATATGGTTATTGACCTCAAATGGATCTATTCAATTGATCCAAACAGTATAAGATATACCTGTAAATAGAACATACAGTTACAGTACTTATAGAGGAAAGAATACATAAAGACATGCTGTGTGAGACTTTAATGGGATCCCCAAGTTGTCCAATAGGTTAAACACAAGTATAAGATTTTATTTTAATTCCACTTAAGAACAAGTTGGTATTAGTACAAAATGTTGAACCCAGAGATATACAGTTTAAATGATTATTTTAGCTTAAAAGAAAAGTCTAACAGAACAGCACCCATACTATTGTTAGTGAAGACTCTTTCTTCGGTCCTTCATCAAAAATCAAACTGTCAGCTCGTTAAGCACAAAGTTCAAGACTTTCCAACTGGCAAAAGATAAGCAGTTTGCAATGATTTGTAACACTGCCATTGGATTCTTAGTAAAGCGATCCCATAAAATATGAACGCAGAGATGCTATCTGAGAAGAAATGTTCTGACCAAACATAATTTTAACAGTCTATTGAAATCAAGCCAACTGTGATGATTATTTGTAATCCCTGTGCTCATAAACTAAACTCAAGAATATTCTCTGTGAGATTAATAGAGTATTTCAAGAATATATTGCGTACAAGTTCTCACAATAATATATTCATTTATACCTCGATTCATCCTTCCAAATAAATTCAAACAGCAAAATATTTGAAGATGGCTTTATTTGGCTCTGTTACCAATGGTTCAATGGAGAAGGTCCAGTGTCTTCATGCCAGGCCTTGCTGTGTCTTAAACACATCAACATTGTCATGATTTAGTATTGCAATTAAAGAATTCTATGTGCCTGTGTAGTCTGAATTATAGCTACAAAAGATAAGACATGGTATTCCAGACTCAAGATGCCTGCTTCTACTGCTTTTTGTAATAATTGATCCGATGGGAAAGACAGGGATATTCACCTGTCTTTCTGGTATCAGCCTAACTTTGGCTTCAAAAGTGTGTGTGTGTGGGGGGCCTTTGCAGTCGTGAACTCCCTCTTCGGAGGACAGGAGGGTGTATTTCACAGCCACTCTACGACGATAAGATCCCAATGTTCAAACTGAAAATTGGCTTTAGTATTGAGACCATAGACGTTGGAAATGGTATCACGATTGAGAAATTTCACAATGAAAATAAAAAAAATAAAACACTTTCTCCTCTCTGCTTGAGATCACCCATAATGTTTCCACTGGATCCTAGTGGAGACTCCCATACTGACTAGTGATTATAAGAGTAAATTATTGAGACATTCAAGTTTTAGTACTGCTGCAACGTTAGGGGGACATTTCCCAGTCATTGAAAAAGTGAGGGGGGCATATATGTACATTACATCTATGGCCTATACAATAGATAGCATAGGGCAGCGTTGAAGAGGATGGCGGGGTGTCTAAACCTTAATGGTGAAGCAGAAACAGGGATGTTACCAGTTGACTCGGCTGATTAATTCCCTGTATGGATTGAATGATCTTTCACCTGCTTGCTCCCATTAGACCTCCCTTAAGCTCTGCAAGCAAGATTAGAACTGGCCAGTGCAACAGGAAGTGCAAGACATTTCCCCCCGAGACAGAATACACTACCATGGTGCTGATGACTCTTAGAGGTAAGTTCCTTTGTAATGCTGTTAAACCAAAACCGCTGACATTCTGCATTCCTTGAGTCGCTGTACATAATACTTTGTGAAGCAGATGTTGCTGGCCACTGAATGGAATCGATCTTCAGAGCCACTCAGTTGGCAGTGTGTAGATGTGGGGGTATATTACAATTGTCTGGTCGAACTGCGTCTCTCTTTAGATTATCCACATCTGGTGTTTCCTTCAGTTTTAATTTTGACTTAATGAAAATGCACCTTATCAGGGAGCATTTCACAAAGCAACCAAAGAAACACACTTTCCCTGAACCAAATCTGGTACATTTAACAGCTTTACCAAGGACACATTAATTCCATTCGGAAGAAAAATCATTGGGAAAAAGGTCACACCTGGCAGTGTTTTCATGAATAGCCAGGTGTTCGTCCCATTGGATTGGTGCTTGGATATGTTTATTATCACCTAGGGAGAGTGAATTTTATTTGGAAAATAATTGGGGTTTTTTTAGGGATTTGTTTTTCTTATGGATTTCTATAACAGTTCAACTAGCAACATTTTCCCATTCTATACACCAAAGTCACCTTACCAAGTATATATCCTAATATGTTCTCTCATAAATTCAATATGTTTCTTGATAGTCAGTCTTTCCCTGATGACTCTAAAAAATAATTGCTTCACTGAGTAATAATGCACAACCTATAAGACTACTGCCCTGTATTTAACCAACTCACTTACACAGTTCACTGTGCAATATGAATTGCACTGTTGTGTCCATACTCAAGATCACTAGACAATAGAATACCTATAGTGTTGAAACATTACTGTAAGTAGAATTCACAAGCCTCCCACACGCAGGACTGGAATATTTATTTGAACTGTATTTAGCTTGTAGGTCCCATTGAGATTGAAAGCTCACATATACTTTTACAATTCTGAATTGTGGGTTACTCAATTCATAGGAAACATCAGCTTATTTAAAAGAAATATACACTGTCAAAGATGCTGAATCATCTGAATCCTTTATGAGTCAAATTGACTGTGTTTTGGGTCTAATCAGCTGCTAGGAATCCAGTCTAGCATTGATGGACCAAATGGCCTCTGTTAGTAAATGTTCTGCTTGGCAGGTTGCAGCCTTTAAGCCTTTAAACACTACTGCATGTTAATATTAGATGGACCTTTCTCCTTCCAGCATGAACTATGGCCTTAAAAAGTAAAAAAATATAGTGTTGCACGTTCCCACGTGTTGCTACAACTGTTTAAATAACGTACCTGTCATTTCTCTTTTCATTGTTACCATCCTGACAACGTTTTACACTTATAACTTTAAAGCCTGTTTCAAGCTCTTTTCAAAATGTCAGCTCTAGTGTAAGGATTAGTGCCCACATTCTCACAGCAATAACGATCCATGATGTGGTACGGAACAGAAAAGCCAAAGCACTTGTTGTTATGTTTTTACGTTCTTTCTGCAGTGGTTTAGAGGACAGAACTCAAACCCCAGTGCACTAGAGCGGCCATTTTGAAAAGAGCTTTGAAACAGACTTTAAAGTTCTAAGTGTAAACAGTTGTCAGGATGTTAACAATGAAAATAAAAATGCAGTAACATTATTTAAACAGTTGTAGCAACACGTGGAGACGTGTAAAGCTATATTTTTCGGAACACGGTTAAGAGCAAGTTATACCTCTTGGTCTCTTCCAACTTAGTCTATTCATTTCTGTGTTAACAGATCAATGATTTGGCAAGCACCTCAGGTAGTGCAGTATCTGTGAATGACCTTCGTGTATCTGCTTCAATACAGTACCAAGCACCCGTGCTGGGGGGAATGCAACAATTAATTCTCTGAAAATATTACAGCCAGAACCCGGGTTCCGATAACCTTTATGTCAACAGTAGTGTGCCAGAAATTCTGATGGGCTTGAACATAGTAACTTACAGTATGTGCTTGAAGAAATCAAAAGACAAATTACAAACAGAAACGAGAGCAGGCCACCTTATAGTGCTTTTAGTGCAAAAATGGTGGTATCATGGCTGATAAAAAACAAAATAATAATGGAGCTGAGAAAAAGGTTGCACTTGCCAGACAAAAAAAAAAGTTAAAACAAATTCTTGGCATTCAGTTTAAAAGAAGTATGGAATGTTATTGTAAGACATATTAAACATATCAGAGCTTACAGTTACACTTAATATAATAAATAATTAACAGCATTCTTTAGTTCTCTATTCTTTAAAAATAATATTTAACATGTACCTTTTGTTTTATAAGGAAAGTATGTTTAGGTAATTATTTGTCATAGACTAGAAGTGACAACAATCTTTTTTTAAGCAAGGAATCCAGATATTCGTGTGCTGCAGTATTACTAATGTACTCATGGATTTATTCAAATGGGAGTTATGCTGTTCCAAAGCAATAGAAAAAAGTCTGCCACTCTGCAGCTATTATATTCTTTGCGATCTAGGTCATAAAGAAAAACTTGCGACCCAGAGATAAATCTCTAGTAACTTTCAAGGATCAGATCTGCTTCTATTCTGAACAGTCCAGCAATTAGGATTGAATTTACAGCCAACAGAGACAGCAAAACCTGCCTGGTACGCCTTGGACCTCTGTGAGAAAAGCATTCTTTTCCTCAAAGAATTATCTTTTTTTTATCAAGGTCGTTCTTGCTGCTGCATACCAGGGTACATTAATTAATGTTCCTGCAGCTGGTGGTACCGCTTTGGCTTCTTCAGAGCAGCCTCTTCTTTCATTTCTCTGAAACCTGTTTAGGTAATGTTGGACTAGTTCCCATATCTAGTTAAATACGGAATCTGTGATCCTAAGCTTTCGAGGGGAAGCCATTGTTTTAAAGCTCTTAAAAATAGGAACTATTTTGCCATTGTTCTATTTCAGCTATAGAGTATTACCACCTCAGGTCATGTAGCACTACTTGAATATTTATGTTTATTTTTTTTTCATATCACTTTCCCTATCTGACTCCTTACACACGTATCTTTCAAAGATGATCAAAATTGATCTTTTTTTTTCTTTTTTTTCACTGAGGAAAATACAGTACAAAACAACATTTTTCTTTTTTTTTTGGTTTTATTTCTTCATTACCTATGCACTGGAACTATATGGAGCAACATAATGTACAATATTGTGTAAAGACAACGCATCTTAGTACAGACATTTACAAGCATTAATTATTGCAAATGTTACTGCAGTTTAACTATAGTATTCCACGGTAAATAAAGTTGAACCCATGTTTTGATAATAATATAACAAAAAGGTTCACATCTCAGTTGTATGTCACAGGTACAGTATTTATTTTGTGAACTTTTTAAACCAAAGATGAATGAAACACTGTAGATCGGGAGGATCTTGTGGATGCTTTGTTTCAACCATCTGCAGCGTGTTTTTACTGTTTTAACTAAAGATAGTAAGAACGAGGGAGTCAGTGTTCATTGAAGGGCTGGCACAAATGTGTGGCTCAGACAAAAGAGCCTTTCTGTGTTTTATCTGCTGTTTCCATTTTGAGCTTTTTGTGATATATATGAAGTGCATTAAATGCCAGGGCAAAAGCACAGCTGACATTTATTCCTTTGCACTATATGTGAGTGTGTGCGTGTTTTATTTTTTTCTTCGAAAATGCTGAAAGAACTAACAGTAGAACATTGTTCAGCCAAAGATAGGAACACATTCCATTGTAACATCCACAAGAAAACAATCCTAAATAATGATTGATGCCTAACATTAAAACATTGTATACAGTTTGTTTAAACCTGCAGCGATAAAGTGAATACAGAGAGGCTTATTTAATAAAATATGTGTGAGTGAGTATTTCTGTGTACTGTATTGACACAGGTTTCACAAATCTAGAGTCACACTAATCTTGGACTACCTAGTTTTTTTTAGGTAAATAAATCTAATATTTTTGCTAATCAGGGTCTGTGGAACCAGTCATATGTATTTATTTTACTGTACCTCAAAATTATATAAAAATAAAAATAGCATACACATCACAGAATAAGGGGAAGGGTTTCTTTGGGGGGGGGGGCATACAATTCTACATATTACAAAGATAAAAACCAGGGATACATTTTAAACCTGCATAACAAAACCGTACAAGTTTTAAAAACATATGACTTGTGCTAATATACATAGTTACGGGAAGAATGAGATTGCTTATTATTAAATATATGAAATATAAATTACTATTATAAATATACTTATTTTAAATAATTTTCTGCAAGCTTTTATAATGCACTTTGTGAATAAGATATTCCTGTCTCATCCTTCAATAGCTCATTTTGCACACACTGTGGTCCGGTTCTCACAGATATTCCTCATGTGTTGCAGATAATATACCAATTCCATCGCGTACAATGCCTTTTTGTACGTCTAGTTTTGTGTTTCTTTTGTCCAGGAAATGTTTCTGCACTGATATAGTGAAGGTGATTTAAATCTTCTGCTAAAAAAAACAAAACTTGGAGTTAACTCCTTTAAATCTTTGAAATAAACAAGTTTCATTCATTTTCCCATCCCCTGTGCTGTGATTGTAAAACCTTCATCTTCCACAGCTGTCGCTGTTTAAATTAGAACAAAATAAGCAAAACCCATTTTACCCCTCTTTATTATTTAGCAAACTGCTTTTTAAATATTTTCAGGGTCGGTCAGATTGCCTTTTGTACTAAAGACCTCTTGGGCAAATCAAAGTTGATTTTTATTTAGGATAATTTGTTGTTCATTGAGAGAAAAATGCATTAGAATGGCCAAGGGAGCCATTATTTTTCTGTGCTATTATTTAAAATGTCTTATTGGACAAGTACAAAATGCCTTTGAGTTCCTTCGGGGTATTAAAGAACCACTTTTCACTTCACATGCTACCACCAGTTAGACATTGCTGGAGTAATTATTATTCCACAGCACCCGTCAAACACTTAACACCCTTTTGGTCATGGCAATTTAAGCCACCTCTATCAACAAGTTCATATTGCGTCTGCAAGATGTTGAAAGGAGTCTGCTGTGTTGTAGAATGGCTTTGCCTTGCCAAAGTTGTTAGTCAAGTTCACTTTGCACAGTATTAGGCTATGGTTACAGGCAGTCTTAACTGTATATCATGACAGATTCAATTCTGCCTGCAACGCATCACTTACAGTAATTCCTGATAGAAATGGGTAGACTAGTACCAAGACAATTTTACCCTTATCCAAAAAGAGTCTTGCGTTTAGGTTTTGGCTTACAGTACTTCCCCGAATAAAGGTGTCTTCTGGGACATTTGGCATCCCTTGAGTATTACAGACACCCACTTTCATGCACCAGCAGATGCTTGCTTCTGTCCATTTTAGGGCCAAATAACAAATAGCTAAAAGTTATAGGTTTTATATAATGCAAAGCTGATCAAGTGGATAACAAAGTGTAAGTCCACTTTAGAAGAAAAAAAATCTATTTCTCCTGGTGAACATTCCCAAAGTAAAAGTTGAAAAAAAGCAATTCCCTAGTTCATATGTATGAATAAAAAAAATGTTAAAGTAACCAGGAATATTTGGAGACAAGACGGGATACAGCAAAAGTAAAGTCATGTGCTTCTTGTAAATCCTGCAGGGCGCTCTGTAACATTTGAATACTGCAACAATAGTTTTTGACAAATATTAAAAAGTAGCAAAACTTTTTTTTTTTTTTTTCCTAAATCAAAAATAATAGTAAAAGATAAAGCATGAGATCATTGTGATTTATTAAAATAGCCACAATTCCCAGGGTGACATATAAAATGATGAGAAAGCATGATTTTGTATTTGTATTTTGGCATTCATGTCCAATAGTTGTTACACATTATTGTATTACTTCCGCTATGGTTTTACTCGCATCAGATTCTTTCATTGTATCTGGATTATGGAAGAGGTGGGGGTAGGTTCTGTATGGAACTCGACTGCACATTCATCAACAAATGCTTCATGCTGATGATACATGCTTACTGTGCTTTTTATCTTCAGAGACGACATGATTTACCAACAATCGAAACTGAACTTTCTTTTTCTGGAAACTATGCTTTTCTTAAAATAGCCTCTGGCTGTGGAGATAACGTCTCTGATTAAATCCTTCTGCCACTTCTCTTATTTTATTTGTATTAAATGGTGATGTTTATAAATACATATTCCAGAGAAAGGCTGCATTTTTGTTACTAGTCCAATAAAAACTGAAATATTTAATTGAGCAGTGCAGTGGTACCACAAATACAAGGCAGAATGACTGGGTGAGGCAGTTGTTGTTTGTTTTACCTGAAAAAAACAGATTCCTGCAATACCAAGACTGGCAGCACATTTTAAGGTGTTATTAATTACCTTTCGTAGAACAATTCCGGTCTTGCTTTATTTTGTGTTCTAAAGTTAAGGTCAAACCCATATGTTGTGCACACCGTTACTAATTATTATACCTTCCTGTACCAGAAAACACACCTGTCCTTGCTGAGCAGGTCAAGATTTCAGGAAGGGAAGTCCAGCTTTCTATCACTTTTAAAGTCACACCAGATGTGTTCTAAGCAATGGAGTTTCTCAAAGAGAACAAGATAAGGACAAGATAAAGGACTTTGATACTGCGTTTTCCTAAAGGACAAGACTTTTTTTTTTGTCTAGTTAAAAGTTGAATCCAGGGTCAGGAGCTTTCAGCATAACCCCAGACTAGAATTCCAGATGGTGCAGTCAGGACTAGCGACGGGTCTCAGTTCATCAATTTCATGTGCTCTGGATAGCTGGTCTCCTTATGGCCCGGCCTCCCATCCACAGTGTGCTCTTAATGCAGAACAAATTGAGACATATCCTGCGTAATTGGTTCCAGAATTACCACAATTTACAGGGGGGAGAATAATTGAAAGCTAGGACCATAAGACAGTTTAATTCTTGGTCAGTCACATTTGGAAACACAATATATAGCACGTCTGCAGCATTGTTTATCACATGTATTGCACTTCAAGGCAGTACATTTTCAGGTCATTGCAAAAGAAATTTAATATGCTTCAAATAATTGTATAGAAGAAGCACTGGGGGTGCCAGATTTTTTAGATTTGTAATAGGTTCGACCCTCTCAACCAGAATGTTTTTGTTAGCCTTAATGAAGGATATGACCCCTGTTGGATTACCTTACAGATAGCATTAAAAATCATTTGCAGATTTCTATTAGAATAACACTAATTTAAAAGAAAAATGATTTACTTAAGCATTTACAGTTCAGATTTGAAATGCATGTACATTTTCAATGGCATGCCTATTGTCAAAATAATTTATACTTGACCATATGTTTGGTGGCAAATTATTATTTTTTTTTTTTAATTCCAAAACAGGGTAAATAATATTAAGAAACATCTGACATTTAAGAAATGTAATGTTCATTTGAAATGTACAGTTCCGTCAGAAGGCATTACCAAATGGAAGCTCACCACTGAGATTTGAAACTCAAGTTTTAAAATAACAACACTGAAGAAAAGGAAAATACATCTGTAAATGAAATAGTAAGACGAATAAATACAGAATTATTATTATTAATAATAATAATAATAATAATAATAATAATAATAATAATAATAATAATAATAATAATAATAATAATAATAATAATCTTAACCTTTCTCTTACCAGATAAGAAGATTGAGGACAAATTCTCATTTACAATGACAATCTGGTCAAGAGGCAAACATCACAGCAGCACAAAGCAAACAAATACAACACAGAAATATATAAAAATAAATAACACATTAATTAATAGTGAATTCAACCTCCGAAACAAAACTCTGTAGTTTTAATTTGATTTGAAATTCATTCTAGTCATACATACTCGCAAACTGAAATGAATTACACCCAAAGACAGTGGACACTCTGGGAAGAACCAATCTAATAAATGAATCTGATCTCAGAGGGCATTATTTTGGTATTGGTAGATGACTTTGCCTACGGCCCGAACTCCTACTCTCTAATCAATTGTTATTGCTTAATTAGGCATATTTTCAACTGTAATGGATACAACTGTATTTTTTTTCTAGAGAAGACCAGAAGCAGTGATGAACTTAAAAGGGTTCAGGGATGAAAATGTTAGCTTAGCTGACAATAGTGGAGACACACGTTGAAGCAAATCCATATCAACAGGATTGCTCATGGTTAAAAAATAAGCAGTGCTTGATTACATAACAGTTAGACTGCAGCAAAAGAGCAGGATGCTCAAACAAGGTTTAAAAGAACGACCTGGGAGATGAAGGACAAAGTTAAAATCTGGCAGTGATTAGACAATAAGTTCTGAACACATAATGGATGGACAGACAGCTTGACCAGCCCTGGAATCACAAAATGAAGAATTATTTCTCCTGGTTCATTTATCCAGGTTCACAAATGGTTAGGAGCACAGCTAATGCAATAGATAAACCCCAATGTGTTTTATCACAATGGGCTGTGGCAGGGCTTTGGGTTGAGGATATGAAACCATCCAGAAATCAGTAGGCCTTGATACACAAAGAAACAGAAACAGAAGACAGCCTGGGATCCTCTTTGCAGCACTGAAAACGAAGGCAAACAATGTTCCCAAAACAAATACTCCTTCAGAATGAATATGTGGATTTAATCTAGACTTAATTAGAAAGATGGACACAGGTAATGACTGAATGAGTTTGGGTTGGGGTTGGAGGTCAGGGGTTAGGGTATGAGCAGCCAATAAACAAATGCAGTAGACCATAGAGTTCGCTAACGCTGCCCAGACTAGTAGTTTTGCAAAGCCTTAATTTACTGAGTGAGTATAGATAGTGAGCCAACTAAACACTCCTCTGGGTCAGGATATTTCTGGCATTGTTGTCTGAAGGATATAACGTTGGAGTAACATTTGGCTGCCCCACAATCTGTACCTGCCAAATCCTTAATTTGATCTCCGGTAGGGTAACATTCTCGACTGAAACGTTTTCCTTTTCGCGTGTATCTGAAACAATTGTTGTACCTCAACGGTAGGACTGTCTGGCCTTGTCCTATCCTGGTTTAAATATTATCTTTCTGATAGGTTTCAGTTCATCTCTATTGAGGAGGTAAAATCGGTGTTATCGGAAGTTGTCTGTGGTGTTCCACAGGGCTCCATTCTAGGTCCCTTGCTGTTTTGTTCTATATGCTACCGTTAGGTGACGTTATCTGCAGACACGGAGTGAACTTCCATTGCTATGCTGATGATGCCCAGCTATATTTCTCCCTAAAGCCAGGAATTTCTTCTGCATAGGCGTTATTAGCTACTTGCCTTACAGACATCAAGCATTGGATGTCACAGAATTTTCTAATGTTGAATTCAGATAAAACCGAGGTTGTGCTAGTGGGGCTCACAGAACCAACTAAAAGAAAATGTGGGATTACATGAGCTCAACCCTTGCAGTCTCTCATCAGAACTTAAACTAGAAATTAAGAGTTTGCGGGTCATCTTTGATCCTGATCTATCATTTGAGACTCATATTAGGGAAGTTACTAAATTATCTTTTTACCATTTGAGAAATATAGCCAAACTTAGACCAATTATTTCCGTATCTGATGCCGAGAGACTAATGCATGCCATTGTCTACTGTAGGCGCGCAAGGGAAGCTGTTCCTCATTGGTCAGTTTTTCGTGGTGCGGTGTGTCATACGACACATTCACTTGTCGCATCACGTCTGGTGTGTAGAGGCCTTAAGAGTATTGGAACCTGCTGTTCCGACATGATGGCATATTTATTTGTTTAAAAAAAGTGGGGAGAGGCCTACTGTATAACAGGTCATGAACAAACCCTGCCATTAGATTCAAGTTTTTATTTCCAGAAGTGGAATAACACTTCCTCTTTATTTTAATAAACAAATAAATGGGAAAGGTGAACTCAGCCTGGAGCCTAATGTTTTCCATTGCAGCATGATAAGAATCCAGTTCAACATTTTTTTGTCTTGTCTGAGGCCAAAGGCAGGTCACTGCCACTATTTATCACTTTGTTCAGTTAACTCACTGAGGAGTACATGAATCATGACATATTGCTGGTTGCATGCCTGTTTTTACAGTTGTACATTGGATGTAAGGTTACAAAGGAAACAGACCGAGAGCTAACTTAAAGTGTTTCTAAGTCCCATGTGAAGATGAGCTAACAAACTCAGGCCATGCTTTCCCTTAGATGTTGATGACAGCGAACCATGGTTTAAAGAAGGAGTTCTGGGGCAGAGGGAATCCCTGTCCCTCTGGGTCCACTCCTTCTGATCTCCGCATAATGGATAGTTTGGTAAACGTGAAATGTATGCCATTGTTTTAGCTAGACTCTTCATGCTCCTTGTAAGTTTAGCACATGTTTATTTTATTTATTTATTTATACCACTGATGTAGCTTCCATTTTCTTTGATTTTTTAAAAAAAACTTTCCTTTTTCGTTTTGTGATGTTTGCAATCATTCTGAGTGGCTCTTGTTGCAACTACTCATTTGTTATATAGTCTTGTGTTCAGGAGCTGGTGTTCAGTTTGAATCGCCTGCCGCAGATACTTTGGCTGATCTAGCCTACATTTCATATGTCCGTGGCAGACAACAAGAACATAAGAGCAACTCCAAAATTCATAGTCAAAGCACCTTACGACAGACAAAATACAATTAAAAAAATAAAAACACACACACACAACTTTGAAGTATTTGCAATTATTGCAAACATTATAAAATGGTCAGGGGGCAGTTACTAAAAAGCAGAAGTATCAGGGGTAATGCCTGGGGTGTTTATTAAAGTACAGTGCACTGACCTGAAAGCTAAGGACAGTTTTCCATGTTTTCATCTATTCCACTAACATCATCCTAAATCTATTCTGTCTGTGTGTCATTTTATATGGTTTCTTTTCTCTGTCTGTTATTAAATCACACTGTATGGCACCGCCATAGCAATACTATATAATGGATATGGCACTGCCCTAATTTTGTTTTAATCCAGGACACAGTTCTATTTATTTAATACCCATTTCCTAGTCTAGTCATACTGTGTAAAGGGTAGTGGCTTGCATATAAATATTATTTGTAGGCTCAATTAAATAAAAGAAAATAATGCAGATATAAATATATGTTATATATATGTGTTTTGAATGTGTAAGCCTACATATCATTTTGTTAAAGAAGTGTTTTGTTTGGGGATTTATTTATTTATTTATTTTGTGTGTTTTTAATAAAGACCACCCAACTCAAAGCACCATGAGGCCATTGAGAAACACATGCCCCGTGTTTTTGTGTTTTCCGTTTGCTTGTTTTCAATTATCTTTTTGCTCACAAGAGTGCCATCAGCATCGAATGGGGACATTACCCCTGCCAATCACACATTTCAGTGAGCAACAGCAATGTTAATGACAAACAACAGAAAAGCCAACCCCCCCCCCCCCCCTCCCCTATCAGGTTTACCACCAAACCGCAGTTAGCAACACAAAGTGTATAATCCTGAGTACTTTAGACTGCACTAGGGTCTATTGTAACAGACTGGCTCATATGAGACATAAGGTGCCAATATTACAAAAGGGAAGGCAAGGCATTAAATGTACTGTGAAGTTCACTAGCATCAGATGATATAGCTGCCTTTTGTTTTTAACAGATCATGTTTGTGTCAGTAGATATGCATAGTGAGGTCACCATGAAGTCAACACTTGTGGGTGAGTATTCATTTTTTTTTTTTTTTACTTTATGAACAGATACAGTAGTTGTTCCTGCTAATATTCAAAATCAACCACAAATGCTGATGCATTTATCAGTCATTTACATGCTTTGTAACCCCCCCCCCCCCCCCCCATCATTTGTATAACGATCCTAAAGCCTGTGGTATTCTTTTAACATAAGTAATTTTATAATAACTATATATATATATATATATATATATATATATATATATATATATATATATATATATGTTAATTTACACTGACTGACGGTGAACAGTTTTAGTATGTATTGTATTATATGTATGTATGTATGACGATATAGACATGCAGAATATAGACAACACAAACATCTCATTTATAACGGGAGATGGATTTCATTACCAGCCCCAGTCATAAAGATCTAAATGGTATAAATGTTATGTATTTTCAGAATGGATGGGTTCAGCAATAGTGTCACAATTCATAAGGAACCTCTTTGCTACATTTCCAGGAAATCAAGTCAGCAGTATGATGGTGTGCACGGAATTTGATAATATACTTGGAATGTTCTTCTCAACTTCAGTTCCGTCAATTTAGTAAGTGTGAATGTGGAGCGATATTTATTTTGTCTGAGAGTCCAAATATAGATGACTATATCCCTTTATCTTTTTTTTTACTAGCACTGCTGTATACTTAACAAAACCACATGAACATTACAATAGACCTGAAGTTACCTACCCGCTACTCAGTCAAGCTGTTGATTTGTTTTAATTGAAATGTTGGTTTATTGGTTGTGAACGTAGTGCTCTTGAAAGTATTGAAAGTAAAGGGACGAAAGGCAGCTCCCCTGGCCACACCTCAGAAAAGACAGCTCAGAGTCTGGACCTGCTGTGAAAGAACACCCCCGCCACCAACCACCACCACTACTCTGTCTAAACACTGAGGGGGACAGCTCAGAGTATGGACCTGCTGTGATAGAAGCCCCCCCCCCCCCCCCCACCGCTACTCCGTCTAAACACTGAGAGGGACAGCTCAGAGTATGGACCTGTTGTGAAAGAACACCCCCGCCACCAACCACCACCACTACTCTGTCTAAACACTGAGGGGGACAGCTCAGAGTATGGACCTGCTGTGATAGAAGCCCCCCCCCCCCCCCCACCGCTACTCCGTCTAAACACTGAGAGGGACAGCTCAGAGTATGGACCTGCTGTGAAAGAACCCCCCCCCCCCCATCGCTACTCCGTCTAAACACTGAGGGGGATAGCTCAGAGTATGGACCTGCTGTGAAAGAAGCCCCCCCCCCCCCCCCCCCCATCACTACTCTTAATGTGACATCTGAGGGCATCGCTATTTTTTTTATATTACAGTGAATATGTTTGGGGTACACTATTGAGAATAATGTGGAACACTCATTAATGCAATATTTTATATCATTTACATTTCCCTCATATTTCATTTCTAATCTGATTAATATCCTGTTATCTGGGTTCTAAATGATTCTCTGTTGAAATTTCTGTTTTGCTTTGATCATTATTGGCCAAGCTTAAAAAAATGCTTAAAAAAAAAAAAAAAAAAAAAAAAAAAAAAAAACTTCAAGGCTGATTAAGTGTACACATTTTTACACAACGGTAAAAAATGTGTATTACGAGTAGGTATTACAAGTTATGTCTGGTCATTTGCATTCCTAAATAATTAATAAAACAATTGTGTTAATACAAGAAATGCAAATGATTCAAAACGAAATAGCTGGAATTAATTATTCCAGCATCTAACGAATATTTTAAGTTTGTGACATTCTTTCAAAATATAAAGATTACTAATTGTTCTTCATTTAACCTCTTTGGTTATAAATGCAGTACAATATTACTAATACATCTTATTACACAGTAAAACAGAAATAATGTACCCACTGGGTTAATTCTATGTATATGGGGTTGTATGTAGAAGCCCTAGGTCAATAAATTATTAGGTAAAACGTAATGTGTTAATGACTAACACATAATTGTAGAAGCCCCCTAATTATGGGTTAAATAGAGGTGTAAACTGTACGCATTATCGTTTAATATAGGGCAACTTTTTCAAATGTAAGCTACGTGTGTTATTGCTGTGTGTAGACCCTACTGCTACCATAAGGGAGGGACGGGACTGTTGCTAACGAGGCAGGCGCATAACCAGCAGTGGAGGAATGTTGAGGAAGATTATTTTAAAAAAATCCGCAATTTTAATCAGAATTGGAAAGAAGTATCATTGTTTGTACACACCTGTGTGTATTAGTAAATTGCATATTTTAATGTGCAATGTGTCATATCAGTGTATAATGCTAAATTATATTTAACAGGGTGCTTGCAATCCAGTGTCTGAATGACAGCAACCTTAAGACCGCAATTGAAAACTAAACAATAAAAGCCTCGGTTTTACCTGAAAGAAAGAATGAATGATACTATTAAAAAAAAAAAAAAAAAAAAAAAAATCAATATTTTTTTTTGTTTGTTGGCGATTTACAGTGAAAAAAAAACGTTAATACTATTGAGGCATTTTCGTTCAGTTTGACTATCGCCCTACTGTTCATGAAAGTAACGCACTGAACTAATGAACTTGTAATGAACTGGTTTTGTAATAATTATAACTATTTAAGGGTTGTTTTAGTATTTTTTTTTTGTAATGTGATTTTGTATTATACTGTATGAGTGAATATGATCTTCCACGAGGGGACATTTTAGATTTAGATTTTCAAATATATTATTTATAATGACGTTTTCCAGCATGTTTTCCTCTTATTGTTTTCCAACTGTTGTTTAAGTAAATTTTGAATTCGAAAACAAATTCGTCAATAACCAAGCACTATCACAAAATATATAGTACTATATGAATAATATAATTTTTTTTGTACAAATGGGCTCATTAAACTGAAAGATGTTTATTTATTTTATGTGGGCAAAAGTAATCTGTGACTCCTTTTCATTTTTTTTTTAAAGAAAACATTAAATATTTATTTTCTAATAAATTAAAACAGAACGTTTATTTTATTATTCCTCTAATGGTGTTAATTTATTTTTTTAAATTTAAATAAATAAAGACACAATAAAGTCGTTTTAAATATATTGGGTATTAAACAGACGATTCTTGAATGTGTTAAGCATGTATTATGTAGGCTGTGCATTAGCCTACAGTCGAATTTAACCCGTTGTAATTTTTAATCAAAACGCGTTGCTTCTCGCGTTTACCTGTAAAAAACGGTTCATCTTACAGCCTACTATAAATCTTTTATTTTGGTATAGCTTTAAAAAAAAAATGTAGAAAATTGTTGTGGAAAGTTTTTATAAAATCGACGCGATTCAACTTAATTTTGGTGAATATTAACAAACTTTGTAATAATAATAATAATAATAATAATAATAATAATAATAATAATAATAATAATAATAATAAATCGCGCATGCTAAAACACATTGTCTTGCTTTAGACGATTTCATCCCACTGTTCAATAGTTAATTTGAGAATACTTCGTTTTTAATATACTGTCTCTTCTACCGCATAACAACTGCCTGCCGTACAACTTCGGTATTACCAACACATAATACGTTTGTTCAAAATTTAAGTCCAATTCATTGGCTGGCGGTTTGTCTACTGTATGTTGGTCTTATTTGAAAGGAGACAGAAAATAGTTCTACACAAGCCCGGTGGAGCGTGTGAAAATAAAAAGAAAACATGTCAGGGAAAAGCGATTATCGAAGAGGGGAAGTTCATTAACGTTTTAAGCCAGATTCCTGGGTTGCCAGGTGAGGTAAGCCATCACTGTCTGTTATTCAAGAATGACGTGGGGCGGCTGTCTTTAATAAGGGTTAAAAACAACATCATTTATCTCACGTAAATATAACCTTGTTATTATGATATGACTCATTCACCGTGTAAGCGCCTATTGATATTTTACAATAGTATGTCACAATAGTTCAATCAATGACATAAAAACAAAAGCGAATTAATTTATTTTATTCACTATCTTTCATAAACTCATATAAACATACATCAGTATTTAAATAGACATTTCACACCACAGCTAAAAGAAGATCATGACTAGTATAATAAGCTCTACAGATCTTAAATTCTGTATGTGTTTCTTCTACTAAAAATGAAAAATTCTAACTGTATTCCCATTGTCCTAAATACTTTTACAATGTGTACAAGTCAAAAATCTAAGCAATAGGCATTATTAAAATATTCCTAATACAATACTTACCCTGAAGAAAAACGTTGAGCAGAAAAAAAAAACTATTAAACCTAATTGTAAAGAACAATACTGAAAAGTGTATTTATCATTTCTCTCCTGAAATATAGGAAGCTTAAGAAGCTTTGGGTGTGCTGGAGCTAAGTAAGAAGATGTAAATTGCTGGGGATGAATTATTGCCCCCCCCTCCTTTTGCCCTTTGTTTAGCACCGATAAAGGCTAAAACCCCGGTAAGACTGGTCACTGAATAGAGCGGAGTGCTCATCGTCATCAGTCCTAACTCCTCCCACTCCGGAGCCAGTCTCTATTTGAGCTTTAGAAACTCCAATGCAAACAGACACATGAGCAAAGGAATCCCAGGCAGCTCCTACACTTAAAGACTCCCTCATACTCTCCCTATTGACTTCTCATTGACAGTCTCAAGCAGTAATCAAGGACCTTGGTGTTTAAGGACCAAAGCAATTCAAGCTACATGGACTTTGACACTGTTGGGTAGCATTTTTTTTTAACTGGAAAAGACCTGCAAACACTGTCTGTTTAATCCAATATATCGGGCCAAGGATTGCTTTGGGGAAACAATTATACAGTGTGTTTCTTATTATTTTAAAGGTTTTGAAAGGTGGCAGCTCTGGATCACATGGGTTCGGATGTGCGAGATCTCAATGCTATGCTGCCAGTGTCTCTCCCTGCAGGCAATGGCAGCTGCACCTTGCCGGTCAGTAATGCACCTCAATGGGCTCCAGTCTTAGACTTCCACCCAGGGGCCCCTTACAGCTCCTTTATCAAGCAAGAGCCCAACTGGAACTCCACTGATCCCCATGATGATCACTGCGGACTGAGCGCTTTCACGGTTCACTTTTCAGGTCAATTCAGTGGCACTGGAGCTTGTAGGTATGGGTCCTTTGGGGCTCCACCACCAAGTCAACCACCTCCCAGCCAGGCAAGGATGTTCTCAAATGGCCCCTACCTGCCAAACTGCATGGAAACCCAGCCAGCCACCAGGAACCAGGGTAAGGCATCTTCATAATGTTTCCAGTACTAAGATTCTGTGCGGTGTTCTCAAGTGCTTTTGTTTGGCTAGATAACTTTTTTTATGTTTAAAATTTATTTTCATTAACCTTTCATTAGGTCTGTTCTGGAGACAATTATTTCCTGTCACTTTCAATATGTTTATCATATCTTTAGATATTAATCAAAATATTAATATTCTACCCAACTGATGAAGAATTATTTCTGAGCTTTCCATTCTTTGTTATAATTATTTATATTATATGTTATGAAAAATGTTCGACAAAAAAAGTCTGCTCACATCCACAAAATACTTTTTATTTTCTAAAAGTTATAATTTTTATTTTGCCATGCTACGGATTATGCCATTTAACTTAAAGGTGAAAATGAAACAATGAAGAGATGTTCTGCTCCTGGGTGAACCACCACTGAAGTCACTAAATATCCCCTTGGCAATCTTAAACAAACACATTTTATTTTTTAAATGATTGCCGTAAGTTTAATAAGATTGTTTAAAACAAACTCATCATTGTTCTAGTACACGAGGATTCAAATACATGTACTGTTATGTCATTTTGTTCCTTTGTTGGCAAGCTACTTTAAAATGTCCAAGTGTGCTAACTGAATTTTAAGCACAAAAGTGTTTAAGGGAACAGTTCTCTGCAGTGTTAGTTACTGAACTTGCATGGAAATTCAGAAAATCATTTATTGGAAAGAAGAACAGTAGGTGGCTTGTACTGTATTGGTATGTACAGTAAATTCCATTTGTGCTATTGAGTTTCGTTTATATTTTTATTTAAAAAAAAGTGCTTGCATGAAAAATATATATATTTTTTACATTCAACAAATATATAAAGATTCATTTTGTCTAACGAAATGTCTTGTGAATTAATAATCCAACACTAATCTGTAGAAAGAAATGTGCGTAAATCCCAATTTGAAATTCATCAATTAATTTTTTTAGAAGGTGGGAATAGATCTGAATGTGGAACTACTAGTTAATGGTTCATTGAAATATGAAATAAACACAGCTCTTTATTAAAAGTACATCTAACTTTATCCAGTTCATTAACTACTATCTCAGAGTGGATCACCTCATGAAATTGTTATATGTTTCCTATTACAAAGGATTCATCACAGAGTGTTCTTATATCTCTCTTCTCCTCTTTAAGTCACATGGCATGTCACAATAGATTAAAGCCAGTCTCCTCATTGTGGTTCACCACTAAACTTCCCTCAAAGGCTACAATACAATATATTGTCAAAATAAAATAGATAAGTTGTAATAAAAGTCTGTTATTTGGAAAAAATAAAACTGCTTTTATGTTGAAAAGAAAAGAACAGGTATTATTTACAGAAGGCAAACACTTAGTGGAAACTGCACTGAAGTTTAGTAGGTTGGCTATTATATGTATCACAAAACAAAATGATTCAAAAATTAATATATTAAGACAATTGTTGCTTCGTGAAGGAGAAATTTAGCTCTGAAAATGATGTTCCCTTTGAGCTGTAGTCAAGGCTGGGTTCAGTATTTAAAAAAGCTTTCTGACCGTGGGAAAGATGTTACCTTGGCTTGAGGTTTAGTTTTGCCAAGTCTTGGAAACTAAAACTTTCCGAACTTTGTCCATTTTCCTTGTCATTCCTCTCCACTCTTCCACCCAGCTGGGTCCTCCTCATAACCGGATTCTTTCTGAAGATCACAGTGTACAGCAGATGTACAACTTTCAATTATTTTCAGCACATTTCAATCAGTCTTGTCTTTGATAAGGACCTAATTAAAGAGACCTTGCTATCAACCTTCTTATCGCATTCCTTAAGCTTTGGGTCAGGAAACTCTGGAAAACAGAGCCAAAAATCAGTTTGCTTGGAGTATTGTTTTGAAGATCACCAAATATCTGTTTCAGGCCAAGAATAAAGAATTGGTTTCAAGTGTATTGCATGTTGCTGGAAAAAAAAGAAACGTACTAAAGAAAAGTAAGTTTTATTTCATGAGTTACAGAGCCAGATAAAATAAGGCAGAAACAGCTGTGAAGTAAAGGCTTCTCCGAGTTCAACCGGATGGTTGAGATACCACAATAAAATTTACTCCACCAAAAGAGATTGCATTAGAAACTAGATGCTTCTCAATCACCGGATTAGAAAATAGCAAGTCTTTACTGATATACTTTAATTGTACTGCATTGAGAATATTCATGCTCATAACAAGTGAAATGATTAAGTGCTTTATTTAGTCATTTTCTGTTAGACCTCTGTGCTGCTATATGATAAGATTTATCAGGATTTTAACAGCTGCTTAATAAACATTTTGTTAAACGCAATTATAAATTCCATTTTTTTTTATTATGGGTCTCTTTAGGAAAAAATCTGAACAAAATTATGAATTATATATTTACCACAAAAAACAAGCTTTGATAAATGCTAAAAACATGCTGATAAACGTCAAGGAAGTATTACTGTGTCTTGAATCTTCAGTGTACCAAGTCAGCTATTACCATTCAATCTGTACCAGTCAAAATGAATACCGTATTAATACTTTATTACACATATACCTCTTTTATTGCCGATAAACGGTTACAAAAAAACATTTTGTTCTCATTAATAACTATCAGATGTTCACGAGTCAAGAACCCACATAAGAAAAATATGACCTTTTAATTAGTTTTGTGCTGAAGCTGTTGTGAAAGTGGTCCCATGTAATTAATGAAGCTGGTGTTGAAACGCCTGATTTACGATTAAGTCACTTTGGGGTCGGGGGAAGACATCGCTCACTCCACTCTTGTGGCACCTTTCTTATATTCTACAGCTTGTTTGTTTTTGGTAAAGGCAATTTTCTCTTTATGGTGGGAGGTGCTATTAGTTTTAATTTAACTCAGACTCTTCAGATTTTAGTTATTTAGGCCTAGGGTCAAATAAACAGATGGACCGCATCAAACATAAAATTATATAATACGAATAAAGAAAAGCATCCTTTTTATGACTGTTTAAAAATAATTGTTCCTTCTTTTTAAGGTTTGTCATTTCACCCTAATGAGTTTATCAGAACTTAACGTGTTTAAATAACATTTTGTTTTGAATAATTACATACTAATTTTAAAATACAGTACAATAATCTTATTTAAGAAACATTTACAATTTTTATACCTAAACATATACTGTGTATCTCTGCTCTTGTCTTCAGAGTTGCATTAGCAGAGTTTTAGCTCTTAACATTAGGTTGTAAATAATATACACAGGCTTTACATTTCTTTCACCGTTGTCAATTGTTTGACGATTGTTATAATATAATGAATATGCTGAGAATATTAAAAGTGACAAAATTAAATTAAATAACCTTACTGGTTGATATGTCAGTGTTATAATGTATAAATTAAACATTTCTGAAATATCTTTAAAGTTTGCTAAATTATCAGGGATTTCAAAGTTGTAGTTCAAAGTTCAAAAACCTTTTTTTTTTCATACTTGTACAAGAATAATAATATGGATTTTAAACCCCTTTCACACTGGCATGCTCTACCCGGGTCAAAACCTACCTAGGTCAGGACCCGGTGTCATGCGGGTCGACTATGTGATTTCACGCTGCTTTTCATAAAGCAGGGTTGACCCGAGTGACAGAAGCAAGTGCACAATGCGTGTATCAATGCCCCGGAAGCAGCTTGTTACTGACACTTCCATCCAAGCTTCTCTGGATTGAACCGTCGGCCCAAATGTTGATTAGAGCAAATGTTTCTAAACCCCTGCTGCAATTTGGCTCATGCTGTCTCTCAAACAACAAAAATATGGCTAAATAGAATAAACAGAAATGTTCCTTATGAAAGTGAAACCTTCACGCAGGCGTGGCTGTTTGTTAGTGCGTCGGCTTAAGAACGGCTGTCGTGCATTTTGTCTCGTTTGACCCGGGTCAAAGCGTATCGACCCACATCCTGAGGTGGGTCGCTGGTACAACCCAGATACATGGTTTTACACTACGTGGGATTGTGACCCAGGTAGCCAGAACACCTGTCTGAACCCGGCGAGGAGTGCCAGTCTGAAAGGGGCTCTAGTGTCCTGACAGTTTTGTATTTATTTGCAGGCCATACCAATTTACATTATATTTAGCTTTGACAATCTTTAATGTCAGACTTTCCATACAGGTTTACAATGATAAACAAATACCTTTCAATACTACTAGTAAATAGCAAAATAGTGTTTTGAATAAAGCAACATAATACATTACTTTACAATCTACTAGTAAATCTGAGGTAATTTGCCATTTTGAGCTGCTTTAGAACCAGTTTTTTTTACCTTTAGTTGCCCATGGAAGTAAGACTTTTTTTTACACTGAAAGCATTGTATTTACATATCTCAGCACTGTTTCCAATTGCTGATTATCACCAGTGTTCCTATACAATACCTATTCTTACCCACAGCAGTAACTGACGTGGCCATGCATTAATTCACTTTATACAATTTTTCTTTTCTTTTAGGCTACAGTACAGTTGGGTTTGATGGGACTCCCAACTATGGGCACACTCCCTCTCATCATACATCACAGTTCTCCAACCATTCCTTTAAACACGAAGACCCAATGAGCCAACAACCAACAATAGGTACGAATAATTCAACTGGATAAAGCTCTGCTTGTATTACAATAAACAAATATATATACGTCAAATATGAAAATCAAATCATCTAGCCTGCTGACCCAGGTCTGAATTTAATAACATGTTAGGGTGCTGCTGGAGCTAGACTTCATCATGGCAAATGATCGGATGGTTGATACAAGAAAGGTCTCAGACTACAAATTGCAGTGGCAGAGTTTTAAAAACACATAGTGAACCAGAATAGCATTTTGTTGTTAAGAAATATATGTGTCTCTATAAATTATAACTTGAGTCAACAAGTAGTAAAGCGGATTTAGGAATGTTTAGAAACACCCAGGGACCCATTCCAAAAATTTGTAGGAAACAAAAACCAGATATCACTTGTGTTTCAGAGAGGGGGGTGGTGCTAAAGTTTCCTCAAGGGTGGGGTTGGTTTACATGTAAGTGCATTGTAATACAATTATTAAAAAAATTGTAAATTAAAGACTGGTTTGACTTATATACAAAGAAAAAAAAAAAAAAAAAAATATATATATATATATATATATATATATATATATATATATATATAGATATACATTTACAAAATGGGTTAACATAATGTGATGCTGCCCAATTAGATTCCAGGGGTGTATTTAATCATTTTAATAATTTTTAAAAATCATCTAGCAGAATAAATCTCAGCACTTCTCTCTTAAATGCATATTTATCCTGTAAATATTACTTCATATTACTACCCATAGGCAAATTGGACATTGTTTAAAAATAAAAGTAATCTTTTGGTTAAATGAACTGTATATGATGTTAATAAATTAATTTTTTGTTTAAGAAATTCAGCATTATGTTCTTAGGATATTGTATATTTTTTTAGTTTTCTAAGAAATGATCGAAATAATCTGAAAAAAAAAAGACCAATAAATCTTGCTCCCCACAAGGAAGCAAGTCATTAGTAGAGTATTAGGAAGATTAGTGAGCTGATTCCTCCATGAAGGCAGAGGGACCAGCATAGTGAAGGGGTGTGTTGCTAATCAGTAGCTGTTTCTCTGCAGGAGACCAGCAGTACTCTGTGCCTCCTCCAGTATATGGCTGCCACACCCCCACAGACAGCTGTGCAGGGAGCCAAGCCCTGCTACTGAGAAACCCATACAACAGGTAACTTGAACGACTTCTCTTCTCGTCCAATGAAAATACACAAACCAGAGGGGTGTGCTGTGCCAGAGACTGTGGATTACGTTTCGTAAAGAGTGAAAGTAGTTCCTTACAATAAATTCCTTTTTCTGTTTGCTCTCCATGTTGTGTGAAGGGGTATTATATCCATCTATTGGTGATGTTTTTAGTTTTTCACCAATTAGTTTGCCAGCCATACCAGTTAATTCACGGTTATGCCATGTTGAAAGTAAACTATTTACTTGTACCATGCTGTGCTGTTTAAGGGCAAAGATGAATTGTTTGTGTGTCAAGCTGAATATGTGTTTCTCTTGATGTGGACACCCATCCACTTCAAACCCAGAGGTATAATTCAGATAAACTTTTATTAGCAATTTTAGCACAACAAAATTGAATCTTTGGCACAGTTTTTGTTAGCTGTAAGTTCTGGAAGCGCCAAGTCATACAGCATAAACATAAAACTATTTCATGTGGTCAGGTAAGGAAGTCATAAACCTTTTTTGACCAAGGTTGAAAGATAGGGTTGATAAGTAACAGAAACACAAAAAACACAAACTCTACAGGTCATTAAAATCGCAAGCTTCTTTTCGAATGGGTGACAATGACATTATTTAGAAAAGATTAATGCAGACAGACAAAAATGAGGGCGAGACTTTGCTTGAAAAGCCACTGCATGGGTTGACTTCAAGGAAGTAGGTGGTGAGGTAATAGAGGAAGGAAGGGGGCTATATCAAGACAGACAAGGTATGGAATTCAAGTTAAATCTTTCACTTAAATTGCAATTAAATTAAGACCTTTCTCAGCCTGGTTTATTTCCTGGTAAACAGTTGAAATCAATCACACTTTATCACGACAAACTGCTAACACTTTATAACACAGTGAACCGGAATTCAACTGTAATTACTGTACATAAGAACTGAAATATTATTTCATATGGAGTTCCAATACATTATTCAATTCAAGATGAAGTCAATACTTGTTCATATTATATGAAGTCTTGTTTATTACATTTTAATAATGCCTAATAATGTATGTTATTAACCTGTAATAAAGGATGATAAAGCTTTAACTACTGCTGTTTAAAAATACAAATTCAGGTTGTTTCCATAGTACTAACCCATTCTGTATATTTTTCATGTATTTTGCTATTTCTAATGAAATGTACGCAATTATACATTAATAAATCTTCATTTGAAAAGTGTTAATGTACACGGTGGATAAAATAGTTTTCTAACTGAGTTAGAAACAGGTAATTATCCCTGCACTATAAAACACATACTTCACTGACAGATATTGATCTATAACCATTAGCTGTGACAGGCAACGCTGGGCACTAATAACATCAAAAATGAAAAAGAGTGTTCTGGATATGTGGTCTCAATACTTCTTCCTTTAAGAAATGTGCCAGTATAGGTGTGTAAAAGGTTATTCCTATTGCCTGTGCCTGTATTGACATAAAATAAGACCGCATACAGAAGTAAGCCTGCAGAATATGGCTATGTCTGCACAAAGGTCAAGAGCTGTGCAGCAGCACACAGCAGGCCAAAATAAACTCCAAATGATATACTGCCGATTTCCTTTAAAATCCTTCATTCCAATTACTGCCTAGTTCTCTTCGAAACATTAAAAGTGTTTTAACCAGTTCTTGAAGACAACCGTCTGACACCAATGACAACAACGATGCATTTCCGATTATACCATCGTAAGAAAAAAACAAAAACAAAACAGTAAAAACTGGAATCATCAACATGATGTTGTTTAGCTGCAGAACACAGAAATAATTACAAAATAAGAAAAAGCTGTTGATAAGAACCCGTGACTCAGCCACCTCAAAAATATTTTCCTCAAATGAAAAATATTTTTCACAAACAGTAGGCATTTGTCACGAGTGTTCAGTAAAGAGATCCTCATTTAAATGTGTGGAGCAGTTCTTATTGGTCATTGGTATGTAACTTTAAGTTAGAAATCTAAAGAGACCAAAAAACGGCAGAGGAGAGGAGGCCCCTTTTATAAATGAAGTGTCAAATGAAAGAAAGTTGAGAAAAACTCCTGCCATAAAAAGTTTCAGGCTGGCACTTCTAATAGAAATCGGGAAACTGCAGGAATTAATTACACAGCAGCATTACAGGAAGAATTTGTGGAATTGCACAGCGCAGTGAGTGGCACAGACCAGCACGAGCTGCTATTACGAATCATGAAACGGCAGGAGAGTCGAATACTCTCTCAGTTGAGATGCAGGATATTGCAGAAGCATAATAGCAGTTTAGACAATGTAATGGATAATGGTGTCCAGCGTTTGTGACAAATGAGAAAGAGCATATTTTAAGCCTGAAGTAATTAAACCTCACAAATTCAAAACTGGAATTTGCCTCTACGTGTTTAAAACTGACATTTGAATTTATTCAGCAGACAAAAATTACTGAATACAGCATTCCAGAAAATGTTGTAAAGAATTGTTCTTTAACACAGTGTTAGGATCACACATCAGAAGTCAAATCTACAATGTGATTGTATGTTTATCACAGAAATAATCAATTATCTTGACTTTTCTCTATTATGCAGGATAGCTCTAATTTAACCTTAAAAAAGCTCACAACCGTACTACTGTAATGAGGAACAACCTATTTCAAATACATTGTTTAAAGGGTTTCCTTAATTCATATCATACACTTACTTGTGTTAATTTGCATTGCTGGTTTGTACAGATTGAGAACAAAGAGTGAATGGCATTGACAAATTAACGCTGTTGTTATTTATAAGAGGCATCACCTTAACTCCTGTTTTCCGATGGCCGTTACGTTAGCCCTGGTACCTGGACATGGGTAACACATGCCAAGATAAGTGATGATCTTGGTACTAGATTTTAATAATAGATCGGTATTTTAGTTTTGAGAGTGGTGGGATTAGAATAATTTATCACTCCTCTGCAACATTTTTCCTTTTGTCTGGCAGGCATTCATTACTTGTCACCTAGGATGTCTCCCCTTTACAAGCTTCTATTCAGTCATAACGTGGCTTTTGTTACATTCTCCTATAGTGCCTGTTTGAGATCTATGATTACAGTTTTTGATTACAACTCGCTCATGCTCCCCTATGTTCCAGTCTTCAAAAGAGTTTTAAATTAGGCATGTTTTAATGTATTTTTTTTTTATGACAGTGACAACCTATACCAAATGGCCTCACAGCTTGAATGTATGGGATGGAACCCTGTAAGCACATTGGCACCTGCAATGAAGAGGTGAGCACTTTACTTAACACTTTTTTAAACGCTTGATTTAAAATAACTAGTGCCAAATGTCAATCTCGGGACCTGGTTATGTTGAACGTACTGTAAGACCTAGTACAATTGTATACTAAAGTGTATCTTAAATGTGCAGATTCAAGAAATTGATTGCTTGTCATGTCTTTCCCTTTTCGTAATGAAACTGAAGTGCCATTCAGTAGATGACTATTATAGCGGGAGCCATTGCCACATGGTGTCAGTCTCTGTTAAATGTGTTTTTCAAAGCTTGTCAGTGTGTGCAATTAGACACTGTTGTGTCTGTCTTGGGGCATATATCCTGCAAAGCAGTGCTAAGCATCAGCCTTGACCACGGTCCAAGATAATAATAGCAAGGAAGATGTCATCTGCAAGGAACTGTAAGAGACTCAGGACACAATGGAAGTACTAAACTCACATGTGCTCTGTCTGTCCAGATAGCTCAGCACAGATCCTGTTAGTTTGGTCAAGTATTTGACCTGTATGTGCCTAAAATACAAAAGGAAAACATCAAAGATATCAAAATGATAATCTGTGGTTAAATCGAAAAAAAGTTTTGGGTTCGCCAGTTAGTTGAATCTGTGGAAAATCTATTCTAGACATAGCCTCATCTCTGGCGATAGGAGCCAAAGTATGCATGGGTCTTCGCCAGATAAAAGCTACAATTTACAATACCTCAGCTCACAGTTGCCATGAACCTGAGGTGTTTATCTCTTAAACGAATGAATGAATGAACTGTTTGCACATTTTTCTAATTTGGTTGCTTTGCTTTCTGCATTCTGGAGAAAGGAAGTTTTATAGCTTTGACACAGATAGAGGGCAAATATAATTTCACTGGAAACTGGACAAATTGAAGTGTTAAAGTAAACTTATTTATATTAACATGTGCCATTCTGGAAGAAACAAAAACGGAATGGGAAATTATCATTGGAGTAAGTTTGTTAGGAGGGTGTGTAATCTAATTGATGCTCGCTGCCACTAAGTATGTGTCAGAAACTCTCCAGATGTCATCGCTGTCTAAGTGTTAACTGGCACCATCTGAGTCATTCACTGCTGATAAGTAGGTACTCACCATGCAAAGTAAAAGAAGAAAAAAGATAACAAGCGAAACAACTACGTGTCGATCTGAGGTCAAACTGAAGGCACACTTGAAATCCTGTCAAAGGTAGAAATGTGGCCATTTGTCTTTATTGTCTTTGTGTGAAGTGAATTATAGCAGTTTATCAGTAGACACAGGGCACATTTCTGAATGCCGCACAGCAGTTAACAAACACTATCAGCAGTATATAGTGTACAATATATTATCTCAGCTGGATTTACAACAGTCGAGATTTAGATGTTATTTCATAAGGAGTGCAGTATAACATGTACCCTAAATAATGTGCAATCAACAATCACATGGCTGTCATTCACTTCAGTGAAGTTTTCAAACCGTGATGGTTGTGCAGCATTTAAGTGGTGTGAACAGGGTAACTGAATCTCCCAAACTGATGTTTTTTTCTTGTTTGCGTAACATCTGAAGTGCCTTTTGAGTTGTCTTTTCAAGTGTCCCAGGAACCTGATGCTGATTGTCTATCTTTACAGCCACACAACAGGTTATGAAAGTGACCACAATGGGCCCTTGTTGTACAGCTGTAGTGCCCAGTATAGAATACACACACACGGTGTCTTCAGAGGACTCCAGGTTAGTAGCTCTGCCAAGTGTTTCAGAGTTCAACAAAAGGTTACAGACTTATTTCAATGGCATGTTCATCTATTTTATTAATGTGAGAAGAATCAGCCAGGACTTTGTTATGTGTTGTGGTTCCAAGGTCAGTACAAAAAGTACACAAAACCTAAGTGCGGACAGAACTATATATTTTTTATTAGATTACTTTACAGATATTAGAACTGTTTTCTATCAAGTTATGAGAAAATATGTTACAAAAGTAAGTGCTACAATATAAAACATAAACAAATTGTGGAATGATTTCAAATGTATTTCAAAATGAAATGCTTCTTAAGATCCATTTAGCAATAAAGATAGTTTCCCCTTCATTGCCAAAATGAATAAATCATCAAACCTTAATTAAAGCCGCCAACATTCTACAGGCAGAGATACTCCAGAGAGGACTTTTTGATATACTTTAACTCAGAAACCCTTTCTTTCTCTCTCCTGATTTCTTCAAAATCTAATTTCTTCAAAATCTAAAAAAAAAAGGGTTTAGATTTAAAAATAAACAAAAAAAACTTTTATTTGTAGCTGTTCCTGTTATTTTTTGTTTTGTTTTACAAGATAATAGAGACAGATGGTTTTAATTTGATAAAAGCCGGGACCTACCTACCCCACCTTGGGTGGGGTGATTCTCTGTGAGGTCAACAGATGCAAATGGTTTATGGCTTTCTCACTTGGTTTATCATTTCCCTATCAATAACTTCTAGCCAGCATTAACTGCACCACTAAAGAATGGAAGTCCATTATACAAAGCTGTTACTAATTAGAAGCACATGGTTTTTATGCACAGGTATTTTAAAAGCATTCAGTATTATATCTGATTGTAAAATGGATTCTGTCTAACGACAAAAATTAAGAACCCAGATTTAAATTAATATTGAAAGACTAACGCATAACACTGAGACTGTGGGGTCTTTTCGATTAAATACCTCAAATGGTGGCAGATGTAAATGCCACTATCATTTAAATCATTAAATAAAAGGAGACAGCAAAAACCTATAATTCTAACAGCATGTGTATTTTTGTAAAAGGTTAGGTTTGGTTCTATTTTTATATTAATATTTAACCAATGACAGTATTCAGATCCACCACTATATAAACCATGAATATAGCCCTGTGTCTTTTCAGAGGGCTTTCCTTCTTATCAGTTTATCTTTCAGAGAACCAAGTAGGTGTTTAATGTGCTTTTGATATACCAGCACTGGTTACTTTAAAGAACAAATAGTTCAATTTAATCTTACTGGCTTTTAAAAAAAAACTGTATCCAAATCACTGTGTGCATCATGTTTAGAAACCATCAACAGCCTCACCCTTTCATTTTCAATGTTCCAACAGGATGTTCGGAGAGTGCCAGGAGTTTCTCCTGCCATTGTGAGGTCATCGTCAGAAACCAATGAAAAACGGCCGTTTATGTGTGCATATCCTGGTTGCAACAAGAGATATTTCAAATTGTCCCATTTACAGATGCATAGCAGGAAACATACAGGTAAGAGTGTTTAAACTTAGAGAACCAGTGTGGTTTAACCTAATGCAAGGAAGCAGGACCATGGAAGTGTGCAAGTGCCCTCCAGCTCTGTATAATTTGTCAGTGATGACTGTAGCTCTCTCTTGACTGATCCTTCGGAAGCACTTCATTCCTGAGGCAGTTTTAATGTTCAAGGTTTAATTGACCATATTTACACCACTGGCAAGTTTAACCACCTACGTGAAATCAATTTCAAAAAAAGTGCTATTGAAATGATGCATGAAACCAGGGTGAAGTGGCTGTTTAAGAAGTCAGTTCCTGTGAGTAACTTGAAGATGAGTTGCAGTGAAACATGTAGACCAAAGGAAGACACTGTATAAAGTTTTAAAGCAGTAAATGTAAAATGTTGTAAAAATAATTTAATTAGTTTTACTTAGGTGTCGTATAGAGTATTCAAGTCATTGGAATACATGTTAAGGCAGTGTAATTAAAACAATTATCCCCATGCCTGCATTTAAAATATCATCACTAAAGCAAGAAAAAAAACCACACACAAACCTTCAGACAGCTGCAATGCTGGAATTTGTCATCACACTGACTTGCATTATTCTTTGCATCGAAGCCAAAGGAATAACAGTAATTGGATGGGTTTTTTTTAAACAAATTTTGGTTGTGTAAATGAATTAATCATTTCCTATTTTATCTGCACTTTTTAGGTGAAAAACCCTACCAGTGTGACTTCAAAGACTGTGGAAGGAGATTTTCTCGATCAGACCAGCTTAAAAGGCACCAGAGAAGGCACACAGGTAAGAAAGACTGGAGAAACCTTCCCTTTGCACTTGCATTTTGATCAAAGCTGGACTAACTCTTATTAGTGTTTCTTACTGTGTGTGTGTGTGTATATATATATATATATATATATATATATATATATATATATATATATATATATATATACATATAGCTTGATCCTAAACCTACAGTTCATTATGCTTGCATGATGCATGCATCTGTCAGTTTTGATATGGGGTCAAACCTACAGACAAATGTTACTTAGGGAGCATAAACATAAGCAGCTTGGCTTTCGCATTTTAAAAGCATGCATTCACTTTCACACAGCTTCCATGGCTTTTTCTTGCTGGCACATATGTCTTTTTTTCTGTTTTTCTCTACGTAGGAGTAAAACCATTCCAGTGTGAAACCTGTCAGAGAAAATTCTCTCGGTCTGATCACCTTAAGACTCATACCAGGACTCATACAGGTAAAACAAGTGCGTAAACTTTTTTTTCACATTTATCAATTCTCATTAAATAACTACACCATTTGGAAATTTGTAGTGAAGTGTCTCACAGGCAGAGGTGTAAGAAAACTAGAAACCATTCCAACAAAATAAAAATATAATTTCCATTATATGTGAGCCAGAATACCACATTTGTTACTGACTACTGCTGCCTGTATTCTGAATAACAGCAGTGCTAAGTGCATATTGAATTAAATAAGACAGACACATGTGGACTGGAACTATTTTAAACACCCATTACACAGTTTAGCTCTGTTATAGGTGTAGAATAGTTCTATTAAATATCACTTCTCTTTAAAAGCATTTTGAAATAATTCTGGCCTATAACTGGGCAGTAAGACATGCTGTTAAAATTAAAAACCTGTAAGCCATGGGTTCAAAATAACCACATACCGTAAATATTGTCACCTACTTAAACGGCTTGTTTTACGGCTGCTTTATTTACTACAATCTTTGCCATTTGACACACAGAGCCCACACAGCTACACAGTGCTCCAAGTAACACACTTAAGTGTTTAATGTCAAAGGAAGGCTTGAGAGGATCGTTGTAAATAACAGTGCTGAGCTGCAAAACCATTCATTCAGCGATTCATCCACTGAGGCAGCATTAAGTGAGCCATGGCACTTAATACATTATTTCAAATAGCGGTTCAAAATAAGACTGAAAAAGTCTTGTTTTCATGCTCATTGAGACCAGTGTCTTTTCATCTCAATAGGTGAGAAGCCCTTTAACTGTCGCTGGCCCAACTGTCAGAAGAAGTTTGCGAGATCGGATGAACTGGTACGCCATCACAACATGCACCAGAGGAACATGACCAAGCTCCAGTTAGCACTCTAAAAACCATGCCAGGAAAAAAAAAGGGACATTGTCAGCTACTGCAGAAATGCTGGCTTTCAGAGAGCACTATAGTATCAGAAACTAGATGGTTCAACACAGGTTAACAAACTTTACATTAAGTGTCTTCAGCTACTGTGTATTTGCATATTTGTTCATAAATACATGTGTTTTTACACATAATTATTATGTTTACATGCATAGATACAATGTACTTAATGTGTAAATCTGTTTTCATGATATAACCCTAACCTTAACCCTTTTCTGATACAATTATGTAGTGTCATATATCGTGCAAAAAGATTTACATTAAGTAGATTGCAACTATGCATAATAAGATTATAATTATATGTAAATACACATATACTTATTAAGCTGGGCAGCAGTGTGGAGTAGTGGTTAGGGCTCTGGACTCTTGACCGGCGGGTCGTGGGTTCAATTCCAGGTGGGGACACCGCTGCTGTACCCTTGAGCAAGGTACTTCACCTTGATTGCTCCAGTAAAAACCCAACTGTATAAATAGGTAACTGTATGTAAAAATAATGTGATACCTTGTAACAATTGTAAGTCACCCTGGATAAGGGCGTCTGCTAAGAAATAAAATAATAATAAGTAACTAATGCACAGCAATTAGAGATACGCAATGTAACGTGTAATAGTGTGCCACATTATTTTCACCCTATGTACAGTATCTTGCCAACCTCGCAACACTTACTATGTTACTATGTTACTATGTCAATGACTTAGCACAGCATAAACATATGAGGCCATATCCATGGTGGCCTTAACAGAGTTATGCATTATATTAACCAAGGCTTTCAAATGTATATCTTACCTCTTAACAACATTTGCAGAGTCTATTCCCAGAATGTATTGGGTGAAGCTAATTAAACCAGCCAATAAACATTCGCCACCTGTGTAACAGTTATTACAACCCCACCTGAGCCTCACACTCACAGTAGGGTTCTGTTTAGGGGTCAGATGATGTCGGAATACAAGCTGCACGGATAGTAATTGATGGGAGGATTAAATGGCTTCACTTGAATTAAAGTGAAATTAAACAGAATTGTCTTGTTAGAAAATAATTTCAAAGGCTTGGCTAAAACCCCTAGGGTTTTAGACACTGACAAATTAAAACAATGAAAAACTGTGATCTCATTATTATTATTATTATTATTATTATTATTATTATTATTATTATTATTATTATTTTTGTGTAAAAAAAGTGATTTTAACAGTGCTTGATTGTGATCAAGCCGGGATTAAATCTATGATATAACTTATTGAAAATCTCAATAAAAAAACATTGGCTTTGGTAAAAGACTTATCAAGGATATGTAATGTAGATATCTTATTTATCCTTACCTACATAGCTGTTTTGGGCTCTATTTAAATGGATCAGAAGATTTTTCTCTAAGGTTTAACAAGTGTCGTGATACTAACATGGCTGCAAAAGAAACTCTCACTTTCAGCATATCTTGTTATATTAGATTAACAGCAGAGTCATCTTTAGCGTAGGAATTTGTATTCTATGTATACAATCCCCTCCAACAAATACTGGGTCCGGCCAGTCCCAATGCAGTCCCAGTACCTGTTAGAGGGTAATGTATAAATAGTCACGCTGGCTATGTGGCTATTATCTAGTTGTGATATTAACATAGTAAAAAAAAGTGCTGGTCCACAGTTTCCATTAATCAAGTTTTTCTTGGGGGGGGCGGGGGAACATAACTTAAAAAGACTTAAATCTTCCAAGTATAAATGTGAAGAACACTTTGATAGCTTAAGAATTGTATTATTTGATTTTATGTATGTGTATTTACTGCTTCTTGCTTGAAATTATTGTGTATATATATATATGATAAAGTAATTGCTCTGTCAACAAAGAAATTGTATAATTATTAGGTGCATCACATTTTTTCAGAGTTGTTCCTCTTAAATGTATTGATAACACTAAGAATATAACCTGCATTTGTTTTTTTTCCACTGAACTTTGAATTAAAGACCATTTAAAAGACAGCTGTGTTGACTCAACCAAAGTCTCAGGTTTCTGACACCACATTGCCTTTTCCAATAGGAACTGAATTGAGATGGAGCCTTGGAACCAGTGACTACTACTTAACCTATCCAGGTCTTGACCATAGTTAATTCACCTGACATTAATCACAACAGAGCACAGCTACAAAAGAAGTTCACCCGAGTTAGGTTTCTAAATAAAATGTTTTACAGCAACACTTGCTTATTTTAGCTCTGCATATCTATTTTCTCTAAGTCCTGTAAGTGGGTTCTATCTGAATAACCCCAATGCTAACATCTGGGAGATAACACTATGTCACCAGGAACTAATGCAACAGTACAAAAAATAGTTATTAAACAAACTATGAAGATCACACCACAACAGGAAAGTGTTCACACATTTTATAACAGGATCCCAGTTTTTTTGTATATCCTTTGCTAGGGATATGCATGCTTCATCCATAACTTCAGCAAAGAAGGGACTAGCCAAAATGCTTGTCTACTTGACTTAGTTTCTCGTGTGTTTTACCTTTGACTATATATGCCCCTTATAGTACAGCGCATAGACATCTCAAGATTGGTCATTTATATCCTTTATATACCTACCTGCATGAAAACCTCAGGCAGTAATCAGTGATATACAGTAGAAACAATAGGTACTCTTGTGTGAAAATGTTAGACCACTTTGTGCTTTTAAACAAAATCTAAAAAATGATCCATTAACCATTTGTGTACTTTTCTCTTACTATTTAAAATTAATTGCATGTATGGCCTAGTAAAGTCATCAATTACATTAGACAATCATTAATTTAACTATTTTGACACTTTTTCAAGATTTTCAGGTACAGTGGTTTGATTTCATGTGCACGACAAATCAAAACAACAGAAGCAATGGGGTGTTTTTAATAAGTTTGCACACTACTGTGCACAATTATTCTATCTATTTAAAAAAGGAATTTGGAATTGTTTTGAGCTTTCAGTGTCAATGAGTCAATGGCCAGTGCAACCGCTGTGTTTCAGCAAACTCTGTACCAACCTCAGACATCATAAATTTATCTGTGCAGCTGTTTGTTACAAAAATTCATTAATACAATATGTGATATGGTGCTGAAACAGAAGGCTAGTTTTCCCTGGCCAACGATGATGAAGCTTGTTCACTTCTGAACTTTACAACTGATAATGAACAAGTCTGCAAAGTTCATATATTTCCCCCGGCCATCTGCATTCAGTCAAAGAGTGGCATTCTGAAAAGCCATTTATCAGAATCAGGCCAATACAACTTTCCTTTCACAAGTAAAAGGAGGCAAAAGAAACTAAGATGGTTAATATACTTCATCTGGGGCCAAAGGCCAGTCCTGGTGTAAACAAACCAGTGACAAAGTAAAATACAGAAGCATTGAAGTTTCCTCTATTTACATAACTGATGCCCCACATCATTTTTATCATTCAGTGTATCATGGACCATATTTTCTTTCTTCTGTTGGCCTGCAACTCCCTTTGACATTGTTTTCATTATTTTTAAGCTTAGTACTGTTTACAAGTGTTTTAACCAATTATTTCATTTCTTTTTATGGTGATACACGGTGGAGTTACTCTGTATTTTTTGATTTTGGTGTAAAACTTTACTAAGCAAAAAATAAGGTAATGACTGAGGGATGTGTATATACTGTAAACCTAGATAAAGTAATATATATATATATATATATATATATATATATATATATATATATATATATATATATATATATATATATATATATATCGCAAATGTACAGGACAAGGCAAAAGAAATATCTGCTTATAAACCTTTCAGCTACTGTGGCATTGTATCTCTTACTTTTTTTGCAGTTTATAGGTGTAATGGATGAGGAGCTATTGCTACTTTAACCTTTTCATTGCCCTCAACTAGTCATGTGAGGGACAGTGAAAGAGAAGTAATCCAAATAGATGAGCACTAGCAATGGCAATTACAGTTTCGATTGGCCAGAAGAGTTTTTTTTTTTTAGTTTGTATGAACAAGCACTTTGCTCTAATCAGAGGCACTTGAATACTTAAATACATGATGTTTGATCCAACAGACACGGAGACTGACATTACAAGGGAAAACTATAAACAGAAACTTGAACATGAAATTCCATTTTTCCCTTTGAGTTTTCTTCCTAAGGGACAGTATTAAGGCGGGATCATTTATCAAGCAGATACAGCACAAGGATTGACGTTTAGCAAGCCATGCTCATTAAGGTGTGCAATTATGGCATACCAGAATTTATAAAGAGATATTATTTAAAAACACTTTCATGGAAAGTAAGACAATGCTTAATCCTATTTCAATTAAATATTTAGAAAGGAAGCTCAGTCTATGCAAGATAAGCAGGTCTTGGGGTAACCTCCACAGGATTATATTGGGATTTAAACCCACTTAAGAATTAATAACAATGAGACAGAACAAGGTCCTAATCAATAAACGTTTCTTTGACAAAGTGCCAAAGACTAACAGTGCTTAACTGTAAAGTGCTGTGAGTAATCCCCACTTGATCAAGATTTAACTGCTCTCTACTGACCAAGCAGCTGTCTGAAGAGTGACAAATTTATGATTCAACTGCAATTTCAAACCTCTTGATAATTTGTGGGAATTAGCCCACTGATAAGATAACGGGACAAGGCATGAGTGTTAATGAATCAGCTGAAATCGAGATCACGGCGGAATGTTTTCAGAGATGCTCTATAAAGACACGGACAGCCATTAAAGGATTAGAGCACCCCAGATAGAAGGCCTGATTGATAGGATGTAAAGTGTAAGAGTATGTAAATCACAGCGGTTATCGGCAAACCTCTGGACCCAGCAAAAAAGGTAACAGAGTTGGGTAATAAAATCTAGGATGTGTCACTGGAGTGGGCATGGCAGAGAACTTAACCCCCATTCGAAGTGACTGACATCTGGCCTACTTAAGAATGTGCCCCTACAACCCTTCCATTGTACTCTATTAAAACAGAATTATATTCAGATCATTCTTAACCAACGGCTCAACATTTCTGGATAAATCTCTGTGACTAACCAAGCTCAGTGCGTATAACTCAAAACAGCTTTGCTTTTCCCAGATTATGGTACAACACACAGGCACACATCTATATTACTTATTGTCTATCTTTATTTTGTGACAAAAAAAAGAAAAGTTTTATTTTTGGTAATGTCCGTTCTTTAGAACACTTGTTGTACACAATTACACAGTAAATAATCACATTTTAATTCTTCCAAACGAAATGGGCATACCTGTAGTCTATTCTGGCCACAGGTGTGAAAACGTTTAAAGAACAGATTTATTATTCACTATAGTATCACATTATTGGATAATAAAAAATAAAAAAATAAAGGATTTAAGATTAATTTTGGTTTCCATTACTTAAAAATGTTTCCTGTTATTTTGCTGTGCAGGATCATAATTGTTACATAAGGTAGGTTATTATTTTTTAATGGGCTTCTCTCCAGAAAAACTTGTGTGTATAAACTGAAGTGAATACTGCACTATCAACGTAATTTTCCAATTCACTGTGTTCTTAGTTCTGGCCTCATTTATTTCTAGCATTAAAAAGTCCAACACAAGATAACATACAACCCCTCCAACTCAATTATGTAGTAATTGGAGTGTAAATTCTCTGTGTAGAACTGTTTATGGAAGACTTTATGACAATATGAAATGCATCAATCGGTCTGTATGTAGTATAAATAGTTATACATGATTTATTTCTTCATTATAGAAGGGGAAATTCCTATCTGTCAGCATTAAACCAGTGGTCTGGCACACATTTTTTGAACTACAGTAAGTTGAAACAAAACTACTGGCTCATAAAAAGTTTACAATTGTTTGAACAAGGTACTATTGTAGACCTCTGTTAAGTAAAACAAAAATGAAGTTGTAATCATCAATTTCATCACCCTGGTACCAAACTGTGCTTTCTCCTCAATTTTAATAGACCAGCATTCTTTCCTATCCAGTCACATGAGCTGACATCGACTTAAAAGACTTGCTTCTACCTAGAACTTGTTGAAAAACAATGTCAAGACTCTTGCTTGGCCAGACTTTCAAAATCGCAAAAAGTTTCTTTACATCTGTCTTCTACAGTGTTCTACCAGTGAGTACCAAGCAATGACTTCACCTGACAAAATGTACACATACATATACACATTGATCACCATGCGCAAGGTGCACAAGATGTGGTTTAAACAGTTCTGAATATGAGTTCTGAATAGTGACTGATATCAACTGAATAATGTACACTGTGTGCTATTACTTTTGAAATAACAACAGTTAAGAATTATGCCAGCTTAGTTTGATTGACATATGTTCGAGAGACGCACTTTGTGAAGACTTTTCCAAATAGAAAGGACATGTTTGATGTGATCCCTGGAAATAATCTGTTATATCAGGAGAAATGATTATAAGCCACTTACAATTAGCATTCATTGATGACCTAGTTGATGCTTCCTTCTCAATATTGGAATGGTGTTGTTGTGCATGAAAATAAGTTTATTATTGCATACAGCAACAGCTATTCCAGTTTCTATTATGAGCTTCAGTATCACAATACTTTGGAAACAAACTCAGGTGGGTCTTATTAAGCTCATAGTGAAACCTGGAGGATCAAACTGCTTTGCAATTGGTGTCCTGTCGTGGCATGATTGGACCATATTAACATAAGGTAAAACTATAGGAAATGCTTATACATGCTTACAGTTGCCCATAATCCCTCTTAGCCATCATCACTAGATGCTAAAGGATTTGTTCATGAATATTTTAAGGAAGTACTTTTGCCCCTTTAAAATATGCAGGATGGACAGCCGTCCCCAGCTCCTGTATGCTGTTTCAATGAACATGCCCACTGACAGCAGCAGTTTTCATGAGGTGAAGTTCAATGTGGGGGTTGGGGTTCCCCAACACTCTCCTGTTCTCAGTCTTTGAAAAAGAAAACATTACCTGTCTCAATAAGCATGCCATTTGCATGTATCTGGATGACAAGGTCATTTTCTACACAGTTAAATCATTGGATGGGTTGTCTGAATCTCTCCAGGTGCACTTTTACAGAAACCAGCGTCAGTATGTTAATGAAACAAGTTGTATTTTGAAATCCATGACGTCACCTAGCAGATAATGTTGATTGGTTTAAAAACATGGCTTTTACAAATGCCTGCACACATTATATAAAAACAATCACAATTAAACTGTCTACACAAAAATGTTTACACTAATAGAATAACCAGGAACATAGCTGATGGCCCAGCTACTGGACTATGGTGCATCTGTTTGCAGATCTGACAGTGACAGTGTTGCAGTGACTGATTAGACTGTATAGCTTTTGTAGATTAAGACAAACAATATCATGTTATTGCAACATAGCTGGTTACCACATGATTTCAGAAAGGAAATACAGTAATCTGCTGTTTTTAAAGGCAAGCAAATGAAATGCAAACCATCTGAACCTAAGTTTGTCTTAGTATTACATTGTCTCATTACTTCATCCTTGAATTTTCCTTTTCATCAGTTCTCACTGGAAGCTGTATTTCATGCTGCGCAGTCATGTGGGGAAGATTGATAGTTGTGTTTTCCAAAGTTACAGTTGACTTGTCGACCTCAAATTGTAGTGCGAGGTAATATACGGAATACAATATCAGTGAATAATAGTGAAAATGGGTCATGCACACATTTTACAGTAAACTCAGTATTTACTTGCAGTCATGTTATAAGATGTGGTGCAACAGGGTACATTGCAATTTATTTACAGTGCTTAAGTGGCTAAGGATAAGGCTGATGTGGCAACAGTTTGACCAACCAAAATCTAACCCTATCAGCATTCAGACATCAATGATTTATTAATTGATTTTCATAAAAACAATCGAGGTGGCAGAGGGTTTGAAAGCAAAGTAGACACAAAACAACATTATGATACATATGCACTTGCACAACTCAAGGCAGTTTGACTGTAAAAACACAAACACACAAAGAAAAAAAACTGTAAAAGAACAGAAGGCAGCTTTGTAGTCAGCACCGTTTTTTTAATATATAAATGTGGATAATCAAGACAAGGTATATCGATTGTTTTGATAAGAGCAGTCAGCCAACTAATCACGCGTTCCTGCAACTTTATAAATTCGCTTGAAAGTGAAAACGGGAGATGTCAAAATGTTGCATAAACCATACTGGCAGCTGCAAGGATTCGATTTACTGTCTGAGTGATCTATGACTGATTGCTTTCCCCTGCAGTGTAAGATCACGTGATAGAAAGCGGCCGAAACTGCAGACAGGAAACTATACAGGTAAGGAATCAGTCTACAGTAGATACATTGGCATTAGCGGTTTAAGTCTCAATCATTAAAAAATGTGTGGATTACGTATGTTTTCATGTAGTAAACTCTGCATTAAAAAAATAAAATCTAGGTTAAGTAAATGCACACCACAGACGAACGGTTAGATATTTCACGAACTTTTTCCCGTTGAGCAAAGTCTTAATAATTGCACTGCAGGCAATTAGGTGCAAATGATTTATCCTTGGTAGATGAGGTGATTTAGAAGTTCTGTGTCGGGACTGGCTAGATAGGATTAAAGGAGCAGAGACAAAGTTAATCGCCCAGGACATGTTGATCGATTTGTTGGGGGGGGTCACTGCAGTGCAACGGAATGCTGTCTGTAGACTGAAGGAACACTATTCTGAGAGACTGGGTTGCATTGCTTTGCAATAAAAAATATTAAAAATGACAGTTGCACATTATGTTTGACATGCAGTGAGGAACACCACTGGATAACTGAATCAATTATACTACATTATTTTAAATCTACTGCAGGGCCAGAAAGTGGTACGTTCAGAACGCGTACACATTTAACGCCAGTAAAAAATCGTCCGCTGCGATTGACTACTGCAGAAATCACTTCGAACAAGACCAACTTTAGTTAACCCAAAAAATCGTATATGCTTTCAATTTTAGATAACCCAAGTTGTTGCTCATCGGTTAAAGTCACATGCATTTGCTGAATTGTGAAATGTATAAATATATTTGCTGTTGTTACACCCCCTTCGGAAACTAGTTTTTATTTACATTTTTAGAAATGTTGTTTGTGTGAACTCTATGGAGTTCGAGAAGTTACCATGCCAAAACTGAAAATAAAAATAAAAAATAGCTGTATATGCATTATATAAAATAGATACAGAAAACTTGGTAATTATGCACGCAGCGACTGTATACACACGATGTATGCCTCCTTCATCCTATCAGTCAAACTGTAATAATAATATTTCGCTACACTGCAACTATCCAGCTACAATTTCAACTTACAGTATGCCTGTCACTGACCAGGAGACACTGGCGTGGTTGTTTGGTGAAGGAACGGCAATAATTTACCACCCAGGTGGTAAAAAAAACACTGCACTGCATTTGTATTGTATGTATGTTAATAGTTGTGGCAATAAATATCTGTGGGAAAACAACAGCAGGATTAATACAGATTTAAAGAGCGATGGAATTCAGATCCGTCACTATGTAGAGTATAAAAGTAACCCGCAACGTGCATACAGTTTGTATAAACTTGTGGGGTTTTTTCCCCCGTTTACAAAGAGTCCAAGGCCTTTTCTGTCACTGTGGTGAAAGATTATTTGCAAGTCAGACACTACTAACTTTAATGAGGTAGCTTTGATGGTGGGTAAAGAGAGAGTTGATACTACACTTCCCAACAATAAACCACTCTGACAGATAAAAGCAAACATGTACAAGATAACATAGAACATTTTAAAGAAATGCACTAATTGTTGAGACAGAGCTAGTCTGAACTTTCAGTGGCTGCTTTGTTTCATGTGCACCTTACAGACCGCTAAAGTGCAGTCATTCTCTTAGAACTCTCTCTCTCTATATATATATAACTGGAATACACAGGGCACTGACTGGGAATGGAACAGAAATGGAAGACATGCCCATTACTTTTTGCAGCTGTATTTATTTTATATACACAGACCCAATAACTTACCCTAGAGGCAATAACAGAACAAAGAGAAATTAACTTTGATTTAATGGCTTTTAAAATCCCCACTTGAAATAGTTCAGCATGAATGCTGTTTTAGCACAGTACTATAAGCAGATTTCTAGTGCTGAATTTCTGTTTAAAATATGGCTTGTGCACATTTTAGTCTTGAAAAAAAAACAAAAAAAAACTGGTTACATGCTTGATATTGTTTTTTCAGTTCAGTAAAAATATGGCTGCATTTTGTACAATGTATACTGTGTCTATTATGTGAAATGATACCTATACAGGGTATCTTTCCTGCTGTTCTGTTGTAATTGGTTGGTGTAAAACCAGAGTTATTTTACATGTATACCCATCACCATTGTCCAAAATTGTATTGTTTTCCAAAAGAAACAATCTTTTTTGGCATATTCTAAAATTGGCAAGGGATATTGTAGTTTAGTGGAATGCAATGACCTTCTGTACAGTCTTTTCTTTTTATCAGAAAATGTAAATGTTAGCACGAGCAATATGCTTGAAAATCAGTCATTTAACAAAATGTTAAAAATGGGTAAAATTAGAAGCATCCTTTTGTGAATTTAACCACATCTTTAATATCCTTATTATATTTTGCAGTATATTTAGAAATAAAAAGATTATAAAATTACTGCATATGTCTTTTGTTTGTCATATAAGTGAACACAACGCTGCTTTTTATTTGTTAAGGAAGGACACAGTATGATAGAAAAGGGTCTGCTTTTAAGCAGATGTGTTTTGACTATGGTCTGCTCTGCCCTCTAGTGTCTGCAGCAGCACAATTACAAAAAGAGCTAAATATATCACCAAATTAAACCCTCCCCAGGCCAGATTTGGCATGTGCTACCAGTTTAGTCAAATTAAACCTAATGTTTTTAAACATCATAGTTTATTTATTTTCTGATGGTAGATTCCAATACAGTGTTCAGATGTTTACTTCCATCATGATGATTTACAGATTGAAGGGCATGCTGTGTGAAATAGTTTTTTATAAACCACAACTTTGACCAGCACTAGAACTTAAATGGCATCTTTCCAATAACGCTCCAGAGCTTTGCAACTTGACATTCACCTCAGGTATTGATAGTAGTAATTTAATTGACCTTCAGCACCAAATCTCAAATCGGGCAAATAACTTTTTGTGCTCAGAAACAAGATATCTTTCAAGATATCCAGGATTTCATTCAACACCGTGTTACATTACTGTATTTCCTTAAGGTAGAAACCTAAGATAGGTTTCACTTGTGTTCGCTTCTTTGAAAGAGTAGTGCAGAAGATTCTGCAGGTATGAAAAGCTCTCAAAAAGCAAGCTGTGCTCCGTACTTTACATTCACTTTGTTAGAAGCCCCATTAAAACGCTCTGTTTGACCCAATGCAAAGCAGAGCCGTTACAGGCGTTCTTATATGAGCTTAATTAGACATATGATTTGGTGACATCTACGGTGTGTCTAATTATGATCTGGTGTGACTAATTAATTTCACAGTAAACCTCGGAACAGCTCAAATTGCTTTGCTGTGGATTCTTTCTGTTTTGGTACTATGTTACTGTTGCTGATATTTCTGCCACACATCATCGGAGATACAATAGGATAGCTTCTTTTTATTACAATCAGTTGTGAAGTGTATTTTTCCCCTGGAAACAGGATGGCTTGTAATCAGTCTGTATGCTTGAAGGAATACAGTATCTAGTGTAAAAACAATGGAGTTGATGGGCTCACATTGCAGAGCGCTTGGCCTCTCCAGACCCTGTGGTCACCAGTGGCTGCCCCTCAGGAATGTGATTGGAGCCAGCAGTCAAGGAGGCTCGTTCACACAGGTCTCAGATTGATGATGGAAGCCAACAGACCTTAGCACTTCCCTATTCCATCAGTGTGGCGCCCAGCAACACCTCAGCTTGCCACTGCAGTGTCAGGTATCGGTGGGAACAAAAAAATAAAAAAAAGGAAAATTAAGATACAAGTACTGTATATTATGTTTGAAGAAACGAGCCATCTGAAGTTGCAAAATAAATAGAAAGCTGTTAAGCTCAACAACGTTATGTGACCCACTCTAAATTAGCAGTCGTTTAGCAGTTTTATAATGCTTAGAGCATGTGTGTACCATGCTTTACCATGTTTTTTTTTATAATCCTTCCCAGACATGTCTGTAATTTGCCTTGATTTTTCAGTGCTTTTACTCTTCTCTACTACAGGATACCTTGCTATAGTTTTCGCAGGTACAATAAACTACAGTAGAGGGTGGGAACGTGGTTGGTGCCAGTCACTGTGTATTGTCTTGAATCTAGGACTAGCCGTTGTCTGATCCTTATCAGAAGATCGTTTGTTATATAAAAAATTTTTTTTTTAAATCTGTAATGGTTTTGTAATGATTTTTTAAAAATCTGAGTCTCATGTCCGACACTCATGGAGTATACTCTCTGCATTTTGATGACAAATGTACAGTAGGTAGTGTTGGAAGTTCCGTTTTCTGAAAGTTACCAGTTAATCTCGTTGTGGATTGAATTTAATTGTGCAATTAACTAAATGCATAAATGCTGAATTTAACTTTTGGATATTAACAAAAACTACAGTGCATTAAAAAAATAAGGTCAATTTTAATGACACAGAGGTCATATCAACTACCACCGCTGTTGCCAAATAACAACAATATATATATCATTTAAAAGACACAAGTTCTTGTTTCCATTGCTTTTCCAAAAACACAACTTTTGCAGTGTCGCACCAGCTTGGGATATTCAATACTGATTAAAATTCAAGCAAATTCCTTTTAGTGGACCTTTGGGAATAACTCAAGTTGCAGTTAGGATGCTTGAACAATCCGCTTGACGCACACAAATAAATAAGTCTTTTCTGTCCTTGTTTGGTATCCGTTTGCACGGACCAGTTTCATTTGTTGATGTACAACCGGAAAAGCTTTAAAAACAGTGTCCTGTTACATCGGGCACCAGCTACACTTGACTAAACAGTGTGTCACTGGAAAAACATCAAGAGGCATTCAGCAGTGTTTTAGTAGGTGAAAGGGTAATGATTTTGGTGTTTTCCTCATTTATTAATTGCAAAAGTGAACATTAAGATAAAGGATTATCCCAATCAAGGAGGCAGATCAAACTTGTTGACAAGTTGCTGATAAGAAACAGCTATTAGAATGAAGGATTGTTCTACTGTTGTGTCAGAACCATGTATTTATTAGCTGTCTGCTGTGTTAAAATGGCAGTGTACAAGAAAATGTGTTCTGTGGATGCCACTGAACCATAAGCATATGCATCTATTATTATTTATAATTAAGACAGATCAGCTAACATGTTACAGGAACTTTCAGTTGAGAAAACTGCTATAAACCACAACATAGGCAGTGTATTGTACACATATAACAAAGCTTAAACAAGTTGCATTTAGAATTGAAGGTTCAACAATATGTCTTTAAAATGGTTAAAGGCAGACTGTCATGATAGAGGTGGACTGAAGCCTCCAAACCCATTTGTGACCTAAACAGTTTGCAGTTTGCAGGCTAGGCCTCAGTGGAATTATACTGCTGCCAGCACCCATCTCTAGTCCAGAAGGAGCAATGGGGCTACGTGGGTAACCATATTCCCTCCCCTTTTCCAACCAATTACATTTTTTCAACCCTCTTGACAAGAGGCTGCCCTCAGGAATTTGCTGAAGACTTCTGTCTTGGCGTCAACAAACCTGGACAGGGATTTCAATCCTCCCCGTTCGGAGCACCTACTGTATGCTTTACTAACTCTGTGCCATTTGGTTAAGTCCTGGGGGAGGAGCTTATCCACACTGCCTTTTGCCCATGCGGTTAACTTTATCTGATCAGTGAAATTCCCTCGTGGTGTAATTCCAGTACATCTCCACGTGGTGGAGCTGTTTGGCTTGCTTTCATTTGGTGCTGCTTTTCAGAACTGAGCTTGATGATGATGACATGCAGCAAGGCATAAACAGTGGAGGATGGGGACGGGGGATGACACATTTATTAGATGTCGAAGCAGTCTGTTGTAGATTGCATCCGTGGAATAAGTCGAAGGAGGAAAGTGGAATTTTAAAAATACATGAAGTGGATAGAGTTATGTGTCAGTTTGTGTTCAGTTCAATAAATACATGAATAATTCAGCTATACACATGTCAATAAATTATGACAATCTTTGCCCTAAGTGATTGTGGCTCAAATAACCTAAAATATACAGTACGTCTTAACTTAAAAAGCACTAAGTTCAATCACAGTGTCAGTTCATAAGAAACACTGCCAAAGTGTGGATTTGTGTTGGAGCTTACCTGTCCTGAATGCAGATTTTATTTAAGTTGTAACTTTATGGATGCAGAGTTTAAGAAAAAAAAAAATGTATATAGCAGCTTTATTTTATGTTTGTTAAGCTACACATTGGAGGCTTGTGAAGGAAGGTATACAGCTTATGATTTTGATTATAATGTAGCGGAAATAATTCTATATAGGCCCATTCCCGGCTTTAAAAACTGCCAAACACAGGAGAGCATACTCCGAACACACCACTGCAATTGCAAAAGTTAAAAAGGGTCTCTGATAGAAATTTAAGTTCCAGTCTTACAAATTGCCCATTAATGTAGATCACTGTACATAGTAGAGACCAAGAACAAATACAGTGCGTCTGGGATCTGATTAAACATGTCAGCCAATTCCGGTAAGCCGAGAAAGACCGGATTCACAGCAGTTATCCGCACACAATGAAGGTGTAGCATTAGTGAGTGCTTGACACATGCACAAAGAAAGCGTTAGTAATTCTATTCTGCAGTAATTGATGTAAAAACTTTCGAAAATGTTATTGTCATTCACTTTCACACACTCCAGTATGCTGGGAAAAGATTTGCCCACAGCTTGCCATTATCGTGCTAGCTTCACTAGTTTCATGTAAAAGAGTAGTACGTGCACATGAGTTAATACATGAAAACAATTGACAGCTTGACAGATGCTCAGGCATATGTTTGTGTTCCACTCTTTATAAAGCTGTAATATAATATTAACCTTCTTGTATTTTTGTTTAGTAGTTCATGTCATCGGTTGACAAGTGAAATTGGATGAAGCTGCACTGTAGGCTATGGGAGTGTGTGTTCTCTGGTGAGCAGAAATGCAGAGTGTGCTGTTTAATTATCAGTGGATTACATGTATAGAAATGAATGACCCCATATTCCATCATGCAACACAATAAAAGAATACCCACCCCCCCACCACCATCCATATTCACTGTCGCGTAGCAACTAAAACAATTATAAGGCAAAATGACATTCACATTGCAAGTTTCGGTGTAGCCTACAGCTTACAAAGTAATGCAATGCAATGACATTTCTTGAGACAGCACCTTGCCAGGAAAGGAAGAGCAGATATGGGAGAACCGAAACAGAATAAAAAACCATGCATGATTTTGTATGGGGAGATGTGGGTAATACCCAGCTCTCTGAATTACTTGTTTGACACCTGGATCTGCTAACACTTTTAAAAATATTTTCACTGAGCTTAAAGTTTCAAATTTCCAGCAGATGGCTTTGAAGTTTTTTTTTTAGGGTAACCCCTTTTGGCATTTGCTTGAGAGGTTACAATAGTCTCTGCGTGCATCAATGTAGTAGCATTTGGAATACACAGAAACAATAGAGTTCCTTGCTGTGTCGTACAGTGATAGTGTGCAAGCTGAGGTAGATGTTTGAAGTGGAGGCGAGAGGGGTTTACATTGTGACATATACGGTATATGGTGCGACAGCGACTTATAACAAAATGACATACAGTGCGGTTTTTGTAGTGGTCTATAATGGTATATATTATATGGTCCGGCATTTTTCTGTTGAACTAGAATATACTAACACATCATGGCTATGATTTTGAAATTGAAATCGTTTTAGGTTTTGTGTTAGTTTATACATACTATTCTGGGTTTATTATTTTGAAATAGTTTCTAGGACTTCATCAAGTGAATATGCACTTGCAGTATACAATGTAAACAGGTGGAAATTCAATTAAAAACTAGGATTTCTGAGGGGTAATTACAAGCCTTAAATTAGTTCTTATACATTTTATAATGGATTCCCGTGGTCTGTTCCATATCACTGAAGTGGCCATGGGTAGCAAATTATTCACATTGCACACAAGCCAGTGGGTACCAGATTAACTGGACTAACAGAATTAAAGATGACTGTCCTGGCAAATCTCTAGAATAGACAGAATGTTCATTTTGAAAGACATCTTTCTTTAAAAACCAATACAAAATTTCATATTTTCAAAAAAGCAGTCCGATATGATGAGCAGTGTATAAATCATATAAGTACGGGAGACCCATACTGTTAGATTAATGGATAAACACTGTCCAACTGACCTATCAGAAATGCCTCTCTGCATGTTATACTATAGACACATTTGTGCAGCTCAATGCACAAAGTGCTACAGGATATTGGTTACTGTGTGTTTTGTTTCATCATATCTAGTTGTTTATAATTGTTACCCTTAAACCTGATTTTGAAAACTGTTATTGGGAGGTTTTGAGATTATATCGGTTACCTATCAATCTAACAGGAATGTAATTTCTGTTCAAGGCAATAATGTTATTGGCACCATAAAAACAATTCACACAATGTAATCTAAGTCCCCTTTGTTTTTAAGTAGTTTGGACTTTTGAAATACACTTTGGATGTTTTTGATGTTTGTTTATTTAATTGATTACATTATCAATACTGCTGTATATAGTACAGATGTTAGGAAAACAACTAGAGAAGCATGCTCTAGCTTTGTTTATTTATATGATGGAGTAATTCAAGCTGAGCTAGCAGTGTCTCATCTGGAATTAAGCAGGAAGCTACATTTCTTGGCTTTATCCCTCCACTTCCTATTTGGATAATGATTTGTTTTTAATATTGTTTTTCAAAGATGTTCTTCATTGCTAAAATATTCAATCTGACAGCAGAACCAGTGTGCAAGGGGAAGTTTGAATGTACAAAGTGTTATGATACTTGGAAACTGAAGCCGGGGGTAGCATTTACTGTTGTTCCACATACCCAGAGTATTCCAATTTGTATCTGTTCCTTTCCAGATAAAATTAATTGTTACTACGTATAACTGAGACTGAGAAAATATGTTGTTTTCCTTCTTCAGCCAGCACACTAATAGGTCTTTCTTATTTGGAAATTTAAAACTGCAGTGACCTGTGAACATCTTTGGTCCCACAGATGTTCTATTGCAGGGCTAGGCAACCCTGGTCCTGGAGTGCCACAATCCTGCAGGTTTTGTAGGTAACTCTTAATCATCAATTGCTAAATACCTGGAACACATGGTAATTCTGACCAATTAAGCCAATCATTGAATCAGTTGAATCAATTAGGGCTTGGGTAAAATAAAAACCAGAAGTGTCTGTGGCACTCCAGGACCAGGGTTGCCTACCCCTGTTCTATTGGACTCAGGTAAGGAGAAAAAGCTGGCCACGGCAAGACCGCAACATTGTTTTCTTGCAATTGTAATCCTAGCACTGTGTGGTCTTGCATTGTCCTGCTGGAAAATTGACACTTCCAGATTGCAGGAACAGAAAAACTGTTGCCTCAAGGACTTTGTCAATGTATCGCTGAGCAGTAAGGTTGTCCTCAATCTGCACCAAAGGCTTTCTGGTGTTAAAGGAGATTCCTCCCCACATCATCACACTTCCACCGCTCACCACGACATCTCCACACACGTTGTCTTCCATCAGGTCTGTCAAGGGCAAAACGGCATTCATCGGTGAATAAAACACTCCACCACTCTCTGCCACCACCTCAGATGGCCCACAGAAGACGGCCATTTCATCTCTCTGCTGTCAACATGTTACCCCTGAACGGCCTCCGAGCATGCAAATCATTTTCATGCAGACGGCGAGCGACAGTCATTCTACTGATGCACGGGTTATTTCTTCCTGGAATTTCTCGTGCTGTAGCCACTGCAGTCTGAAAATGATTACGCAGATGGATCAGTCGGACGTGATGGCCCTGGGCTGGTGTGGTGACCCTCTGCCTTCCAGGACGTGGCCTGCCCCTCACAGAGCCGGCTTCCTGATTTCTCTGGACTAGTCTGCTGATTGTTGAAGCAGAACATCTCATTCTCCGGGCAACTTATCTCACAGACAGGCCGCCTTCAATCATGCCGATAGCAACCAGACGATCTTCATTACTCAAGCGGGGCATGGTCGTATCTTTCGCTGTTCTTGCATTAATTGAATGGCTATTTATTCTTAATCAACTCATTTAGGCAATTTTAACTCAACTCAAATACCAAACACAGAGCACCTGCCGTTTTTATGAAATCACATGACTTGAGTATTTTGTTATCCCAAGGAACAATACTACTCAAACAATCAACAAACCTATCTGCTCACTATTTAAAATGTAAATAACATTATATGTGTGCCCAATGAGCTATTGATGTAAAACTTAAACCATTGCGTTTAAGGGGATTCATTTCAAATTCCTTCCTTCCTCAAATGCGAGAAGATCTTGTTGATTTTTATGGATGAAAGTGCATTTTTATGCTAATGTTAATCACTAACAGGAGAAACTGTTGCTTTTAAATGTTCATTCCTGAAGAAGCAGCTTTGTGCTTCAAGCTCCACATGTGTTTAATGTCCCTTAATCTAACCCAACATATTAAGAGCTTTAGCTGGAATAAGCGATAGTATTATTGCCAAAAGCAGTGCTGTCAAAGCTGATTTTAAGCCTGTACAGGCCATTTTATAGGCTTATACAGCATTGTTATAATTGAGCAGTGGTTTCATGTGGTGAGGTGAACAGAGACCTGAATTCCAGTAATTAAATGTTTTTCAATAGGTCAAAGGAATCGACCTTCACTCGCTGATTTTATGGTAATTTAACTTTTGTGGCATTAAGCTTTGGCCTCACTGGTGTTGCTTTGCTCTTCACTGGAGATCCGGGCACAGTGAATAGGTTGCATTATATCGCAGCTGGTTTAGTGTATCTAATTTTGTATTAGGGGTGGGTTAGAGGGTAAGTTCAATATATTGTAGCTACCCAGTCAGTTCAGGTTGGCAGACTTTTGTTTCATCTGGTCCTGTGCATTCACATTATCTGTATTTTGTGTATATATATATATATATATATATATATATATATATATATATATATACACACACACAATACAGATAATGTGAATGCACAGGATTGTATATATACAATCCTGTTGTTATCTCTACTGGACCTGGCAGCCATCAGTTCCTTTGTTTTGTACGTCCCTACCTTTCCCTCACGGATGCGGAGATACTTTGTCATGCATTTGTCTCCTCTCGACTCGACTACTGCAACTCTCTATATGGTGGTCTCCCAGCACACACCATAAACTGACTGCAGCTAGTTCAGAATGCCGCTGCCAGGATCCTTACCAGATGTAAAAAACATGATCACATCACCCCCCGTCTTGCCCAGCTGTACTGGCTACCTGTAAAGTTCAGGATTACTTTCAAAACTCTCCTGCTCACCTACAATGCCCTTCATCACACAGGTCCCGAGTACCTCCTCAACCTGCTGACCCGCTATGTCCCTGCCCGCAAGCTGAGGTCCTCCGACTCTGGCCTGCTTGTTATCCCCAAGCAAAATTCTACATTATACTTAACTCCTCAAAATGCACTTTACCCAAGCTTCTTCATGATGACAGCAATTTTCTGACAATTAAAACCTTGAGAGAAGTATCACATTAACTTATTGAAAACAGGAACTGTTAAAAGTAATTCTGAAAGGCTGGCTAGCGTTCACCTATAGATATGATGGGAAATATACCAAAGTGTGAGATTAGTAGGACTATATAGGCTGTTTAACTTAATATTATGATTGTAATGATGGGTGTTATACATGTATGTTTAAACAAGCATTATATTTTAACTTTCTGTTTCCAAACGTTTTGCTGTCATTTGTTATGTTAAGTTTAATCTTGTGAAAATTGATTTTTATAGATATTTTATCTTATTACACAATAACGGTGTCAATTTTAAAAGCTGATTCTGTTTATTAAGTTAACTGTGGGTTTTTAGATGTCTAATCTCCTGTCAAAGTAATTCTTACAGGTAACTAAGTCTTCATCCCATTATATATTATTTACATAACATTATTTGTGGATACAGCAGCTACAGTATTTATGTGTAAGGTGTTTACTGTTGACTTTAATAGAATATATTAATTTTACAATAAGGCTATTAAAAGAAATACAGTATACTTATACGTCATCCTGTTGAAATACAGTAGGCATTTGACAGAATTACAGTAGATACATTTTGCATTCATCGGACCAAAAATCTAAAATCTTTTTATTGTTTAGTTGTTTAGCCTGGCATAGATAAATGACTGTAGCCCCATTAAAGCATGACAATATTCTATTAAAGTCAAAGGTAAATGTATATATTTGTAATTGTATATAAATATTTAACTGTATGTAATTACCTTTGGGGCTGTTTAACTTTTTTTGTGTTTGTATGTGTCTGTGAAAATCAAATGCGACTCCATCATAACCTTTCTATTTCCAATCACATCTCCAATTAGTCATTTTATTTAATGTGAAAAGATGTCAGATTTCACAAAGGCATTTGTCTTGATGTCTTTATGATCGGAACACACTTTTAAAAGGTATACAATTGGGACAATAATGACTTGGATTGGCTAAATTTCAGCTCGCAGCCTGCAGACAAATTAAACTGAAAAGATTCACAGTCCAGATTGGCTTAGAAATATATCCTGTCAATTGTGAGAAACACTGAGCAATGGTTATCTGCCTGGGGTATTTATTTATTTATTTATTTATTTATTTATTTATTTATTTATTTATTATTTATTATTTTAATCAAATGACGTTTTGCCGTGAATGGCACATATCCCCTAGGTCATTAAATGCAGACTATCGATTTATAGCCAATATAAAAAAAAAAGGTTTAGATATTCAGAACAAGTCTTAAATAATATCTGCACAGATGATTAATACAAATAACGCTATGAAAAACACATGGCGCTTTTCATTTAAAGATGGCTCCGTGGCACTGTTATCTAGTTCTTTATGTTAAATCAGTCAGGATGTATCGTTTTTAAGACAGTGATTGGAGGGGGGGGGGGAACCTAGTCCCTATTCTGGGAATGATCCAGCATAGTTTTGGATATTAATTAAATTTATTAAACAAATAAGGCAGTGGTGCAGGGAGACGGGTCCATCTGCTAGCATTGTGAAGTGATCTCTGTGGAGAGGCACACTGAATGGTAGTTAAAGTTCAGTTGCGGAGCTAAGCAGATGGGCTCCGGTCTCTAGTGGGGAAGATTTGGTGGCGGTCCAACAGCTTCTCTTTCCCCTCCAGCCTCTTTTCTCTCTCCAAAGCTGCAAGGAGGCAGCGTGCTCACCCCTTCTTTCGCTGATTTGTTTATCCAAGTGATGTTTAAGTCTGATTGATTTCTCCCAAGCAGTGAGTCACGGCTGATCCCATTCCATGTCTGTGTTGTAAACCTCAATCAGAAGATAATTAGTAAAATGTAATCCCATTGACTTTACACCCCACTTGTGCACGCGGCTACATTTCATCCTGCAGCTCAGCAGCAAAAGGGCTGAACGAAGAAAAAAATCTCCTATGTTATGAAAGCGGATGCTTTAGCTCAAAGGTTTTGGATTACATTGTGAGCATTCACATGTGATTGGGGATAATGAATCAATAAAATGCTTCTTTATTTAATAACACTGGTTACTTGCATTGACTGACTGTTGTTGATTTCAAACCTTTTGTAAATAAGTGAAATTAATTCCATTGCACAGAATAATAACTGGGAAAAAAAAAAAACTAACAGGATTAGGGTTTAATGTTCAATGGAGCACTTTTGGCATCCTTTTATTTGCCACTATTTCTGGGTTAATGGCGTCACAGTCCCAGGCAGTAGAAATGAGAACAAGTGTGTCTCCATCACTGAGGTGGTTGTACAGGGGCTCTAGTAACAGTAGGATAACTCTCAGAAACATGAAGAGTTTGAAAATGATCCAGATCAAGCCAAGCCTGGGTAATAAGGCTCATATGACATTCACTGAACCTCAGTGATTAATAAAAATAAGCAAGCAGTTTCTCACTCAGTTGGAGGCTCAAGACTAATGTCCACATGAGTAGTTGGACAAAGTCCAAGATCAAGAACAGAGGTTAATGGGATATCCATATTTTACACTGGGCAGGAGGAGTAGCTACTGCTTGAACACACAGTGAAGTACAACTTGAAGTCATTTGACCACTGGGAGGCATGATGGATTGGGTAGCTAAAGTAAGGACCTTGGACAGATAAAGAAGAGAGTGGTTTACCTTTATTCTTGGTGACTGGCATCACGAGTGAGCTAAGCTGGTTCTGTCATTTTGGTTCTTTGTGTGAAGGTCAAAGATGGTAATCTGTGTAGGCATAAAACAGCTATCGTATTTAAACATATTTTTGAAATGCCCCTGGTACTTTGGAAAGTTTAACATTGGAAACGGGTCGTCACTTTGTGACTGACAATGCCACAATACCAAAATGTTGGCTCACAGTCAGACCAAGATGACACCCAATCATGGATACCATTTATCTGTCCTATAAGGCTTCACATAAGTTTTCACAATACTTGTGTATAACTGAAGTACAGTTTAAAATATGTTATAATGTTAGATATAAGTGTTAGAAATAAGAAGTGTAATTATGCCTTTTGTCAGCTATAATTTGTAAATCTTACAGGTCAGGTAAAGACATAACACTGATGTTTGTCTGTATATCAAAGTAAACTATAAAGGAAAGTTGTTTTTTTTTAACTTTAAGATCACTGCTGCCTATAGAAAATAGTACTGGAATTACGCTGCTGGTTATTTCTATAGATGCACAAATCAATCGATTCATCGATTTTTGCTCGTCGTGGCTTTTATTTTGCATTAATTGTTGTTAGAAAATTGGTTGCTGGTTGTACCTATAATATTTTCCATATCAAATGAAATCTTTACCAAATGGGAAATGAAATAATAACATTAAATTAAATATTATCCCAGTCATTAATGTAACTATTATTATTATTATTATTATTATTATTATTATTAATAATAATAATAATAATAATAATAATAATAATAATAATAATAATAATAATAATAATAATACTTTTTTATGATTTATTTTGGGAAAATTGTTGAAACTGATATTGGACTGCAAACATCTGATTATCTGCAACATTGTTTTCTTCCCATCCAGCTCCATCTAAAGTGAATAGGGTGCTTTACCACCTGACTAAAATTATTGTGTGTAACCAGATTAAAAATGGACACATGACAAGCTAATTGAAGATTACGTTTGACCCTCTTAGTCCGGGTCAGTTAATATTCATTTGATGTAAAGGTTTTTTTAAGAAAAATGTGCGTGTGATGCACTGCTTTTAAAAATTCGTGACCTTTTACAGTTTAAAACATTCATAATTATTACCTTTTTGTTTTGGTCTCTGCAGGATTTTTTGGGACTTAAAATGAAGTTATTTGTCAATCTAAGAACATTAAGACTTCCTTATATCAGTGTACGCCATGCGGTCAACTCTACACAACCTACAAGAAACGTGGACTTCTACAGACAGCGTACAACTTACTCCTACTTCCTCCCAATCCAGACGCGCTGGCAGGACAATGATCAGTATGGACATGTAAACAATGCAGTTTATCATGGATACTTTGACACCTTAATCAACCATTATCTGATCAGGTAAAAACACGTTTCACTCACCCCCAATTTCTTTAATAACTACTTTGAGAAGTTTGAATTCAATTATACATTTTATAATACTTTTTATATGGCCTTAGCACACGCTGTCAGGCATATGATGTCAGTATTGTTTGATTTTTCCATCCAACCCCCCCCCCCCCCCCTTGCAGATGTTCTTATAGTAAAGCTTCTTTTTTCTGGAGAAAATACAGGTCAAACTTGTATCCCCCTATTGGTAGCTTTTGTTCAGAATGACGAGGCTTCTGCAGGAACGGCATGGAAAGACATCCTCTGCTCACATCCAGAGATTTCATTTACTGTATATAATTACCGTTGCGTAGCCATTTTATGAAAATGTACAAACCGGTAGGCATTGAGTTAATTCATCCCAGATGACACTACGGCACGTGACGCGAAGCAGACCGTATCCTAGCAACCTGAGCAGCTACAGTCTGTAAAAGATAGCTGTGGGGAACTCTCGAGTGAGAATAATAGGTGCTGAGTTTTTTTAATTTTTTTTATTTAGTAGTCGCCAATTGATTTTACCCAGCTTTTCTCCCAATTTGAAATATCCAATTGTATTTTAGGCTCAGCTCACCGCTACCACCCCTGCACTGACTCGGGAGGGCGATGACGAACACACGCTGTCCTCCGAAGCGTGTGCCGTCAGCCGACCATTTCTTTTCACTCTGCAGGCCCGCCATGCAGCCAACCCAGAGCTACAGCGTCGCAGAACAATGCAGCTCTGGGCAGCTTACAGGCAAGCCCACAGGTGCCTGGCCAGTCTACAGGGGTCGCTGGTGCGCGGTGAGCCGAGGACACTGAGGAAACTCCCGTCCACGGTTGGCAGTAGAAAAGCCTGGACTCGAACCGACGACCTCCAGGCTATAGGGCGCATCCTGCACTCCACGCGGAGCGCCTTTACTGGATGCGTCCCTCAGATCCTCCTCATCTACTGAGTTTTGTTGTGGCACACCTACAACTACCTGACTGGAAGGAATGAGGATGCTATTTTCAAGACTGCAGCCAAAAATGTAAACGTACCACCAAGCTTCAGGATAGATCGTTGTCACCCGACAAAGTTAGAGTGCCAAAAAAGTACTGAAAGTTATTTCAAGTGATCGGGGAAGATAGGAAACAGTACAGCATGGTTCAATACATATTACAGGTATTATTATAACTTATATGGACATGATACTGGCTCTGAATACTTTCAGACTTTCCATCCTCCTTGAAAATACATGCTTACACTTTTTTTTTGTAATCTACAATGAATCAACTATTAATAAGGTCATTTGTTTAGTTAATGTGAATAAATGATTTTGTTTTTTAATATTCTAATTTGAACCAATATGTTGTCTTCATAGATTTGATCCTAACAACTACAAATAGAAAAAAATATATAGAAAAACTGTTGTAATCACTCATGATAAGTGGATGTGACTGTGAACGGAGACTAAATGAAAGCAATTACATCAGACACGCAAGTTTAGCAAACCCAATTTTCAGACTGGATTCAAGTATTCTTTCAAGCGATAGTTCCTATATCTCTGGCTTTATAATCTTGTTTCCTTCCATGTCACTGGAATTCAAAGAACACAGTTGCTTTGGTCTACAGAGAGATGTCATTAGTAATGTTTTTTAAGTATATGAAGCAAAACACATTTAGATTTGTTATTACTTGATATTTTCACATTGTATCTACAGATGTGTCAGTTAGCGTAATATTGTCACCTACATACAGTTGCTATTAACAGAAAGCTTGTTTGGCTATTACAGTTCGATGTACAATACTCTGATGACCTATTAGAGCAGACAATAATAATGATGCACACATTGGGGGAGAATATGCATTGATAGGCAGGACAAAATATAAAATAAAAAAGGAATACACTCACTAATTTAACTGACATGCTTTTATCTAGCGATTTACAAGTATCACGTGCATCCTGTGAATACAATCTGGGATCATGTAATGACATTTTTCATCTAAAGTTATTTCAGCATCCTGTCAGCCGAGTATGGCGAACATGTTAAGTTTCTCAGTTCTTTACTTTCATTGTCAACAGACTATTCTTCGGATTAATTGAACCCTGTTTATGGCCTCTTCTCAACCGTCTTTAGATAGAAGCTTGAGCTCCTTCTGTCAATTTACATCCTCTCTGTTGTTTCCTGCCGTTACCGGTATTAATGAAAAGGCTACAGGCTGCTTGGGTAAGTCAGATGCAGTCAGATCGGTAACTGGCATTTCTTGACTAAACTCATTCTCAAGGAAATCGGGGTCTATATCCAAACATTAATAGAAATTATTTCAGACATTTTAAAGTTTAGGTGGCAGTATTGTTTGAACTACGGACACGCAGCTCCGTCCTGAATTTCAGCAGCACCGCACTGGATTGGAATGTAAACAAAGACACATTTAAAACCGGTAACCATGTTATCCCACTCATATTACCCACTCATGTTAGCCACTCAAGTGAGATAACAAAAATATATCCCACGGTAGATATACCCACTTTTGTGGTATATAAATATATCTATATATATATGATGAAAATCAAGTTTACTTCCTTTTATAGATAATGAGGCAGATACAGTTGTATTCCTTTAAACATGAATTAATAACTTAAGAAGAGCAAGGTGTTAGAGATATTATGTATGGTACATATCAGTGTATGTAGCATTTCCTTAATTAATGCATTATTTCACACATCCTTAATGGTAAAAAACACAGTTGCTCATTTAGTGTATTTGCTCTTTCACTCTAAGTTTCATATTATTTTTGATGTTTTGTGCAGCTAGTGGCTTCTACTTCATCCTTTAAGTTTACTTTCTGTATATTTTGTACAATCAGTATTTATTTCCATAGAGAATTCCAATATTCAAACCCTACATTTACATGTCTGAAAGGGAATGACCCTATCCTCTAATGTGGAAAATGCCATTGTTTAGCCAGACAAAAAATAACAATGATAATAATTTTGCACTTTCACAAATACTGTTGTAATAAATAAAATAATCCATACTCTAGATACAGCACTAGTGTCATTAGCATTTCCTACTTAATGATCCTTAAATAAAAGTCAAGTGCATAAGGGCTTCATTTCTTTGAACAGTTTATCTCCTAAAATGTGCAATTAAATGTGTTTATTATAAATTATTTGCTGTAATTAATGAAGACATTTCTCTAGTTGTGCCGCTATTAGAACCAGATGCCGGTGGATATGCTGTATCTCAACGTAGCTATGCTAGTTTGCCAGCTGTCAGACTGTAATTACTTTAATCTCAGCTTGTTATCTAATTATCACCTTTGTAAAGGGAAAAGCACTCTCTAATGCTTGTGGATTGTTTCAGATGATGAAGAGCACAGAACAGCCGTCAAATAGAGGAGATCTACTTGTCTAGTATAGAAGAGATTGTGGTAACGCCCAGTCCAGTCTTAATACATGTCCCACATGAAAGCAGGAAGGATGGGCTTTTTGTGTGCTGCACCTAGGCTGGGAAAGAAAAGGCCAAACATGCTTAAGCTTTATCTAGGCCAGATAAATGGGTCACAGGTGCATTTATAGCCTATGATCTAATAGGCCCATACTGCAGAATGTCATGTGGTATTAGTCATCATGAAAGTAACAAGTAGATTTAGAGACACATTTAATAGTTTCTCTTAATTTAACATTTTAAATATATATATATATATATATATATATATATATATATATATATATATATATATATATATATATATATATATATATACATAAAAATTGCATGCACAAAATCATAAATGTATAATAAGAAATATAAACACACATTTTATACTTAGATATAATCTTTTCCATTTGGTTTAGATAAAATCAATATATATATATTGGGGTTTACCTTTTACTATCGTTCATTCCTTGTGCTTTTATGCCACGTTTACAATTGAGATATCTCAGATGCACAATTAATTCAATGTCACCAATCTGCATTAAAATGATTTTAAAGCCTTTATAACATGGCCGCATTTTCCCCGATGGGACTTGTCCCTGAGGCATTTGTATTTGTATCAGGTAATTTCATGGAACTCATTTTAATGGCTCTGTGGGAGTCCTTGTATGCACTGAATAAATAACAACCGTTAACTGGCGTGGGTGAAAAGCTTTTGTGGGGGGTGATATTTTTTTCATAGTAGTTGGTTTATGAAAAAAAAAAAAAAGTTTATTTTAGGAGTGGGATGCGTTCTGTCATTTGAAATAAATTGAGCCATAAGAAGGTTCTAGTTGACAATATTTCATAGATCTGCAATGCAACTACTTTTTCCACAATGTGTCTTAATACATTTTTACATTCATTTTTAAGCACGTAGTTACATAGGATAGAATACCATTGTCATACCCTTTAAAAGCTTGGTCTTTAATTTCATTCACAGAAAACAAAACTGGCTGTACCTCTGCTCATTAATGGCTATACTATTTGGTTTTCTGTTGAATAATTCAATCTCTATAAGGCATCATTCAGTGCATTTTACTTTAAGTATGAATGGCATACCTTTATAACCACATGTGAGGGGGAAAGGTCTTTTCTTTGATGTGTCGTGTATATCATTAGACAACTGTTTTTAAGTGAAATAATAGCATAGCTTTAGGCAACAGGCCTGATTGTAATAATAATAAAAAAAAAGAATTGGCGAAGGTTTCTATGTGAACCAAATTGAGTTAGGCCTAATTTACTGGGACAAAAATGCTTGACAGCGGGGTTGTCATTTAATATAGAGTGTGAAAGCAAGGTCAGGGGTCGTGGGTGTGTTGTTGCAGAGCGCTTCCCTCTGAGAGCGCCGTTTAATTGAGGCTATCAGTTAGATAAGGGTATACCCTTATTACACCACTGCAATTGAATTACTTGATGTAAAGGAAATATAATGAACAAGCATTCTGATGACATGTAGTCCATTAACCCATTACTCATGAGATGAAACTGTGCTGTGAAAGGGTGATGTTGGAGTCAAATCCTTTGTGTCATCAGGATGATGAGCGTTTCAAAGCTATACAAATGGGAGGTATCCAAATTGAAATAATGCTTTAAAAAATAATATATGAGAGAGAGAGAGAGAAGTGAATTGGATTTTAAAAGGTACATCAAGACTGTTTTTTGTATGTTCTTGACAACTCTGGTTCTACCATTAATAGTTTTGTTTTGTTTCAACATTTTTCCCCTTGTTCAAAATGTGTCCGCTTCTGCGCGGATCACGTCCATCTGTCTGTGCAAAAGCTAAATCCCATTGGAAGCGAATGTGAATTAAAAACAGTATCATGTGGAAACATGAATAGAAGTCAACATGTTTGATGCAAGGCGCTTCATTCATTTCAAATGATCTCTGAAACGCTTGTGGAAACCTTTGTTTATGGAGTAACAGGTACAGTAGGCTGTGTGCAGGTCACAGCAAACAAAAGAAAAAGGACGTGTTGTGTACCATGTGGGCCTGTGCTTTAAATCTGTAAACAAGCCTCCTCTGCGCCTGTTGGTTAATATTCAAGTATACTCAAGCATAGCAACAGTGTTTAAGAAAGTGAAATGCACAACGTACAGTCTGCAACAAACTCATGCTGGCTTTATGTACATTTCCCCAAGGTATCCCTGAAGCATTGCGTGCGTCATAATCTTAGGCTACAAACCACTTTCCGTGCTTTAAGAAATCATGTCGAGGTAGGAGCTAAGTTACAGGGTGCTGAAGCATGTTAGCTCAGCATACACTTCCAGCCAGGTGCTTGGGTCAATACGCTTGAAGTGAGTGCTAAAGGGGAATGTTGCACAAAATAACAATATAAGCCAATATATTGACTTTTAATTTATTTACTGTCTTACGATTGGATTGGATTCTAACATAGCACACAATGCCAACCTGTAGCTAAATACTGTAATTCCATAAAATATTCAAATTCTTTGCACACCCTTCACACAGTACGTTTGTATATAAGGGCTAGGTACGTACTGCAGAAATGGTTGCCTAGCTGCAGAAAACCTGTCTTCTCCGTTGATTTCATTACTGTTGAGGCACTCTGGAGGGATGCATAACTTAGATACCTACCGAGCCCAGGAGAGTTTTTAGGGTTTGTTCTACTAGATTTTAATAGTCGGCTTTTGAGTCAACAGGATTGACAGTCTGGTCAGCTGCCAGGAGCTCTCTAAGTCTGTGTTTGTGTGTGTGTGAGCCAGTAGCGAATCTCTGAATATCTTGTCCAGCCTTCTGTTCCTTCCTCAAGACAGCAGAGGCGGTACAGCCCTCCCCAGCCCACCTGGCACCAGATGTGCTGTCAGCCACCGCTGTGAGCCCTGTGTCCTTCGAGTGGCAGCATGCGAAATCTCAGGTGACATTCACCTGGAAGCGCTTAGCCCACAACAGCTGGAGCCCCTTGATTACCTCGTCTGCCTTTGCAGTGCCGCGGCGCTGCCGTATCAATCGCTTGTCAATTCCGCTTAGCGGTGATTTTGACTGACTCGGCCGGGGAAGCAGAAAGGAAGCGGGGGGGAAGGGGCACACACGAATGGTTAAAATTAATTGCTACATAAGGAAAAAATGAGAGATAATTATTCCTGCTTTCCTGTCATCGCTGGAGGGTGGATGACCTCATTAACTTGCAGCTTGTACACAATTCAATTACTAAGATATGGAAAATACATTTTTAATTACTTTGGTGGCCTGGGTTCTATTCATCTTTATTTGTGTGGTGTGTGAGTGTGTTTTTTCAGTCCTCTTTAGAGAAAGCGCATCCCTCTTGTGATAGTGTATGTAAAAAGCCTTGCTTCTTGCTGTGTTACCCCTAAGGGCTGTGACAAACTGTTTGGGGATATAATTCAATCTAAGACTTCACCTACATTCATTTTCTCCCTTCCTTTGGCATCAGTTAAAAACAACTTCTGTTCTATATCATACTGTTTCTTTTTCTAAATCCCAGCCCCAGCTGCGTAGTGGCTCACATCAATATGTAAACATGTTTAAAAATCTATTTACTTTTCACTGTGGAAAGCTGCAATTATTTTGTAATTGAAGGAGACCCCTTTTCCCATTGTAGTGTTCACACTAGGTAGGGCAACCTGACCGTCCATTTAATACTGCATATACTGATGGATATTGTTCCATATTGAGATGAATTCCAATGTTTCTGTTTGCTTGTAGGTGTCATCTGTGTGCACTTAATACTAATACTGATGGGCCATATTTATAACCTTTAATAAAAACAGAAGTCACTGACAGTATAATAAAAGACGCATGAAATGATAATTTGACTGCTACATTCCTATTGCTTTTTACTTCTAGTCAAGCTAGCATATTTCATGACACATAAAAAAAAAAATCACATGTTTTGTGTATTTAGCAGTGATAACAAGGGGGGGGGGACATTAAAAGAACAAATGTTTTTCACCAGGTGCAGATGGCAAATAATTCATTGACAGAACAACACCATTTGTCAGTTGTTTAATAACAACATCGAGGATTAATCTCTAAATTCCTATCGGTTGACTTTGCAATTACTCTAAACAGAATATATCTATAGATTGTTAGCAGGATTTTCTCTAAAGATAGTAGACCCTTAGTTGTACTTGGTCACTTTGAGCATGATCATTTGGTTACCTTTCTGTTGCTTCCACAGTAAACCGTACATAAGTGCCATCTTATTTATGCTCAGTATGGCCCTTTTCCATGGTCTTCTTCAGCACTGTGTGCTATATACTAGCGTTGTACCTTTTCCATGGTCTTCTTCAGCACTGTGTGCTATATACTAGCGTTGTACTAGCCACTGGTTCTCTCTTTTGTTGTTGTGGTTGCTTTATTTATTTTTTTAATCATTTGTATTTAACTGCTTACAATTTGACGTGACTGTGATTGGTAAATAGCAAAAGAAGGAGCTGTCTGAAAGGGCACTATTACTGATATAATCGATAGTTGTTATGTCACATCTATGTCATGTCAGTGTAGGTCACTCCGTTTTGCAATCGCTGCACAACGAACTGCCCACCTGTTATAGTTCATGTGGACTGAGAAACACTGAAGAGAACAACCACCCTTCTAATGCATGAACATGTGTAAGCCACAGTGTGTGTGTATAGCTAATTACTGTCTAGTCCAGAGGCATGAACGCTCAGCTACCAGCACTGCATACACAGTCAAGCAGGCTTGTTATCCACAGATACCTCTTCATGGCCCTGTGGCCAGCCCCTGTCTTTTATACAAGTTATGGATGTTCTAACAATGTGTCTGAAATGCAGGTGGGACAGGATTGTCCTTAGTGTACCCTTTGGTGTGGTGAGTTGCCATTAGCATGCAATCTGAATTAGGTCATTGCATAGCATCTCTTCTGTATGTGCTATTTTTATCTGTTCTTATGAGGGTTGTAGGCAGTGCTGCACATTTGGGCACTTTCTTTCTACCAGGAGTTTCAATGCATAAGCCATCCTCTGATAATGTATTAAACAGGGGTTAGAGCATCTTGGGCTGCTGCTGGCTACATTAAGAACAAGAATACCAGGGCTTTTATTTTTATCTAACCCTTTAGAGATTTCACACAAACACTCTCTGCCACCGTTTGACCTACATTTGAACCTGTTTTAGCAGAAGTATGGTGGGCAAATGAAAACATAGGTTTTTAATGCTATACCCTACGGGGCGTGACTAAGTGGCCTCGGAAGAGCTTGCATAATATGATTAAGTGCATTTTTTATTTTTAGTGCTTTCCTGATTATTGTATGGTCATTATTTAAAGGGAGGCATGCTTACAAACAAATCCATGGGCAACTTGTAGAGGACTGAATGTTCTCTATTCCTTTTGAGATAAGAGTTGAACTATTTGGAAGAAAAATGATAACTTTGACACTTTTGCCATATTGAAAGGGTGTTATACAGTATGAAATGCATTATATAAATGATATATGATACACTAATGGGGCACTATCTTCATACAATGTGTCTATACTAAGCTAAGCCCAACCCTAAATGGATTACATCAGTTAACATCACGTGAGAGATAAGATCACAGTTAACTTCCCCACCTGAGGATGATGATGTAGAGCCATAGAGACAGGGAAACTCCTCGGTGCATTGTGGGATTGAGTTAAGATGCAATCACAGAATACCCATCCCGGTGCAATATAAAAAGGCCTTCTGAAGCTGGTTATTCCAAACAATGTGTTATGTAAGCTATATAACCTGTCCCTCAAATACACCTGCTTCGGGTTTGTGTTATTATGTATTAATAAACAGTATGCATTTACTACCTCTTTTGAAATCTGCTTTATCATTAGTGACTATGATCAAACAGAGTAGAGCTCTCCTCGTGTGTCTTTTCTGCACTTACACTGTATACTATAGATATTTTATCTGTATTATATTTACCATTACTGGTATGTCTGGTACATCTTCTCGTAGGACTTAGAGTAAACAAATCTAATAAACATGTACACTGTAATCAATTCCTGTTTTGTGAAGCTGGTTTAGAGCACACATGGATTATACATTATATATAACTGTAAAGTCAAATGAAAGTATTCTTGTGAGGAATAATGTACCTCATATTATAAAGAAAACTGTAATATTTTTTGATTTTTTAAAAAATATGTATTTAGTAACCGTTTTACTTGATATGCCAAAAAAAAAAAACTGCTTGTTGTTTGAATCCTTTCTGCATCACAAAGCATTTAAGGAAAATGCAATCAATTTAATACAGTGCTCAGTACTCTGTTTTGTAGTTATAGAACCCATTAAATGATATTGTTGAAATAAGACAATAGTTGTGCTAATCATGCTCTGTGCATGTGCATATTAATTTCCCCAGGGATCCGGATATGAATTTTACTAACATGTTAATTTTGTGTGTTAATCAGTCGCTGAAGGCCGTCTGAATGGATTGACTGTGTAAAACTGTTTGGTATTGAAACAAATCCTTCTGACCCTCTCCAAATTGGCTTCATTCCCCTAAAGACTGTTAAAGTTAATTAAGCACTCAATAGGTTTATGGTGTTTAAATTAAAATATATTACCCCTCATTGTGTAGTCATCAAGTGAGAAAGGCATTCTCCTCCTGGCTGCATGGCTGGCTAATGGACATATCAAAATTCATGATGTAAAAAGAGAGATTTGCTGTGGTCGACAAGCACCGTGGTGAACTCTCTCCGTCACTCAATCCAAGTGTTATACCGCAGCCCGCCACAAGAGGGTGTAGAGATCCATAATAATACCTTTATTTTGCTGTAAAATGCAGTATCTCTTTTTGAGGCTTCATTAAAGATGTATTATAGTCCCCCCACTCTAACCCTCTGATAAGTACACACACCTTACAGACATTTCAATGTAAGTGGCTGAAAGATATTCCTACATGACAGACGTAAGTGACCCGAGTGAAGTAGCTCCTTGAAAATATTCTGTAGAATTTTATAGTGTCTTACACTAATGCTACTAAACAATTCTATATTAATAACCTTTTTCGATAACAGTACAGGTTACACAAAGTTTAACAAAGAGTTACATCGTTTAGGTCTAAAAATATATATTATACCGCAGTCATCTTTTAACATGGTTTGAGCTTTGTGATATCCATACTCAACTGGTTATTAACTGGCCGTTTTTGTTGACAATTGTCAGGTTTTCTCTGAACAGGAAACGGGAAAAGCCTGTTTTAAAGCACAAAGGAAAATAAAGAATACAGCAATTGCACAGAATAAACTAGCCAGAAACATTTTTGTTTCTGTAAGGAGAGGTTAAATCATTATTCTGAGTAGTTTTATGTCATTCAAAATATTGTATTGTTTGGGATGTGCCTTTACCTTTACACTTTCAGATGAAGTTGACATCCTCATTTTATACTTACAGTATTTGGATGGGTTTGGATTGGTTTCGAAGCATTAATCGTAAAGTATGCCGAAACAGAGCACTGCACGCATTCTTTTTGTTTTGTTAGCAGACAGGCTTTGAAGCTATTGAATCCAACAAAACATTTTTTTTTAAATATTATATTCTTCTCATTTCCCCACTGACCTTGAATGGAGATAAATAGTAATAATAATTAAAAAAAAAAAAAAAAAAGAAGCCTACAGATTTCAAAACATCTAAAGGTTGTCTAAGACCGAGGCATGTCAATATTTGTTTCATCCGAGTGTCATCTAATGGTTTGTTCTATGAAGTGCGCAGATTTGGAAAGCACTTGAAACCTCAGATGTGTACACCGTATTCCCACCTGGTAAACGTGTGTCGTGGAAACCAAACATTAAGAAGCTGTGTTAATGAAAGGCCTTCCTTTCTGGCTCTTGTTTTGTTTTTATGATAGCATTCACACTGGGTTGGTTCTTACCAGGCCAATGTGCAGCAGGTTCATTTAGCGCTGATAGTGGTGTCACTGTCAGGATATGATTTGCTGATATTAGTATATATATATATATATATATATATATATATATATATATATATATATATATATATAAAGCATTAATGTAATTACACTGCATGCTTGTTAATATTTTAAAGAGCGTGGCTCAATATAATATTGCACTCATTGCAAACTGGCCATTTCTTAAAGGCTGGAAAAGATGCAGCCTGACATGATAGGTTATTGTATCATCGAAGTCATCACCATAAAAAATGCATGCCTTAATAACCCACCATTTCTATTAACATTATTAATGTGTTAATATATAGGCTGTAATAGTCAGATAGCTTGTTTTTAATTAACAATTTTTGCTTTGATTTAGGACCTACTTTGAGTTTGTTTTTTTTTTAAACCTGAGTGAATTATGATTTCATTTTTTTTTTATATAAAGAATAGTTAACAGTAACTGTGTTTTTTTTTCTTTTTAAATCGGAATATTCTGTTTTTCCATTGCATAAAAGTCTATATAGAATATAATATGATTTAAAACTGTGTTTAAATTCTACTCTTAAAATGGGTGAAAAAAATGTCCTTTTTAAGGTGTTATTGTTTACCTTTGCATTTTTTGATTTTTTATTTTTTTTTGCTTTGCTTTCTATTAGTGCAATAGTCTAGTTGCGTGTTTTGCAATACCATGATTCTAATTGGTTAATTACAACCTCGGATGGAATAGATGGAATTTCTGCTTTGAAGTCTTATTGGATAGGCAGACTCGAAGCATCAACTAGACGGAACAACAATGACTGTGATTCTGATTTTGATTGGTTAAAGCAGTGTCAGTATGGAACTTTCATGAATTGTCATAACTGTTTAACGAAACCATTAGAGGAGATTATTTATTGTGCTGGAGATTGTTTTTCAAGCATGCTGCACAAATGTAGTTATTTCCATTGATACTGGCGCACTATTAATTCCAATGTTATTTTTCTGAAGAATGAAGCAAAAATGGTTGGCTTATTTTTATTAAAAGTTTTAACACTGGAGTGGAAAATAACTGTATATAAAACCTCATTGAAATAATTGATGTTTATGTACAGTCTATAGACGTATAGAGAGAGGAATATATAGATTGCTGCATACATACCAATCCAAACACAACAATAATTAAGTCTCTTGAATCATCGGTAAAGTGTATGTCCCACATTTCCAAATACCAAGCTGATATTTAATTGTCAAGACCTGGTTATCTCTGTCTCTAAACAGAGTTTCATTTTAGACATGTTAAGAGTGCCTTGTTAGTTTTTTTTTCTAATTTAGTCAATTGACCTTGACTGTAGCAGAACAGGCCTCCAGGCATAGACCCCCTCCCCCTCCACCTCTCCCCTCTCCCAGATTTAAAAACCCATCAGCAAAATTATCCTGATATCCTGATTTAAACAGAAGCTTCACTCTATGTAGACTGCAGCATTCAAACATTAATATTCGAATTAAAACATAATTTATGACATTATCTTGCTCCTCAGACTGACTCTTTAATTTTTATGTGAGCAATTACATGTGATTTACATAGCCCTTCATATAAGACATGTCCATGGCCATTAAATTAGCCTAGTCTGAATAATTTGATACTCATCTTGAATTAAGGGCCACATTTAAAACACAACTATATGGAGATGTTTAAACCCAGCACGTTTTGTTCTATTAATGCTACGTGCATAATTTAAAACTAGACACCTGACATAACATATACTGTCTGGAGGAAACTTGAAAGTCTGAAACACCATTTTAGCACTATTGTCCTTATTTACATTTCCAATACAATAATCCCATATTTGGAGCTGTTCTCGGAAGAATCATTCAATACAAGACACAACTGAGGCAAAACTCTAGTTTAGCGTGTTTATTTAGTTATTCAATTATTGACATGGGATTATTTCAAGGGGTGTTGACATCCAGAACACATCACTGCCTCAACAAAATGCTTAAAATGTTAATGTGAAGTAATACCTTAAAATATACTGTACACCATTTTGAATGGTGATGTTTCATTGAATTTTGCATCAGAACCAGGAAATAACGCAGGACTGAATCCACCCCTTAAAAGTTATGCACATTTTTGTTTCTTATGTGGAGTTGCCATATATAGTTCGTTAATGAAATACAATATGTTAGCATTTTGTAACTGTCCTTTATCTGAAGGAATACAGTTATATATACTCTGACGGGCCAAAAAATGTTACCGAGTTACAAAAGAGATTAGTCTTGTCCAGTGATGAAGGTTTCTTTGGCCCACTGCTGGCTTAATCCATCATGACCAGCTTATGACCTGAGCCGTGGTTTCCAGTGGTCATGTTGTCATTTCAGGGAGACTCTTAATGGACACGTTGGCTAAAGTTGGCCAAAGCTGGTCGCATTGGGCACCCTTCTTTCTCATAATTGTTTTATATTGTATATTATCTAAATCATCACTGTCATACCAAACATCATATGCTCTATACCGCTTCTACAATTTCAGCTTTTGTATTACTGAAATCTGTCACGTTTTTAGTCATACCAACGTGAGTTAAAATGCCAGTTGCCTAGAGATTCCAGGAGTTCCAAATTACAACTTGAAATGGTCAAATACATACAGTCGCCTGTGACCGCCCTGTCACCCAATTAGTAGAACTCATTGCACAACAGCAGGAATTCATCCTATTGTCACTTACACTAAATACAGTACTGTATATTCTAATTATATGTTGCCCTGTAGATCTGAGTGCATTTGCTGGCCTGGAAGCCTGTAAAATATGGGTGGAAGACTGACCAATTACAGACAATTTAGGACCATTTCAGAGACGTGTTGGGAAAAATTAGGGGTTGACATTTAACTTAGTGAACAGCCATGGAGATAGCTTCGCGCCTACTTGAAGAAGATGTCAATGTTGTTTATTTGGGGGGTTTCGTAGTGTTTAAATGCATATATAGTTGAAAAGCACTCAAGTTCCTGTGGTTCTCTTATCGACGTTCAATGGGCATTTCTTCAACTCCTTAGGTTTCCAAATTTAGTAAAGCTCTGGCTGTGTTAAATTAGGCGGAAGTCCTTACCCTTTATCTGCTTTGATCTGAAAAGGCTGTTTAGAGAGCAAATTTAGCTGCCAGTATAATTCATGGAAAAACACTTTGAGTCCTGTATGGAAGCAAGCACAAAGACAGAGAGGAATAATATCATGTTAACGGTGAAAGACTGGCAAGAAACTACTCAGAAAACACGTTACCTGCCTCTGCCGCCAACAAAGCTATCTCTTGCTAGATTTATAGAACATTGTTCAGAAAAGTTGCATTTGCTTTTTCATTTACCTTTTTCTTGTAAAGCTCCTAAGTTCTGGAATGCTCTGCCTTCTTCTGTCAGAGAAGCTGGGATGCCTACTGTTTTTAAATCAAGACTGAAAACATATTTTTATAAAACAGCTTTTCTAGCTTAGTTTTCCTATTTTACAACCAAAACTGCTTTTTCTTTTTGTCCTTTTTGTTTTAATTCCAGTTTTATGATTTTTTAAAATTTTATTTTAGACTCTTTTAATTGTTTGTTTTCTAAAAACTGGCTTTTTATCTTAGTTTTTTCAATTTTTACAATTAAAACCACACTTTGTATCTCTTTTTTTAAAATTATATTTTATCAAATTCTGTATGACACTGATTTCTTATGTCCTATGCAGTGAACTGCATAGTATTTTTTGGTGCTAATCCCAGAAAATCTGTTTTATTTTCTGTTCTTGTTTTTTAATAAATCCATTTGACAGGCAACAATAAATGCAACTGATTTTAATGTCATTTTTGACATCCCTTTTACATATCGCACTTAATTGGAAAATAACATATTGCAACAGTAGGATTTTACTTCCATAAATACATTTTGTTTTAATGTAAATCCAGCACTTTGAGTGAACCGTATTCATCAAAGTGGCTACATTTGGGGGTGTGATACAGAGGTGAAGCATGCAGCGTGAATACACTGAAGTAGTTATCTTTAACGAGGAGAATCGATTTAGCTCCAGCGTCACATTTAAAGAAGATGACAACAGATTGTTAAACATGATAAAAACGCATGCAGAAACTGGTGCTATGAACAGGAGCATAAACATCTCTCCAGTTAGAGGGCTGTGTTAATTCCGAGTCTTTTTTTTCATTGTCTAGGTACTGCGGACTGAATACAAACAGACGGTCTTCCTCAATGGTTGGATTTATTGTGACCAATCAGTGTTCTTTCCACAAACCTGTGAAGTTTCCTGAAAACCCATTGGCATCATTAGCAGTGGAGAAAATCGGACGCTCAAGTGTCCACTACAGAATGGCTTTATTTAATCAAGTTCCAACCAAGAAATCCATCTCCATTCATTTCAACATCCTTAACGATGGTTGTTTCTCTGACTGGTCTGCGCTGGAAGGATTCGAGAGCCTGGCGTGCACTACTGCCATGTCAACACATGTCTTTGTGGATACCATGTCTGAGAAACCAAAGGAACTGCCTGAAGGGTTTAAGAAAGGTCTCCAGAAAATAATGATACCCCTCTAATCATAAATGTTTGTAATCTTATGGATGTTAGATCATTTACCTGCTTACAGAACAAAGTAATAATGTGAAATGCATGTTTAGTCAACATCTGCATTTTGTTTTTAGTTGGGGGTTCTGAAAAATGTAATTTCAGGGTTTGCAAGAATAAAATGTTTGCTACACACATCCTCATCTTCCAAGTGCTGATTTCTAAAGTCACCTGTCACAATAAGAAGTTTGGTGTTTATCTGGACTCTTATCAGCCTTGTGGCGCTATATACTGTGTGTATATATAATGCTGGAATGTAACCAAATACAATGATCACAGAAGCACTTATACTTAACTTCTATCTGCCATTGGGACAGAGTTGAAAGCAATTTGAATTTAAATCAGCCCCGTTGGTTTTCACGGGCAGCTGTCCGAGATCAAACCGATTTGAATTGGGACATCAGACCCAGTTTGATCAGGAACACATTTTTGTTTTACAGCCTAGTTTCATTATGCAGCTGGAAATGTGGCATTTGCTACAAAGCCTCACCTGCTGATCAGTGGCGTAGCCAAGACTTTGTTTCGGTGGGGAATGGGGAATTTTTGCAGATGGGTAATAATTTCTAAAAATGTTTCTGCAAGTAATACTTAACTACACTCCAAACTTGCAATGAACTTGAAATAGCCTTATTAATAACCGTGATGTTTCACCTTGTAAGCACGTTTAGAACCACTACTGCAGTTATCAAACATACAAATTAAACAGTTTAGGCCCATCCTCCTGTTTTTCATTGCAAACTTCGAGTACTTATAGGTCTCGGTTTTAAAACAGCCTGATTTGCACAGGACTAAAAAAAAATTCACCCACCCCCAATCATTGTGTTTTACTGAACTGTAGGGGGGATATTTGTGTGTTCTTCTCGTAATGCTTGTATTAGCTGAGGCCAGAATTTCTAGATTAATCTTCGACCGCGACATCTCATCGCACATCAGTTTGGACAACGCATGTGCACATACTGTTCAATCAAAGCAGTTGAAGGCAGAATCTGGTGTAAAATGACAGGACACCCAATCACAACTAGATATGCGTTTGACAGGGTTTTTTTTTTTGGTGTGCTTCGACGGGCAGTGAAGCACACAGCTCACAGGATCAGAGCTTACATTGGTTGGGACGGGGGTTCAGGGTTGCAGGTGGCTGCCATTGTTTTTTTCCCACGTCGTTAAAACCACCCCCTAGCTTCGCCACTGCTGCAGATGGTAAGAAAAAAATAAGGATATGTGCTTTTCGCTACCAAATTTAAATAGTTCATAGCAGTGAGTGCACTACACATCACCTTTGATCTTGTTCAGTGGTAATTCGAAGGAGTCTTTTTAGAAAAGCAAGGATTAAAAGGTGAACCTGAAATAAGCACATCAGGACTTCATACATTGGAAAACATTTTAATCGACAAGTAAAAAGTCTGAACAGATCATGCAGTTACAAACACGGACCACAGTACTGAGCAATAATGACAAGCAGAAGGTGTTATCACAAGAACTGTTGACCTTACATTTTTATATAAATAAGCACACAAAAAAAGGAAAGCAAAAATGGTGAAAATGTAACATTTTATAAGAAATAAATTGGGATACATTTTGCATGCACGTTAACCCTGTCGTGGAATAAAAGTTTTCTACACATAAAAGTGATAGAACATTGTTATGAAACAGCTCACTTACTTTTCACTCAAAGAATAAAACCCTAAGAAAAAACTGTTAAAGACATGTTAAATATACATATGAAATTTTTTCTTTTACACATGCAACCCTGAAATACTGTACAAAGCATCATTATTTAAAACACATTCCTAATAAATGAAGTTGAGCTGAAGTAGGTAAACTGTCAAAATATCTAACAAAAACTGCAGAAAATTAGGTTGACAATAACGACAATTTTGGACACAAAAATGTTTAATTATAAAATGGAAGCCATCAGTATTTTTTAATTTGCGCTCAAGTTCCACGACACAGGACAGCACTTTTAAATACCTCTGCTGTCCATGTATACTTTGTCCAATAATCAGCACAAGTAACAAAGGGCAACAGTCTACTGAGACGACAGGATATTACTGAAATGCCTCAGAGCTTGGTTGTGTCATTTTGAATACTGACAAAAGACCAGAAACTAAGAATGGCAAAAACGCCTGACTGACAAGAGAAACTCCGGCAATGTAGAACATGCTTGTTCTGTGCACGTATTTATGCAGGCACAATGGAAGCAGCTGAAAAATAATCTTGAATAGAATTCAGAGCCAAAGTTCTAAAATACTGATTGGAAGCACTCAAGATACATATATACAAGATAGGCACAACCCTGTCATTGATGCAAACAGTTACAAGGCAGCACTCCCCTGAAAAAGTGAGGTAAAACATACACTCAATTTGTCTCCCAATATTGGTGCAGGTATTTCAGTCACTGTTCAAGCAAAACGTTTAGTTTTAGTGGCTTCATTCATTTCTTTCAAACTATGATACAAGTTTTTGGCAAGAAAAGGACTGCATATTCCGCAGCAATTCGGATCACAACTCGTCATGGTTTTTGGTGAGGTCTTCTCCATAATTAGTTGCCTGGCTTCCAACAAACATGTTCCAGTTTTCCAAGATTTCTTCTTTGGTCAATAGTTGATCCTGGAATTAAGAAAATTACTAAAATGAATTGTAGATCTAACTTCCCCTACCTCCCCTGCAGCTAGTAAAACGAATGACCAGAGAGGTCTGCGTTACAACACCCTCACATGGGTGGGAGGGAGTTACTGCAACTCAAATGTGCTGTGTAAATGACATCCAAAAATAGATTTGGGACGACAGCCTAATTAAATGCCATTACGCAGCAAATAAACTAGCTTATCATGGGAATTATACATTTAAAATACTGGATTTATAATTGAGAACCTTTGATGGAACGAATATATAGAAAGGTATGACATATTTATCCAACAACTCACCATCCCGATAATAGTAAAGTGTTTTTGTGTTTCGGATGTCGGAGAAAAACGAATACTTCGTGCTGGGGACGACGGATGGACAATCTTCGTCTCTCGACCAAATCCTTCGGCGTACATTGTGGGCAAACATTCTGCAGCCCTGCTCTGTATTATCTCCAATACCTGCCTAAAGCTATGGCCAAGAGTTTTGCATCACCCTATAGAATTAACTAATTTTACTACATAAAGTTGAATGGAACCTGATGAATAATGTTACGTGAACATATTGAATTACATACCACTTTGTAGTTTTCCCCATATACAAAAAACTGAAATTTAACATTTTTAAATCCAACACAAAAAACTGTACTACAGTAATCGGATATGTAAAAAGGTGGATACCGGTAAATGATTCCTGTTTTAAATACACAGCTGTAACAATTACTACATTCACGAAATTATTGTTTTGAGATTCAGCTTTTATTAGGGAGCTCCCCTAAATCCCTTGTTTAGAAAGATACAGGGTATTAATGCTTGTGAGTGCGTGCATTCACTGCTGAGGCAATCGAGACGGAGGTTGAAGCTGATACGCACCCCGCAGGCGAACAGGATTTATTTACATATCAACACACTGAACAGCTCACATGACACTACCAGCAATGGTTGCACACAGAGCACATACAACACAGTGTACGAAAACTTTTGTAGGATCTACAATCTCTGAACTAATCTGCTCTGTTCAATAATGAACTACCGTTGCTGATGAGATTGATCATGGCGGATAAACAGTTAGGGCGGATATGTGACGGTTTACTGTATTATGGCTTCCGGTACACTTTTGCGATATCTTGTAGTTTCTTTGATTACATGATGTTAAATAAAATATCTCATTTATGTCAACATTTCTAGGTGAGGCAAAACTTTTGGCCACAGCTGTAGTTTACACTTTCTTCGGAATACATGTACATTTTAGTAATACTTAGTTGTGTTTGTGCTGTGTATTATTATTATTATTATTATTATTAAGTTTGTTTCAGCAGGAACAATGATCTCCTTCTGTAATAGAAACTCAGTACCTTGTTCAAGTCTGATTCATAGACTAGATGTCTGGCTTCAGCCAGTGCATGATCATAGTCCTGAGGAAGGATCCAATGCCGAATTTCCTCTTTGTCCATCTTTCCATCCTTATTGGTGTCCCGGAAGTCTGCAAACTGCTCTCTTTCTGTTTTCACCCAGTCCGGTTCCGGTCCTTCTACTTCATGAGCAAACATGTCAGCTGCGTGAAAACAGTAACTTACTAGTCAAGAACATACAGGTGTATTCTTGTACAAAAAAAAAATCCTGCCAGATTTACAGTACCGACACATGGATCAATGTTAAAAAAAATAAAACAATGACCACTCAAATGGTTTTAGGACAGTAAATTTCACCCACTTCGAGGCAATCTAACATTTTAGTTCTATTTGGGATTAACAAGATTACGTTTTTTTTTTTGTGTGTGTGTGAAATAGTACTCAAATTACTGCAGTAAACAGCAGTTTGAGTGGCCATACAAATTAACCACTGTATCTGAACTTTGTAAGTGTAAAGATGAGCTTTTCAGGAGTGTTACGTTAGTGGTAAAAAATAAAAATAGATATCCTATTTTTTTTTTTTTTTTTTTTTTTTTTTTTTTTTTAAGGGCTACATAAAAAATAGCTGACAGCTAAATAAAAAACAATAATTCAGGCACTTACACCTAAAAGAAAAACAAAGACGACAATTGCCACATTAATTTATACATGCCAGCCTGAGCCACCTATTTAGTCAAAGCACATGCTATTTTTTAACTGTTTACCAGTGCAGAGTGCATGCAGACTTTCTGCATGGGCATTTAATTGAATCAAACATTCCACTGTGTTATTTTTAACAAGTCGACGTGTTCAATCAGCCCAAGCTCAGAAAGAACAGGCAGTGCCACTGAAAATAATGGGGCCTGACCCCTCCAGAGTTCATTTTATAAGAATTGTCAACATCACACAGCAGTAACAGAACATTCACCATGCCCACGTTTCAAGCTAGCAGACAACACTGTTCATAGTATAACAAATGCTGACAACTACTGTACCTAGTAATTACATGAAGGTAATTTCATTGAATGGACTTTAATTGCAGTGGAAACTGTACTTCCCTATTGTATAGGAAAGCATTCAAATTGGAGGTCTAAATAGAAATTATTTAAAAAAAAAAAAAAAGAGAAGACCTGTCATTTTTTCTTCTTTTACCACTGTGCTACTATGGGCCATTAATAGGTTATTCTTAATCACTGACCTGTATTAAGCAATTAACTGTATTTCTGTGCATAAATATAATTCTAATTAGCTACTGGCAATGGCTTATAGGACATATAGTAACTATCTATACATACTATTCTCAGCCAGACAGAAACTGTTTCAATAATTTTAGGCTATGGTGTATGGTTTCTTATACAAAGAAAAATGAAAAAATGAATTCACATAATAACTCTGCATTTGAATAGTTTAACTGCACTATTTTGACTGATGTAGTCATCAGGCTGCCACTAAAGGCAATTCAAGTATAAGACGTGTTAGAAAACTCAGCAGAACTTTTGAGTAGAATCTGTGTCGTAATTAATTCAAGACCTGTAACTGAATAAACGTCTCTGTTGCACAAAAAGCTATTGATGACAAATTTCTGAAGAGTATTTAACAGTTTAACTTGTGCACATCTTTGGCTACAGAAGGGGAAAACATCTCTGTAGTAAAAATGAAACTAGGACTGACATGGACATATAGAGGAGCTGGTACGATTCATTATTGATAGAGTAACTACATTGGTACAGTATAATGCACTAGGAAACCTTTATTTATTTTTTCTTTAGCTAACTAAACGTTTCGATTCAGTACAAATTTTCTCGTTCCAGAAACTGAACGAGTTGTGCATTCACCATCTTGTAAATATTTTAAGTAACTTGAATCTTGAGACAGCTTGTGTGATCTTTTTTGACCTAGGTTTACTCAGTAGTCTCTGTGAAGTTCCTTGGTTCTATACTTGCCTGCTGCACCATGTTCAGTTTAATGGGTTTTGATGTAATGTTTGCGATTTTACCCCTTGGTTGATGATTTTTATATATCTACAGGCAACTTTGGCATCTGTAAAGATTTTGCAAGATGTCAAATGTGCTTACATGTCAGAAATATTTTCACATGGTACTCTAAAATCTATGACTGCAGTAAGTAATCCTTCGTTAACCAACTGCATCACTTCTTACTAATAAAATTCTAGTCTGAATTAGGGGGTGTAACAATTCACTGTGCGTTGAAGAATCGGGATACTTTCTTTACATTGTGACATCAGTGTATCATTGCTCCCCGAGTCAGAAGCAAATAGAATCACACAGGATTTTCTGCACTATGCACTGGCTGAAGCCAGACATCTAGTCTATGAATCAGACTTGAACTGAGTTTCTATTACAGAAGGAGATCATTGTTCCTGAACTGAACTATAAAGAAACCCTGCTTGTTGTGCCTGAACCCCTAACTGTGGATCTAATCTGGCTCATCAGTGAGCAAACCAATAGGATGTGACAAGATGATACACATTTGTTTGCACAGAAATCAAGTAGGGTTCATATACATTTTTGTAATTAAAATACCAGGCATACCAATATACTCATCTTCATCCACATGCCCATCACCATTCTTATCTATGTCTTCCAGGGTTTCCTAAAAACAAGACATAAATGAGCTGTAAAACCACCCAAAGTCAAATGAAGTCTGTCTTTTATGATGCGCAATGTACAATAGAGCTCAGAGCATTGTGGCATTGTGTTTACTTCTGTAATAAATGAGCTTTCACAGTAGCAGCTGTGCCAGCGACAGTATCTGCAAGCATTTTTAGCTGTACGATCTGACCTTAGTGGGCCAATGTTCTGTTTGCACCAGGGCAAAACAATGCAAATGTTTAACTGCTTCTACTTAAACCCAAGTGGTTTCCTGCTAGTTTTATAACCTTGTTTTTGTACCTTGCCTTTCACACATGTAAGTGGCAGCATGTTTGCCTGTAAATTCAATGGAATTCCACAGTTCACTGGATACACATGGAGACAACACTGGATAGCAGTTGACTGAAAACAGTATAGCTTAATTTAAAAAGCAAAGCAACCACTACAGCTCTGATCTGAATGGCTGAAATATACTTACATTGCAACTACTCAAATTACATCACTCAGTAACCAAGCAGACGGGGTAATGTTACCAAAAGGAGTAATGTCTGCAACCCTGAGTTTCGGTTTCTGTAGTAATTGGATTGTTTTTCACCTGAAGAAAGTGCTTCTCTGAAATAAGGTAAAAGATATATTATGAGGCCCATGAGACATCATTTTCTGAGTTGGGCTTTTGCAGCACCATATTTTAGTTGACATTAAAAATGAATGTAGTAAAATGGGTATTCCAGCTTTTATGAAGTTAAATGCCTTGTGCGTGGCTTCTTCCATTTGCACACAACTCATTGTGTGCTGCAGCGAGATCCATCTTTAAAATAAAACTAGTAGGTGGTTAGTTTTGTCCCCAAACACATGTTCTAAAAATTGTTTAAACAGCCGACCATCTAGAATACCAAAACCATTTACTCTATATAAAAAAAAATAATAAAATAAAAAAACACTTTCTGCCACACTGGACACAGAATGCACAAGTGGTCTATCATAATGTATTAGCTGGCAGGTGTACATGCATAAAACTTCGCAGCATGCTAATGGTTTAGCCCAATGTGCTTTAGAGGAATACCTTATATCATTACATCCTCTTCATTTTCCTAATATGTCACTTCTTACCTGTTTAATATTCCTAGTATGTGTGTTATACGTGATCGTCTATTTTTGTTTGTGTTTAGATAATATGTTTCCCCACCTGTTTTCCACTCAAACAGTTAAATAACTTTTCAGAAGCAATTTTTGCTGGAATGCAGTGGCCAGTAACTACAATAGATGACAAGTGCAAACACACACAGGACATTAAAACAGGTGATTTAAGACAAAAATGTATATCAAGTATCCCTTTAACACTGACAAGTAGTCTATAGTGTACAAAAAAATATGAATCTTCTATATCTGGAAAGGAAACATGTTTTGTGATTGACAAAATGCATAAATGGTTCTCGCCACTTCAGTTAGAATGCAGAATTACATTACATTCATCTGGTTAGGATAGGAAGTATTACTGAATGGGTGGATGTACTTTATTCAGGTCCAAGAGCTGCTGTCTTCACTAATGGGTTAATTTCTCCTGTCTTTAAACTATCAAGGGGCACTAGACAGGGTTACCCCCTTTCACCTTTACTTTTCACCATTGTTTTAGAGCCTCTGGCTGCCACAATTAGAACGAATCCAACAATCCAAGGAATTCAGGGTGGTGACAAGGAACACATGTTGCTCCTATACACTAATGACATTTTGTCATTGATCAATGACCCAGTTGCTTCCATTCCACCACTACTGGATACAGTCTAATCTTTTTCCAAAATATCTGGATATAGAGTTAACTGGCATAAGTCTGAAGCCACTCCAATACCTATTATTTGCACAAAGGTGTAGGGGAGGCCTGGCTGTATCTCTACAGCCAGGTTGGTCCTCCATAATTGGAAGAGCCCCCCCCCCCCCCGCCCTCAAAAAAAAAAGAAGGCTACCGCATACCGGTGCATAATTTAAAAGCTTGAATTCTACTTACAAGAACAACAATGTCTTTCATGTGATCAAACTCCTCTGGGTGAAGGAAAGCAGTGAATTCTTCCCGGCTGGCTGCCGTGTCCCCATCGAGGTCAGCAGTTTTGAATCTCCTTTCATCACGGGGGAGCATCTTTTTGAAACTGAACTGGTCTGTGGCATCTTGGAATTCTTCAGGATTAGCTGAAGTTAAAAATCATTGACATACATTATAATATTCAAATAAAAAGCAGGGGAGGCAATATAATGCATCTGGCTTTCATTTCCAAAAGCAGTAAAATATGTATAAGATACATAAAAATAACAAGACATACGATTAACAATTCATAAATATGCTGTGGAATCTTAGCCAGGGAGGACAATAGGACTCCTACTGCACAGCAGCTTTACCCATTCCAGGTTTTACTACAAGCATGATTAGCCACAGCATGTATGCAACAAGCTCAGGTGTATCTTATTCAACTGATAGTAAAACCAGGAATGGATCACACTGCTATGCAATGGAAGTCTTGTTTCCATCACAGCGAGATAATAAATAAAAGTTTGGTTATACAACTACTTTGGGCTGACTGGACTTCACATTTGATTGATTATTTTGCTTAAGGCTCTGCAGGACGAAGGAAGATGTGCGTGCATGGACATTACATTACAGGGGGTGTCCAATTGCAACTCCTGATCGGTTTATGGGAGTTAAGTGGTGATTGATGAGGGAAGACAGCAGCTGCAGAGGACTGTGGCATACAATATTAAATGCATCAATCAATATGCACTAACACTTAATGCGAAGTAGTTGCAACTTGGTCTTACCAAGGTAGTAGCCATAGGTGGCTTTTTTGTATTCATCCCAAGAAATCTTGTTGTCTTTGTTTAAATCATAGTCCGTCCAAACTTTAGCTACATTTTCATAAATGTAGCGCTTCTGTACTCTATTTATCCAGCTCTTTAGCTCATCTGTAGTAACATATCCATCTTTGTCACCATCAATCCTGTCAACAATTTTCCTGAGGGGGGAAAAAAAAAAAGTTAATGGTCTACACAATCTGATTTTAGAAACCTAAATCAAGTGTTGCCATTCAAATGTTATTTTCTAAAAGAGGGATCTGTTTAAATGCAGGGGAAACCACAAACCACATAAGATTAAAAACTTTACTTGCAAGATTCTGTTCCTCACTAGTCATTTATATGATTGAGTGTTTTTCAAGTTATGGATTAATGTGATCAACGTAGAGTCACCCAGGAATGGCATAATAAATGTATTTTAAATCCAAACTGTATGCACTCAATTGTGAAACACAATTGCTTGTGTCTCCTCTAAGAAATACAAATAAAACAAAATACATTATTCTCTAAAACAGAAGGTGGAGACATACCCACCACCCCACACCCTCTAGAAACAAACCTTCCCAAGTCATTACCAGATCTTCTGCCACGTTGTTATGTTTATAGGACACGCCCACTTATTGATTCCGCTAGAACTGCACCCTTCACCATACAGTGGCAGGATAACGTGGGGCATAGGTAAGACTGTGGGGGGGATTCATCTGAGTTTGCATTGGGGGTTAATTAGGGATACAAAAAATACAGAATGTTTTGTTTGGGTCATTTCTTGAGCTTTTATCATTTTTGAACCTCACATTATAACCGCGCTGTTATCCCTACATACAATATCAAATGCCATCAACAGGTAATTCAGGAAACAGCTATTCAACTGCCAACATTTTGTCTGTAATAATATCTTGAGTCCAACCACATTTTATCCAGGGGCACATTTCAAGTGAAGCCATTTTACTGTGTAGAAACTTTCTTCAAACTGTGTAAACCCCCAAATTAAACTTTCCTCTGCTAAACTGAGTAACAGGACCCAAATATAACCAAAAACACTTTGTGCGGTGAATTACATAGTTCATTTTATTTTATTGTTACCAGACATTGTGTTATGTAAAACATTTTTAAAACAAACTGCGACATATCGGTATCTACTACAGTGTATATACACTGGTGTTGGGGGATTAAAAATGTATGTATGTCAAATATGAATTGAACTCGCCACATAATCATTATTTTCCTTAACTCTTCAATGTTATATGTGTTAGTGAAGGCTGCCTTACCCAAGTCTTTCCTTGCTTTCTTCTGGAGTTAACTGATCAAAAGTCGTGGCCTCTTCTTTTCCTAAAAAGGCCTCATGGTCGTATTGGTGGCTTTGGTTGTCTTCATGAGGATCTCGGCTCAATACTGGGTCAAAATGAACCCGTTCATTTTTATAAGTAGGTTTGTTAAAAACCTCTACCACGCACAACAGCAGCAAACACGTTAACCAGTAGATATCCATTTTTATATTAAAATATCCGCTTACTAAGTCTGCAAAATAGTTTAAAAACACCGACTAAATAAACTACGCCACAGACAAGTGCTTTAAAACAAAAGTAACGTTTACAATTTCTACTCCCATATATTGATTTACTATGTCACACTGCACATCACCTGGATGTATGCTTAAACATACCGGTACACTTATAAGTTTCCGCAGAACATGACAAACTCTGGGTCTCTTGTTAGTTCAACCCCCGCCACTGATCTATGTTTTAACATAACATTCGTTCCCCGTGCTTTGATGTTACAGCGTTTTCTATTGGTCGCTGGGGTGCCTGTGACGTGAGAGGAGTGGAAGCGCCACGTTGCAAGCTGACGCGCAAGTGATTGAATGAACCAGCTGGGTTTGTGAGAGGCTTTTTGATACTGTGAGAGGTGTTATTCGTGATATCGTGATAGGATGCACATATTTGAATATTTGTATGTATTATAAAGCCTGTAAAATATATGCCTACTCTGTTGGCAGTATATATATATATATATATATATATATATATATATATATATATATATATATATATATATATATATATACATATATATATATATATATATATATATATATATATATATATATATATATATATATATATATACTGAACACACACACACACACACAGCTGCTGTGGGCAGCTGGCTCTTTGAGCTAATATATATATATATATATATATATATATATATATATATATATATATATATATATATATATACTGAACACACACACACACACACACAGCTGCTGTGGGCAGCTGGCTCTTTGAGCTAATATATATATATATATATATATATATATATATATATATATATATATATATATATATGTGTGTGTGTGTGTGTTCAATGTGTAGTAGACCTATATTTAAAAATAAAAACATTAGGGAATTAGTTATTTAATAATTCTAGACAGTTTCCACAGGCTATGTTTTGTAATTTGACACAATATTCAGTAAAGCTGGTAATGTTTTCAGCGTTGATGAATGTTCCATGTAAATCAGTCTCTCACTTTTGGGGGCCTGTGTCGTGACTCAGTGGGATGAATCTGCAAAGCCACTTCAACATTGGACACATTTTCCATCACTGTTTGCTCTCATAGGGAAATGCCAAGGGAGTATCAGGGGTTAATTGTCTAAAAGAACAAGTCTAAAAGTGTCAACAGCAAACCTAGGGGTTGCAGGGTGGGAAAAAAAAATAAATGAATAATTTGTACATTCATGTAGAACCTGCCCTGTCCCACTTAGAGATGTCAATAAACCAAGATCCATTTTAGTTTGTGAACTACTGTGAATTTTGATCCTGCTACTTGACGACCATGTCGGTAAAACCACAGTATGTTTTTATTTTCATGGGCAGAGAAACATTAAACTTGGCTTTAGACTGGTAAGTGCACAAAATGCCTTATGCTGATTTAGAAATATGATTGTTGTTAAAAAACGGTTGGTGTCCAGATATCCTCTTTTGACAATTTTCTCATTAGAGATGGTCTTTCTGAAATGGTCTTTTCCCAAAATTGACTCCCTTTCTCGCATAAGACATAATCAGAAGGGCTAAAATACACCAGAGTCCCTGTTCTTGTCAGATTAAAAATAAATAATCAGGCAAGACCTCTGCAGAAAAGTCCTGTATAGAGATCAAATGCCCCTGGCCACAATTCCATGAAACAGGTTGTGATCGCCACATAAAATCTAATCATGCATATGAAATTAAAATGTACACTTCGCTTGTTAAGTAAAAAATAAATGGTGCCCTCCAGCCTTCATATGAGAATACTACCATGTTTAGATTGTTCAGCATTTTTGCAATTAGTCAAAAGTGTACTACTTTGTACATTATAAACATTTTTGTTATATTGCCGGTAGTAAAAACTCCTGAAAAAGTCATACCTTAGTCTGCCTGTCTGTTTGTTCATCATTCAATATTTATATATATATATATATATATATATATATATATATATATATATATATATATATATATATATATATATATATATATATATTTCCCTCCATAATGAGTTATAAAGTGCAATGTCAATCCCATTGAATATAAAAGAGAGAAAATAAGCACTTTAAAAAAAAAATGCAATTCTCAAGTCTGCAAAACATAAAACTGACTAATTTTGGTTTGAAACTGGAAAATGAATTGTTAACATTCACAGGCATGATGGAGAATACTGTAAAGTGACTGCATCTGTATTTGTCACCCTTCTTTTTTAAAACTCCATGGCCGAACATATATTTAAGAAAAATAAAACCACGCCCAGTTCTTCTCAGTGCTGTGAAAGAGCAGGCCGGAAATGTCCGTTCCGCGGTCCACTCCCCTGCTCCATATAAAACTGGCGCGCTCCACTCTCCACTCCGCTCCTCTCAAACTCTCTGATACAGACACCCTGTCGGGCCTTATTGCATACATAATTGGGCATAAGTCAAATACAATCATCACCACAACCCTACAACAGATGTCAATAGGAAAAGTGCACTTTGTTAGTTGATAAATTCAGTGAAATTAAAATGACCCTGGTACCCAGATTAGGTTACTCAGTTTTAGAGTTTCAACCAGCATTAGTCCCTAATTTATGTTATTTGTCATATTAGAATTTTCTTGGCAGTGGCTCTGTTGTTTACTACCCTATGGAGGATAACATAGACACTAATTGCTGTCGTCTGCTCTCCTTTAACAAACAGGCTGTATAAACAGTAAATTCTTAGGTGGGTGATAATCTGCTCTGATCCAACCAAGAGAGGAAGAATAAGGCATTGCATAATGCAACTTCATAAGTGAAGCTCATCTGCTTGCTGGCAATCCACATCTGTATAAGAAATACCCACACAAGTACAGGAGGTGAAAAGAAAAGCTATGTATAACGTGCTGATGTTCCAGTTCTAGAGTTTATTAACAGGACTCATAATAAAGGAAAATTCATTACTTTAAAAATTGCAATGTTCAGTCTCATTTTACTTTGAATATTTCGGAAGGATATAAGAATATTCTATATTTTGTGAACAGCCTATATGCATTTGTACACATTTTTTTTTTCTTTTTTTTTTTTTAATGTGATTGCTGTTAAATATATGATTTATATCAGGCTTTAATTATGCAAAGAAAATTGATTTTGCCCTCATATAATATCACAAGTACATTATTTGCAGCCTACTTAGCATATATAAAGACATAACCCTTTTAAATCATTTTTTGTCCACCTTCATATGCATTACAATTTTTTTGTCTTATAACATTAACATGATAGGCACCCAAACCTCTTTTTTGCATATTGTGTGCTACATTTTATGATTATAAAAATATGCCCAGAGCAACTTGCCTTTTATTATATTGTTTTAATGAATTGGTAATGTATTTAAATAAGGTTTAGGCAGTCATTTTACATTAGTGTTCAGTCGAATTTGTGAAGAAAATAAATGAATATTATACTTTAATACATTATTCTTTTGTGTACAACTTACTGTATACTAATTAATACATCATAGCCTATAAACGATTTAAATTTAATTCAAAGCTATTTCAGTTTTTTTTATTATTATTATTATTATAATTTAGCTCATTCACACCTGCTGTCAAACAGACAAGTGATATGACGTAAAGTATTGCTAATAATTTCAGCGAAAGACAGTGCTTCTAAAGTAGAGCGAGGAATGTGAGGACATGAATACAATTTTATTATCGGAGCATATTATTAAGAGTATGACAAGGGACAATACCGACAGTGACATTACTTAGCATGCTAGATATAATTGGGGAGGAATGACTACAGCCATATACCACAGAATATATATATATATATATATATATATATATATATATATATATATATATATATATGGCTAATTTGATTCTGAAAACTTATGTTGGGAGGCATAAAATTGTTAATATTTCAAATCAAATTTGCTGCTACCCCAAGCTACCCAGCTGAGCGTGAGGATATATGTTTGGAAGGCATATAACGCAGAAAAATGTTTACAGTATATACACATACACTGTCCTGTCCAAGGAAAAATGAGATGAGGTGGTGATCATGTGACCAGAGGTGGTGCATGGCTATAGTTGATTGCTATGGAAGGTGCAGTACCAAAAAGATGTCATCAAAGCGTCACCCACCACTCTCAATAGCAAAGCTCAATTCAAAACTTTTCACATACCTTATCAGACAGGAGACCATCTGGAAAGTTGTAGATTCAGTGCCCAGTGGTTTAACTATCTGCTGACTGGGACTTGGATGATCAGGTGTAATTAAAAGAGCAAGAACATAACTGAAGTCCAGTAAAGGGTCATCCATCGCACATGTGAAGCATGGATAGACTCTGATGAATTCTTGATGGATTCTTGAAAAAATCCTTGATTAAAAGGCAAGGCATGCCTGCCACAATATTTAAATAATCGGATTGGGTGTATATTACCATATAGTATTAAGAATTATCTAATGTGCCCCAGTAAAGGGTAATAGCTCTACAAATGTGTATGAGTTATATATACTTAAAATGAAGGTCACCCATATCTCCCCAAATCAACCACTTTTGAAAAAGCCTGGGAGGAACTTAATTTTAATGTAAGAGTTTTGCATGACACACCAGTAGCACTATGCTTGCAATTGCAGCAAGTATATTAAAGTTAAAGTCAGATCATCCCTTTCTGTATGCCACTGTTTCCAGATAGCAGCAAACAGCTGTTCTTACTAGCAAGGAGGAAACACATGTCTTTGGAATGGGGTGCTGCAATCAGACACAGATTAGACCTTATACACCCATCCTTAAAGCTTTGCTGTATTTTTTTCTTATTTTTTTTATGTTGTTCACTTTGGGAATGGTCTGGTAATATTCACTTTTAATTGGTTGTTGTACGTAAACTTGATTGAGCTTAGGATTCAAATGTTTGAACCAGGTCTTCCAAGCAAGTATGCTTTCATGAGAGACTTGTATCCAGTTGAGGCCATGCTGCAGTTATACTTACAGGTATGGATTCCTGCTTCTTACCAGTCCTACATAGCAATGCATCCCATGGCAAATCCATTGGCTGCTATAATTAGGATACATGTGGCAGTGCAAAATGGCTGTTTATTTATAGCTTCCTCTTGCAAGTAGATATTTATGTAGGCCTTCAAGCCCATCCTCTTGACAATCAATTCACAGACCTAATAGGCAATGCGTGGCCTAGTAATTGCTAACCACTGATAAACCAGGCTGCTGCCAGAGCTTGAGGCCTTCGGTAGCCATTAATAACCCTTAAACGTTAAAGCCACTTGCTCTCCGCACCAGCAACGCTATCGCAAGCACAAATTATGAGACTTAAGGGCTGTGCCTTTAAGACAGGCCAGCAATTGAGATATTCTTCAGAACGTTCAACCACGCGCTGTGCCAACTGTTTTGGTAACCCCATGCCCTTGCTTATTTATATATGCACTCACACAGTATTTAATAAAGATATAATTCTTCGGCAGCAAAAATGTGAGAGATGTTAATAAACTTCTCATCACCTCTGTGGGAGAAAAAAAATCATCCGTTTTTTAATTACGACTGTAAAGTAACAGCAATCACAGGGCCCTTCCAGTGACATTTTCAAGTTTCTGTCTGCTTCACTTGCGAGAAACAAATGGCTGCGCTCGGCTCAATCGAGATTGAGTTTTTCACATAAAGTCATTACTTCTGTCACCGGGACCATTTCCAAATTGAAAAATCTGAAACAATAAATGATGGCGAAGCAGTTAATAACTGTTAAGAAAATCACATTTGGAAAATTGCATTTTAGCAATAACCTTTTCTCCCTGTAATTAAATGACAGAAAGGTCCTGGTTTTAATTAAGTCAGCAATTTATAGCTATGAAGCCGTACTTCACTATGCAGATTAGAAGATGATAGGTCACAGAACACCCTCAGTGCATTTTTAGTGGAGCTGATCTGGTAATTACTCCACTGTTTGGCAGTGACCACACTGAACCGTATCTCTACATTAAACCATTTTCTTTTCCCTGCTCTGTGATGTATAACCAGGATAAGTAAATGAACCACTGGGTCTGCGTCAAGCATCTTTAAATTAAAATGGATTTTAAATGAGCGGGCATCAGCAGAGGAAATAATGTTTGAAGAACTGCGCTGTAAAATGAATGGGCCACTAGTCACGGCTGGCAAGGAGAGAATATATCATTGTTCCACTGAGCCTTTATTTCTTGCACTTTACTGTTGTTGAGCGTAGATTTATGAGGAACTAAAATGCTAATGTTAGTATATTTATAAACATATGATGGCGTTTCATCTCAAATTTATTCCCAGGCACTGAATTATGTAGCCTATGAAAAGGAAATTAAATGCAGTTCTGGACAGCAGTGGGGCTCATTAATACAGCTTTCACATTGTATTTAACTAACCTCTGCTATCCATACTACACATTGATTATTGCGTTGTGGGGCTACTTTGAAAACTGTTATTTTTAAAATGTTCCTGGGGCTTTTTTGTATTGCTACATGTAGTATAATTTAAAAGCTGCATAATTGTCTCGTTCGAACAGTGTTAATTCTATGTTTTAGTGGCCTGTGGGAATATGACATTCATTAGATTACATAAATATGTTTCCAATGGAAATTTGTGTAATAAAACTTGGCATTTTTAAACACTTCATTAGAAGAGTTATATTAGCATTTCTAATGTCTGTTACTAATTGAATACCAGGATTTACTAAGGCTAATAAAATATAGGTTCCACTTCAACAAACATTTAGCTAGAAATACAGGGTTTTTAGAAAAATAAAAATGAATTACATAAGCATGATGTTAATCCATATTCACATGATATGTAATAGTTTACTTCTATTTCTGTTTTTATATTACCATTCATATTAATATTGCTTGAGTCGTGTAAGATATGCTGCATTCATTTTGTACCGGTATAACACTAATCTTTGTCATTTTAATCTCTGTGTCTGTCTCAATCAAATTTCCATGTGTTTGACTCAACTGAAAGCTTTAATATTAATAACAAACCATAATTAGAGTCTGCTTACAGAAAAGTATTTATTTTTAGGTATGGAGAATATAATAAATAGATAGACAGGTAGGTACACTAGATAAAATATAGATAGCATATAAGTATTGCAGGGTTAGTCTGTTATGAGCTTACGCTCATTTTTAAATAAAAAAAATGCAATTTGTCAGAATTGAATTTAAGAATTGACATTACATTATTTCATTTTTGAACCCTAGTGTTAAGCATATTACATGGTTCTTGCGTAGTTATATTATGTAAAATGTATGCTTTTGTCATATGTTGTACTGTAATTATTGCAATTGCATGGTTGATTTACATGAAATGTAACATTGCACAAGACATTAATATTATTCTGATGCAATCAAACACATTTTAAGTACAAGTACTGAGTCTGATCAATATGATCTATAAGATATATGTCAAATGTCCGGCATGCTACCTATAAAAAATAAATAAATAAATAAAAAATCTTAGATTAAATGATAATGATTACCTACATTTATTAGGTAAGACATGTCTATAATCATTATAAGATCTGTTAGTAGCTCTCATCCATATTATATAAAGGAACAGGACGCTCCTTAAATGAGAATGTAGGTGTATTCAATAAGCTTAGTGCCAATCAGCAAACCTGTATACAGTAGAGAACGTTAGTGCTGACCATGTCTAAATCCTTCCTGTACCAATAGATTTAAGTGGGGCTAGCCCTGCTCATTGAAGCTGCTTCCCCTTTTTCCCACTAAACATTATCCCCCAAGTAAAACAAAAACCCCAGCAACACAAATCCTTCTTTTACTGTGCCAGCAGAAATTCTAGCATGGTCACACCATCAGCTTATACAATACAAATAAGGGCTACTCAAGGACCAGCCTGCCGCACTTGCCTGCACTGCCCTCTACTCCCCAACAGATGTCGTTGCAACTATTGCCTGCCAACTCCAGTAGAACGCTGTGCTCATACGGTCATTGGGCTGTGGGCTACCCCAGAACTGGGCGATCTCCTATTTCTGACTAACCAGAATGCTCTCACACTCTCCACGAAATTGTGTTGCCCTCCTTCTCTAAGATAATCTCCATTGGGTTTTTGATTTATATATATATTATATATATATATATATATATATATATATATATATATATATATATATATATATATATATATATATTCCTTCTAATAGATGGTATCATAGCCTCCACTTTGTGGCTCAATATTGTAATTGTCACTGTGAATATTCATAAGCAAATCGCCTGTGAAATCTGTTTCATGATTAGAATAACATTAGATCTATGAAATATGAGGTTACAATAAATATTTTGGCAGAAGTGGCATTGTTTTATTTACTGTTTAATTACTTTTGTTGTTTTCATGTAAATTGTCTGGGAGGATCAAAAAGGCAGCGTCCAAAACCCTTTCAACCATGTGGAAATGCTGGTTTACTGTCTGGCTGACACATTGTAAAGCTAGGTGAACTGGATTTAAAATGATAAATCTAATGATGCATGGGGAGTAAATTGGGCCTTTGCCACTCATAACCACCGCCAAACTGTGTGATTTTTTTTCAAAACCAAATGCTATATCATATCTTGTATATTTTGTTACTAGTTCTCTGACAGTTTATTCAAAAGCACTGTATTTGTAGACAGACGGACAGTCTGACATACAGACTGCTGGAGTTGTATTACACAGCTTTGTGAGTTTTATATAGAACCCTTGAACCCTGAAGAGACCAAGCCATTTCTTTCTTGTAATGGTCCTTTATGAGAGACCGAGCAGTTTCTTCTTATTGTCCTTAATGAACTGGGGTAATTGCTCAAGATGTACATGAGCAGGAAATCCTCTTCTAAATAATCTGCACTAATGGGAAGAGGATTTGTAGTTTGTTAGTGATGCAACATATTATATACATGTTTTGTAAGCCTCTTTACTACCAATTAGAACTGGGTAGATTGCTTCATTACATGCATTACACTTGTCAGGGATACTTTAAGGCATATTGGACCGAGTCAACCCTGATTACACTCAAGTACGCTGTCAGAGTGCAGGTGATGGCAGAGTGGGCCCACTTCAGATGAAGCTACTTTTCGTATCGAAATCATTTCCATGAAATATATTTTTTTAGAGAAGTTTGTTTTGTTGTTTTATGTTTGTGTGTGAATGGGGGACTATATAAAATGTAATCACTTGGCTTCATCATTTGGTTTCACTGAGAAATACTTTAACCACTGAGAAACACTACCTGGCACCAGACAATGGACAACAATACTCTAGGACAAACATCAAGAGTCATAGCAGGTGCAGTAGCAGACACCTGGACCATTTGTAGCTTTCATTCCTTTGTTGGATTCAAAATTTCAGCAGGTTCAAGTACAACTATAGATGCTGAGATTTAGGTCCAGTGGATGCCCAATTAAATCCAGTCTTTGGGTGTTCCAGGTTAAATATTGGGGATGATGATCACTGGGCCTCTGCCAAGGGGGCTCTCAGGGTGCCTCAGTGCTCATCCAGTCCAGATCCTAGATTGAGATAAAAAAAAGTACAACAAATCATTAATAAAAGTAAAGTTAAACAAAAAAAAATCTAACTATAATATATGTGATTTCTGGAAAATGTCCACGGTTGTATATTTTTACAAATAAATACCAGTAATGCCCCCAATAGTAACCCCCTTCGTGGGGTCCTTTTTTCTCGCAGTATGTGACGTCTCCTAATCTGCACATTTCGAGGGCAGAGTCTCATATTGTTGTGCAAATTATTTGACTTGGTGACCTTTTCCAGAATGTGCCTCCCCAAAACAACTTGGTAACCCCCCTGTAGCGCACACCCTGTCACCAGGCCAGGTCCATCAGTGGGCACAGTTTTACTTGATTTGTAAGGTCTCCAGATTAGTTTTATCTGTGCCATCAAGAGGAATCTAGAAACCTTTAGGTTGTCTCTGAATCAGCAGTGAGTTTGTGTAATTGATACGGCAAATCACCTGCTTTGAGTTTCATTTATCCTGTAGAGTGAATTATTACATCATAGAAATAGATGATCTCTTAATCAAATCATGAACATTATTTACTCAATCCCTTAATCGCCCCCCACCCCCAAAAAAATTAGATAAAAAGTCAATTGAATTGTGTGCAATAATATATAATGCAATAACTTTTGTTTGTTTATTTCTTGTCTGTATAAAACAACTAGGATTGACATGAAAACCTGCAAATTGAACTATCCACATTGTGGCAAAGTGCGCCAGCTGGCACTGTCTGCAGAAGCACCATATGTGCAATACTGAACTCATCATGACTGCCTTACAACACTCCAAAGTAATGAAGACTAACAAGTGAGGTGCCATTGAGAAGTTGGCTTTAGTATCACCTGCCTGTTGTTTCACATAAAAACTAACGCTGCTCAAACAGCCAGACAACCAATGAGCACTCTGGATCAGCAAAGAGTTTAGCTGAACAATAAGAACAAATAATAAGGTCCTTTTTGTTGTATTAGTATTTGATTATACAAGAGCACACATTTCAAGAAGCATTATTATTGGCCCCCAGCTTAATGTTTTGTGTTGTGTTTGTGCACAATAAAGGTTATTATAAGTGCATGTCATAGAAGCACATCTGGGTTTGGAATGCTCAGCTAAAATATTCAAATCCAATATGGCGGGAGCAGATGTGATGTTGGTATTTTAGGTAAACATGAATGATAGAATCAGAAGTCCCATGTGGTGACTAGTACAGTAACAGCAAACACCAGAAAGGCATTAACTGCCTCAGTCTTTTAAGCATGGTTACACCATAAAACAAATCTACAAGACCTTTTGATCTTTACTATCCGTTTTCTCAATTTTGCATTGTAATTTTGTGTTATCATTTTAAATAGTACAAGCGTGCAGGCAACTTATTGAGTCCAAGGGTGTGGAAGCAAGGATGTTAATGTTAAGGAATGCCGCTAATGAGGTCAACATTGTGTCTTTAGATAATGTCAGGACACAAAGGGGTCTGTGAATGATACAGTATGAGCTACTTTTCATCTTTGAGCAAGAAATAGTAATATACTATTGTCACAAAGACGGCCAGAGTGGGTGGCGTCAGACCAGAAAGGAATTCAAACACAGACAGACGGTGGTGATGATGAGCTGAGTGCAATGGCTGCACTCAGCGTTTATTAACAAATAAAAGGTTTAAACAATGGAATACAAAACAGGACACGGCACTTGACGCCAAAATAAACAGACAGACAAAACGACTAAACACTTAACAAACGGTGCACGGAGACAAACAAACACGGTGAGTACAAAACACTTATAATTATGATTTAACACTATTTAGTTTCTCCTCTCTCTCTCACCCGTTCTCCTCTTCCGAACACCCAACCCCGACTGAGTGAAACTGTGCATCTATATATACTGTTGTGCTGGGATTCAATTACTAATTAATTACTCACTTGAATCCCAGCACGTGAATTCATTACGTGCAACCCCGTGCCACACATTATACACATTTTATCTGCACGTGAAGTGATGTGCCATCCTCGTGCCTAAATATAATTATACACTTTAAACACACGTGAAACACAGACCCGTTTATATCCCGTGTACCAATCTATACACCAACATTAACATACGCACGCATATACACAACACAGAACACACAAATGCACACAGGGGCGGGGCACTTTGCCACATATACCCCCCCTTGTGCGCAGCACACATGGCCTCAACGGCCACCTCCCCCCTTAAATACCCAGCAGTCCCGGCCAAAGTCTCGGGCTGGGAAGGGAGGCTTTAGTGGGCCCATGGCTGGACATGCTGTCAGCTCCCCTGCCAGTAGTGGCACGGCTGACAGCATGCTGGTCCCGTCCTGCAGCGAAAAAGCTGCGGGGGCAGGTGGTCCCCCGACCTCCCCCTTCTTCATAGCCGGCAGCTCCCTCCTGTGGGGCTCCGGCCACAAGAACTCCTGCAGCGAAACTGCTGCTGGGGAAAGTGGTCTCCAGACCTCATCCCCCTTCTTCGTGGCCGGCAGCTCCCCTTTCTGGGGCTCCGGCCACCGTACTCCCTGCGGAGGTACGGGCAGCAGAGGCAGCTCCAGCTCCTCTGCTCCAGGCAGTGGTGGAGGCAGAGGCAGCTCCAGCTCCTCTGCTCCTGGCGGTGGTGGAGGCAGAGGCAGCTCCAGCTCCTCTGCTCCTTGCGGTGGTGGTGGCGGAGGCAGAGGCAGCTCCTGCTCCTCTGCTCCTTGCGGTGGTGGTGGCGGAGGCAGAGGCAGCTCCTGCTCCTCTGCTCCTTGCGGTGGTGGTGGCGGAGGCAGAGGCAGCTCCTGCTCCTCTGCTCCTGGCGGTGCTGGCTCCCTCTGCTGTGGCGGCTGGGCATGTGCGCGCCGTGCTGCCTTCAGCAGCATAGCGAGAGGCTGCTGGGGGACACCAGCATCCTGCCCTTCTCCCCCCCAAAAATTTTCAGGGGGTTGAGCCTGTAACCCCTCCCCTTCCGGCTCTTGGGGCTGAACCAGCAGGCATTTTCCCTCTGCTGGTGGCTTGGGTCCCAGGGCTGTGGAAGCCCCGACTTGCCTCCCTTTGGGCTGTGGACGCACCGACTCCTCCCTTTTGGGCTGTGGACGCACCGACTCCTCCCTTTTGGGCTGTGGACGCACCGACTCCTCCCTTTTGGGCTGTGGACGCACCGACTCCTCCCTTTTGGGCTGTGGACGCACCGACTCCCCCCTCTTGGGCTGTGGACGTTCGGGCTCCCCCCACTCAGGCGTAGGACGTTCGGGCTCCTCCCACTCAGGCGTAGGACGTTCGGGCTCCTCCCACTCAGGCGTAGGACGTTCGGGCTCCTCCCACTCAGGCGTAGGATGTTCGGGCTCCTCCCACTCAGGCGTAGGACGTTCAGGCTCCTCCCGCTTGGGCTGTGGACGCTCAGGCTCCTCCCGCTTGGGCTGTGGACGCTCAGGCTCCTCCCATTTGGGCTGTGGACGCTCAGGCTCCTCCCATTTGGGCTGTGGAGGCAAAACCAGCAGGCATTCACCCTCTGCTGGTGGAGATGGGGACAGCAGGTACTCACCCTCTGCTGGTGGAGATGGGGACAGCAGGCATTCACCCTCTGCTGGTGGGCCTGCTACCTGGGCTGCTGTTCCTTTTATCGTTGCCTCCAGGTAGCTGAGGAGAAACTCCACACCTTCCTCCAAGGTGTTTGGGGTGTGTTCCTCCTGATAGGCCTCCCATCTCTCACTGTCCATCATCCACAGGGCCCGGACGATTATGGGCAGAGACTGGGCCTCCAGCCCAGCATTCTCTAGGAACCAGCCCCGCAGTTTGATGGCGTCTTCTGCCATTGACCTTTTTTTTTTTTTTTTTTTTTTTTTTTTTTTCCAGACCCCTCCTGGTCTGACGCTTGGAGGCGCGGCTATCCCACTTCTGACACCACGTGTCACAAAGACGGCCAGAGTGGGTGGCGTCAGACCAGAAAGGAATTCAAACACAGACAGACGGTGGTGATGATGAGCTGAGTGCAATGGCTGCACTCAGCGTTTATTAACAAATAAAAGGTTTAAACAATGGAATACAAAACAGGACACGGCACTTGACGCCAAAATAAACAGACAGACAAAACGACTAAACACTTAACAAACGGTGCACGGAGACAAACAAACACGGTGAGTACAAAACACTTATAATTATGATTTAACACTATTTAGTTTCTCCTCTCTCTCTCACCCGTTCTCCTCTTCCGAACACCCAACCCCGACTGAGTGAAACTGTGCATCTATATATACTGTTGTGCTGGGATTCAATTACTAATTAATTACTCACTTGAATCCCAGCACGTGAATTCATTACGTGCAACCCCGTGCCACACATTATACACATTTTATCTGCACGTGAAGTGATGTGCCATCCTCGTGCCTAAATATAATTATACACTTTAAACACACGTGAAACACAGACCCGTTTATATCCCGTGTACCAATCTATACACCAACATTAACATACGCACGCATATACACAACACAGAACACACAAATGCACACAGGGGCGGGGCACTTTGCCACAACTATTCAAACTTTTTTTTTTCCCCACTGAAAAGTCATGAGTCCATGAAGGTTAATTGTACAATTGCCATTATTGATGATCTTCTTTGAAGCACATAGATCTTACACCTAAATGGTCACACAACATTTTGAAAGCCACCGTCATCTTTTGCATTACTTTAGATACTGGATTAGCAGTTAATCCTCTAAATCAAAGTGGATAAACCACGAGACAGTCAAAGGTAAGACATGTCTATAAGCCTAAGAGATCAGTATTATGCTACATGTGTACAAGTCAATACAAATCAACAGAGACACTTGCTTTCTCTTCCTTAAGCACATGTTTTTTTTGCACAGAATTGTCGAAAATAAATTGCCTTTTTTTTTTAAACGTGAACATCTTAACTTAATTAAGAAAATTTGATTTATATTTTTTTATTTCCCAGGATAAGAAAAGCTAAAAACAAAAAAAAACAAAAACAAAAACATATAAAGTCACGATTAGAAACATGTAGAATAAAAACATTTTCGGTCTCTTTAGTCTTATACCAAATTGGGTCTTGTTAAAAGTGTGTTTGGGAAACTATTGGTAGCAAAGAACATTATTTCCCCTGCCAAATGGGAGATCTGATTAATGAAGACGTTATTTCAAATTTGCAGTGGTACCACACACTGCTGAGGAGTCATGATCTACAATTCACTTTGCTCACAGTCAGTGGTGCTTGACTTGATTATCAGTCCCTCATGGCTACAGTAGTTGTGGTAGTTTCTGGGTGACATTTTAGATTTGCTTGAAATGAATTTTCATTCAGCATATGTTTTGCTGAGGAATATCATTATCATTACATTTTGTTATATTACATATTGCTTTTCCCTTGTAATTGCATTTGGTGCACATAGCTATCTAATAAGCATTGTCATTTAACAGCATTCACATATGTTGTACAATTATATTGTACTGGCACTTTGATTCTTTATTATTACCTATTTATGCACAAAATAATAGTGTAAACCATCCTGCCAAAAATTTCTTTATACTTTATTATAAATCCTGCCATCTCTACCTTGAGTAATGTTATAATCCTTTGTTTTGTAAGTTTGTTTATTTTCCAGAAAAATGACATTGAGAAATCAATTTCAAGTAGGTTTGGTTTCAGTAAAAAAAAAAACTTTTATGTTTAACAATTTTTTATTCTTTTTTTTATACTGTTAAAAAAAAATCAGCAAAATGATGTAAAATGCAGCAGTGAAACCGTAGACTATTATATCTATATTAGGTCATGCTCATAAAACTTTACTAGTTAACAATATTTTTATTTTGTAAATGTACAGTGTGTTACAATTATACTACTGCATTTTCCAGTACTTTTACATAATTTGTAACAGTGTACACTACAAGGGTAAAAGTTTACAAAAAAAAAACAACCCAAGACACTATTGGATAAAACGTTTATGAAATGAAATGTAAAAAAAAGCTTAGTACACTGTAAATAATGTATATAAACTAAAATAAAAATAACAACTTAGTCAGCTTCACTTAATTGTTGTGTTGACGAACGTTTGTCTTGTTTTTAACAGTATGCAAAGGGCATGTTTTACTCTGTTTCAAAGCTTTCTTGCTTTGTATTGAACTTGTACCTTGTATTCCGTTTACTTGGCTGTCTGTCCCAGAGTCTTCCCATGGGTTTGAGTGTTGTTTCTTTCTCATACCGCTGGAAGTATCAGGGACAGATGCACCATATGCAGATACTTCTGCATTCCCATTTCCTATTACGCAAAACCCTTTTGCTTTTGTTGATGGATTTGGAATGTGCACAAATGTTATGGTACCACTTCAAATGAAACTTCACAGCCAGATTTTAATTAAAGTGTGTCGCTTACAATAAGTTGAGATGTTTGTATTTTCTGGTGCATTTGACAAACTCACAAGCAGATGGCCAATGTCCGGGAAGGAATACAGAACAGACTGGCATAGAACTGACTGGCACTCTGACAAGTGCAGGTACAGCTGTGGTGTGCATTATATTCAGCACTCTCTGCATTGCCCGCCTACTGCATCAGCAGTCTGCCAGAATCTACACACATTATTTAAAAATGGGGAACAATAGTTAGTTACCTTGCCGTATATTTTCCTTAATTGCTATTATTTGAATCTGGATACCTTAAGGTGTTAACTATTTCTGTAGTGTAATCCATCTAGCAAAATGTCTTCAAAGGTGCCTTTAAACAATAAACATTCCACAAGACATAAGTCTTACCCCTCACTTTCCTTTTCATGATCTTTGTCATCGTTCAGAATGGTTCCATCGCTCTAATATTGATAATTTTGCCCTGTCTAACTGGATACCACATTGCTTGCATGCCTGTGTTGTTTTTTTTTATATATATATATATATATATATATTTGGTTCATTTGTGACCATTAAAGTCACCTGCTTTTTGATTTAGTATGCAAGCTGATAAAGCAAACAGGGTTCAAAGGTCACAGTGTTAAATGCTTTAGCAACAACAAACAACCAAAAAACACAGATCGTTGATTGTGTTATGAAAGAACCATTAACGCAAACATCCAGCTCTTGATGACCATTGGTCATTGGTGGACGAGTTTAAAATACAGAATTACTGATGTTTCTTTAAGGCTGGAAACACATAAGTATGTTTTAATGTTCTTAAAAAAAAAGTGAATATTATATGAAGCTGGAATAAAGGCATCAATATCCAGTTCAGTTCATTACCCAGCATTGTACTTACAGATGTGGCTTCAACCACCATTGGTGTCTCCAGAGATTTTCTCAGCTGAGCAGTGATTAAAAAAAAACCTAAATACAATGATTTCATTACATCTGTGATTAACAAAGAAAATTAAACAGCTGCAAACAAGGTGGGAAACATTTAAGAAAAATAACATAGTAAACCCTGCCAGGAATTAACTGACCTGAGGAAGAAAGTGAAAGGCAGAAGGGGGTTCATTTATAACGTATCAGTATTTTGGACTGGGTCTGAATGGTGTTTTTAGAAGAAGGCAGTAGAACAGTTGCACACCTGTCTCTGATTTTTCCAAAGCCCGTTGGGTTTAGTTGCAGCAAGGCATATGCTGCCTGGCAGGTAAAACGACATTTGTTCCAAGCTACACTTTCATTTTGTGCATATGGCACTGGCAAGGGCTGCAAAAACTCATGATGACCTGAGCTGGGAAACCTGAAATCTCCTCACATCTTTACCAACCCCTCTTTCTTGTTTAAAGATTTTTTTTTGGAAAAGACAACAAAACAAAACAAAATAAAAGACAACAGTATTGAAATCATTTATAACTAAAACCAAAAATGCATACAGAAAAGATATGTATCATAGAACACAAATGTACAAAGTCTTTTGCTTTCTAATAAAAAAAGAAGAAAAAGAAGTAGATACGAATACCAATTACTGTCACTTTGATATTCTGTAATTGCTGCAGCTGTCAAGCCACTGCTTTATTTTATGTAAAACTCAGGTTTTTCAAGATCTTTAAAAACCAAATTGATTGGATTAGCAGCGTGCAGTTGAAAAATCAGTTTAATTAAATTTGACTCTGAGATTAGAGTCGGACACTTAATGTCAAAATTTCTATTACATAAAGGTTCATTGCTTAATGGGGATAATATCCTGACATATTGAAATGTCCAAGTAAGTTGCTTCTCTTGGAGAAAAAAAATCTGTATTTTTGTTTTTAATTGAGAGTACAGTAGCCTATTACTAGGGTGGGCATTACATACATACATACATACATACATACATACATACATACATACATACATACATACATACATACATATTGTAATATATAAAATGAAAGATAATCCAGAAAAAAAATCTGACATGCTAATTTCTAAAGTACATATAATAGATTTTAGAAGGAGGAAAACAACATGTTATGGTGAATGCACTAGCTTTTCTGTGTGCAGTGCTTCAGGGTAGAGATCACCTTGTGGATTGACTATGTCCAGGTTATCCGCAGGCTGAGTTTGAACCCCAGTACTACTTACTGAGCCCCCAACACTCTATTAACCAGACCATTGTTTACCTTACTTCTGCTAGGATGGATACACCATAATTTCTGTGTGGTGGTCTGCATCTCTGAAATCAATAACTAAGCAAACCTTTTAGTATAGCAGAAAATATGTAATTTAAATGAATAATTCCCCTTGTACCTCCCATCTGGCGCGTTGCCCCTTCCAAAACCTTGGTACAGTTGATTATATTCCTTCTATTACATTGAATGCATGAAACCTTTGCTTGCATTTCCGTTGCTGTTTTCTACTTGCTTTAAGCCCCACTGTGTGTCCATGTAAAATGCACCATACTAACTGAAAGTTAACTTAATAGGTCACCACTGTTGTCCTTTAATACCCCAAATCATATTGAACAATAAAATACACATTTTATATACTTTGCATTATAATTAACGACTGCAAGGTTTCAGTGCGACCCACTATTTTCTTTTGTATTTCAACACTTAAATTGTCAGCCAGAAAACATCAATGTGATCTGCTACTGCGTGAAAAGAGCTTTTCATTCAATACAAACTAATACCTCAACTCTCATCAAGAGATTTCTCTCTTTACGCAGAGGAAGAAGAGGGTTTTGACGGCTAGCTTTTTAAACAGCAGTTCCGCTTCCACACTTGTAAAGCTTGCAGGTTCAAACGTTACAGGAAACATATTGTAGCTTTGATGACTGCAGTGTTCTATTAAAATCACTTGTGTTAACTGGTCAGCTCTAATGCCATTTAGTTACTGTATGAACATTAACATGTGTTTATCAACCTAAATTTGTGACATCAAAAAGACAGCGAAAGAGATCCAGAGGGATGTAGTCCTCAGGGTTGGGAAAGCATTAGTCATCAATGAGTGAGCATGCCTAAGCAGATGGTCAGCAATGTTTTTCTAAAGTCTATCCACCACGAATCTCATTTTGACATTGAAACATCTTTATCTTACTTGTTAAGTTACTTAACCAGTAATGTCCAGCACGGTGGGCAGAACTGCTAGATAATTGTTTGGGGCAGAGGTTAAGTTCAAGGTGAGGTCATGATGTGATGTGGGTATTAATGCTATTACAAACCATGTTTTGTGTGAATTAAATAAATATACTAATATGTATATCTATGTCCATTTATTTTAAATGTATTTTAGTATGAGTCACTGAAACTATTAAACTATTTATTCTGGGAGGTCTTCCCGTGAAGTTAGTTAGTGCTGCAAGAATTATGACAGATGTGTTTTTTTATTGAGCACTGCAAAGCACACAACATGCCCGTTGGCATCGAGGTTAGAATGGCTAGTCTTTGTCAGAAGCCAACATTTCAAGTTTCAGTCCTTACTGCATTTTACTAGTCCTCTATGTTGCTCAGGGACCACTGGAAGGTGAAGAGTCACAAATACAAACATAGAATTCTGTTCTCTTTATAGGAAGTGACTAGTGTTGCCAGTATAATGCATGTGATTTGAAATGATTCTACATGATACGTGAAGTTTGGATGATGCACAGCTGATTGTGAATGTTGTTGATGCTTTTAACAACATGCTTCATCTCATTTCAACAGGAAAGCTAACTGGCATAGCACAGCTCATTGTGCGAGGTCCCAGAGATTTCTTGAAATTACTCTTATGCAATGAAAGACTTAAATCAAACTACAGCACATAACAGAATCCACAGACATGGACATATTGAAATACCAGAAGAGCATACTTCAGTTACAATTACAAACCACAGTAAACTATACATATATACGTCCTTGTCGTGATTAATTAAGTTACAGTAGTTTAGTAGTTAGATATAAATTGATCCTGTAAACAATCTTTGATGTTCACGTCTTCTATTTAATGTCAGCTAGCAAGATGCATGCATTTTGAAATTATCTTAGTAGGAAAAGAACAGAACTTTGTTTTATTATATAGTACGCTGTTTTCTTCAGATTTAAAAGACTGCCTTGAGTTTTGGAATGCATATGCTGTACTCAAAAATCCTATTAAGAAAATATGAACTGCAAACATAACACAGAACCAAATTAATACATACATTATTAAATATGTCCTGCACATTTGTTTGAGGTCTTTTAATTGCGTTTTTTCAAAATGAGCTCATTAATGGGGAAAATAATGATTAACCTTTAAAATCACACTGGCATTTTTTTTTTGCTCCAAATGTAGAATTAATACACATTTTTTAATCATTAGTATAATTTACAGGATGATACTTTTGTTCTTTTGGCTGTTGAACTGTTACGGCTGTTACTAACCCTTCAAATTGTTTGCTTCATTCAAGCATTCTTTTTTGAATAATTCATTAGGCATTATTATCCAAGCATGGAACACCTCATTTAGCACTGGTGATCTTTTCCTTATGTGTGGCTGACAGGCAATCAAAGTTTTTATCAGTGCAGAACATTTGCAATTCAGAAATGTAGTTGCAGCAATTAGTAGCTATCAGGTAGCAAAGGAATGGCAAATTCAGGTTTGAATGAGCACAAGTAAGTGAAGGCTTCATCTAACTTCTGTACTGTATGTTATCCAAATAGCATCACATAGAGAATTGGTAACACTTCCAGTCTTTGTAATCTGCTATATGACATTGTAATTTGTTAAAAACTCTAAAAGAACAGCAGATCAGTTTTTTTTTTTTTTTCAGGAATCAACATCGTAGGGGAGTTGAAAAGGTTTTGTATCATGCAAGACAACTCAACCCCATTTATAGTAACGCACACCCTTAACAATGCCCCAAAATTTGTTATCTGATTTGCCTGGAATATTTCGTAAAAGAAAAAAAGTTGTCAAGCATATTTAATATATTAATCAATACATGTTACAATTATGACCCCTATCCACACCTAATCATACAGTATTTAACAACCTATATCTAACTATAATATGTTGCCATTATATTGTCAACATTGTTAAAGTGTTTTTTTTTTTTTTATGTACACATAATTAATGTTTCTTTAAAATAAACAAAAAAGAAGTTATGATAGTCTGATAGTGATGACCCAAAGTTTGCAACTTAAATGTAACCAGTGTTTGAAGCAAAAACTCATTTCTTGCAGATACTTTTGTGGAGTGCTGTACCTGCAATAAATGTCGTTTTCAACAAGAGTCTGGAATGTCAAGACTCTTTTTCTGCTTCATTTTTGTTGTTTTGCCCTTGTTTGTTGTCAGTGTCACAATGTGATGAGTGTGCAGCAAGCATTCTGCATCTGGGATTGTATTAGGTGCATACATTGGGTTTGCCTTCGTCTTTTGTACCTGGTGATTGCAAAGTTTCCTTAAACAGACAACCTAGAATACAACATGCGCCAGTGACTTGAGCTGATTGAAGCATAACTCTGCTCTACTCAACCACTTAATACAACGTAAGCATGATGAATGAACAGTGGAGTCAATTAAAAGAAAAAAAACAGAACCTCCAAACTACAGCATTTTAATTATTTTATATGTATAAAATGTTTAACATGAAGGGCTTATTCAAACATGGGTAAGTACCCTTATAAAAGTTGCCTATATTAAAAGCATAGCACAGTGTAATAAATCATGACAAAACGCAGATTTTTAAGCCCAGAGAGGTACAGTAAAGCATATTAAAAATGATGGCAAACCATGGTGAACTGTGGTAAATCCATAGTATAACCACTGGGAAAGCATGGGAAAACTGCAAATGCTAATTTGCTGGGGTAAACTAATATCAGGGTAAGACTACATGGGTAACCATTAACTTGAGACTTCCAATTCCTTGGAGCAGAACTATGTAATGTGATGGATTTTGCTGGTTTTCTGGTTTTTCACAGATAAGTCATCTTGTTTTGAAAAAAGGCTAGCCCGGGAGGGTTTGCAGGAGACAGTAGAAAATGTCTTGATGCATTAATCAAATGCGAGATGTAAACGAGGAGAAGCAAGGAGAACAGTCACCTGTATTAACTTACCGTCCCTGTTTGTGATGTTTGCAATGGTCATGAGCATTATTTATTACCATCATGTCCCATTGACATGGATCCATTGCTAGATTTATCATTTGGCTTTTAAATAAATGGCAATACTGACATGCTCTCTACAATGCTTCTCCAATGCAATAATTGCTGCAACTGCTTATATGGCTCTTAAGAGTGTGCAAAAAGATCCTTACATAATATTAATCGAGGGCAATGTAGAAGAAGGAATAAATCAGAGTTACACAGTGTGCAGCACCCAAACATCATGCTGATCTCAGAATAAATAAGCACCTGTCTTAGAGAACATAAAAATGCAGTGAAGATGGCTCTGAGGTTGACAGTTTACAGGCACTTGGAGCATAAAAGATACTAAATCAAAATGGTATCTACAAAACAGTGTTAAGTGAGAGAAATAAGTAGCACAATCAATGGCATTGGTATTTGTGATATATGGGTTTTCCACCATGGTATACCATTGCAAAAATATAACACAGCAAGGCTAAGAACCATGTAACAGGCAGCGAACTGGCAACCACACATACAAACAAACAAACAAGCATCTTAACCCCTGCACAAAAGAGGCAGGCATCTCACTGGAAGTTCAGAACCTATAAGCAAGGTGAAAAACATGATAAAACACAACTCATGCACATTTTTTTTTTTATTATTTAACTAGAAGATTTACTCATTGTAAACGAGGCCTCATTTACTAGGGGGTCCTGGAAAACAATGTATAAAAAGACAATTACAATATACAAACAACACTATTAAAACTTAAGTCCAAACTTAATCAGCAGCGTACAGAGATCAAAGAACAGAGTAAACATGTGTTATTGTGGACTGGAGGAGAAGCATTGGCAGGAGGTTCTTCCCAAATACGATCTGGTTCTTCCCAAATACGATCTTTAAAACCAGAGAAAGAAAGATTATCAAATTCGATCTTCATACTGTGATGGCACCGTACCAGCTAAATGACTCCCATGCTTAATGGGAGAAGCATGGTAAAGTACAAATTTGCAGAACTGAAGCCTAGATTTTTGAGACTTAATTAGTCAGGCCAATAGTTTATTGACCTTGATTGAGATTAATGCATGAAACCAGATTCAAAACCCCTGCTCTGCTTCGAAGAGGGATGTGATCATGTCAGTGGAATCTTTAACAGCTACAGACCAGACAAAGAATGGTTAAAAGGTTCCAAACACACGATTTAAAAGCCTATTATGGAACCCATCTACACATTATGTAATGGTTACTTACAAAAGCTCAGCAAACGGAGGGTTCCAGAGAACTCTACTGATATGCAAAAAGAGAGTCACGATTTTGCTAGCTTCATACACAAGGGAACAGAACTTTACGGGAGAGTTAACCAACTTTGTGGACAAGAAGGAAAGGTTTGCCTTGGTCTGGCAATGATGGGGAGAACACATACAGAACCCCTGAGAGGCTTCTCATAACATGATCTGTCACACAGGACAGTAATATAAAGTGTGAAAACATGCCTCTTTAAAGCAAGTTTCTACCCTTTTCTGACCCTCATTAAATACGAAGGCAGTCTTGTTAAAATACAAGCCAGATTTGTGTTTAGTGGTCTTGAAAGAAATGTAATTGACTGGGCATTACCATCCAAATGTTCTTACAGTGTTTACTGTCTCAATTGTACATGTGTTGGCTGTGTGTAAAGCCTGCCAGTCACTCCATAGAAAAACAATTGATGGGGAGAGATCTAATAAAAGACTTTGGAAACCCCCAAGCAGGGAGAAGTATAAAGGTAGGGATGGTAAGTAGATGTAATAGTTTTTTTTTAAAATTATTATTATTTTATTTGTTTCTTTATTTAACATTATGTTTGTATTCCAATCTTCAAAGCACATTTTAATGGCTTTAATACCTTCACATTTGGTATTTCACAATACCAGTTTGAGTATTTCAGACACAATCTTAAAGCTTTTAAGTCTACTGTACAGTTTGCACCAATTTTGGGGGAAAAATAAAATAAAATAAAATTCCCCAAACAATTGCGCAAACTGAACGCTAAGCATGTAGGCCAAACGACTTTTGCCCCACTTAAGACACCTAAAAAATTTGGGACGGCCGTCAGTCTTGTTAGGGCTTCATATATATTAAATGTAGTCGTTGCCAATTTTTTTTTTTTTTTATTTTCTCACAATTTGATATGTCCAATTATTTTTAGGCTCAGCTCACCGCGACCACCCCTGCGCTGACTCGGGAGGGCGAAGACGAACACACGCTGTCCTCCGAAGCGTATGCCGTCAGCCGACCACTTTTTTCACACTGCGGACTCACCATGCAGCCACCCAAGAGCTACAGCGTCGGAGGACAACGCAGCTCTCAGACAGCTTACAGGCAATCCCGCAGGTGCCCGGCCAGACTACAGGGGTCGCTGGTGCGCGGTGAGCCGAGGACACCCTGGCCGACCTAACCCCCGCAACCCCACTCCACGCGGATCATATATGTGTTTTAAAAAACAACCATTCACCATTCACATTGAAAGTCTATATTTACTGGTAAGCATACATTATATATATATATATATATATATATATATATATATATATATATATATATATATATATATATATATATATATATAATAAATTGGATATATTAGATACTAAACTATTGTTGAACTACAGAACTGAAAACCAGGCCTCGTATTACACTGATTACTGGTAGTGATTGTGTCTCGGTGACCAACTGGTGGTGCTGCATCTCCACTGGTCAGTGTGTGAGGTGAAGGTTCGCTAGGCTTTCAGGAGCCAGCGGGTATTTGCTTGGCCTCTCAGTTCAAATTCAAAACACTGACACTATGATGAGCCATATTCACAATATCTTGACCACCATGATAACCCCCTTTTTTATAACAAGAAACACAAATTGATAATGTAACAGAATTAGCAATAAACAACTGTGGTGCATGTAGGAGCTGTTAAATTAATCTCCCTTGTTATTTGTTTGAATCTTTTTCACATCGATGTTTTATTTTCTGTTTGTTAGCACGATGCTAAACGCTTTGTAAATATGCCCCTGTACGTCTAAAAAAGAGATGAATAGATAAATACTGTATTTGATAGATATTGCCTATTAAAGATAGTCAGTAGCTAGCCGGTTGCTATTACAAATTATAGATTAGTATATTTTATGGTGAAGTGATTACCGATTAATTTAATGCGAGTAAAGTGAGAAGAATGTGGTTTCTAAAAAACGTACGCATGATCATTTAACAAATTATTATTATTATTATTATTATTATTAGTAGTAGTAGTAGTAGTAGTAGTAGTAGTAGTAGTAGTAGTAGTAGTAGTATCTCTATGTTTTGTTTAGTATTATTTGCGACAGTCTACTTAATTATTCAACTTAAAAAATATACTGCTTATGAAAACATCACTTATTGATGAGTGTCATTTTAGTAGCTTGTATGAAGCAGACCTTTATCTGCAATTACTAAATAATTCAGAAACCATACTTAGAATTTTAACAATATACAATACATAGTAGTCTTTAGTGCCGAGAAGTCATAAAGAATAAACTAGGCTACAGTGCTGAACAAAAACTGCCCAGACCCATGAACCAATTATTCTGTGACCACTAGAGGGAGTCCATGTTCTACACTGTGGACAACTGATATGAAGAAGCGAGAAATCATGTACTGCAGTTTTAACACCAACGCCTCCTCATTTCATTTGGTTGATGGTTCACTAAGAAATTAACAAAAATAAAACAGTGACTTCTTTCTTGTATGTTCTGCAAGATGAACACAGACGCGTTTTAAATATGATTAGGTACAGCACACACAGTCTGCATGTTTGGAATCTTATTCAGAAATAACCCATGTTAACCCTTGTGAGAAACAGCACACGAAATAGCTTATTTCCCCACCAAGTAACCGATTCTCTGTTAATTCATCTGATTTCTTAAACGGCATTAATTAAAAGTGCACCCCATAGTTAACAAATAGGCCAACTCTTGCACGTTACCACTGTCGCTTTCTTATTTCTATACAAAGGGATGCTTATTTTAAATAACAACTCTCTACAAAGTGAAGAAATCAATGTACAAAGAGAGATTATAAAATGTTCAAATTAAATGATTATTTGTATTGCTTTCAGCATTCTTGTTATGCTTAAAAATGTTCTCGTATTTAAGTCGGGCATAATTCTCAACAGTTTCCAACACAAATAAATATACTTTGTAAACTTTGTAAACAACAATTCTGTAGCTGTTTTGCAAATCATAGTCCTTTAATTTTTGAAGTTTCAACCTGAATTTGAAAAAGAGAGTAGGTCTGTTAAAAGTGAACATGCCATGCTCTGTAAATCGATGTCAGTTGACTAATATTAAAACAACACGTCTTGCTCACGATGCATAAGAAGTACAAACTGTTTAGGTTTAGAGGGCATTTTACAGTAGGATTCTTTGGTCAAGGAAAGCTGCGACAATAGGAGTGAGTTCTTCTTTTTTTTATCCACAAAAATGTTTATTTTCCAATCAGTGGTATTGACGGGAGACTATTTTGGTAAACTGGTAGCTTTCAGCAGCTTTGAAGAATCACAAGTGGATTTTTTTTTTTGTCTATCCAAGATTTACTAGCAGTGGCGTTTTTATTCCACCGTTTTATTGGCATTCTTTTACATATGTATAGAGGCGAGAAAGAAAAAACTGCTGTTAGTCAAGCTAGAGTCTGTTTCTTTGTGATTTTCACAAAAATTGTGCCTGAAACCTTTACTTACACCGAGGGTCGCCACACAACGCGTTAAGGTTGTAAAATACGTTAGTCCTTTAGTTAAAAAAAAAAGGAAAAAAAATCGACAAGGTAACAAATTCTCCAACAAGAGTAGAAAGTTGGAAGTGAACCTTTAAGAACTGGCGCCTTTGAGTTGCTTTTAAGACGTTCCGCACACAATGTGGCGTTCTCCTTGAAAACGAACCGTGTTACTTTATACAAATTAGACAAGAAAGTTTAAATGTTACTACTTTGGCTCCCCTTCAAATGATGATGTGCGCAGATGTTTGCAGGGCCCATCGTGTTTTGAGAAAACGGGGGATTGTGTGAATCCATTCATAAAGGGCAGAGTGACATCTTCTCTGCCAAAAAAGAATCTCCCTATATCTTTATGTGTTGATTTAGTACGCCATGGATAAATGAAAAGGCAATTAGTATAACCGAGGCATTAGAGTTTAAATAATCTAAATGCCACTGAATATTTCACTTTCAGTTGGGAGTGACAGTGTGTTTAGGATTGTTGGTGAATGCCATGGCCATCTGTTACCCTCGCGAACAACACGATGACACTTGGCTATGTAACCTGGTATGTCGAACTCTCGATATTTCTCCTGCTTACAAGATGCCTCTGTTTGTCTGCTAGCACCAGAGACTGGGGAAAACTAATGTAAAACAAACAAGCTGGGATAAAATATCCAGTGTTTTTGCCCCTTTTGAAATAGAGGGTAATAAAACAGGGGAGTCTGGCGGTCTGTCGTGTTGTGCGTTTTTAGAGAGAGCGGTGGGAGTGGTCTGTTCACACGGGGAATGTTATTTAGCTCGCTGAGTTCCCCTCATAATTGAATCATTTGTTCTCCCAATGTTCCTCTACAAACTGATTTCATACCAGGGCTAAACTCCGTGAATCGCACCTTACCATGCGATAAACACACAAATATAAACAAATATGTCTTAATTAAAACCTGTGCCTCAATCACAAGCTTGTCACAATGTCCACACTTTACCACGTTAAGAGGCCCGTATTTGTGTTTTGCTTATCTACAGTTTGCTTATGTAGTTTTTTTTATATTTTCAAAAGGCATGTCGCACATTGTGTTGTCTAAATGGCTGTATTTAACATGAAAAGTTACTTGGAGTAAGCAAACGTTCGTTTTTTTCCAAACTAGTAACCAAGACAATAGAAATACATAAAGGCGCACATATCGCTAATGTATTTTGCTTTTCCTTCCTTGTCATAAGAGTAAGTTGCAGGTAACTGGAAGACAACATGTATTTATTTATTTATGCATCTATTCATTTGTTTGTTTGATGGGGGAGCGTTATTTTGTTGTACACACTATTCTGATCAATATTGACAGATTCAAGCAAGGCAGTGGGCTATATTGAATGTAATCCTCGCAACCTCGCAATCTTTGTAACTCTTTCTCTTTATGTATTTATTAACATTTAAAGGGGAAATTAAAAGTGCATTCCGGTGTTTTGTGAAGTTGTGGAAAATTATTCACTTTAACTCATAAATCACTTTTTACATTTTAATTTGGATCATTTATTTTGCGCAACACCGAAGAACGTTTTAACCTGCAAAGTGAGCCTTTAACAGATGGCTGCTCATGGCGGTGTTTGCTTTTAGCCCCGGTGTTTGTATTTGGAGAGAAGTTAGGTCTAATAACAGTCATTAGGGTTGACTACAGGAAGTCCGCTATACCTCTCTAAAACACACTGTCATTTACAAATAATGTAAACCTTACGTAATGGGCAGTGTCATGGTTATCAAAACGTTTCCTGTACGGAGTTAGCCTGTGGATTAAATAAATGCATTTAAGTGCCAATAAAAATAAAATAAAAAGTAGTCTATGATAGGCCTCCAGCATCTGCCCAGATTAATTGTAAAACATTCATTTTAGACCCATATTGTGTGGAGTCGATATAGTGGTAAAAACAGGTTGGAATTACAATTAAATTATGGCTCCGTTATCCCGGTAGCAGCTTTAAAGAAGTAGGCCTACAAAATAACAAAACAAACACTATATAACTGCTATTTTGGTATTTTAAGATAACACAATTGCAGTTATCTTTCCTTCTGGCGCTATAAGGAAAGGGGTACCCATCATTTAAATTGAATCCCGGCCATGTGTTATAACCCCCCCCCCCACCCCCCCACCCCCCAAAAAAAGTGGATGCACAGACCCATTTAGCATGTTTGATAGATGTTATAAATTTAAGCTTCCAATGTCGTATTTCTATTGAAGGGTCGTGGGCCAGTAGTTTTGCAGAGTATTGCGAGGTACCATGACCTCACTCAAAGACATGAACGCACAGTAGCACGTGCACACATTCAGCATTTATATTTCTGAGTCGTTGCCATTGCTTTGTAATGACCATCAGCACAAAATCCCTGTCGGTCCTTCGCATGATTCCACTCGCTTAATGAACAATTTGACGTATTCTCATTGTATACGTTTGATTTTAAAAGTTTAAATAAATGCTGTCATAACATTTAATGAGGATTGGAAGTCTTAAGTCTCGCCAATATGTATTCCAAGTCTTTAGGATGCGCAGCCTTGTCAGGTTAAATCATCTCTATAGCCTCTAGTTGTCCTGATACCATTGTGTGTTCCTACCTGCCAGGGATAACGATGTCATGACAAGAAAACAAGTGTTATTTAGTTCACAAGCACGACTTTGGTTAGTGTAGGCTACCTCCAGTTGTAATGCAAATATAGGCTATTAGGTTATTCTGTCCTTAAGCACTCGAGTTACAAATTCGATTTTACAGTGTGTGAAATAAGTCACGTTATGCGAAGGTTAATTTTAAAAAAATGTATTTAAAATAGTTGATATATAAATGTGGAAGTTGTATGACTATATTTTGCATGTTGGTTATTTCTTCAAGTTTTAATTATGATCATATAAATTAATCATGTTAAAGCGTGGAATTAGTTTATAACAGTAAATTAAGTTTGCACACAATACAAAAAAAAGTATTAAAATAATGCAAAAGTATTTGAAAATAGAGTTTGTTAAATGTTACAAAGTGCTGTAGTTTAACTCAAGGTGTTCTGTAACACAATAGATTCATATTTTAATGTTATCCTTGCTTTTTACATTGTACATTGCACATATTCACGGCACTTTTAATGAGCACAGATTTGCTTTCTTCAAATGACTTCTGAAGTAATTCATGTTTCTGAGTAGACTAGCCACCCACCCGCGACAACAGTCATATACTTTGGGGCTAAATATCATTTTTTAAATTCAAATGATTTTGCATGTATTTTTTCACTCAATTGAAATTATTAAAGCAATTAATACATATTTTAAAACGTATTTTATAGGGGAGTGCTACTGCTTGTCACGTGGTTTCTTGTCATGTTTTAGCCTCCCTACTCATGTTCGAGTTATGCCATCAAGCTAATATACTGTGAGTGCTTTCCTCTCTTGTGACAAAGCCTTGCAGCTGCCTCTAAATCAATAGATGTCAAAAAAATATGAAAACAACCACGACAGAGAAGTTCAATCCTGGCTAGTCTGTATAATGAAAAATGTGCCTCTGTTCTCAAGGCAGCGGATCAATTCATCCTAAACATTTGTCAGATTTTATTTCGGTACCTTTTTTTTCCCCCAGCAGATAAAGCTGCATCTGTTGGGCTTGTAATGTAATTGGTAATTGCAGCTCTTCATGTGGCTTACTGCCTTGAACCGTCTTTAATTAAAAGCATAATTAAGGGAAGATCTAAACCAAGACTATTACCAGATGTTTTTTTTATTTTATTTTATAAACAGTAGCTGGTTTGAGGTTTTTATTGGTTCATTTGTAAACTGCTCACATTCAAGTAACAGTCAACTGCAGATAGAAACTGGAAATGTACATGATTCCATTAGTCAAAATCCCATATTAATGTCATGTGCTTAAATCCGCAAACTTCCAATATAAGGTCGAACTGCACTGCTAGGTTAAAATACGTAGAACGGTATATAGAATAGCATACTATCAGTATCATGTGGTTCGTCATTATACTTGGTCAAATAAGCAGCATTTTTGTAATTATATTGAGAGGGAAAGCCAGACAGTTCATTATATATATAACTCATTCTACATGAACCCGTAAAGCAGAGTTATACTTTCATATATGTGGAGTAGATTCAGTTGAATACTAATATGACAGGACTCAAGTACTCGAATACATACCAGTGAAAAATAGTATGTGTGTGTGTGTGTGTGTGTGTGTGTGTGTGTGTGTGTGTGTGTGTGTGTATATATATATATATATATATATATATATATATATATATATATATATATATATATATATATATATTGAATCAGTAATGGCAGTTGATCTTACTGGATATATAGGGGAACACAAGTGTTTTGTGTGGTGTTCTTGGGGATGTCATCTTTAAATTGATTGTGTGATCTTTAAAGACGCAATTGACCGTTTTACTGTTTTCAGTTAGTTCTAAAATTGTGTTTGGAGAGTTTTATTTTTATTTGTCTACATTTTCAAGTACCTACGCTATTGTGTGTTAAACTAATTCAAATCGATTATCCAAGCGTGTAAGTTTCATTTCCATAAATAAAATGTATTAAGGGCGTATGATAAAACATTTACGATTTTTAAATGTTAATTAAACAAATCATGCGACTCGATTAAAAGATACTCTACAACATAACGTTTTATATAAGACCCCCCTATACGTCAGCCACAGACCAGCCAGTTGATTTTCCCACAGAATTATGCATTAGATTTAACATTATGTGAAATTAATTTTGACAGCACCAAATTTCTCATATCTCTACTGTCTCATGTTCCCAAAAACCCATTTGTGTGTAGAGGAACATCAATAATGCATAATATAATAACCTAGTGAAATGTGTATTAGCATAAAAAATATTTAGACATTAATAAGAATTCGCCAATGGCATTAAATGAAGTACAACTTGTGTATAGGGCCTATCACTAATATTTTATTTACTATAGTATAGCCCTTTTATGTTGAAGAGCACAGAATTTGTGAACAGTAAGCATTCCAATTATCTTCAAGATATTTAGTTCAGGATAAAATTTGTCATCTGGAGAAAAACGTAAATTCTTGCTGCTCCATGAGTCCATTTTCCAGACGGTTTGTCGTTATTATTGCCTGATTTAGTGTGTGTTGTTTTACATAACTCGGTTTATCGTAACTTATTCAAATATAGATTCGCTTCTCTATTCATTTAAACATATCATCGAGATTTGTGTTGAGTTTGTCACATTGGGTGTCTTTATATTTCTCTATATATCTGTGATTCGCTTGAAGCTATGCAGCACAACTCAATGACCTGAACAGTAAACGCGTTTCATTTTTAAAACGTATTTCTGCAAGGGGTTGTTTTGTTACTTTTTATGATTTGTTTATAGATGTCCAACCACACACACACACACACACAACACACAACACACGCATACACAATCTCCCTCTCTCTCTCTCTCTCCCTCTCTCTTATGCATATGTAATTGTATTTTATATTCACATAAACACTATGTACAAAATCTGAGAATATGTTATAAGCGAACTGTTCAAATGGGCATGTATTTAATAGCATACATGCAACTGTACAAATGCATTGTCATACACATTTTAATGCATAGAAATAAGCAATAGGCGATCTTATATTTGTTTTTTGTAAGTCATTTTATATATACTGTACACCGTATATCACGACATACAGGTAAGTGAGATTATCGTATACCTGGGGTGTATTGGAATCACAGAAACAACAGGCCCTACTTGTTGTGAACCTATGCTCTCCTCGATTTATAATTACATATGAACTATTGAACCGCTTTATAAAATTACATATGAAGTACTACACATGGCCGCATTTATAATAATGCAATTCATTATATGTGCACATTTTACAGACGCTGTTTTAGTAAAACTGGACATGTAGATGCACTATAACATGCGCGTGTTCCTAAAGGATTACCAGCATCTCATCCCCTGGCATGCCAAGTATCTATATGAGCCTACTGATTTAGCTTCAGATGAGTTTAAAACGCTGTAGGCCTGCTATAAAGCTCGTCACCGTACAAGCAAAGAAATACAAATATACATGCAACAGATTTCAAACACATGTTTGTGTTTGAAATATATTTTCTGCCCTTTATTTTATACACTCTCCTTTCATGATCACTTATTCTTTTATCCTGATTTTTTTCTTAGACGATTAATCTTCAAACATGCAGCTTTGTGATGAAGGGCAGAATTAAAATAATTTTGAGGAAGAAATGGGTATAATTTTATGAGGGGCATCAACTCACTTAGTCGTTTACGCAGCAAGCTCCGTTCCTGTTTGCAAAGCATTCTGCAAGGCAGAAGCACCTGGTCTATAAGAGAAAAAAAAAATTAGCATTGATATAGATTTGGTTGAAATGTAATCTTTTAATTCTTTCCAAGATATAGGGAGATAATTACACTTTCGCTGAATTGCCAGGGGTCGGCGTCTCCACAGACCCAAGCAGTCGATTTACTAACAATAGTGTGTACATAAAAAAACTGTGCTTGAGATTATAATGTTAATAGAGCTAGTCACTGGGGAGCGCGAGCGGGCTAAAACTAATTCGATGTAACTTGGCTGTACCCTTCACTCGGCTTCACATTATTTGCAGGGCTTAATTTAAGGGAATGGGTTCATATGTAATTACAACACAGGGGAAGATGTACTATAAGATGTTTACAGTACTTGTGGCTTTCAGTTATGAAATTATAAAGCAATGGTGTGATTTGTTCCTAGTCAGCGAGCAAATCAGTTTACAAATACCAATGCTTACTTGATGTAAAATCAAAACTGGGATATAATATAACAATACAATGTAGCCTACTCGTAATAAAAAATGAAATACTGATGATATTTTAATTGAATTCACCGAATCGGCGAATCTTAGTATATATTAAGCTGGGTATGTTCCAAGATTTAGACAATACAACGTTTCTCCCTTTACCGCTGTCCATCCCAGCCTCAAAACTTAGTGGTCTCCAAGTCTTTTAAATATATAATAATAATAATAATAATAATAATAATAATAATAATAATAATAATAATAATAAAAACAGTTTGTTTAATGTTGTGTGCTCCCGTGTCATCTTATTTATACTGTTTAAGAGACAAATGAGAAAAAATATTTTGGAAATTAATCATTTGCATTGTGATGCTGTCAACCATAGTTAGCGCAACTACATGTATTAGAACATAAGAACATAAGAACATGAGAAAGTTTACAAACGAGAGGAGGGCATTCGGTGGCGGTTGATTGCCAACATTTTTGGGTGTTCACACCTCAGATGCAGGTGAGTGGGTGGGGTCCCGGTGGGAGGGGTCCAGTGGGTGAGGGACAACCTCAGTGGTAGAAGCACTGTCCAGTGGATCTGTTTCTTGTTGGAAACGATACAAAAAGTTTGGTCTGTGATGTCTTATCGTGGCAAATTTTTTGATTACTTTATTATTAAAGTCAGGAATGTCAGCCATCATGTCTTTTTCAATTGATAACATGGCTAAAGCATTTAATTGTTCGGTTGTTAAAATAATATTATCTATTTCTTAGCAGACGCCCTTATCCAGGGTGACTTACAATTATTACAAGTTATCACATTATTTTTACATACAATTACATTTTTTTGAAAGGTGTGTTTATTTAAATTGAAGTTGTCCCTGAATCTAAATCAATCCCAAGTTCAAAAACCAAGTACAGGAAAAAATAAGACCTTAAATGGAAGTCACAATTAAGGCCAAAGGAAAAAACAAACAAACAAAACAAAACAAAGAGTGCAATTAACAATGAAGTAGATTTTATATATATATATATATATATATATATATATATATATATATATATATATATATATATATATATTTCAGGAACTAGCAGATAATTTATATAGACCTAATAAAAGACTGATAAGCTACAAACAAACAGTAAAAAAAAAAAAAAGTTATTTAAAAACACATAGAAAAATAAAAAGCCTGGCACAGCTATCAACAAGATTTTAAAAAATAATACAAAATATTATATAAATAATATTACAATTACCGATTACCCCAAACAGGCAGCAGTGGTCGGTAAATTAACAAAAAGAGTATTCATAAACATTAACTTAAAGTTAGACAAATATAATTAGACTTGTGAATGTTACTTTAATATTTAAACAGCTTAAACGTTTCCTGCTTTTCCAAAAAGTAACACTCCGCCCCATACTGCGACCAGACGGAGTCGAATTGCTCGAAGCCTTTGTTGTCGTAGCACATGTGCGCTGATCGGCTGATCAACGTGTTCGCTAAACGGCTTCGCTCCATTCCGACATTTTTAAGACAATCATAGCCAGTCCTGACTGACGGTT